>NC_139220.1:40907978-42107978 GCF_055691185.1 Crinia signifera
AGCTTACAAAGCTTTTGCTTCAAGTGTGCTTAGATGGGGTAAGGTCTGAAGGAGGTTCTAGGCCAGTGATGGCTAACCTTCACACTTCAGATGTTGTTGAACTACACATCCCAGCATACCCTGCTACAGTTTTGCTATTAGACCATGCTAAAACTGATGCAGGGCATGCTGGGATGTGTAGTTTAACAACAGCTGGAGTGTCAAGGTCAGCCATTAATCAAGGTTCTAGGCTGAACAAGAGATGAGAATGGATTCTATATACAGCCCGTCTCTGGATGTGAGGTTTGGTACATTCCGGTAACCTGTCAATTCTTTCAAAATTCGAATTATCTGGTCCATAACTTTTTGTCCCTAAAACAAATGTGACACCTCATATTGTTCCATGCTTAGCTCAAATAATAAAACAATATAGTCTTTCCTACAAACAAAGCAATATAATGTATATAGCCTTCTTCAGGCGAGATCAATAGCAGAAACATTGAAATGGAGTGTTGGGGGCTGGCGGAGAGCTTTAAAAATGATATCCTGTTTAAAATTGTTAACAAATAAGTATTCTAAGGAGAACACATGCATAGAAAACGATATACCACAGTGTCAGCTTACAGCGCTTGTGAAACTAAGCACGTTAATGAGATTAATAGGATGTCTCCTCACTTCTAGTGTATCCAACATCAAAAGGTTTTATTTTATTTTAGCTCTTATTCCACCTGTTTGCATTGTAAGGTAAATGCTATAGAAGCCTTTTAAGCAATATCATACCTCAGTTTTCATTTTTTTTTTTTTTTGTGTAGGTTTGAAGAATTTTGACTTTGTTCCTTCTTGGTTGCTCAAAAGCTTAAGGAGATCAAAGGTCTCAAAATCATGTTCCTCCTGTGTTTTTTACTTCCCTCAGAATTTAGCACTCCCCAGTTAGTGGTTACTTTTGTAACATCCGCAGCCCTGTTCGCCCCCCCCCCCATTCGCCGTCCACCGCATTATTAATAACGGCATATGTTCTAACATATGTGGTTATTAATGCAAGGGACAGCTCTTGCGATAGGAGCTTTCCCTTCCGATGCGGTGCCGGCATTGGTCTTCCGGGTCTGTGACCCTGGAGTCAATCTGCGCATGCGCAGAGTGACGCGCCGGCCACAGGGCATGCTGGGAGGGATCCGTGATGGATCCCTCAAACAGCGCTGCGGTAAGAAGCCCATAGGCTTCTGCAGGGAACTCTTGCGATAGGAGCTTTCCCTTGCGATGCGGTGCCGGCATTGGTCTTCCGGGTCTGTGACCCTGGAGTCCATCTGCGCATGCGCAGAATGATGCACCGGCCGCAGGGCATGCTGGGAGGGATCCGTGATGGATCCCTCAAACAGCGCTGCGGTAAGAAGCCCATAGGCTTCTGCAGGGAATCGCCAGCTTTTTCTGGCGATTCCCTCCGCAGCACTGCCACTGCGGAGGAAGGTTAGAGCATAAAGAAATGCGGTAAAAACTCAGATAACGGGGTTTTTGCCGCATTTCTGTCTTAGAGAATCGCCCCCACAGTACAGCCCCCCCCCTATTCATCAGCAAGTGGAGGCTTTGTAACAAATGGGCCTTTAGACAAAATCGCTTAGTTAAAATCTCCAGTGCATCTACTCAAAATTGCTTAGTCAAAATTGTCCATTAGCCAATATCTCACCGTGTGTAAAGCCCTTTAAGATTGATCAAAGTTAAAGCTACATCCCAGTGGTGCTGATTTTACATCCTTTGTATCTGATATTCAAGCAAGTTCCATCTTGAACAGGTGCTGGCATTTTAAGACTTTAATTAAATATCAGATTTTGCATACTCACTGAACTATTCAGCTTCAGGTTTACACAACTAGTGAACCATTCATTTTAAGGTTTAGAGAACAATATATTAATCATAATAAATACAGAACTTCCTTTACACTATTTACATAGACGTAATTTCTCAGACTGTGTGTTGCTTCTAAATAGCGTAATGTATCTAACTCTGGTTCTAGACCTTTCAAAAGACTAAAAAAAAAAAATGATTAAACACAAAATAAAATAAAAACAACAACAAAACTGTAATTTGACAATAACTACGTAGAATTGTGAAGAGCTGTATTTAGCAGTTTGGTCCAGCGGCATAAGATCAATAAACAATAACTAGTATGACAAGTCCCCTTTAAATATATAGATTTGCTTTCTTAATCCGTTCTGTAAAGGAATAAGAAAGGCGTGCAGCTGTACACCAGACATAAGTAGTACAGGATGCCTGCAAATAAAGTGTGTTTTCTGGTGAATATGTTGAGTCATGGGGTTGGCATTGAAATCATAACACTCACTATCCCAACCATCAGAATTCTGATAGTGGCTTCCCAATGGTCAAAATCGCTACAGACCACGATAAGTATTTTACCCATACTTACAGTACTGCGGGAGATTCATTATTTTTTGGGTACCCCCGAAAGAGCAGGCCAATCTCTCACATCCTTGTGAAACGGGCAGGACGAAGAGTAAATCACCAGCAATTGCAGTACCGCATGGAGGGGGCAGGGCTAAAATGACATGAATTGTGGCATTTTGCAGAAGTGGGGTTTGATTATGTCACAGCTTACCTCACCCCCGAAGTGTCCTGCATCGTGTCCTCTCCAGACTTCTCCCACAGACCACAAAAGGAAAGTGGGTATGTATGATTTTAACCTTAGCCCTAACTCACCCTTCCCACAACCCTACCCTTACTACTCTCTCCCACAGCCAAACCCTAACTGTCCTCTTCTGCAGTTTAACCCTAACACCTGACCCCCGTTCCGTGAAGCCTTACCCTCCCTCAAATGCCTAACCTCAGTACTTACCACCAGGATACGTATTCTGGCAAGATCATGACTGCCGGGATCACAGATGCATCCGGCCGCATCCTGAGCCAGCTGCTCAAAGGGGACAATATATATCCCTCTGTGGAATTTTCCATTGATTTTATGTTTGGAGGAGGGGCTTGGTCACACCTCCCCATTTCTGGCCATGCCTCTCTCAGTACCCGAACCATGTGGATGTCTCAAAGCCACTGCCCTTTAATCAGATCTGCCTCTCTTTCTTCCCTACAGACAGGAGCTGTGGGCACAAGGTAGGAAATGATAAGGTGTACGGTGCTTTCTGGATGTATTCTCCTACTTTCCTACCCTCCCTGATCCTGCAGGAGATACCTGCACCCAGTTAAGAGTGGGAAACCCTTCGGAAATCTGCCCATATCCTACTGATGTTGGGCAGAATGGGGAGATAAATACAGTGAATCCGAATTCCTGGAGTACGAGTCAGACCTAATGATGCGGTTCTATGCTCATTGTGGCATATTAGCCCCTCCCTATGAAAATATGCTCCAATAACCGCATTCTTGTGAGTGGGCGGGAGATGACATGATTATCCAGTACCTGCCCCATCACCGCTCCAGGCATCTCCCAGACAGGAATCATTTATATACGTCATCAAGTGGGCGGAGCTATAAAATCACAGAGCCTAGGGATACCAGCTGGGTCATGCATGCACAATTGGGACCCTGACTGGCCGGAAATGCAGTAAGTCTATGCTTAATGCAAACCTCGTTGGTGAGCTGAGCATCACAGCTGTCGCAGTCATTATTTTTTTTTGCGGGGGGGGGGGGGGGGGGATCTAAATAACTTTTTGGGATTTTCATGGTTTTATGATAAATAGGCCCCTTAAGCAGCTATCCTCGCTGGAACTTTTGTATTACCGATCACATTGATAGATCTAATGATTACCAATACTCGTCAGACATCTAAGAGAAGCAAAGCCTTCAATATTTGCATTTTTTATGAAATAACTGAGTGGGTGCCGCTGTGAACCTGAAAACACTCACTAATAGCTATTGTTTGTATACAGATAGCGCTAGGAGATACATAAAACCTTTCTTTCAATACTTCTGCTTGTGTTTGTGAATTTTCCCATGGATACAAGTTATGATATTGTGTAAAACACCTGAGCAAATATCACAACACCCTAAAACAAGCATAGGCAGATATCCATCTTTCAGATCTCCTCTCCAGCCATCAGAGAGCACATCCAGGATGTAACGCTGCTCAGGATGGGTTTTCCAGAGAACACGTTTTTGTTTGATATTCTTGCTGGACCACGGTTTCCATTTGTCCAGTGTTTCGGCAGCTGCCGACAGTTTGTGTACTAAGGGGAGTAGACTATGCATTAAACATACACATTACTAAACTTTCCTGTAATTCTTATTTGCCTGTTTTCCCTTTGTATTTGCTTTTTGGAAGTACTAATAGATGAGTGTGTGAAAAGCTTAATATAGGATGTATCTAATTTCCTAAAAAAATCTTACAAAGTATGAAAGGGTGCGAGTGATATGATTGGGTAAGAGTAGAATGTCATTGGTGGCATGGCTAAAAAGCCAGAATAAGCAAGCAGTGAGTCAAACATGCCTTCCCCTTCTGGAAAGGTGGGCAAATTTGTACTGCGATCAGATCTGAATAAAGGCTTTAGAGACGATTTTGTCAAAGTGAGTGCCGCCTCATTGACCTACAGTATATAGATAGATAGATAGATATAGTACAGTCAGATAGATAGTACAGTCATAGATTAGTAAAATTGCCCTGCCTTTCTGTGTCTTAAGGGCCCTTATTCTGGTTGGTGCGGTAATATCCGCGTGCGTTCGTCCCGCCGATGTTTTGTGTCTGCGCATGTGCAGAGGCGTCTCTGCGCATGTGCGAGCGGGGCGTACGGCCAAATCCCGCATGAAATGTGAACACTCCGAACAGGGGGTGGAGAGGGTCGTGAAGGGCTATTTGGGCTCATTACCATATGCATACGCCCCGCGTTTCATGGGCGTTACCATGCAAACGCTGGGCGTACGTATGGTAATGTGGCCGTGATGCACGTGTAGGGGGCGGACATATGACATCGCCGGATGTCAGCTGCCCGCCCAGATCCCTGCTTTTGCACGGAGAAATGTCCGTGTGGTCTGAGGTTGCGGGAGCTGGTGGAGCACTCGGTCCTGCAGTCGATGGTCTGCGACCATCGAATGTTGAGGGAGGTTCCCTGAGATGGAGGAGGCGTATTCCGTGAAAAATACACGTGCGGTCCGTTCGGCCAGCTTCTTACCGCATACGGACGGAGTTGGCGATCCATATGGAAGGCGGGGTTTCGCACGCACGGTTCTGGCCGCATATTCGGATCCGGCCGCACCGATCAGAATAAGGGCCAAGGTGCGCACATACGATAAGATATTTTTAGACGATATACATGCGATATCATTAACGATATTATTGTTCATATAGTCTAGTATGTACCCAGTATATCGTAAACGATGTGTGCTCCTGCAGTTTGTTAACGATCCCCTGTCGTCTGGACATGCAGTCAAACCTCTATTTACCGTCAATGACTGAATGTTCAGCATGGGGAACGGATGATGTCATTGCACAATATCATTAAAGATATCGTTAGCTAACGATAGCGTATAGTGTGTACCCAGCTTTACACTTGACACCAGCCCACACCGATAGTTAATTAAAAAGTTGTCTCAGACAATAAAGGAGGAATTGCTATAGAAACCCTATGACCAACTGATATAGAGGATTTCCTCAAGAACGTTTAGAGCAAATACCCAGGGCAATTTGGTTTGTATTCATACTGTACTGTACTGTAGTAATGGTAGGTTTTGCCTTCATACTGTACTGTACTTTAGTAATGGTAGGTTTTGCTGTCATACTGTACTGTAGTAATGGTAGGTTTTGCTTTCATACTGTACTTTAGTAATGGAAGGTTTTGCTTTCATACTGTACTGTACTAATGGTAAGTTTTGCTTTCATACTGTACTGTACTACAGTAATGGTATGTTTTGCTTTCATACTGTACTGTAGTAATGGTAGGTTTTGCTTTCATACTGTACTGTACTGTACTGTAGTAATGGTAGGTTTTGTTTTCATACTGTACTGTACTGTAGTAATGGTAGGTTTTGCTTTAAACCAGTCAGAGCATAACGGAATACAATCTATTTAATAATGATCCTTCTGTTCTATGCTTTAAAAACTGTTCTTGGCCCATTGTGGAAGAGCCAAATAACACTGTCTTTAAGGGTTTAATTCTCATAATGGGAAACTTTTTTTTTTCCTTTTTGATGTCCCGATTATTGCATCTATCAGGAACGGAGAGCATCAGGCATGTACAAAGCATATAGAGAAATCTTGCAGCATTCCCATTCATAGCCTAGAATCCTAATTAGGAATCTGCTGTCGTTTATGCACAGAAGATGTAGTGCGCTAAATGATAAAGTGTGCATCATGCGGACAGCTCCCAGAACACTTTAATCTCAATGGTACAGCATGATATATTGTTCGGCTCATTCAGCCAGTGTTTGCCGCCTGAAAGACCTTTAAAGCAGTAAGGAGCAGTGAAAGGGTTAAGGAATCGTAGCTGTCTTTTAAAAAAAATGAACAATAAACTATCTTGGGGTCATTAAGAGAGAAAGGCGCAATCATCAAGTGATGGGGTCAGATGGGGAAAAAGACAGAGAAGGGCTCTTCATGGGGAAAAAAAAGTGTCCAGGATTCTTTTAAAGGAGAGTTGTTAAATTGTGAGAGGTGATTTGTATAATGCACATTGATGAACACACACATCGAGAAAAGTGCGTCTAGGTGAAAAGAAAGACCCTTTAGGCTTATTGTGTAAACCAGTTATGTACGCAATGTGTAGTACTAGGGTTCTTGCTATAAAATACGGCGGTGGACCAAGAGGTGCAAACATTTCATTCACACAAGAAAACCCTTTCCTAAATGATAGGAACCTATAGAATGCCATCAAACTCCAGGTATTCTATGGTGTCTTTAAAGAAGTGTCTTAATACGTATTTAAAATGTATGGGGGGTACTGAATCTGTGCCAATATTTCCCAATTCTGCTCTCAACAACAGCATTGAAGGGTGTCACATCCAACTGTTTTTCTTTAACCCTTTGCATTTTATTTATTTTTTTGCAATTCAAACAGTCTGGTTTAAATGTTTAAATTAATTGTAATTTAAAAAAAAAAAAAGTATTAATAAAAAATGGTCTACGTTGAATGTTGAACGATGTTAATGTTCTTATTTTAAAGTGGTCACCATTGGATCTGCTAATAGTGCTAAGGCTGTTGAGCCTGACTAGATGTTGGACCTGAAAGGGTTAAAGTCGGATTTGTTTTGTTAGAAACAATCCACGTCCGTTTTCGCCGATCCACGGACTTTCTGAAACTTGACAATCAGAACATTGAATACCGTCTGTCGAGCTACTGTCGGATCAGACAAAAACCTCCAGTATTTTGACTGTCGAGACGTATTTTGACAATCAGAACATTGAATTCCGACTGTGAAGCTACTGTCAGATCAGACAAAAACCTCCAGTATTTTGACTGTCGAGACGTATTTTGACAATCAGAATATTGAATTCCTACTGTCGAGCTACTGTCAGATCAGACAAAAACCTCCAGTATTTTGACTGTCGAGACGTTCCAACAGTCGGAATGTCGGATTGAATGATTGTGGCCATCAAAATGTAATTGTCACAAATGAATTCAGACTTTTCAAATGCTAAGCTAGTGGTTGCCAAACTTTTTTGAATCATGGCGAGTATCAGAAATTTCTTCATGGCACTCTTAGGCCAAAATATTTTTATTGAGAAATTTAGAATACACTAAGAAATTAAGTCAATTGTGTTTATGTCATGTTTAGGGTCAGTCATGTGATGAGGGACAAGATTCACTTCTGTATTCCCACATATGTTATGCTTGGAAGCCACAAGCAATGGTACATTGGCCATAAATAATTTGAACTGGTCCTGGACCACCAACCCAGGGCGACCCTGCAAGTGCCCCTGATGCTGGCTCTAGGCTGTGCTGGAGATCTCACGATAATAGCGAGATCTCGCAAATGCCCATAGAGCCGTACAGAGGGGGGAGAATGGTTATTTAAAATGAGCATGCGCAGGGCTGCCAATAAGGAGAGCCGCTGAGACAGAAAATAACGGCTTTCCTTATCGCCTGCCCAATGCATAATACATTGTGGCGATACGGGTGCCCGCTTCTTCACGTTATGCAGGAGAAGCGGGACCCGTTGTTTTAAAAACCCAAAGGGCTTTTTAATACATAAAAAAGCCAGTAAAGTTGGAAACGATTGTTGGTCATGTATACCCAGCTTATATTTCTTTTGTAGAGCACAGTTGTAGAAACACAGCTTTAAAGCAGCGACATAAGTAGATATGGGCAAGCGGTGCTCTGCACTGAGCGCAGAGGCACTGTGGGTACACCATCAGCCGCTTCATTGCCAGCACTTCTGGCTAGCAGGGTGCATGATAAGGCATGCTCCCCACAGCATCCCCCTACCGTCCACTACAGCGGCCCGAACTCTGGAGACTGCGGTAGTTTCCAGGTGCCGGCGATCTGCCCCCTGTGCATGACATCACATGTAAAGGAGGCGGGGCAAGCAGAGGGCGCCGGGAGTGCTTGTTAAAGCGCTGCCTGGAAGCATTGAGGTTCTAAAACCAATGGGATAACTGATCTACCCTTTGTTATCAATCTTAATTGGTAGTCAGATATGCTGACTATACCAAAATAATTTGTATGCATTGCTATTAACCAGTTGGTGTTTGTCTTCGGTATTTTAAGTGAAAGTACAGGTATTGCACCTCCATGATTTTAACTCACATTGTTTAAAACAGACAATTATTATTTTTATCCTTCTTCCCTTTTCCCAGTATTACAATGTCCCCATTTTCTGCAGCCTCTGTTTTCCTTGACACATTACTGCAGTGTATATTAACCTAATTTCTTATTTTTATTTTATTTTTTTTAATCCCCCCAATGTCCCCTTAATTTGTGCTTTTCCATTTCCTCTGTGGCTTGTGTTTTCTGCTAGGTCTGTAGCCGTCTTCTTTTCACTTCTTTTTTTTCCCTTTCTTTTTTTTTTTTTTAATTGGAACCCTTTCTTCTACTTCTGATAAAAAGCTTCACATTTTATTCTTTTCATCTCCCTTTCTGAATTGCAACTGCACCAATTTTGCATCCCCTCAGTTTCGTTAAATCTTAACTGCAGTCATAGCAGCTGTGATACGGAAATCTAAATGAATAGAGAATGCTAATAAGGCCCTTTTTTCAGAAAGTGGTAAAAAGCTCTGATTAAATAAAAAAAAATAAAAAAAGGAAAAAAAAAGTCCCTATTACCCAAATCCCCAATAATAGAATGAGAATCTATGTGTCCTTGAGAATTTTCCATTCACGCATACAGTGCTCCGAGCGGGATCTTGAAACTCATGTATAGACAAAATGTTCATGAGAAATCAGGTAATGCAAAAATATACAGCTGGCAACTCAAAAGTAATGAGTCTTGTTTCTTTTTATGGTGCCCACCCAAAGGCTAGCAGAAAAGAGGGACAAGAAAGCACGAGGTCAGTTGACCAAGCGGCTTAGCATTTTTTAACGATATAAATTTAGTGGTTTAAAAAAAAAAAAAAAAAGTGCTTAGATTTCAAGTGGTGTTCCGGTCTCCTCCGAGGCTGTGTTCGAACACTGAACAAAAGTTTGTCAAAAGGAAACATACATTTTATTGCTGTTTACAATTCCTTAATAAACATAGTCCTTGAAAACAATAATAACCAGACCCGATGCAGATGAAATTGGGAACGTTTTAGGAAAACTGTTGTCCAGGTACCTCATGCAGTAACCCATAGCAACCAATAAAATAAAGTTTTCCTATAAGAGCATAATACCACATTTTTGATCTATTGATGGATTACAGCGTCCTTTCTAGAGCTATCTGTAATTCCAGGATTCAAAAATATTACCCAAAGTTGGCTATATCTTGTAGTCTATTCTATACGCCAGTGGGATAGCCGAAAAATGCCTCTCCCTTCTCCCCCATGCAGGGTGAAAGTCCAACCCTTTCCTTAAACCCTCCTACTGTCCTTCTAAGCCTAACTCCCACCAAATCCCGGTACATGATGTGTCCGTATTAAAAGAGCTGCCGATGATAAAAATCGGACTACAGACTTGCTGACTCTCTGTACATCCCAGACTTATGGACTCTCCATACATCCTAGACGTGGCTTGGTGATCATGACATGACATATGCGTGACCATTTTCCAGGAAGCCACGCTTCGGGTTGACGTTGATCGTGGGGTGGCGTTAACAATTGGGGGGGCCATTTCACACTTCAGGGTGGCTATTTGGGGTCTTTGGCCATTTAACATTGTTCCCTATGTAAAATCGGGTCAATTGGGCCATTTAACATTGTTGCCTATGTAAAATCGCGGTAATCGCGTCGGTCGCATTGCATTCGATTTTTTGGCCGCATGTGATGCGACCAACGCGATTTTTTACCTTGCGATGCCTAAGATCAAAATCGTGGGCGCCGTTCTAGGTAAAGAGTACCGAAGTGTCTGATTTTGTAGGAATCCGGGGGTCTGAACCTAAAACTCAGGGAGTCTCCCAGATATTTTTAAGAGGATAGGAAAATAGAGCAGCTACCAGCAAGAAGAGACGGGAGTCTTACCGTGAGGTGGGAGAATGTGATATTACAAAGTGCAATATTCTTTCTATTATGTTTGTGTATTTATTTATTTATTATCATATGTTTTATCTTTTCCTTAAGGTGCCCACACACGGTGCTATTTTACCTTACGATGCCCGCTCTTGTGTACAGCATATCACAAGGTACATACAGTATGTGCAGCACGTACTTTTTGGACTAGATCGCATTGCATCTAGTTCATAACGCACAGTGCTGTAGCATATCACATGCGTTTTGAACTAAATGTTATGTGATCTAGTCCAAAACACACAATTTCGCTAAGTAGAAAATTGTGTATTGCATTTGGACCCCCCAAAACGCAAAGTTTCATTAAGTGGAAAATTGTATATTGCATTTGGAAACACCCCCCCACCCCACATTTAACACTGCTTCTTCGATTACAGGTTGAGTATCCCTTATCCAAAATGCTCGGGACCAGAAACATTTTTGAGAACGGATTATTCCGTATTTTCAAATATTTGAATGAGGTATTTTGAGGTGTATTGCATTTATGTTGTATAAGCACATCAAACACGTTTCATGCACAAATAAAATATTCGTGTGCATTTCATAAAATTTGAAAACATGAAACAAAGTTTGTGTACTCTCAGACACTGATTTTTAATGCCAAACAATCATGTCCTTGCACATATTTAGTGCCAGTTACATGTTTTTCCCCCAGTTTGGATACTATGGTTTTCAGAATAGTTTGGATAACGGATATTTGGATAAGGGATAGTCAACCTGTAATGCAATTTGCAGTACTCTCCTTTTTCATTGTGACCTACAGTATAGTTGCTTGACCTTCCTACATGTTTAAAACCATTTTATATGTTGTCCCAACAAATAATAAAATGCAGCTGAACTACAGCTATTTGCTTATTTCAGATTTTTCAAAAAGTATATATTTTTTTTTTTAAAAGAAGAAATTATTTTGGGAAATTGTGTTAAAAAAAAACAAAACAGCAAAATAAATTAGCCCGCGCAAAAATTACTATCACCTGCCATCTGTTCTATTTACTGCACTTCATACAGTTGACATATGTTTAGTTAAAGTTGTTGCATTAACCGTAAATGTCAGTCATGTATCAATGTTGTGGTTTAAAGAGGTCCACAAGCACCTGGGTGATGAAGCCGCCGTAGCCCAGAGGAAGAGTCGTTACATATCTTTGTAGAGGAAATGCTATTGAAGGGGCAAGGAGATCCAAAAATATCATCTCACCTACATAATGTAACACAGAAACTCTAGTTCTACCATACACATGAACAGCTGCGCTGACATTTGGACATGCAACATTTATTGGTGCAACAGTGAAAAATTCAAAGTTACAGTCGATAGCAGCTCGAAGGTATATTAAAGGAATAGTTGGTGACTTTGTAGTCTCAGGGGAACCTGTAGGGGGCGTGATGCCAGAAATTACATCATCATACGTTTTGAAACAGGAGACTGGCCACAATGACAGCGAAAAATGCGTCATCACATACGGCAGTCTTGTCTACTATAGAAAATTCATCTCCCGCAAAGCGTTCCAGAAAAGTAGCCAAGCTAAAGAGACTGATCCTTTTTCGGGGGGTTTTACGCACCGCTACATGTAAATATAACTCAATATCTACTTATAGAAATTTGCATAGCTTTATATTATATTAGGTGTTTTATTCTAATAATTTTTTGCTTTTTAAATGTAAATTCAATCCCAGCGGGAACCCGACCTTATAACAGTTGTCGCACAGAAATACAAGAAATCTAATATCCTTAAAAAAATGAGGTGCCAGATGGGGTCCCGACAGTCATTTACCCGACATCGGGATCCCGACTATTAAAACACAGACAGACGGGTTCCTGATGGCCACCGGCTATTCTCCCTCGTGGGGGTCCACGACCCCGATAGAGGGAGAATAGAATACGCGAGCCACCGTGACCGCAGCGTGGAGAGCTCAGCGAGCCCGCAAGGGGCTTTGTTGCGTTCGCCATGCTGTCTGAGTCCAGCCAGTCGGGCTAATGACTGTCGGAACCCTATACCACACCCCAAAAAAATGTCAGCAGATGACTTGTTATTCTTTACTCGTTAAAAGCCGTTAAAATGACGGCTTCTGCAATGTACTTGAGCTGTGAAGGTTTTAAGCGCGCAAACTCTCCACCTCACCCCCAGTCCCCATCTACTCCTACCTCCAATCTCTATCTTCTCAGTTTCCTCTCTCCATATCCAGCAAGTTTGAAACAGTCCAGTGCCCCTGCAAAAATTGCGTTCACTTTCTGATGAGTAATCACTGCGCTAGGGTAATTTTTTTGTTGGGAGCTAATTAACCTACCTGTATATTTTTGGATTGTCCCTAAACTAGAGAACCTGGAAGATACCCACGCAAGTACGGGGAGAATATACAAACTCCGCACATTTCGGTCCATGGTGGGAATCAAACCCACGACCTGTGAGGCAGTAATGTTAACAATTACATCATCCATGCAGCCCAAAACTCATATACGTGCAATGTATTTACGTATATAAAGAAACTTCTAATGCTTTGGGATGAAAGGAGACCAGATCCCAGCTGCCATTGTACTGGGTGTTCCCGGCTTTAGGATTTAGTGATTTGACAGATTGTCTCCTTGCAGAAGCAGATGTGGAGCAGTCATGTCATTGCTGACCAGTCTACTCCGGCTGTGGCCCTAATATTGAATGCATCAGTAGTAGGGAGGCCAATCCCGGGATCTGGATCGGAGGGATCCCGGGATTTAGGGCATTTTTTACCAGGATTTGAATCCCGGCATTGGAGGCTCCAATCCCGGGATTACGGAATCGAAATGCGCATGCGCATTTTATCCCTCTCTCCCATGTAGCACTGAGCGGGCCGGGGAGGAGGCTGGTAACTCTGAGTCCGGGCAGACGTCTCGGTGTGGGAACACTGTGGTTGCGCAGCGTGACCTTTACCATCACGCTGCGCTGCCAGGCAACAAGGTTGTGTGGCTGCGCAGCATGATGTGACTGACACCGAGTTATCCGCCTCCTTCCCAGCCCACAGAGTCACCTCGCCTCTTCCACCGCATGCCGCAACACAGCTCCTCCACCGCATGGTGAGAGTTAATATATTCGTCATTGGGCATATCAGGGTATCGGGATTGACAGTTTTTCAATCCCGAATCCCGGGATTGAAAAAACGGTCCGGGATTGGCCTCCCTAATCAGTAGTCTTGGTCCCAACAATTTGTCTCCTATCACCCTGTGGTTTTGGTTCCTTAGGCAGTGGTCAGTTCCCTCCATGTGTGCTGGTGTTGAAGTGCTCGAGACATTCCATGTCGCACTACACCAGTTGAAGGATTTATGAATTTTCTCTCCAGGAGACACCATAGTAATGGAATGATGAGAACAGACACACTGTTCGAATTCAGACCTACACACAGGGCTGCAAATTTGCAAGCCTTGCCGGTTATCACATGACCACACATGCGCACACCATCTGTAAAAATGGATCTAGAGAAGGCTAGCCTTCGCTGTCCATTTGCATGGTGCTTGACACCCTGTGACCGTTTGGGGGCAGCAACACAGCATTTTCTGGGAGAAAATGCATGTGTTCCCCGGCCATTGGAAGGAAGCGCTGATGACGTCATCAGCAGCCTACAGTACTTCGGCCCACGGCCTTTGCAGCGCTTAGTAAGTCCGATCGTTGGTGAGTGATTCTGAATGGATTTCCCCGTGAAAACACATTTGCAGCCGTGCACACGGGCGGGATTTAACTCAAGCGGGGCGGCGTAAGTTTTTTTTTTTTTATACTTTTTTTGTGGATTCAACAGAGAGGTAACAACGTCTGTCAAGCAATATACAAGGGAATATTGGTGAAGTTGACAATATAAAGAGCGTTGGTGATACAATACATATAAAATCACAGTTCGTACTGATTGGTTAGTCAATAAAGCATACTGCGTTGACATACTGTACATTGTGCATTATTAATAGGCAATAATAATATGAATCTTCATTTTAACAATTTTTTATTCTGCGGAGGTAAGAGGGGGAGACAGCTTTCCCATTCAAAATGGTACGCTCATTGATACACCTCAGAGTACAAAATCATCTATATGTGTTTCAAACAATTTACATATATCATTCTTCAAGGTAATGTTGCGACTCTTTATGAACGGTCCCCGAATGTCGAAGAGTGTCATATATATCATAATACATAGGTTTCAAGAGTAGTGCTTTGAGTTCCATGACAAAAGACACGTGCAACACTATCCAGGAATTCAAAATAACTTTCTTGGCGACAGTGACTTGGGGCAACCTTTACCTGCTTGCAGGGCTCCAAAAAACTCAGCAATCAGGTCTGAATCGGACCGAAAGTCTGCAATCATGGGAAAACTGGGAACTCTCCAACCAGACAACGAAAGAAAAGAAACTGAGCTGGGTTAGTGTCTAGATCAGGCATGTCCAACGTTGGCCCTCCAGATGTTGTGAAACTACACATCCCAGCATGCTTTGCCACCGTTTTGCTAATAGAGAATGCTAAAACTATTGCAAAGCATGCTGGGATGTGTAGTTTCAAAACATCTGGAGGGCCAACGTTGGACATGCCTGGTCTAGATGAAGTCAAAATATCTGCACATTTCAAACTTAATTGTAAAAATAAAACTCGGTAATTGTTCTCTTGAGGTTACTCAAAAGTAGATCCCAAAAATAAAAGAAACCTGGAACAGATAAAACTTTAGGACATAATATAGATAATATTGTCTACAATGACACTTCTACTGTGCCATAGAAAGAAAAAACCACTGAGGTGCAAAAAATCCAGAATGACCCAGACCAATCTTAAGAATCTCTACAGGTCTACCCTTAAAGAACAGATGCTCAGGAGGATTAGAGCTGCGAAGAGCTTGTAATTTTCCTTCTACAGTATAGGAAGGGTCCCCCTTTATTTATGATAAGAAGAAGAAATTCTCTGTTTCTGTGTCAAAAATGCAAGATAAAGGGAAGCTTTAAAATAATGGATTTTAACTGGCTGAGACTTGAGAACAGCTTTTGGAATAGCTCCAGAAAAAACTTGGAGAATCAAACTTCACAAAGTATTTGAAGTTGAAAAATTCCCGAGACGTATACTAGCAGTAAGCCGGCCATATGGCATGTACAATAACTCTTCAGGGATTTTATGCAATATCCAACCATGCACGACCAAAGCCGCCTAAAAGACCAAACTGTTGAATTGTAGAGGGCAGAGGCTCAGTTTGAAAATGTTACATGAAGTAGATCTAAATTATAAGACACCACAGCTACCCAGTGGTGTTTCGGAAAGAGACGGTTATAAGTGAAAATAAGTGGTGTTCCTAGTTATGTATTAAAAGAAAACACTACTGTATTATCAGGGCTAGATTAAGGGCCCAATGAGAAATGGAAAAAGGTGAGGTCAATGTCATGTAGCCATGTAGAACCCACAGATTATAACATACCTCCCAACTGTCACAATTTTTTTGTATCACCTGTGTCTGGCAGAGTCGAGCTGGGAGACCCTCTGTCACTCGCTACTCTAGTTAGCAGAGCAAAAGTTAATAGATGATGTGTGCATGCACACACTGGCCCTGATTCTGGTTCATATACGCTGGGTGCATGCAAACTCAGCAAAAAGCCTGTTCCTTGTGATCAGGGGGTTGAGAGGGGCAAGGGGCGTGGGGTGCCGGCCTGGGCTAGTTGCATAAGTGAACGCCCAGCGTTTCATGGACATTCCCATGAAAATGCTGGGCGTGCATAAGATAATGTGTCCGTGACGCAAGTGCGGGGGTGGCGGACAATTCCCTTTAATTCTGCACGCATATGTAAGGGTGGTCTGGACCACCCATACAAATGAGTGCACCTTCGCCATCATTCGAAAGACCATAGAAAGTGTTACGGATCAGGGTGTGAACCCTGCGTTGGAGTACTGTGACAGGCATGTGTGGACGATGATGGTGGGCTGAGCCCTCAGCCGTGACCGCTGTTTAGGACGCACCCTACACTGACTATTGGCCTTCTTGGACTGCCGGTTGCTAGGCTTGTCCTGTAGTCGCCGCGTTCGAAGGAGCGAGTTAAGCCCGCTCCAACCCCAATGCAACCAGGTTTTACGGTAAGACAAGTCTATGGCGACCGCCCGAGACAGGACCAAGAGGAGATCCAACTACAGGCACTAACTGGACAGGACACCCTGGCTAACGGTACCAGGCCAAGGACGGGGAGAATAACCGAGTCACAGGCACCAGACAAAGCAATAACGGGGCACCACCAAACTAAACACATACCAACACAAAATAGTACACTTAAAGTAACGGTACCCCAAAACAGGCTCGAACCCACAACCGCGGGCCTCTCCGAATCACGGAGAGCCGGACCAGGACAGTAGTAATAACTTAAAAAAAAGGGCCGCTTGCACGCAGAAATAAAGAATAAGGAACCAGGCTACACTGGAGCACTTACGTGACCAGACCGAACCGACCTGCAGCAATGGATGGCAACGCGCACGCCGGGAGCGACTTGGCAGGACTGGATGGTGCCGCGTTGACCAAGACGGAAATGGATCAGGACTGGACCCGGACCGGACCAAGACGGGACCGAAACCGGACCAAGACAGGTCACTGACCACAGCAAGATGGCAACAGGACAACGGCTGAACCACAGCAAGATGGCAGCTGGACAATGGCTGAACCACGGCTGGACGGTGACCGCAGCAAGATGGCAGCTGGACAATGACTGGACCCAAACTGCAGCAGGACAAGACACTTGACTGGAACAGGACTATAGCTGAACAAGACTCCGACAGGACCAGGAAAGAACCAGACTGGACAAAAGGGAACTGAACTGGACAGAACAGAGCCTATGATGCTCTGTACAAAGCAATATCACCGGTGGGGCTGAGCTGGGCTGGTTCCTTAAAAGGGATAGCCCAGCCAATCAGCCACCACCACCAGACCCAGCGTCCCCTGGTTGTATGCAACAGCCGGGTGATGCGGCCTGATGATTGACAGCGTCCCCCGGCCGGGCAGCAAAGCACAAGTCGTGCTGCCAAGGGAATACCCGGACCACCCTTCTCAGGGTGCCGGGGAACCCTGCTGCGGCAGCACCGCAGCACACATGTCAGCGCTGCTGACAGAAAGATGGGGAGGTTCCCACTGGCATGTAAATGAATGTTTATGTAAAACATCTATTAGCAAGCCTTGCAAATTAATCCCGCATGCAAATGGTTGGCGCCAGCTACCTATTTGCAAGGCGGGGTTCGCATCCAAGCAGACAGCAACACCCCAGGCAGGGAAGAGGAACTGCATGGGTGTTCAAAGATGGCGTGTGCTAGAATAAACACTATATATATATATATATATATATATATATATATATATATATATACGTAGGTATACATCAAAGTAGCAGGTACACTTTTTCTATAATCATTAAATCTGTATTTACTTTCAAAAAGAAAAGCTTATTATAGCTCAGCTATTAAAAGAACACGGACAGCTGCATACTGTACAGTAAATATATGAGTTATTTCTGCTTGTTGTGTGTAGGAAGGAGCTGGGAAAGCAGTCATTGACTTGGCATCAAGCATGAGATTTCCCTGTAATATACAAGATTATCATTACTTAAATATTTTTCTTATTAAAACAAAGCAACTTGTTATAGAGAATAAAATACATTGAGCATAAAAATAAGATTAAGATACCCAACTGATACAGAAAAAGTGCCATTTTGAATCACATTGATACATTTGATCACACATCGCAAAGCTTACATTTTCTACAAAGATATCTGCTGGTTTGTAGTCTGAGGAGATAACCTCTGCGAAAACCTCTTAATTTAGTAACTGAGGGGAGGGGAAAGGGATGGTGGGAATTACTGCTGTTTCTTTCTGGTTCTAAAATTATTTGACTTGTGCTTCCTCCTTTTTCCCATGGCAAATTTATTCTAACCCTAAATAATTATTATTAGAATTAACTGATAAATGATTCATTACGTACTGTATCTCAACAAATGGTACCCTGGGGAGCGGAATCTACATTTATCTTGCTATCCCTGTAGAACACTAAGACCCTTATTCTGGTTCACTCGCAAAGGCACATTCCTTCTCAAATGGACAAAACCATGTGCACTGCAGGTGGGGCAGATGTAACATGTGCAAAAATAATTTGATTTGGGTGGGGTTTACATCAAAGTGAGATCTATATTACGGTGTAAAAATAAAGCAGTCAGTATTTTCCCTGCACAGAAAAAAAAATGAAACTGTCTCTGCTCATGTAACATCTGCCCCGCCTGCAGTGCACATGGTTTGTCCATTTGCGAAGGAATTTGCCTTTGTGAGTGAACCAGTATAAGGGCCTAAATGTATCAATGTGTATATCTTTTTTAAATTAATTAAAACTCAAACATTAAACAAGCTAAATATTTAAATTTAGATTAAGGGGCTGATTAAATTCTTGAGGATACATTGTAGTGCCTCTGAAATGGTCACAGATTGTGCAAGGTTACTACCATCAAGTTGCTTAAGCTGGTTACACATTAGACAATGTATACGCACGCAACATCCTAAGTGAAGGAGACCCACCATTCAAACACACTTGCCGATGTAACGGGGCAGCCATGTTGCATTTGGCATCCTCAGAGATATCTTTTGTTGGCCTTACAGTAGGGTTAACCAGAAGACATCACTAAAGACTGTGAGAGCGGCCAGATAGTATGTTCCCCCTGGATGATATGTACAGTTCGTCTTTCCGATCTGGCAGAATATGGAATATCATTCAAAATATCATCTGTTACCTAGCTTAACTATAGTCAATAGTAACAGGCGCAGGCGGTGGTGAGTGCCTGTGGCATTTCAATGAGAACGGATTCAGGGGTGAATTTATGAAGCTTGGAGAAGTGTTATCTATCCCCATAAAGAACGTTATGAGCAAGGTGATAATGGTTCAGCCAATCAGCTCTTACCTGTCAATTTACATATTGTAGCTGATTGGCTGAACCATTATCACCTTGCTCATAACGTTCTTTATGGGGATAGATAACAATTCTCCAAGCTTCATAAATTCACCCCTCAGTTATTTAATGTCAAATAGGGGATTAGAGGTGCTGGTCAGTATGACGGATTTCCTCCATGATACTTCCTTCAACGGGCTTCAATTGTCAAAAGTTCCAGCCATCTTTTGTTACTGGACATCAAGGCTCTGAAGAACATTTTGATGACTCCTAAAAGATTCCCTTGGCTATTGCTCAATAGCTGAAGTGGTATCCTTACTGTTATGTCTAGCATAAGGGGCATAAAGGAAAAACAGGTGCAGCAGCGGTGACATTTGTAAAATCAACTTAATGGAAACATAAACATTTGTGACCGTCATTAGAAGCTATTTCTTAGAAGGAGACATTTTAGAAACAACTTGTGCGAATTTGCAGAGCAGAGTATTGATGTATCCAAGGACAACCAAATTAAACAACCCAAAATAAACACCAAAGGAAGCCAAATGATAAGGCGGATTTAGTGCAATAATGCTAATTGAAATAAAATAAAAATGACAGTATCCTTATGATACAGTCATGTCGGTCGCCTTTGTTTCTCTCATAAATAAAGGTAACATGTTAAGAATAGGGCATGATGTGCTTTCTTGAACTGCAGACTCTTGAGGCTGTTCATAAAGTTTGTTTTATTATCACCCATGTGCAGAGATACCATGTTCTCTTATCACAAGATAACAGAATTTGTTTGAACCTGCACTGTGTACTTACGGAATAATTAGCTCCACTTCCGTTGACACCCCTTGCTTACCTTTACAATACCTAGTCACATTGTTTGCGTTCCAGGGTTGGTCTGGGCAAAGTATGCAAGTCGGAAGTTATTAAGGCAATAAAACCAGATGCTGGATTTACTTTCACTTTAGTATTTGGTTTATGGAAATACCAACCTGCATCTAAAGACAGTTTACCTGATACAAATATTTGTTCTCTGCCTCACCTTCGTTTATGGGCGATGCAATTACGGTAATCAATCTAGGAAGAATAAGTGTATTGTTAACCGGTTTTCCCTATAAAACCACCCTGGCTATTAAACAGCAGGGGTGCCCTTTAATTTGAGATTTGCCTTTTATGGGGATTTGGTTAAGCATTACTTTCTCTTTTGATTTGGAATATTACAGCCAGATGTCCTTGATTTACCATCACAGTTTCTGAGAGGAAAAAGTAACAGTCACCTAACTGGTCAAATTAGATCCAGACGCTGCAGTTGTTCCCTGTAAGCGGGAGATGGCAATCAGCCATATTGGATAAGCAGCGAGCAAGTATTTACAAAGACATACCTGGGATAACATTTCAGTATGTCATTCTATGTGTACAAACAAGTTACTTTAACAGCTCTTTACTAATATGTAAAATTGTCCGCCTTAATCTGGATCTGAGAATGTAGCCTAGAAATACCCCTTTTACACCGCTGTTAAAACCCAGGTCATCGGTGGGTCAGACCCGGGTCAGCCTCAGTGTAAATGGGTCAACCTGTGTCCCTTTACACGGGACTTCTACCCAGGTCCTGACCTGGGTTGAACACGGCTAGGAACTGGGTAGAGGGCAGTGTAAATGGGTACACTGGGTCATCCAACCCAGCTCCCGTTTGCATCAGTAGGGGGCTTTTAATGCAAAATTGATGCTTAGTAAATATACCCATTGTAGTTTCTTGCAAGCAGATTCTGAAGTAATACAGGTGACCTGCAGTCGGAATACGGATGTCAGCATCCCAATGCAGGGAATACCGTCAGGGGTCCATCATGTATAAGTATACCTGCTCTCACTTAACCCTCCCTCTACGCAGCCTAACCCTCCCCACTAGTGAATAACACTAACCTTCCTACTCCGCTGCCTAATCCTAACCCCTCCCCCCTTCTGAGCTTCTAAGTGCCTAACCCTAACTCTCCCTCCCGCCGACTAAACCTAACCTTCCCCCGGCAGTCTAATCCCAAACAGACACAGCAACCTCACCCTTCCCTGCCTATCCCTAACCCACCACACATTCTTGCGATCCGGATTCCGTCGTCTGCATCCTCATTGATGTTGGGATTCCCGCTGTGGTCTTATGATCGCTAGTCAGGCTCCCTGAATCCGTATTCTGACTGCCAGCATTCCATCTGCAGGGTATATGGCTCATCATTACAGCCGGCATTAAATAATGTTTCAGTAATATGGTATCAATTAAACTGATGTCAGTCTCTGTCTCTCATCAATATAGCAAAGTGAATTTCTGTCTCCAAGCGGGATAGTATAGAACAGTGCTGAAATCTACGCTGTTAAATATAAGGCACAACCAATTCATCCATACCGATATATACTCTGTAGGCAGTGGCGTAAGTTTGTCACAGTTGCCCGGAGGCAAGATATATATTGGTGCCCTCCCCCCACACACACATAACCTTATATAATATGTGTCTGTTCTGAAATATATACGTATATGTTTTACACACACACATAGAGAGAGAGAGAGAACACCATATACATTTCAGAACTCCGCTACAGAAGCGATATTGATGGCTTTCAATTGACTGATTTAAACTAGCAGGGGAGGAGAGGTGCCCCCTTGGGAGCAGGAGCCCGGCGGCAGATGACTCCATTGCCTCCCAGAGTTCTGCCCCTGTCTGTACACCCATAATAGTGACTATATGCCATAAACACTTATATAAACTCAGGGCCTGATTCAGACCTGATCGCTAGGCTGCACATATTTGCTGCCTGTCGAGTAGGTTAACGCTGCCCCACTGAACGCACGCCCACCCCCCCGCCGCACGAATCCCCGCGCTACGCTGTGAGCTGATGTGTATGCTTACACATCTGCTTGCATGTGCCCGCACATAGGAAAATAATAATTTGATGGTTAATCACCATCGGACGATTTATTCCCTCTCTTCGCAGTCTGGACTCACTTTTATACTAGCCGTTCTTCTGTGAATTGGGGCTAAGTGCTGACATCATCCGCCCGCCCCAAGCAGGCAGGGGCAGGCCTGCGTTCGTAGGGGTCCGCCCAGAGTTTCTACAGGCGCGCCCACCGTTTTCGTGGGCACGCCCCAACGACCGCTCCCAGCCTGTCACTCATTTTACGAACGCTCCGGCGAGTGAAAGACTCGACGAGGATGTTTACTCCGCGGGTTTTGCACATGACAGACTATGTGCTGCGCACACCCCACCATCGTATATGGGGCCCAATTTGTACCTGTACCGTACAAGTCTGGATTGGCCCATTAGTCTTTAAGAACTTAGGACCTTATTCAGGTCCGTTCACAGGGGCCCTTCTTTTGCACAATGACTGATGTAGTCTTTGCGTACGCAGTGAGTGTGCACCCACTGCGTACAGTCTGTTTGCTGAATGCACACACCCAGGACAGCGTGCGTGGGAGGGGGGGCGGAGATGGGCGTGGGGAGGTGGGTGGCTCCATTAGCATATGGGAACGTCTAGTGTTTCATGGGCATTCCCAGGAAAACACTGGGCGTTCTCATGTTAAGCAGGTCGTGACGTGGGTGCGTGGGGTGGGCACCTGACATCACCAAATGCGGGTGTTCCCCCGCAGGCTGCGAATGGATGTTTATGTAAAACATCCAATTGCATGCCGCGTGAACATCTGTGCCTTGCAAATGGTGGGCCGAAGTACCACCACATTCGCAAGGCGGGGTTAGGCTGACTCGCAAGGATGTGAATTCGAGCAAACCAACCAGAATAACCGCCTTAATGTAAAATGTAAAATATTTGGAAAATTTAAGAAAAAAATTAGCTTAAAATACACAACAACAACGTTTTTTTTTTTTTTTTTCAAACTAAACATCATGTTACAAAGTTCTTTCGAGAAACGATACACGGCCACAATTTATTTTCATAGTTAAAACAGGTCATCCTTATATTTTTGAAGCAGTATTTTAGTGAACCCCTTACACGTTGGACTACCTGTAAACATTTTTGGTAAAAGTGTTTATTATGCATGTGTCCTCCACTGCCGCGATAACTGGGCACATTACCAAATGGAAACTGGACAGATTTCTTTTTCCAGAAAACATGGTGGGCTACACATCAAACGAACATTATAAACCCCTTTTATAGCAAGAAGTCAATCAAAGGCTCTTTGTTCATCTCATCTCTTGGCTCAAAGTCGGATACATATACAGGGTCTTCCTACATGAAGTATCATTGGCCCAGACAGCGGCATCCCTGCATGCCAGATACCGCAGCGTATGAAGTGCTGACATGAGAAAAAATAAAATTAATTCTAAGGATGATGTATAAAGTCCACTGTAATGTTCTGCTCCGGTGCATCTCTGATTTGTTACACCACATAGAGAACGTAACATCCAAAATGACTGGCAGATGAACCTTTATTTATAGTTAGCAGAATATATAGTTCCAGCTCCCTATATTTATTTATAAGGTGATCCCAGTGCACTCTGATAATAAACAGCTTTAACCATTTACTTTTCAGTAGGAAAATACGTTTGTCCTATCTTCACTGCAAAATGAAATAGTTACTAGGTTTTCTTGAGCATAGATAGTGTAATATATTGTAATGTTTGGATGCCGGGGCTATTGCTAGAAATGGGACTGGGCTAATATAGTCTTCATTACTGGGCTTTTCTTTGCCATCTATCAGGCAGATTTAGAGGAATTTGGTAGCCACAAAGAACAGACTGAAAGAAGTCAATCAGGTTGAGGTGAGCAGTTATGAGAACACTAGGTGAATAGTCACCAAGTAGTGGTCATCCTGGTTATATAAAACATCAGTCCAGGCAGGTCATGATGGAAGAGCCAGGGTCTAGCAGGTCCCTGGACGCAAAAAGCAGCTGGACGCAGACCTAGTACACAGCCTTCCTCCCATCTCCCACTGGTTTTTCCCCTTTTCCTCCTTTTTCACCTATTATTCCCTTCTCCCCTTATTCTTCCTCCAGACTCACCATATTATTGACATATTCCCCCTGTCTCTCATTATGCCTTCTATGTTCCCTGATCCTTGCATCTCCATCTATTCTTTTTTCACATTTTTATTGAAGCAAAAAAGAAAACACGTGAAGAAGACAAAATTGAACAAAACATTCCCTCAATTATTCTTCCTATGCCAATTTTCTCCCCTTATTTGTTCCATACTCCATTTTCTCCCATATCCCTCTATTCCTCCCATTTTCCCTAATTCTACCTAACTGCTCGCCCTATTCTTTCTGCCTTTCCCTATTCCTCCCACCTTTCCTAATTCTTTCTTACTGCTCACCCTATTCTTCCTCCCCTCCTTTATTCATCCCATCTCCCTTTTTCTTCCTAATTGCTCAGTCTTTTCTTCCTTCTGTTTTCTCCCATCTTCCCTCATTCTTCTTCACTGTTTGTTCTGTTCTTCCGTCCCTTTTCTCACATCTTCCCTGATTCTTCCTCACTGTTCGTTCTGTTTTTCTGCCATCCCTTATTCCTCCCATCTTCCCTCATTTTACTCACTGTTCTTTCTTCCCTTTTCTCCTATCTTTTCTCCTCAATGTTTGTTCTGTTTTTCCTTCCCTTTTCTCCCATTTTCCCCTCACTGTTCTTCCTGCCTTCCCTTATTCCTTCCATCTCCACTTTTTCTTCCTCAATGCTCCTTCAGTTCTTCCTTCCTTCCCGTTTCTCCCATCTTCCCTCATTGTTCCTCACTGCTCACCCAATTCTCTTTGTATTCCCCTAATACTACCATATTCCTTCATTCTTCCTCACTGCTAGTTCTGTTCTGCCTTCCTTCCAGTTTCTCCTATCTTACCTAATTTTTCTGCACTGCTCTCCCTACTGTTCCTGCCTTCACCTGTTGTTCCGGTCTTCCCCTATTCCTTCCATCTTTCCTCATTCTTCCTCACAGCTTACAGTAGCCTATTCTTCATGCTTTCCTCTATTCCTCCCATCTTCCCTTAATCGTCATCACTGCTCGCCCAATTCTTACTGCCTGCCTTTCTTCACTCTTCCTCAAACCTTGCCCTATTCCTCCCACTTTATCTCGATATTTCTCACACCTCACCCTATTCTTCCCATCTTCCCATATTTCTCCCATGTTTCCTCATTCTTCCTCACCGCTCGCCCTATTCTTGCCCATATTCCTAACAAGCACATTCCAGCAACATAATAAAGTCATCCACAAGTTGCTCAGTGAATGTTTTTGCTTTGGCTCTTCGTCATTTGAGAGTTCAACAGTTAAAAAAAAAAAAACTAAAAACCTGAATGGACAACGACCCAACAGTTAACAACTAAGGTTACAAACCAAAATATAATTATAGAAAATTAACAAAAATGTCTGTCAGTCTACGTCAGCCAGATTGCAAATCACAACAAACGAGGTATGTTCAATAAAAACGTATATTAGAGAACTTTTTGGAAAGAGGCCATAATACAAAGAATGCTATGTGTGGCATGACCTAAGTGTGTTGTGTTTGGAACAAGTGATGTCATTTAAACTGTGAAAGGCTGAAGCTCAAACAAGGTGTGCGTTTCTAAACCCAACGCCACGCATTAACGTAATACACCTACATGTGTGTAAATATTGCTTAACGAAATCTGCTACAGGGAGGTTTTTTAAATTAAAAAATAATAATAATTAAAACATTGGGAGAACTGAAAGTCCAAGGTACAGTATGACAACTTCTCCAGCCCCTTGATGCCCAGTTGTGAGAAAACACAACATTTAGGGGCAGAGTTGAACAGGTTGGAGGTAGTTGCCTCTGTATTGTGTGCACATAAATAAATTAGCATTTTGACCTGTATGCTAAGTTCTTTGCCCTACCTTGCCCCACCCTTATCCACACACTTCCTTTCATAGCCGCCATCATTCTAGATGCTTGTAGGAGGTGAGCTTCTTCTACCTGTGCCAGGACAGGAGAGACAACCGGGTCCTGGACCTGTCCTGTACAGTGGATCTGGGAGGCACCGGGAATGATGCATGCACACGAGCGGTGGCAGGGCTGATCATGCACAAAACACAGGCGTTTAGGGACTGTATTTGCTGCAGCCCATAAAATCTGGATAGGGCTGGCAAAAGGCAGTG
The DNA here is from genome assembly GCF_055691185.1 of Crinia signifera. Lineage (NCBI taxonomy): Eukaryota > Metazoa > Chordata > Amphibia > Anura > Myobatrachidae > Crinia > Crinia signifera. The sequence continues at coordinate 40,934,515 of NC_139220.1, forward strand.
AGTGTCTTCCTACTGGAAGACAGGTCTCTGATAATCACAGCCTGGTCTGGCAGTCCCAGAGGGACTTTGTCCTTTGGGTGACTGGAAGGTAGCACTTCCAATGGGCAGTCACTGTTAGTCTCAGACTGCAACTGGCTCACGGCAGTGGAAAGTTTTACCGGGGGTTGTGCATTGTGACCCCCCCCCCCCCTGGACCTGAGGGTCCCATGAGCACCGCACAGTGCACCCATTCTAGATATATCCCTGCAATAAGGGCCTACTAGGAGAATGTAGTGGTTGGGGACTATGCTTGGGGGATGTGGACAGTGACAACAGGTTGAGAGCAGCCCCAACAGAGGCTTGGACAGCCTCTAATGCCCCATACACACGGGGCAATTGAGCTTTGTGCTCAGTGACACTGAATCGCTCAGCACCACAGTGCTGCAGCAGCGATGTGTGCTGAGTGATCTGTCATGGCCAATGTTCTATATAGAAAGAACACGGGCGATAAGTAGATATTTCAAGAACGTTTGCAATATTTAGACCGGTGATAGTGACTTGTGGGACTGCGCATCGCTATTGGGCACATACAAACACACACACGCAGCAATTTGTGCTTCATTTCTTAGCAATCTGAATGGGGCTCAAATCGCTCCGTGTGTATGCCTCCTAACACTAACAATATATAGCAATGTATACTTTCAATGTACTGTTTGCAAATTGATAATAGAAGAAGGGTTGGTGCCCTCAGGCAATGGGGCCCACTGGCATTGCCTCTGTGCTTTCCTCATCTACAAATGGCAGTGATATGAAATAAGAAATGCTAGTGGAACTTGCAAATCATGGGGGGTTATTCTGGTTCACTCACAAAGGCTAATTCCCTCTCTAATAAACAAAAACCATGTGCAGTGCAGGCATAGGTGTGCACACATTGAGCATTAGGGGTGCACAGGCACCCCCTAATGCTATGCCCACCCTTATGCACACCTCTGCCGCTAGCAATGCCAGCAATACCTTTAACCAAAGACTTTTGCTTTTTAGAACTGTATTCCATTTAAAGAAGCGACCATCAATCAATTATGTGTGTTTGCATTGTTAATTGTACTAGACCATTGTCATATCACTACATACCTGTGTCATCCATATACTGTATGTTTATGACTGTATTTGCATGTACTTGAGTAAATAGATTGAAACTGAAATAGGCAGGAGATTACGGTGTGGCTAAGAGACTTTTTATATTGTAGCGAGTGCCAGTAGTTGACGGAAGACACGCCCAATAGGTGGAGCTACACACACCACTTTGACAGTGCATTCCCTATTAAAATGTGCTGCGCACGCCTATGACTGCAGGTGGGGCTGATGTAATATGTGCAGAGAGAGTTAGATTTGTGCGGGAGGGGGGGGGGGGGGGTACTTAAACTGATATCTCAATTGCAGTGTAAAAATAAAGCAGCCAGTATTTACCCTGCACAGAAACAAAATAACTCACCCAAATCTAACTCTCTGCACATATTACATCAGCGCTACCTGCAGTGCAGCATGGTTTTGTCCACTGGAGAGTGAATTTGCGTGTGAACCAGAATAACCCCCCCCCCCCCCCCAATGCCTACACAGGACCATGTGCACATGGAAAACTATGGCTTATACAATATGTTTATTTATGTTTTGATATCCACTTTCTTCCCACATAGTGTTTGATGTCTGATTCCCTATCTGGGTTTTATTGAATTTGGAATGTCTGTGTTATGTACAAGATCAAATTGTAGATGAAGACAGGAAGAGATTTGGAATCACATTTCAATGTATGTTCATGCTAAAAAAATCCATTGCCATCAGTGGCATATATCACTCAGGTTTCCTGCCCGGCCTTGTATTGTGCCACTTTCAGGGGGGGGGGGGGTTGTTGGGATATGCTGGAACATTCGTTAACACAAATGAGTCGCCACGGAGCATTATTTTAGATGAAAACTAAAAATCTTATTGGGTGGATATAAAGTGCTCGCAGGTTGGACTTGGATGTGACATTTAAGGTTTTGCACAGTCAGCCTCATCAGAATATCAGACCTTAATGCACAATTCTAATGCACTTCAAGGTGACTCCCAGCAGAGTGCTGGTGAATTGGTCCAGTGCGAACTGGACGGGGCCAGCGTATTGCACCACTGCAGCCCCAATGAATTCTATGTGACCTCCAGTTGGAGCTAACATTTTTGGAATACTTGTCAATTTATTATTGTAGCTTTACAGAAGTGATGCACTATATAAACTGGCCTTAGTGAATTTCTAGGCTTTACTCCAATGATGATTGGTGCAACACGACTGCCCATCCCTTCTGGTTTATACGATCCAAACGGTGTTTCATTATTTCAAAAACATGAGGCACGTGTCTTATGAAGTGATCATTGGTTGCCTATCCGGTAAATGTAGATTTTAAAACCCTGGATTTATTTCCAGGGTTGCATCATGGGAGTTAAACAATAATAATGCATGTACTGTAGCTCTTACCATGGATTTGCCCATGCACCTGCTATAAATTCAGTTTCTCTACCAGAACCACATCAGCACAAAAGCCTCAGAGTCTTAGTAACAGTCTCCACAGAAACATTGTGCTGTGGAATTCATATCCCTTTATCCCCATGTATCAAGATGCATGAATGGAAATGAATGTGCTGTTAACGATGCATTTACATGCATCTCCCGAGTCCCTCACTGTATATCCCACAAGTGTGTGGGTCTCATACTTTAGAAGACCCTTTGATAATGTGTGTGTGTGTGTGTGTGTGTGTGTGTGTGTGTGTGTGTGTTATAGCCTCTACAAATATTTTGTGTGTTTATCATTTTGTGCAAAAGGTTAAAAAACGGTTTGCTGTTTTGGTAGCATTTATAATTTTATCTGCATTCATGTATTTATGTATTTATTTATTTATTATCACTGTGCCTTTTTGGATGCTTCTTCCCCATCTAATGCATTTAACGTTCGTTACTGTAGAAGCATTGAGGTTAATTGTACGGTAGTGGTTCTATAATTTCAGTGCAAATGAATAATGCCAGTAACAATGAATTTGCCATGTGTCTTCACTTGCATCGCCACGGTGTGGCCTTATGAGCAATAGGGATGGCCATCGACCATCAATGATTCAAAATCATCGATGGTTTATGGCCGATGTTGCAATTTTTACTATCGATGGGGGAGAACCAGATGATTCCCCTACATCGATGGCAAAACCAATGTTTTGCTGTTGTTGTTTTTTCTCTAAGTGCTGGGACACTGAGCATAGCTCCGACCCCCGACACCCGCGAAGCCCCGCTCACGTGTTTTTATTGGACCACCTGCCAATCAGTTAAACAAAATGGATGACCATCGATAGGTAAAAATATTGATGGTTATCCATTGGATAGTTTCACACTATCGATGGCCAGTTGCACTTTTGCCATTGATGACAATGGCAACGATGACCATCCCTAATGTGAAATACCACTCAGTATTTAGCACCTGTGGGCGTGGCCATAACTTTGCTGGTGGTTCTCATCAGAGAGACAGATGTGAATGTAGGTATACTTCCCAGTTCCCACCCATTCAAATTGGACCAAGACTCCAGATTTTGAAATGGCAGGAAAGTGCTGATTTTGGAGGAAAGTGGAACCATTAGGAGCAGTGACTGCTCCTGCAAATCCAAATCCCCCCCCCCTCTCAAAGTGACACACAAGTGTTTTTGTTAGAGATGGGCAAAACGGGTCGCTAGTGAGAGCTGGGATCCAGCAGATCAGTCAGTGAAAAGATCCGTATATTTTAGTCGGATCAGCGGTTCACTTTGAAAGAAGGGGTAATTTGTTAATAATGAAGCATACTTTGTCTTACAATCATTTATTCCCATTATTTTTTACTTTAAAAAAAAAAAAAAAAACATTGAGCTGAACAAATAAGAACATACATAACAGAGTAAAACACTGATCGATGGCTGGGTGCAGAATCGCCATCGATGGCATCTGCACCGATGGCCATCCCTAGCAGCAGCAGCCTTATTATTCTTTATTTAACTTGCAGTAGCAGCACTGAACTCAGTCTCCGGAGTCAGTACATCTCAGCTGCCACAGGTGGCAGTGCTGAGATCAGGAAAATGCATTGTAATTAAAAACGAAACTGAAAGTAAAAGAATGATGGATCACCTTTTTTGGGATCGACGGATCACCTTTTTTTGGGATCGGCGGCTCAGTCGTTCTTGAATGGGATCCGTCTCAAAGATTTGCTTTGTTTGCGAACGACCCATCTCTATTTTTGTACATTAACTGTATCCTAAAGTCAATAATAAATACTGAAACGTTGATAACAGTACAGTGAACTTGTGATTCATTTTGAGTGATGGGAGTGCCACTTTGAGAATATTTATATTGGACAATGTGCATGTATCTCCCTGGCAACGAGCATCTAAGCCCTGGCAGAGGGCATGTAACTCCCTGGCAATGAGCATGTATCCCACTGGTTACAAGCAAAAAAATCCTCAGCAATTAATTAAACCCCTTGCAACGAGCAAGTAAACCTGGCAACAAGCATGAAACCCCTGGCAATGAGCATGAAACCCCTGGCAATGAGTGTTTAGGTAAAAAATTATAATAAGTGTATTGGGTTGGGGGCGGCTACATTTTTTATGGGGGGGCGCAGAATGTCGAGTTTACACCGCTGTCACCTTTGTCAGTGATTTGTTACTTCGCTCTTCTGCCTTTAAGTCACTTGAAATAGTGACTGCTAGGTCCCTTTCCTCCTCAGTAGTTATTTTTATTTACATATTATATTAAACCTTCGTGATTTTGAGACCCAAGTGTATGATTTAGCATTTTTTAACATTAAACTGTACAGTAGTTGCCATGTTCTTGACCATTTCTCAAGCCTGCCTAGATCCTCACTCACTCGTTTACCCCTCCCTTTACGCCTCCCTCCCACTTTTACAACAACAAAATTCAGCCGATGACCTGCCCAATCTGGTGATAGCAAGTAAAGGACAGTGACATTACTTGTAAAGGACACTTGCTCGAGATTCCAGGCGAAAGCTATTGCTGGCGTCACCTGGCGACAGCTCCTACCAGCAGGGAAAATAAGTGTTTCTGCCAGAGAAATGTTTACAGACCTTTAAACAGCAAAGAATTTACTGAACACCTGTTTAAAATCCTATACATGCCTGTGTGCAGGTCGCTATAATATAATGCTGGACAATACATGCTATTAGTGCCTGTAATTCTGTGATCAGGTGTCACCTGTCATAGACCAGTATCTGGTATGAATCAAAATAAGGGGTCACCTTGCCCCCCCCCCCCCCCCCACCCACCCACCCACCAGTAGAAATGTACACTACACAGACATGCTTAACCTCTTCATAACAGCAGGCTCTTTAAATGTCCCCATCATCTTAACACACAACTTTTTTTGGGGGGGGGGGGGGTATTTTCTTCCCATGTTGCTTTCGGAACAAATTAAAGTTTGTTTGAGGCTTTAAATATAATTACCACCTTGTGGCTGTAGACTGTAGAAATACGAACCTTTCTTTTTTTATTTAATACAATAATAAAACAGCATTCCTATGACATAGTCTTTAATCAAAAAAGTTAAATCATTTCCAGTTCATTGTAACAATTCTGGTTGCTAGTTAAATTTCATTCAGGCAAATTCAAACAATATGTTCAGCCCATTGAGCAGAAGTCCTTTCTTCTCCCCCACACACATAAACAGTGTAACAGGTAACATGTGTACCGTGGCGCTTTGTACCACACAGTATCTGAGACCCCTCTCAGTAAAAAGCCTGCAATTTACTTCATGTCTACCTATGGAAATCACAGGTTAAACCCCCAATCTATACCATATGTTCCATTTATCCCACAAGGATATGACACAGAACATAAAATCTTTTTTTTTTTTTTTTTTTTAGACCGTTTGGTGCCATAAAATTTGACTAAGTTCTACACACATTGCCAGTATTGAAACATTTGTCTTACATGATGAAGGCCAATAATTGATAGATTATATAATAAAAGCGACATAGAACATATGTGCAGAATATTAACAAATGAAGTCCTTTTAAATACGCGTTATGGCTTTCTGAACATAAAACGGTAAAAAAAAAATAGCAACGGGGCTTTTGTGCGAATGCGGGACTGGAAACCATTTTCAAATTTCTCAACAAAATGAGCGACATTCTTCCCCTTGTTTAATTAGGAAATGTTACTTTCCTTACAACCTTTGCTTTCAAACTAGAAGAGAGGTCCTGACCTTTTGCATCGTTAACGAGTTACTTGGAGATATTTGCCACATTCAACAGGATGCACATATTCCATCTATTTTGGAAGAAGTTAAAGTCGACTTATAGCTACATATTTAAAATATGAGATGTGGACAGTTTCAATGGATACAATCGTTAGAAGCTTGCCAAGTCCTAGAAGGCCTGCTCTGCCGCATCACCGCCTTCTGCCGCCACTATATATCCCCTTAAAACCATGCGAGGGGATGTGTCACAAAGACACATTCCCCCCCTTGCATGTCCCGCTGACGGAAAAATCATTCGATGGTCAATGTCCATCAAATGATTTCTCCCGGACATGCAAATATAAGGCATTGAAGAATGAATTATATTTGCGGCCGTCAGGCCGAAGACATGTCATGTGACGTCAGCCTCCCGCCCCGAAACACCTCTTCCCAGACCCAATCCCATGAGAATTACCAGCGTTTTCATGGGGACGCCCATGAAACGCTGGGCATTCCCATGGGCAATACCGGACTATGCCGCCTCACATCCCCTGGCCTGAATCGGTCCATGTGACCAGATCGGGGACAATGCACTATGTTCCCCAGGGACCCTACACATGCACATTAAAACAAAATGAACCAAAATAACCCCCTAAATGCCCTTCTTCATACCTCTAATTTGAAAACTTCTCCAACAATATTTCCAAAACCCTATATTTCGAGATACCTTTTACACTTAATAATTTATTTAAAAAAAATCTGGAAGACCATTAAAAGAAAAATCATATTTCTTTATGAGGTAATCACCTTTATTTCTCATTCCCTGCAGAAAAAGATATCAGATAGGTTTCTGAACCAGGGGGAAAGATATACCAATTTCAAGACTTATAGGACCAATATGGTTTGCCGAGTCAACACTTTACATTTATACAAATCCACAGTCTGTTTCAACAAAGAGGTCTCCAGATTTGGTCCTCCTACTGCTCTGAACAGTTACTTCTAGAACCCGATATCTATATTTTGAATTATAAAATACCTCTAATGATAAATTTTGAATGGGTACAATAGCTGCTTGAAAAAAAAAAACAAGATTATATATATATATATATATATATATATATATATATATATATATATATATATATATATCAATAATTTCTGAAACCAGATTGTTAAATATTGTAAGACTACAGTATGACGGTTCTCCGATACTCACAATTAAAAGAAGTACATGCTAAAGTTATACACAGGGCATATATTTCACAAGAACAACGGGGGAATTCAAACTAGAAAATATAGTAGATGCTCAAAATGGTCTAGTGGTTTACATACATTTATAAACTGGGATTGTAGAAACAAAAACATCTAAAAATTCTGGCTCTCTTTTATGTAGCTTTCACATCACATAAAACATTTTGAAACGTTTTGAAAAACTGTAATTTTAAATGGTATTTTAAACGGGTCTAGTGTTCATATTGCAGCAGATTACCATTTAAAAATATCGTTTAAGTGCCATTCACATCACCAGTCAAGCCGTTTAACCTCTGAACACGTTTCTACCCACAGCTTATCTCCTGGTTCAGGGAAGGGACACAAGACAAGGGACAGCCTATCACAGTGCTCTAACCTTTATTTTTTACTAAATACCATTTCAGTGCCATTCAGACAGCACAAAAAACGGCTCTGAATTGGCTTTAAAACGGGTAGGACTCTGCTTTTTAAACGTGTTGAAATACCAGTTAATTTTAAATGGTATTTCAACTATGACACTTTCACACTGCAGCCTTAAACGTTTTAAAAGGCAAAAAAACGGCAATATACCGTTTTAAAAGTGTGATATGAAAGCTACATTACAATGACAATTGACCCACTAGTGTTATTATGGGGGAAATTTACCAATATGAAAAACCTAGTTTTTCGTATTGGTATTTTCCCTACGACTGCATACGACTGTTTAAGTCGTATGCAAAGTCGTGTTCCGGAGGATCAGTTACAAAGCAGTCATATACGACTGCTTTGTAACCCTCCGATGGTGTAATGATTCGTATTAGCGGCCGTATATACGGCTGCTAATACGAATTATTTCTAGCAGTCTGCACGGATCAGTCAGATCCGTGCAGGCTGCATGGTGTAAAAAAAATAGAAAAAAAAATAAATTAAAAAAAAAAACGGCGTGGGGTCCCCCCCACAGCCGAAACCAGCACCAGGCTGACAGAGCCTGGAGCCGGTAATTAAAAATCAGGGAACCCGACAAATAGGGGTTCCCCGATTTTTAACAACCAGCCCCAGGCTCCTGCTCCGGGGCTGGTTCCCAAAATACGGGGGACAAAATGACTAGGGGTCCCCCGTATTTTAAGAACCAGCCCCAGGCAAAACCAGCCAGCGGGTAATGCCACAGCCGGGGGGAGACTTTTTATGCAAGTCCCCCCGGCCAAAGCATTAACCCTACCGACCAGTCAGCCTGGCCAGGGGCCCTGGGGGAGTGGGGACCCCCCCAATAAAGGGGTCCCCCCCCTCCAGGACTTACCTGACCAGGCTGAAGCCTGGTGCTGTCCTCGATGCCCCTGGGCGGTGGGCATCGAGCTGATGGTTTTGTGTAAAAAATAGAATAAAAACCATTGTTTTTTACTGTGGCACTACAAGTGCCAGCAAGCCTCCCCAGCAAGCTGGGACTTGGATAACCACAAGTCCCAGCCTGCTGGGCATTAAAGGGCCCGCTGGGTCTTGTAGTGCCACCGTAAAAAAAATAGTTAAATAAAACACACTGACACCCGTTTTAAATAAAAGTTTAATACACACATTACATACATACTGATACTTACCTTTCTTGATCCCGTAGGTAGCCCTGGTCCTGATGTCCTGTGTCGTCCTCCAGGTCCATGTCGGCTGTCTGCGTCGTCCTCCAGGTCCATGTCGACGGTCCGTGTCGTCCTCCAGGTCCATGGCGGTGTCCGGGTCCGAAGAAATCCATGTTGGAGCTGTGGAAGGAAATCCTACTCACCTGTTCCTGCGCTGAAGAAGTCTTCTCTTGATCCGACGTAGTCCAGGTAATCTTCCTGCTGTCGCCGGTCCCCGCTGTCTCCGCTGTCCGTGCATCGCGCTGAGGAGAGATGCTGAAGTTTCATATTCGGCGCCTCTCCTCAGACTGAATTCTATTGGCCGCCTAGCAGGCCAATCAGGAGCCGACTTTCTCGGCTCCTGATTGGCCTGCTAGGCGGCCAATAGAATTCAGTCTGAGGAGAGGCGCCGAATATGAAACTTCAGCATCTCTCCTCAGCGCGATGCAGAGACAGCGCAGACAGCGGGGACCGGCGACAGCAGGAAGATTACCTGGACTACGTCGGATCAAGAGAAGACTTCTTCAGCGCAGGAACAGGTGAGTAGGATTTCCTTCCACAGCTCCAACATGGATTTCTTCGGACCCGGACACCGCCATGGACCTGGAGGACGACACGGACCGTCGACATGGACCCGGAGGACGACGCAGACAGCCGACATGGACCTGGAGGACGACACCGGACATCAGGACCAGGGCTACCTACGGGATCAAGAAAGGTAAGTATCAGTATGTATGTAATGTGTGTATTAAACTTTTATTTAAAACGGGTGTCAGTGTGTTTTATTTAACTATTTTTTTTACGGTGGCACTACAAGACCCAGCGGGCCCTTTAATGCCCAGCAGGCTGGGACTTGTGGTTATCCAAGTCCCAGCTTGCTGGGGAGGCTTGCTGGCACTTGTAGTGCCACAGTAAAAAACAATGGTTTTTATTCTATTTTTTACACAAAACCATCAGCTCGATGCCCACCGCCCAGGGGCATCGAGGACAGCACCAGGCTTCAGCCTGGTCAGGTAAGTCCTGGAGGGGGGGGACCCCTTTATTGGGGGGGTCCCCACTCCCCCAGGGCCCCTGGCCAGGCTGACTGGTCGGTAGGGTTAATGCTTTGGCCGGGGGGACTTGCATAAAAAGTCTCCCCCCGGCTGTGGCATTACCCGCTGGCTGGTTTTGCCTGGGGCTGGTTCTTGAAATACGGGGGACCCCTACTCATTTTGTCCCCCGTATTTTGGGAACCAGCCCCGGACCTGGAGCCTGGGGCTGGTTGTTAAAAATCGGGGAACCCCTATTTGTCGGGCTCCCTGATTTTTAATTACCGGCCCCGGCTCCTTCAGCCTGGTGCTGGTTATGGCTGTGGGGGGGACCCCACGCCGTTTTTTTTTTTATTTATTTATTTTTCTATTTTTTTACACTGTAGCCTGCACGGATCTGACTGATCCGTGCAGGCAAAAACGCAAATAGAACAGGAAAATGGTGTTCTATTTTCCTGTCGTATTTGCGTGGGTGTTTCACACCACTAAGCAGCCGTATTGTCAGTACGGCTGCTTAGTAAATCAGAAACCACCATTCTTTTGAATGGTGATTTCTGTCGTATCCTATCGATGGTGTAGGGCATTCGTATTTGTAACTACAAATACGAATGTTCCATCTTTAGGACTACGAATTGTTGTATTTTTGGGATTGTAAATCCCGAAAATACAAATTCGTAAAAAAAAGGTGTATTTCTCCCTACGAATACACCTTTTTTCTACGAATCCATTTTGGTAAATGTCCCCCTATATGTGAAATTGAAACAATCTGGATACAAGACTAATACCAATTCTCCCAGTACTAATCACGGATAATGAAAACCTCCCACTCACTCAGTGAAGTTACAAATCTGATACTGTACATTCCCCAGATGTTGATAAATGACAGCAATTCTTACTCACTTTTTGGTGGACCCTTCTTTATTGAGTGGACTTTTACAAACTTACACCATGATCGAAACAGTGTTCTACAAAATGGATATTTCTTTGATTAATTATGGAACTGTCTATTTCCTGGAGTCGTTCCGTAGCTGGTTTTTGTTCCACACTATCTGTGCACTGAACTGCTGATATCTTGATTACTTGGTATACTTGAATTCTTTTTCTCTAAAAAATCCCCCCCCCATATTTTACAAACAAATCTCAAATTCAATGGATTTAACCAATTCTCTGAACATCTGCAATATTTTTTTTGTCTGTTGTCCATTGTTTAGAAGCAAATGGTCATTTGTGATTTACTCACATACATTGCCAGATTTTCTATCCAACCAGAAAGATTAGACAGATAATCCAATGTATCCAGTTTTGGGAATACTTAACAAATAGATTTTATAAGCAACATTTTTATCACTGCATTATTATTATTACTATTATTATTAATAATAATAAGCTTGACGTTATCATGCAGAATGCCCAAACATATATTAAAGAACATTTATGAAACTACACTAATAGACACAGAGAAAAAAAAGTGTTTAAGCAGCTAATACATTGATCGAATATTATTACAGGTCAGGTCTCCCTTATCCGTGTATTCCAAAAACCGAAATATTCTGAAAACCACGTTTTTTCATTCCCACCCCTTTTTTTCATACTTACCTTATTCCCGATGTCCACGGCGACATCTGGTATCCTCTTTAGCGCATCTCCGGTCCCAGCGGTGCATTGCACGAGTGTGCGGTCGTGCAATGCACCCCTGGGCCCGGAGATGTCACTGAAGAGGATCCTGGAGGCCGCAGTGGGCGCCGGGGGACACCGTGAATGTTGGGGGACCTCCGGGGGGCACCACCAGGAGATTAGGTATGTATGGGGGGGGGGGATATTCCAAAAACCGAAAAAATCCTGATCCAAAATGCTCGTGGTCCCAAGCATTTTGGATAAGGGATACTCAATCTGTATATCTTGGTCTTGCTATTTATTTGTATAGAGACAGATGGTATCTGGATGAAAAGGTCGAAAGTGTCTAGTTCACCAGTCAATAGGTCGACACAATATAGTCGACATGCATATGGTCTTGTGTTGACTTATATTTTTGTTGACATTGTGCCTGTCGACCTTTTGGCGTGGAAGTGATATGCCACACCCAAAACAGAAATAAGCCATGGTACTGATCAGTCGGTGAGATAGTACAGAGCAATCTAATACTACATAATGATATTATTATCCTTTATTTATATGGGGCCACAAGGATTCCGCAGCGCACAATGTATGTATAGGATATTAACATAGACAGCAGTGATGGCACCGTGCATGAGAGTTTATAACGATATAAGAATTGTTTGGGATCGTTAGGTCTACAGCAAGTTGGTCAACACCGTTAGGCTGACATGGGGAAAGGTCGACATTGTTAAATGTCGATATGGGTTTAGGTTGATATGTCAATAGGTAGACACAAGCAATAGGTCAACAGTGTCTAGGCTGACAGTCAAAAGGTCGACATGGGGTTTTTCACAGTTTTTTTACCCGAATCTCGACACTGACAGTACTCGCTACGCTCCGCACACTATTTTATTCTCCCACCATGCCCTAGTGGATGGTAGGGCATGAAATAACGCCTGTCGGCACATGACAGCTCTAAAAAAACGGAAAAAACGCATGTTGACCGTTTTGAATGTCGATATAGACCATGTCGACAAAATGCTTATGTCGACCAAACGACCTGTCGACCTAAACCCATGTCGACCGATACCCATGTCGACTAAACGCTTGTCGACCAACTTGCTGTAGACCCAATGCCCGTATCCCATAAGAATTAGAGACATGCAGGTTCAGATTTACTTGGTTCTTATCACCAAATTATCGCAAGTTCTGATTTTTCAAATTGACTATGGGCTGTCACTTGTATTGGATGGCCAATAAGATCCCGCTGTGAGAACCGGGTAAATCCAAACCCGCACATCTCTAATAAGAATACATTTCTTATCACCATGTGCTATGCGCAGCATGAGAACCTTCTTAGCAAAGTAAGGTATACTTGATTGATGACATTTTTACTGCAACCCTATGTTTATTGATTGTTACAACCATTCCGGTTCACCAGTGATAATATCCGCTTTTATCCTCCCCTTCCCCAGCTTCACGCTTGGGCTAAGAACAAAGTTATGCCCTTGGGAACCAGTCTGCCTTGTTGAGTTTAAATGCAAGTCATATTGTATTAACAGGAACTGTAATGGATATTTGTATGTGACTGCACTACGTACTAACTGGTATATATCCTATATATGACTCTGCACTATGCATCTTTTTCAAGGCTCTGTTGGTTTTGATGAAGCTTCGGTGAAATATTCAACAGTCCTGGAATGTGCAGTCCAGTACAAGCACACGTATTGCTGATCTGAAAACAAGGACACTAGGCACACCCCCCTGTGCAGCACTGTAGACCTTGTGGCACCTGAAAAGGTGAACTTTAAATATTGGGATATATTATTAATATAAGCACCCATATCCTACTATTCTAACAGCAAAGAAATTAGTTTGGAATGCTCTAAGGATGGGATAGTGTAAAATACATTTATTTAAATGAACATAAATATTTGACCGAAACCCAAAAGAAAATAAGTTATCGCAGAGCCGCATTGGGGGGTGTGTGTGTGTGTGTGTGTGGGGGGGGGGGGGGGGGGGCACCACTAAGAAAGGAGTGAGCACCCACAAAAACCCCAATGAGAGCTGTGACCTCTCCTTCCATACAATGCTGAAGCAATCAAAATGCAGACAATGGCAGAAAAAAAAGGGGGGAGGTTTGCATTTTTTGCTGCCCTGCGTGCACAGTGAGGATGGTTCCCCCCCCCCCATCGATGGCATAGCATAACCAAATAATTTGTATTTTATTTTCCCATAGGTTTCGGGACACGGAACATAGTTCTGCCCCTGACACCCGTGAAGCCCCTCCCCCAGGCTTTGGTTGGCCTATGTGCCAGACCGCCAAAGAAAATAGATGACCGTCGATAGCTAAAAGCATCGAGGGTCACCCATTGCATATCATGCTACCATTGATGACCGTTTGTACTATCACCATTGATGGCTATCACAACGATGGCCCTCCCTAAGGGGAGGGGCTAAGCCTGCTCCAAAGGCAGGGGCGGAGTGAACTGAAGCTGCTGCGGAGGCATGGGTCTTCTGCTCTGAAGGGCTGAATCTGCTCATCTCCAGTCTCCGCCTCCAGCGGCAGCTCTCCTGGCAGTAGCACAGCAACAGTTGCCTCATTGCTGCTGAGAGTCCTGATGCTTGTGATGAAGATTGGAGACAGGTAGAATTGGTTGCACCTGCGCTGCTCAAGAGGATGCTCGATAGTTAACCTCCCCAGTAGTAGTGCCTCATGGTACTGAGTGATGAGGCACATACACAGTGGGTACATTAAGAGAACTAGCTCGAGGGAGCCCCCCCACTCACACACACACACACACACACGTCTTAAGTACACCAGGCCCCATAAAGGATTAATCCAGCCCTGAGTTATGGCATTTTTAAATAACATTCTGAAAACTATAAAAGAATAAAAACTGATTTTTCAGGTGATAAAATAAAACACTTTACCTACCCTTATACACCTGACAGCAAGATGCACAAACTCTGTAAAGACCAGTTAAGTTTGATTTAACATTACGTAAATATTAATGATTTGTACATGCTCATTAAAACTCATTACATTTGGTGAAATATAAATTCCAGTAATATATGAATGAGATCATAGTTTATTCACAAGTCCCTTTCTCTCTCTGCAAACATATATTTCTGCACAAAAAAAAAAAAACCACCCCATACCGCTGGGTTGTTTAAATTCAGTCCATATGTGCAAAATATGCCAGTCAGTACATAGGGTGAATTCTCTGCTTTTGCTTAAAATGCAGCATTAAAATGCAGAACTGTTATTTATCAAATCCATCATTTATACTTTGAAATGCTGTATCCTGTTTGCAGGGTTTTTTCAATTAATAAAACATAGATGACCTGGTTTGTACCGTGGGTGGAGAGATAGTGATACAGGCTCAGCAGTGGTTTCATCTAGCTGTTCTGCGGTTACATCAGGGACGATAGGCGGTTGTTCGGAATTATGGGGCAACTGTAGAGCTATAAAGTACAAACCAATCAGCTCCTGTCATTTTTCAAACACAGCCTGTAGCATGGCAGTTAGGCACTGATTGGTTGGTACTTTATCTCTCTTCACTTAGTAACTCTCCATGCTTTGCTAAATCAAATCAATATAAAACTATTTTAATGTTATCACTGAACGGTGATGCCTTGGCTAGTTTGCTTGTATGGTAAATACAGTCATAGGGTGGCCAATCCCGGGATCGGCGGGATCCCGGGATTTCGCCCCCAAAACACCGGGATTTCAATCCCAGGATGGAGTTTCCAATCCCGGGATTTCAGGATTAGACTTGTGCAGTCTAATGCCGGGCAGCGTCTGAGCGAGTGCTCAGATGCTGCCTGGCTGTTCAATAAGGCCGGCCTGTGGCTCTGTGCAGCGTGACGGTCAGAGGTCACGCTGCGCAGGCCAAACAATCCATCTACCCACTGATTAGTGCTCCACGGCCAGACACCAGCGTCCACTTGGCACTAGCAGCGCTTCAACTAGATGCCCCGTCTGCATCACAGATGCCCACCCACACCGCTCCCGGCCGCACCCAGTCATGAAGGTAAATATGCAGGACAGCCGGGGCATTTTTTTTTATTAGGAAAGCCAATCACGGGATCCCGGGAATCCCGGGATTGAGCATTTTTCAATCCCGAATTCCGGGATTTAAAAAAATCCCCGGGATTGGCATCCCTATACAGTCATTGTCTTTAGCCACAAAAAAAGAAAGTCCGGGTCTAGAAATTATATTTATTTAGTGTTCTAGGAATCACAGGTGACTCCAATGATGCTGCAGCAGTGGTACGAGTGGCATAAATTTGTCCCAGTTGCCCAGAGGCAAGATAAATGTTGGTGTCCCCATACAGTGGCAGATTCAGGGGGAGGGGCACTTCAGCACTGCCCCCCCCCCCTATTATAGTTTTTATTTTTACATTACTGTATGCAATCGCCATCCCAATGCGCTCATCCCTCAGTAACATAGACCAGCTGACAGACTGAGTCCAGTTCCACCAGAGGGAACGTGATCCGCTGACCTTACTGCTCCGACCCTACTACCAGCACTGGAGTCCTGCTGCTAAGTCACCCAGACAAAGGGCCTTATTCGAGTTCACTCTTTCTGACAAAATCCTTCTTAGATGGACAAAAC
The DNA here is from genome assembly GCF_055691185.1 of Crinia signifera. Classification (NCBI taxonomy): domain Eukaryota; kingdom Metazoa; phylum Chordata; class Amphibia; order Anura; family Myobatrachidae; genus Crinia; species Crinia signifera. The sequence continues at coordinate 40,950,810 of NC_139220.1, forward strand.
CATGTGCACTGCAGGGGGGCAGATGTAACATGTGCAGATAGAAATAGATTTTGTGATTTTTTGGTGATTCTTTGCAGGGTAAACACTGGCTGCTTTATTTTAACACTGCAATATAGATCTCACTTTGAAGTAAAACCCCACCCAAATCTAATTAGATCTGCACAAGTTACATCTGCCCCCCCTGTCTGAAAGAGTGAACTCGAATAAGGCCCAAAGTATCCTTCCGTGCACTCAACAGTCAGCCTGTCAGTGGAGGAGCTAGGAAATGTTGTAATATCAGTTTGAAGTATAAACCCCACCCAAAACTCTCTCAGCACATGTTACATCTGCCCCACTGCAGTGCACATAGTTTGTCCATTAAAGAATTTGCTTTTGCAAGTGAACTAGAATCAGGCCCTATAATCTCCAGCCATACGTTTCCACAGAAAAACATACAGTATAGTAATAACTGCAGAATTACTTCCCTGTTAACTAAATTAATGCAATTAGAAAATTGGATTTGTTTCTCTGCTAAATAAAAGTCTTGTTTCACTAAGTGTAACAGAGTATTTTGGCAATATCTATGTGGGTACGTGAGTTGGCATAGACTTGTTATCCACTTCAGTTATTATATTGATAAAAGCTATCAGAATAGAGTTAATAAACAGGTTGCTATGGATACGCTTTACACATAGCAGATTCTGATTCACTTCTGAACTATCTACCTGTGGGAACGGAATTAAGTACTTATGAGCCTGGAATGTTCTAATCAGAATCTTGATGCTGGAATTTTAACCACATCAAGGAGGTATCTACATCCATACTGAGATATCAACCAAGATAGCTTTAGTGCAGCGTTGTTGCTGGGAGTTGCCGGACACATACTGTTTTGTCCTGGTTGCACCATTGAAAAAGTCCTGCAACCAGGACGAAACGCGTTTGGACACCCACCCCACGCTTTTATCAGCTTTCAATTTACCTTTGCCATTGTATTTTCTTGTTACCAATTAAACTGTGCTTTAATTTAAAGCGACAGTAGTCAGTATCTTTTTTGAAGTCATCTTTCCCCATATGCCCTCCTACTTGCACTGCACGGATAGCCCAACATCAGAGTGAGATTAGCCAATACATCGGTACCACACAGTAAGCTACTACTATCATTTAATTTGCACACAATTTGCATATCCTAAACTCCTGCCGTTATCTTTGGAGGTACACGCATCCACCCCAGGGTTTTGATGTGAAGGAATCCAGGTTACTATTACACCACCATCAGCCATTAAGACATCAGGCATTGCCACATCGTGGGACAGGTAACTATACCATCACCCACGGTTGGAAATCTCCCCCTCTCCTGATCACTACCTTCAACACCCACCCTACAGTTATTGCTCCCGGTCCGCACACCATAACAACACACAGCCTACAGTTATTGCTCCCGGTCCGCACACCATCACAACACACAGCCTACAGTTATTGCTCCCGGTCCACACACCATCACAACACACAGCCTACAGTTATTGCTCCCAGTTCCCTATGATCCGTTCACCCCTATTACTAAACTGTTTCCCAATCACACCAACCCCAGCGCGCCAACACTCCCCACTCCTTTTGTATCCAGAGAGGAAGATGACTGAGGACATAAAAACGACGCTGGTATTAGATGTATGCCCAGTATCCCCCATCAGCGCAGTGGGATTTAGACAGTTGATGGACGTCCTGTGTCCCCGGGTACCAAATCCCATCTAGATTCCACTTCTAAAGGCAAGCGATTCCCAGACTGTACAGGGACACTAAGAAAAGTGTCCATATTGTCCTCCAAAATGCCATTGTAAGCACGGACATGTGGACAACGGACGATGAGGAGGACATCTGGGTTATTTTTTTGTGGGGGCCCAAACAAACCAATCATTTCAGCCACAGTCGTGTGACAGACACGTCTCTGAAATAATTGGTTTGTTAAAGTGCGCATGTCCTATTTATACAACATAAGGGTGAGTGGGAAGGACCAAGAATAATTCCATCTTGCAGCCCTTTTCTTTGGGGCCTAGTTTTTTTTAAACAGACATCCTGTCTGCCACTAAGCTAAGCGACACAAGTGGGTGGCACAAACTCCTGGCCCATCTAGGAGTGGTACACTCCTAGATGGGCCAGGGGTTTGTGCCGCCCACTTGTGTCGCTTAGTTTAGTCATCCAGCTACCTCAGTGGAACTATTTGGCCTAAAAAACATTTATTATTCATATATATTAATATTGTGAGCTGTGAGGTGTTCAGAATAGACTAGAAATGAGTGAAAATTAATGTCAGGTGATGTGAGGTTGATATTACTGAAGGAACAAAAAAAAAAACAAATCCTATGATTTTAGGATTATTATTTATTTATTTTTTAAATACTGTACAGTAATTTGACCTAGGTTAGAAGAAGGGTTAATCCTGGGTTGCCCTCTCTATAATGGACAACCTGGGTATAATGTAAAAGCACCAGATCCGGTTCAGACCTGGGATTGGGGTCCAACCCAGCATAGCGACGTGAGAGAGACGCAAAGGCTCAGTGTGACGCACTTTATGGGCACAAAATGTTAGCAGATATATTTTTCACATGATCCAGAGCGTTTTAATGGCTCAGGAATTGCGTTTGGATTTGCTACTAGAATTGCGAAAGGATCGGTAACCGCCATCGAATCTAGGCAAGTTTGCAAACCATTAGCAATTCACTGACAAATTTACAGGGGGCGGGTTTTTTTTTAACACACAGTCATCTGCAACTTTGTACATTAGCGATCAAAGCTGAATTATCCACATTGCCTGTAATGGTGGGGAGGACATCCAGATGATAATTATATACACATAGGGAAAGCAGTACCACGTGCATCACAGTATGACCCAGATAAGAAAATAGGAACATTAAAAAGTCTATCCCTATAAAGAGATAGATAGATACAGTTCAACGTATGGGGGGAATTCAATTGCTTATCACCATCCGATAGGAAGAGCATGGGGCAATTTTCAGTTGATGGAGGATATCTCTGTATTGTTGGGTTTACCTCCACATAGCAGCGAAACCCAATCAAAATAATTAGCGTGTCACAAGAAGTCCCATTTGAGAACTCACACGGTTGAACATTCCCTCCCCCGGATAGGGGTGAGCTGAAATACAGGTCATGGCAGCTGACCGCACTCCAGCAGAGCAACAATTGAATAGCTCAGTTGGGAGCCATCTGCTGGCGTTGTAACAATAGATTTATATAGAGCAACACCTAAACATTTTACCTGATAGCAATTGTATTCATTGCAAAAGTTAGGGGTGCAAATAATACATGAGGGCTTCAATTAGAAAATGTTTGAGTACTACTGGCCTAGAGGGATCATTTCAGTTCCCTCCCTCTATGAATCTACCTCTCTTCTCCCTGCTGCTTTCACATTGCCTAAACGTTTAAGACCCAGTATTTCGAAACGGTATTTAAAACGGGTCTGAGCCACTAAACCCCTTTCACATTGCAGGTGAAAACCGTTTTAAATAGCATTTAATACCATTCACACATTAAACCCATTTAACCCCCAAGGAACAGATTTCAAGCCTCAGAAATAGAGCCATTCAGACTGCCAAAAAAAACGGCTCTGAAACGGGTGGGACCCTGCTTTTTAACCGTTTAACAAATACCGGTATTTGTTAAACGGTTAAAGCACCCTGGAGCTTTTACACTGCAGCTCTACCCATTTAAAAAGGCGGTATAACTCATTATTCAGTGGTAAGATCGGGTCTTGGAATCTCCATTAATTCATCTGGGGGTTGGGTTTTTAGCGTTGCGGTCCCAATTCTAAGGAACTGGCTTCTTCAGAGTTCAAGAAACCCGTACTGTAGAAAATTACTGTCACATTTTACTCGTGTCCCTTTATTTATTTACTAAATCAAACACAACCCGAATGCTTATTTCTCTTTACTATTAAGTTTTTTTGTATTTTTTTTTATGCAAATATCCCTATCATGCATATTTATCAAATGATAATTAAGGGCCTTATTTTGGTTCATTCTTTCTGACAAAATCCTTCTTAGATGGACAAAACCATGTGCACTGCAGGGGGGGCAGATGTAACATGTGCAGAGAGAATTAGATTTGGGTTAGTAATTTTGTTTCTGTGCAGGGAAAATACTGACTGCTTTATTTTTACACTGCAATATAGATCTCACTTTGAAGTAAAACCCCACCCAAATCTAATTCTCTCTGCACATGTTACATCTGCCCCACCTGCAGTGCACATGGTTTTGCCCATCTAAGAAGGATTTTGTCAGAAAGAATGAACCAAAATAAGGCCCTAAGAGCTATCCCCCTAAAAAAACAGACATTTCTGGTATATTTATATGTTTGGGAACACACTTTCGTATATGCTAAAATCAATAATCCTTTTTACTGTATTTGTGTTTTTTTTTTGTGTTTTTTTGGAGCATTGTAATCTGTAAACATCAAATAAACAGTGCCACCAAGAGGTCAATTAATCACTCAAAGCTTTTTTGTAATGCTGCAGGGAGAGGAATGCAGCATTCTTACATGTTATAGGTTATGCAAAATGCAACTTTATTTTTTTCATTTTTATCAATACTTTATTGTTACTGTTCATTTCTTTGGTAAAGCACAAATCTTAGGTGTTGGCAAGCAAATCGTACAATGAAAGGCGCCTCGATTATAAATCAGGGCCCCCTGTAAACTTTAAAGGGGGAACCAAATACATAGAGGAGACCATGTTCTATTCATGTGAATATTAATCTGGAAAAGGCGTGGCCACATAATCTTGGAGGTACGTCTGTGCCTCCTTGGTACAGACTAGGGATGGCCATCTTTGCCATTGCCATTATGGCAATAGTGCAACTGGCCATCAATAATGTTAAAGCTATGCAATGGATGACCATCAATGTTTTTACCTATCGACGGTCATCTTTTTTTTTTTTTGACAGATTGGTCTGTGGGCCAATCAAAACACAGGGGTGGGGCTTCACGGGTGCCTGAGCTATGCTCTGTGCCCCAGCCCTTTAAAAAAAAAAAAAAGCAAAACCTTGGTTTTGCTGTACCATCGATGGAGGGAAACCATTTGATTCTCCCCCACAGATGGTAAGAGTATTCGACATCGGCCATAAAAAGAAAAACAAATTTGAACAGCGCACATGTAGTGAGAATCGATGAATTAAATATTTAATAAACAATTGGATGATCTTTTACAAGGTTTGATCAGTAGCAAATTAAAAACAATATTAATAAAACAAGCTAGCATGAATAAAATAAATTAAAAGACAATCGAAGGGAAACCCCTTTTAAGGTTGCAAATGTATCGGAGAGTCCATTCCTATGTTACCACTAGGTGAACGTAAGAGATGTATAATATTTACCACCCTTAATAGGGTATGTAAGTCCTCCACCGAATGTCCACATGTCAGCCCAAAAATGGCTCAAATCACCCACAGTTTGCTGTGTGTGGTGCTTGGATGCTCCCCAAATAGGTAGTTCACAGGTGGTATAATACCAGATGGCTTTTCCTTGAATGGAGGCACATGGAAATGGAGTCCTTGATGGAGACAGTAAATTTGTAAATCCAGAGTATAAATGGATAGATGTGTTGTGGAAATACACAACGTTGAATCAAGCGATAGGGAGGGGGTGGGGGTGATAGATGAGAGGTGTAGAGGAGTAGAACGAGATAACAATAATGGGTGAGACACTTACCCTCTGGCTTACCTTCCTCAAGGGTCCTCCTGGACCCTGGAAGGTAAACCTCTCCTCCCCCTAGTGACGCAGCCGGACGTCCTTCCGGCTGCAGGGGGGAGGAGGAGGCGCCGGGGACAGCTTGCTTAGCTGTCCCCGGCGTGACGCCGCGTGAGGGATGCAGGAGCCGGCTGGGAGGTGACGGAGACCCCCCACACACCACATTCCAGGTATTGCGGGGGGCCTCCATCACCGCACCGCGATGCCACCCGCATATGTTAGTACATATGCGGCGGCATATAAAAAAATATAAATAATAAAAATAAAAATAAATAAAATGACCAATAGAATGTTTACACTCCTTGTAGGAGTAAGTTGAAAAAGTCCAGGTTGGAGGAGGCTATACTTGCTTACCCACTTGCACTTATCTGACAGCTGTGCCGCTTGCTGCGGCTTTTGCAAACTTGCGGCGGGACTCCGGAGCTTTAGCTGGTGACCAGGGCAGGCGACAGGGGGGGTCAAAGGGGACACTCGTACCGGGCCCCAAACAGTTGAGGGGCCCCAAGACTTTGAGGGACTCAGGGTCTGAAAGCATGGCTGCCTAATCACTTGTCTGGCTACCTGTACTAATGAGTTTAGTGACATCACGCAACACACTATACCACACAACACACAATGCTGTGATCAAATCGCATGCGATGCGATCGCACCCGATTTTGCACTGAAATGCATCAGAATGCATTGAAATGTGTATTAAACTTGTGAAATGCCCCCAAATGACATTTTTCATAGTGCACCACCCCCACTATCAACGTCAACCCGAAGCGTGGCGAGCGCAGCGAGCCCGCGAGGGGCGGCGGTACGCGTCCTACGACCTTTTCATACCCCCACTATCCACGTCGGCGTGGAGTTGAGAATAGAAAGTGTGGCAAGCCACCGAGCCCGAAGCGTGGCGAGCGCAGCGAGCCCCGCGAGGGGCCGCGGATACCTTCACAGCTATACGCGTCCCCTCGCGGGCTTCACAGGTATCCGCGTCCCCTCGCGGGGCTCGCTGCGCTCGCCACGCTTCGGGCTCGGTGGCTCGCTGCGCTCGCCACACTTTCTATTCTCAACTCCACGCCGACGTGGATAGTGGGGGTATGAAAAGGTCGTAGGACGCGTACCGCCGCCCCTCGCGGGCTCGCTGCGCTCGCCACGCTTCGGGTTGACGTTGATAGTGGGGATGGTGCACTATGAAAAATGGCATTTGGGGGCATTTCACAAGTTTAATACACATTTCAATGCATTTTGATGCATTTCAGTGCAAAATCGGGTGCCATCGCACCGCATCGCATCGGATGCCATTGCATGGCATCCGATGCAATCGCATCCGATTTTTGAGCAAAAATGCTCAAAAATCGGTAAAAATCGTATCGCATCGTATGCCATCGTATGCCACTACATATGGCATACGATGCCATACGATGGGAGCCGTGATACTCCACAAGTACCTAATTATCTATTTACTTCTAATAATAAAAAAAATACATTCAATATGCAATGTAATAAGAATCCGTGTTCGGCGTTGGGGGGCCCCCCGAGATATCAGTGTTCCGGGCCCCACCATTTCTGTTGCCAGCCCTGCTGGTGACGTCACCTGCCGTCTTCTTCGTTTGCGGCTCGGCGGTGCTGTCTGGCTGGGGCTTGCTTCTCCTCTTCGACTGGGGGCTTCTTGAGCTTTATCCCTTTAGCGCAAAAGGATCTAATCCTTTTTACCTTCAAATCCAGAGGTTGGTTCGGTCTTCAAACCGGATTTAAAAAGCATAAAAGAAGGGGTTCCCAGCAGCTCACTGACGCTTTTCGACACTCCTGGTGGCTTTATCAAAGGTGGGTGATATCGGCCATAAACCATCGATGATTTCATGACCATCCCTAGTGCAGACATAACTAGGGATGCCAATCCCGGGGCATTTTTTCAATCCCAGGTAATTGGGATTGAAAAATGCTCAATCCCAGGATTCCCGGGATCCTGGAATTGACATCTCTAAGCAGTTTCGGCAGTAGGCAGGTAGTAAAAAAACTAGCCCCCCCCCCCCTCCCCCGGCCGCCTCACACATTCATTTACTTATATGGGAGGGTGGGCGGCCGGGAGCAGGGCAGACATCAGCAGGTGTAGGGAGCAGGAGGAGGGCAGACAGGAGCGGGGCACACAGAAGCGGGCGGGTGGTGGTGTCAACAGCAGCCACAGGTCCGGCGGCCGAAGCTGCAACAGGTCCAGGACTCTTGGTGAGGGCTGAGGGATCATCACTTTGGAGCGGATATGGGCAGTGAGGCCTGCGCAGCGTGATGGTCAGAGGTCACGCTGCGCAGGTCGGACTGCCTATACCCGCTCCAGACTGCAGGCCGGGGATCGAAAACACCTGGGCAGCGTCTGAGCACTGACGCTGCCCGGCATCAGATATGCGCATGCGCATCTAATCCCGGAATCCCGTGATTGGAAGGTCCAATTCCGAGATTCAAATCCCGGCGTATTTTAGGCCAAATCCCGGGATCCCGCAGATCCCGATCCTGGGATTGCCCACTCTAGACATAACTGAACTCACCTCTCTTTATGCACAATGGGGTCGATTCTGAGGTGGAAGTAAAACAAAAAAAGCAAAAGCAAATAACTTTGTACATAAATGCAGTACTGTATCATGGGCAATTAAAAGAAGTAGTCTCAGGCTGTAACACGGGAGGCTATTCGGTACTTACGTATTATCTGGGCTCCCATGTTAAATGCACCCCATTTTTTCATACCCCTATTATCCAACTACGCATGGAGTTGATTTTATATAGTGTGGCGAGCGCAGCGAGGCCCGCGAGGGGACGCGGTCTCATAAGAAAAACGGGAGCCCAGATATTACATAAGTACTGGCTATTCAATTAGCCTCCTGACAGGTAGGTCAGCGCGCATTAACTTCAGAAGTTAACAGGTGTTAACAGGGACTATCATGTGTTAACGCACACAATGCCTGAAAAGTTCATGGATTCCTGCATTAACGGGTCTGCGGGTCCCGATTACTCCAGATAACTGCCTGAGGCTGGCGGAAAAAAAAAAAACCTGACTAATGGGGCTAATTGAATAGCCCCGGAGAATTAAATTAGCCTGTGGTAATTCAATATTTCACAAATAACACAGTGAAAATGAAGCTAGCCAACATTTGTGGGCTTCACGCAGAAGCAGTCGATCTCCACGGAGGGGGCGGGGCTAAAGTGGCATAATCGCATCATTTTAGCCCCGCCCCCTCCGAGGAAATCTGCAAATCGGGTCAGTTTCCATCATGGGGGTGAGGCTTAATGATGGTTAAGCCCAGCCCTTGCTTAAGCCCCATAGCCGAACTCCTGCTGAGAGTCTCCTTACAAAAGTCGGCAACCCTGAAATAGGCAGTTTTCAGTCTGTGTGTGTGTGACAAAAACTAGAAAGAGAAAGAATTGCGTGGTGGATGCACAGGTGTGCATCCATTGCGCAATTCTTTCCCTTTCTAGTTTTTGTCTTGATCATATTGCCCGGATAGCACCACTGCCAAATTATATATAATAAAGGCGACCGAAGACCAATTCCCAATATTACATTAGGGATATACTTTCAAAACAGGTGTGTGCGGACCCTCGATTCCTCTCTCCCCCCTACTCCCCCTTATCAATTGTGTGTGTGTGACCCCTAGTTGTATATTGCAACGATAGTAGTAAAGTCATGTATATTGTTTTCTACCTGTTTATTTATTTGTTTCATGTAGAAATAGTCAGATATTGTGGGAGAATATCTGTCGTTGTGTTACAGCGATCATGGCACCGTGCATATACCCTGTACATAGTTTCTCACATGACTGAGCTGTTAGGTATGCTAACACTATGCTGCTATGGAACGTAATCTTGAATGAACTTATCCCAGGCTTGTCTTCAGCACGGACTATTTCTGTGTGCACTAACAAGTAATGGCTCTTCCTCGGGGTCATATATTATCTGCACTGGAATTCTGCAGCTAAACAGTGTTTATCACGGGCAGTTGATTACTTAGCTGCAAACTGAAAATACAGTGGACTCATTACCTACAAGAGTGTATTTGTCACATTCTCTCCACCTCATTCTCTTCATACTGTATATACAATGCTGACAATACAGGTGATAGATGTAGGCAGTGGCGGGACCACACAGGTGATAAAACACAACGGCGCAGGCCTCTCATATCGGCCCTGCATATTTTGCCTTTTTACCCAGCTTAGCATCTAAATTGCACACAGCAGCTGCATGCACTGGCAGTACCAGTATCCAGGGCACTGCAGACTGACTGCCCCCAAGGGGCAGACAAGCAGCTCTGGATCCCCAAGAGTTGTGAAAACAAGGGTTCAGACTGTGAGGCCACACCCCAGCCTACAGATGAGGCCACACCCCCTTTTGCCGATGGTATGGATATTACCGCACTGGGTCTCACAACAGTTAGGGACACTACTGTCTGTCGTTAGAGATGGATTCCTTAAGCTAGGAGGACAGATTAGGAACACTAGGGGCGGGATGTATTAACATACATTGCCGCCCCTCGCCACGCCCCCGTCGTGATACTAGAGCATATTGACTAACATATGTGGCTGGCATCGTGGTGAGGTGATGGAGGCCCTGCGATACCTGCAATGTGGTCTCCGTCACCTCCTGGGCTCTGTGGTGTCCCCGGCATCTCCTCTCCCCCCCCTGCAGCCGGAAGGACATCCCTGGCTGTGACTTGCTGTTGGTGGAGGAGGAGCAGCACGGAGGACAGGGGAGGGGGGTGCGGACGGCGGGCCAAAGGTGGCGATACCCTGCCCGCCGTAGACAGTGCGGCCCTGTTTAGTAAATTTGAAAATGTGGTAAAACGGGGGTTTTACCGCATTTTTCGCCATAGTACATCCCGCCCTTTGAACCTTATTCTGGTCCGTCTGCACAGGCCAATATTTTCACAATGCACTGGGTGCGTGCGGACACGGCAAACAAACTGTTCGCTGGATGCACACACCCATCCTTGCGAACGGAGGGGGGGGGGGCAGCAGTGCGGTCCATTAGCATATGGGAACACCCAGCGTTTTATGGGCGTTCCCATGAGAACACTGGCCATTCTCATGCTAATGGGCCGATGACGCGGGGGCGGGGGGTGGGCAGCTGACATCACAGGATGGGTGTGGGGGGGGGGGTGCAGATTTTGTAGTTACGCCACTGCTGTGACACTACATAAGCATACTTGCCTACTTTTGAAATCTAGTTTCAGGGAGATTATAGTTGGTAGTACAATTTTGCACAGCGCCCCATTGAGGGGGCGTTTCATGCTCCACCCAAAGGGCGTGGCTAGTTCCATATATGGAGAGATTGTGAAAAGAGATTGTGAACGTGGCACCTAGATGCGTGGGTGTGTACTGCTACATCTGAGAGGAATCTTGTAAAATGCCTTAGATCCAAATGTAGATGAGCCCAAAGCAGTTAGTAAGAGATACTGTACTTGGTAAAGTGCTGGGAAATGGTGCTGATGATTCAATGTAAATGTATCTATCTCTCGTTTCTTATTTCCCAAAAAATTTAACAGTATAATGTGAGCTAGATGACATGAGGGAGATTGCTAGACTAATGAGGGATAGAGGGAGATTGCTGCTAATTCAGGGAGTCTCCTGCAATTATGTACATAAGTATGCTGAAAATGCAAATACCTAGAATAATAAAAGCATACCATGATTGGAATAGCAATCTATGACCACACTGTAGCAGTAATGCTGCGACGCACCTGCTCAATATCAAAGCGTCGCTGGGGATTGGTTCATGTTGGCAGCTATGACAGATATATACAAAATGAAACACATTTGCTCCAACAAATCTTTCTTCTCTCTGTACATTAGCCCCTTAAGACATTTTCAACACAGAAGCAATAATGAATAAACAAATAAGACAGAGCACACAAGTAATGCCTATCACTCACTAGCGATGCCGTCATGCAACCTTTGTTATTCTACTCCATTTTATGGAAAAATAGCTGCAAATATTTTTTTTACTTGAATTATCCCTTTGAAAATGTGAGCAAACTCTGCTTGACAACACAAAGGAATTTTCCCATGGATCAGCTAAGAGCTGACTCACATGAAGACTTGCCCAAAGTGGTCATGCCCTGTAATCAAACAATACAGACATGAGGAACGCTGTACTTGGACTAACAGAAGTTTTGGAATTCCACAGACCCAGCCTTAAAGGCAGCAGCTTATTGGGTAAGAACAAGGTCAGCTACCTGTGGTCTAGCCAATCTGCTCCTCTATTTACTCAAGTTGCAGATATAACAATTAGTGAGAGCTGTCACAGCATGTTGTTAAGATATTTCCTCTACTGCGGTGATAGCACAATGCAGGATACCGTCGCTGTTTGCTTAGGAGGGTGTTCTGAGATGCAATGATATCTCCTCTGACCACAAAATGTATGCGTTGTAATTAAAAATGTTGTTCTTTTTTTAAGCAATGTCAATAATTATTATATATTATAAAAAACTGTGACTAAGTTAATGACTGAAGGTGTAATTCTGCAACAGGAAAATATTCATTCATTGATACATTTCCCTGACAGATTAATGTAAACAACAGCATTTAGGATTATTTTTGTACCTGTATGTAAATATCCATGAACAACCGATTCACAATGGTAGGAAGTGGTGGAACGGTGACATCATCAGACAGATTTACGTGCAATGACTTCACTAGTGGCAGGAAGTGGCGGAATGGTGACATCATCACAAAGAATCTATTTATCAATATAATTTGTTTTTTTTGTAAATGTTTTGGGTAAATTTAGATATGTTGAATGCCGGCATCCCAAAAACCAGTCATCCGTATATGTATCCTGGTATATATTTCAGTAGACCCCGTCAGCAGCAGCATTGTAATCGCTCATTATAAACTGTGAGACTATAGCTGCCCATACACGGTCCGTTTAACGGATCCGTTCGGGACTTAAATAGTACACATCGCATCGCATTGCATGCCTTGTGCAGCACATACTTTTTGTACCGTACTATGTGATGCGCAGGAGCGTGCATCGCATAGTACAAAAAGGAGCCGCCGCAAAACGAAGCGTGTATGGGCTCCTTTAGAAGTGCCGCATTATTGCAGCAGCAGTATGCATGATAGAGGGAAAGCACCTTATAACCCTTTCACACCAGAAAATGCAGGGACGTACAGTACACAGGAATATGGTCGCTGGATCATGCAGGGACATTCCCGGGTTGGCCACTTTCACACCAGCCTAGTCTTTATTTTCTGGTGTGAGGGGGAGAGTTAGTGCAGGAGGCGGGGTGAATGGGATGATGCTGGCAGGCAGGGCCGGACTGGGACCAGACATCGGCCCTGGCATTTTTATCACACAGACCCACCTGTAGTAGGCGGGACCCTTGCGTGGCAAAAGGGGGCGTGGTCTTATGGAAAGGAGGCGGGGCATCAGAAAAATTACACATTATGGAACACACCGTAATGACCATTACAGAATATGACACAATCTTTAAAAATGTACACCGTAATGCCTATTACACGTCACACACCCATTACAATATATACCACATGCCATAATGCCTATTACATGTTATGCCATACACCATAATGCCCCATTTAACATTAAGCCTCACAAAGTAATACCCATTACACATTGCCACACAACGTAATGCCCATTACATGTTGTGCCTCACACTGTGATGCCCATTACACGTTGCACCTCACACTGTGATGCCCATTACCCCTCACGCCATGATGCCCCTTACACGTTACGTCTCAGACCGTGCTCCCCATTACACCTCGCATTGTGATGCCCATTACACATTAAGCCTCACACCATGATACACATTACGCCTCACACCGTAATGTCCATTACACTGCACACTGTAATGTCCATTACACCTCACACTGTAATGCCCATTACACCGCACACCGTAATGCCCATTACACATTACATCACACACCATAATTCCCATTATATGTTGCGCCTCACATCATGATGCTCATCACACGTTGCCCTTTGCACTTTACGCTTCAGACTGTGATGCCCATTACACCTCACACCGTGATGCCCATCATTACACATTATTTGACACACGTGATGCTCATTATGCCACATGCCATAATGCCCATTACCGTACATATTTTACCACACACCATAAGGGCTATTACATATGATGCCACACAAGTGTTGCTTACCTACATGTTAATTGCTAGGGGTTTCATGCTTGACGCCAGGGCTTTCATGCTCAATCCCATGGGGGATTACATGCTTGGAGGGCTCAGGGGGACGCTGGGACAGCACACACAGGGCTGGAGCCTGGCGCACAGTAGCACTGCACCTGCTATTGACTTACTGGGGCAGCGGACTGGGCACACTGGGACTGGCTGGATATGGACAGGCAGAGAGGGGGAGCAGTATCAGAGAGAGGGGGGGCAGAGTGTCAGAGAGAGGGGGGGCAGAGTGTCAGAGAGAGGGGGGGCAGAGTGTCAGAAAGAGGGGGAAGCAGTGTCAGAGAGAGGGGGGAGCAGTGTGAGAGATGGGGGGGCAGAGTGCCATGGAAAGGGGGAATGGAGTGCCATGGAGAGAGGGGGAAGCGGTGTCAGAGAGAGGAGGGAGCAGTGTCAGAGATGGGGGGGGGGGGGCAAAGCGCCATGGAGAGGGGGGACGGAGTGCCATGGAGAAAGGGGGAGCAGTGTTAGGGATAGGGGGGCAGAGTGCCATGGAGAAGGGAGGCAGAGTGCCATTGAGAGGGGGCAGCATCAGAGAGAGAGGGGGAGTAGTGTCAGGTAGAGCACAGTGTCATAGGGAGGGGGGCAGAGTGTTAGAGAGAGAGGAAGAGTGTTAGGGAGAGGCCTGGGGCAGGGGGAAAGCACAATACCTGCAGTGTCCTGATCCAGCCGAGGAGGTATCTCTAATGAAGGCGGGCATTTCGTGACATTAAGCCCCGCCACCCCCCCATTACCCACGAATCGCGGAACTCTCCCCCTCTTGAGCGGCTGCAGCGTTGTGTGGGGACTGGGGAGTCGGGACCCAGTACTTCCTCCTAGACGTGCGGTGACTGCAGTCACTAGGAGGTGCTCCTGTCATGCGGGGGTGCCAGTCATTAGGAGGTGCCTGAGCACCCCTGTGCGCACTCTTATGCCCACAACCCCACACACAATTACCTGCCTAGCACACAGATACCCGCCTAGCATATGGATACCTGCCTTACACACAATTACCTGCATAGCACACAATTACCTGCCTAGCATATGGATACCTGCCTAACACACAATTACCTGCATAGCACACAGATATGTATAATGTTACATTATCCACATATCTGCTTTAAAAAGTGTATGTTCACATGTGTGTCATTGTATGTCTGTGCTAAGTCAATAACTTAATCTAATTAATGGCTCCTTTCCCCTGTCATTACCTAGATATGGATAACACAGAACACTTTCTGTTTTGTTATCCTTGCACAATTTTCTCAGGAAGGACTTTGCTCCATTTTCCATTGCGTGCATCCAGAACGTGGTCGATGCATCACTACATTAACAAGTAATAAGTAAACCTGCAGGAATCTGCTGCGTTTCTCAGGTAACTGATGTCCTGAAGGTTACCTGGATGTATGAAGAAGATTGAGCCATCTCATTGATTGTCAGGGAGACTCCGTGAAAAAGTAGCACTCTCCCTGACTCCCTGAGGAGTCCACCAGTCTCCCCGACTTCCTGAGGAGTCCACCAGTCTCCCAGATTGTACCCTATTATCAGTTATAGGGGGAAACAAGATGTATACATTCAGTGCTGCTATTCTGCATTAGTTATAAAGGCAAAAAGATCCTTGAAGACGCATCCCCTTACATGTCCCGCTGGCGGAGAAATCATTCGATGGTCGCTGACCATCGAATGATTTCTTCAGGCTACGCAAATATAAGTCAGTGGAGACTGACTTATATTTGTGGCCATACGCCGAATACAGGGCGGCTGACGTCATGTGACATCAGCTGCCCGCCCCTGGCACGCCACCTCTCGCCCGGGTGTTCCCATGGGCTAGACTCGAGTCCAATGCCCGCATCAGTACGTGCGAAGGGCCCGGAGACATTGGATATCGCCGTGGCCGTTCACACAGTGGACCTGCGCATGAGCACAAAAGACCATGCGCGGTCCACCAACCACCAACAAACAAGAATCACCCCCTATATTCCCTACCACATGTACACACACACACACATTCATTCTAGGGCTAATTTTGGTGCGAGCCAATTAACCTACCAGTATATTTTTGAATAAAAAGATAGTGTCAGATACCTAAGTATCTGGCACTTTAAGAAGCGCAATCCTGCTCAGGAAAAAATTAGAATATCCTTACAATTTTAAGAATATATAAATCAATTTATTAAAAAAGTATATAAAGTATATAAAGTGGAATCAATCCACACAAAAATTCATATAACAATACAATTGTGCACAATTTAACAGACAGACATGACAAACAACATATAACATATATTGCAATAAAAATGCTGAATTTGCTGGGATTGCCGTTTTTCTTGTGAATATTACAGTCACTGAATCAGGAATGAAAAATGAGGCTTAATAGAGGCAGTGATAAAATCTCATAGTTACCAGTCCTGCATGAACTTTCTGTGGTGGATAATCAAGGTCAGTCTCTCCAACTGGTATATTACCAGAGATGAACTCCGGAAAAAGCTGTGTTGGGAACCTTCACCTGCTGGACCAGCCAGCTGGGTAGTATTTGTAATCCACGGGTTAAAAGTGCACTTGCAGAATAGATACAGGACCAGCAAAGATAGGGCTCAAAAACGCGTTTCTCCGCCTGCTCGTGAAGTCGGCGGCTTCCTCAGTATATTTTTGGATTGCGGGAGGAAACCGGAAGTACCTGGAGGAAACTCATGCAAGCACAGGGAGAATATACAAACTCCACACAGTTAGATCCATGGTGGGAATCGAACCCATGAGCGCAGTGCGGTGAGGCAGTAATGCTAACCATTACACGGGGTCAGATGTATCAAGCTTCAAAAAGTGATAAAGTGGTGAGTGATAAACAGCCAGCCAATCAGCTCCTATATGTAATTTTTCAAATCCAGCCTGTGACATGACAGGTAGCAGCTGATTGGCTGGTTGTCTATCACTCTCCACTTTACCACTTTTTGAAGCTTGACGCATCTGAGCCACGGTCTGTTCCAGGATAGCCTGACAAACTCCAAAACAGAGTATTAAATGGTAGTCTAAGTTGCCCGGAGATTTTTGGCTGTGTATTACACTGGATTTTTTGAGGTAGCAATAACGCTCAGTGTAATTTAGGGAGTATCCATCAGAGGGTGAAAACCTTTGCCCAATACAACCACTGCCCACCACCAACAGCAATGTGGTTTTCCACAGGGAAACCTATATAACAAGCATTTCAGCAATACCGCCACAGCGAAGCTACAGTTCTTGCTGAACTACCTTAGACAGATTTGATTGATAAACAACATTAACATTAAGATATTTTTTATCACCATGTTAAGTGTCAATAAAACGTCATCATTATTGGCAGTTGATTTTGGACCATTGTTTATCGTTACAGGTTAAATACCTGACTCGCACAAACATACTCTCCATGAATATCTGGGTGGCTCCCACATCTCGTAGTGACGATTCCAGCTAACCAGAAGATGGCGTCAATTTACCAATAGTCGAAATGCCGACGGTCAAAATAACATCACATTTAAAATGCTGACATTCATTATGCCAACATGGTCAAACTGAAGACAAACGCAGACTTTTAAAATGACGAGATGTCAAAAAGTCAAAAAGTTTTTCATGATTTTTGTTGAAACCAACTTGTTCTTACTTCACGATTCAAGTGGGCATAGAGTTAGATTGTATTAGTCTGCCAATCGCAGCAAAGCACCGTGCCTGACGGGTACATTTAAAACACAACATGTTCACTTTTCAACAGGTCGACATTTTAAATGTCTGTATTTTGACCGTGTCAGCATTTTGACAATGTCAGCAAAATGAATGTTGGCATTTTGGCTGTCTGCCAATATTTTTTTCGGTATTTTGACCATCAATATTTTGAATGTGGGAAAGTCACGATGAACCACTAACCAGAACAGTATTCAAGTCTTCTGGAGGTGCCCACATCCACCTGACAACTACTACGTGATTTGGGCAGTCCAGATGGCCGATGACGTAATTTGCGCTGAATCACATCATCAAAATCCCGCCCTCTGCTTTAAAATGGCACTAATCTCAGCAATGCATTGTGGGAGCAGGGCCATATTGATATTATTGCACCATCACCACCCATCTACTGTATGTCACACAACAGAGGGGCAGACAGAAAGTCAGGCAGTATCATTGCCAAGCGCAATGCTGAACACTGGATCGCTTGCAAATTTTGCACTGGCCAATAGAAGATTATTGCAAATCCAGATAAGCTTATTGTCTGGTGCATCGCCATTGGCAATTGCATATTTCAGTGATACAACATGTATTATTGTCAGTATTTACCATCATAACCTCGCCATGGTACAGTAACCCAGCTGCCTCAGCGGTACAGGCTGTAATTTTGACTAAAGGCGCATACATATTCTATGATTTTTTGACCAATATCGTTCCTTTTGGCCCTTCGGAACCATATTGGTCAAAATATCGTTGAGTGTGGATGGACGAACTATGATGCGTGTACCCGCCGGTCGTTCTTCAAGGTTGTTCATCGACTGTCCATCCAGGTCAATTTTGGATATCTTTTAAAAAAAAAAAAGAGTGTAGCTAGATTGTTTGTCGTTCATCAAATCATTTAGTGTGTATGCACCACATCTTTCTTCTAGAACAGTGGTTCCCAACCCTGGTCCTCAAGTACCCCCAACAGTGCATGTTTTGCAGGTCTCCATACAGAATCACAAGTGCTATAATTAGCTCCACCTGTGGATCTTTTGAAATGTGCACCTGCTGGGTGACCTGGAAAACGTGCACTGTTGGGGGTACTGTCACAACTGAAGGGCTGGATGAAGTCGTGTGGTGTGTAGCAACCGGAGACGGACCAGAGGAGGAAGGATTAAATCGTGCAGGTTTAATAATAGAATTCATAAATGAAATAATACACACTTGGATACTTTCTTAAAGTGGCAGTTAGTGGTAATAAGACTTGAGCCAGCACGGCACTTTGAAAGAAGAAAAAGTTCATTGAAACAATAACAGTTCACATACTGCGGACAGCAGGCTGGGGTCTTGAGAAATGAAGAAATCCGGAAAGAGAATGTACTTGATGGTAATGAGGGATCCTTGAAGACTGAAAGAAGCTGGATGATGACAGAAGAATGGGAAGTTGCTTGGAAGCAGACGGCTTGAAGGGCTTAGGCCAGGAAGCTCAGGGATGCAGGCAGAGACCAGACTGTGGAGAGGACTGGCAGCGATGGGGTTAAGCTGAATCGAGTCCAACACAGAGCACTGAAGCAAGGCACCAAGTCAGGAGAGGTGAGTCAGAGAGCCGGAGTCAGCTGGGAGCTGTGAACGCCTCTGGAGACTCTTTGTACTGACACTGAACAGGCCTAGGCAGATCCCCTATATCCCTAGAGGGCGGCTGCCATTGGCTGTCAGGTCAGTATGGGCGGAAACCTCAGACAAGGACCAATCTGCTATTTGCCCTTAACCAAGATGGCGGCGCCGGCCTCCCGGCGCCCTTACAGCACATACCGCTACACTTGCCGACGTCCCACGCTGCCTGCTGCCCACCAGACTGCCGCTGCCTGCTGCCGCTGAACTGGAGACCACTACACGCTAGCCGACGGCGGGCGCGAACGGGTGAGTAGTAAGCCCGCCGCGCACCGCCGCGGCTGAGTGTGACAGTACCCCCCCCTTTCTGGGTGACCCCAGGGCACCTACGCACCTTGTGTGGATTCCTTTGAAAGAATTGTCTCACCAGACGGGGAGCATGGAGATCTGCAGCATCAACCCAGGAATTCTCTTCAGGACCGAATCCAAGCCACTCTACCAGATACTGAAGATGGGTATTGCGGCAACGTGAGTCGATAATGCGCTTCACCTCGAACTCTGTCTCTCTCTCTGAGCCAATCTTGGGCGGTTTAGGCACCTTTTTCTGATATAAGTTCAGTCGTAAAGGTTTCAAAAGAGACACGTGAAAAGAGTTTGATATCTTTAAGGAAGAAGGGAGCTGTAGTCTGTAGGCCACCGGATTAATTACCTGAGTGATTGGGTACGGCCCGATGAACCGAGGAGCCAGCTTCATGGATGGTAACCGAAGGCGTATATGGCGGGTAGACAGCCATACTCGATCTCCAACCTTCAACTTAGGAGCCGCTCTTCTTTTCCTGTCTGCCATCCTTTTATATCGAGCGGATGCTTTGAGGAGAGCGGTATGGACGTCTGACCAGATCTTTGCAAACCGTTGTAGAGAAGAAGCAGCTGCAGGGACATCGGGCAATGATAGATCTGAAAACTCTGGAGATCGGGGATGTTTGCCAAAGACAGTAAAAAAGGGAGTGGTGCCGGAGGATGAATGATAGGAATTGTTGTGCGCAAACTCCGCCCAAGGCAGAAGGTCTACCCAGTCGTCTTGAGAGGAAGAGATGAATAAACGAATGAAGGCTTCCAAGTCCTGGTTGACACGTTCTGTCTGCCCGTTGGTTTGTGGGTGGAAAGCAGTGGAGAACTTGAGCTTGACTTGTACAGCGGAACATAGGGCCCTCCAAAACTTTGCGACGAACTGCACGCCACGGTCAGATATAATTTCTTTGGGCAACCCATGGAGTTTGAAGATGGTGGAAATGAAGAGCTGAGCCAACACTGGAGCAGATGGAAGGCCTTTCAATGGGAAGAAGTGCACCATCTTTGAAAACCGGTCAACCACCACCCAAATTACTGTATGCCCTTTGGAGGGAGGAAGTTCGCAGATAAAGTCCATAGACAGGTGGGACCATGGTTCTGTTGGTATGGCTAGAGGTAGAAGAGGACCGACAGGAGACGTTCTGGAGGACTTATGCTGAGCGCACTTTACACAGGAGGCGACAAAGGTGGTTACATCGCGACGGATGGTAGGCCACCAGTATGAACGCAACAGGAACATTAAGGTCTTCTGTGCCCCGGTATGCCCTGCGAAACGGGAAGCGTGTGCCCAGGACAGCACTCTCTTTCGGAGACTGAGGGGAACGAAGGTCTTGCCTGGTGGAGGTGAAGGCTGGACTGTTACTTGAGCAAAGACCAGAGGATCGAGGATGGGTCGAGGAGGAGTGTTAAGATCAGCTGAAGTTTCAAAAGAGCGTGAAAGAGCATCGGCCTTGGCATTCATCGTCCCGGGTCTGAATCTGATTTGGAAATCGAAGCGTTCGAAGAACATGGCCCAGCGGGCTTGACGAGCTGTAAGACATTGGGCGTGCTTGAGGAATGAGAGATTCTTATGGTCGGAGTACACAGTAATTTTATGTCGTGCCCCCTCCAGGAGGTACCGCCACTCCTCCAACGCAGATTTGACTGCCAGTAACTCCTGCTCTCCAATGGGGTAATTCTTTTCTGCTGGAAGAAACTTCTTGGAGAAGAAGGCACAGGGATGAAGCACCTGGTCCTCCCCTCTCTGCGACAAGATGGCCCCCACCCCCTCTGAGGATGCGTCCACCTCAAGAATAAAGGGTTTGTCGAGGTTTGGCTGAAGAAGGATTGGGGCGGAGACAAAAGCATCCTTTAGTTGTTGGAAGGCTTGGGAAGCCTCAGGTGACCACTGACTCGGATCAGAGCCCTTGCGGGTTAGAGCTGTAAGAGGTGCAGCAAGGGTGGAGAAGTTCCGGATGAAACGACGATAGTAATTTGAAAAGCCCAGGAACCTCTGGATGCCTTTGAGCGTTGTGGGCGCTGTCCAGTCTAAGATGGCTCTTACTTTTTCTGGATCCATCTCTATCCCAGTGCTGGAGAGGATGTGGCCAAGGAATGGAATGGAAGTGACCTCAAAGACGCACTTGTCTAGCTTGCAGAATAATTTATTTTGGCGAAGGCGCCGCAAGACCTCAGCTACTGTTTGCCGATGGAGATGGAGGTTAGACGAGAAGATGAGGATGTCATCGAGATACACCACGATGGAATGATATAGTAAATCTCGAAATATGTCATTTACAAATTGTTGGAAGACGGCTGGAGCGTTGCAAAGACCAAATGGCATCACCAGGTATTCGTAGTGGCCATCTCGGGTGTTGAAAGCCGTCTTCCACTCATCTCCAGATCGGATACGGATCAAGTTATACGCCCCTCTTAAATCCAGTTTAGTAAAGATGGAAGCCCCTCGGATTTTGTCGAATAATTCGGTGATAAGAGGTAAAGGATAGCGGTTCTTGATCGTGATATCGTTCAGGCCCCTGTAATCGATACACGGCCGGAGGGTTCCATCTTTTTTTTTCACAAAGAAAAACCCCGCTCCGGCTGGCGAAGTGGACGGGCGAATGAACCCCTTATCCAAGTTTTCTCGAATGTAATCAGACATGACTTTGGTCTCCGGCAGAGACAAGGGGTAGATGCGGCCCCGCGGTGGGAACTTCCCAGGTATCAACTCTATCGGACAGTCCCAGGAACGATGAGGCGGCAGGGTATCGGCACCTCCCTTGCTGAAGACGTCAGAAAAAGAAAGATATGGTGTGGGTAACGACAAGGGTGGAGCTGATGAAGACAAAAGACTGGGACCTCCTACTTCTTGAGGATTAGTTTGATGGAGTGGAATGACACGAGGCATGCAAGTAGTTAGGCAGTTCGTACCCCAGGCTATGATCTCCATACTGGTCCAATCAATGTGAGGGTTGTGCTTAGTAAGCCATGGTAGGCCCAGGACTACCTGGTGTGAGGATTGAGGAAGGACAAAAAATTCAAGAGTCTCTTGATGTAAGGCACCGATGAGAACTGTCACTGGATCGGTTTGAAGGGTGATTTGCCCACTGCTGATGCGACTCCCATCTACTGCAGTGAGGGCCAACGGATGGGCCAAAGGTTGCACCGTCAAGGAATGTTGCTGGACGAAAGAAGAAGAAAGGAAGTTCCCGGCTGCTCCGGAATCTAGTAGAGCCTGGATCTTGATTTTTCCCTGAGGGCACACAAGGGTAACAGGAATGGTGGGCACAGTTGAAGAGGGAGATGAAAGCAGGACTCCTAACCTGACCTCCCTCGGGGAGGTTAGGAGCGGTCGTTTCCCGGACGCAGTGGACAGGAAGCCAACAGATGAGCGGAAGAACCGCAGTACATGCATAGATTCTCACGACGTCTACGGGACTTTTCCTCCACGGAAAGCCGAGAGCGGTTGATCTGCATGGGTTCGTCTGGTGGTGTGGTTGTGGAAGGCCCAGATCTAGGAACAGGAACAGCGTTGGTGGTGAGACGAGGGCGGAGACGATCGGAGCGATTTCTCTCTAGTTGACGCTCCTGCATCCGTAGATCTACTTTGTTGCACAAGGAGATGAGTTCAGCCAAAGTAGCAGGAGAGTCATGGGTAGTTAATTCGTCCTTGATACGACCTGCCAGCCCATTCCAGAAGGCGGAGATGAGAGCCTCTTCGTTCCACTTTAATTCCGAAGCCAGAGTCTGGAACTGCACAGCATATTGTCCCACTGAACGACTACCCTGGCGAATCCTCAGGATCTCAGTAGCGGCAGACGACACTCTGCCAGGTTCGTCGAAGATGCGATGGAAAGAGGTAATAAAAGCTTCATAGTCATTGAGCAGGAGATCAGCACGTTCCCAGAGAGGGGACACCCAGTCCAAAGCCGACCCTGCCAGGAGAGACACAATATAAGCCACCTTTGCCTTGGAAGTAGGAAAGTGAGAAGACTGTAAGGTGAAATGCACATCGCATTGGTTCAGAAACCCACGGCATCCTTTCGGAGAACCATCATATTTGCTGGGGGTTGGTAATTGCATGTGATGAGGAACTATTGGTCCAGGTGTAGAAACAGGGACTGGAACCTCTGGAGCTGAAGCCACAGAAACTGAGGGAGCCGTCTGGGGCGGAGCCAAGACCTGAAGGAATTGAGCCACTTGACGTTGGGTGGCCTCCACTTGCTCCAGACGAGCCATGATGCTGTGAAGTGCGTCCGCCATGGAAGCCTGTTCTTCACCCGACTCCATCGGGTCAGTACAAACTGTCACAACTGAAGGGCTGGATGAAGTCGTGTGGTGTGTAGCAACCGGAGACGGACCAGAGGAGGAAGGATTAAATCGTGCAGGTTTAATAATAGAATTCATAAATGAAATAATACACACTTGGATACTTTCTTAAAGTGGCAGTTAGTGGTAATAAGACTTGAGCCAGCACGGCACTTTGAAAGAAGAAAAAGTTCATTGAAACAATAACAGTTCACATACTGCGGACAGCAGGCTGGGGTCTTGAGAAATGAAGAAATCCGGAAAGAGAATGTACTTGATGGTAATGAGGGATCCTTGAAGACTGAAAGAAGCTGGATGATGACAGAAGAATGGGAAGTTGCTTGGAAGCAGACGGCTTGAAGGGCTTAGGCCAGGAAGCTCAGGGATGCAGGCAGAGACCAGACTGTGGAGAGGACTGGCAGCGATGGGGTTAAGCTGAATCGAGTCCAACACAGAGCACTGAAGCAAGGCACCAAGTCAGGAGAGGTGAGTCAGAGAGCCGGAGTCAGCTGGGAGCTGTGAACGCCTCTGGAGACTCTTTGTACTGACACTGAACAGGCCTAGGCAGATCCCCTATATCCCTAGAGGGCGGCTGCCATTGGCTGTCAGGTCAGTATGGGCGGAAACCTCAGACAAGGACCAATCTGCTATTTGCCCTTAACCAAGATGGCGGCGCCGGCCTCCCGGCGCCCTTACAGCACATACCGCTACACTTGCCGACGTCCCACGCTGCCTGCTGCCCACCAGACTGCCGCTGCCTGCTGCCGCTGAACTGGAGACCACTACACGCTAGCCGACGGCGGGCGCGAACGGGTGAGTAGTAAGCCCGCCGCGCACCGCCGCGGCTGAGTGTGACAGGTACTTGAGGACCAGGGTTGGGAACCACTGTTCTAGAATACTTTAGAAGTTCAAGGGTAATTGGTCACCAATGTCTTTCAATGCATACATTGTCCAGTGTGTATGCCCCATTACTTAAACCAGGGATGGGGAACCTCCAGCCCGTGACCGTACACAGTCTGAGTGGCCCGCACACGGTTCGGCCGGGAGTAAAGGACGGTGGAGTTCTCTTAATCTGCAGCAGCCGGACATTGGGAGAGCTATTCAGCGGCAGCCGCCGGAGCGTGGGATGGCTGCCGCAGTGCTATTTGTAAGTGGATTTTTTTATATATATGGCCCCCGAAAGATTTTCCCCCATTACAAACGGCTCTTGGCCCCAAAAAGGTTCCCCTCCCTGACTTAAACTGACAGTCAACAGTAAAAGAGGGAGGCTCTTGGACTGCACACGCTAATTTAAAACATAAGAGGTTCTACCATGCTCAGACTTGTAGTACCATACAGTAGAAAGAAAATGCAGCACCATAAATAAAATAAATTCTGCTAGCCAGAAGTGTAAATGAGGTTCTTAGCATGTTTGGCCAAAAATGTGGGTCCATCCACCATGTCAAGGGGAACACCATCAGGATGGTTGGCATTCCTGATGAGGGATTACAGATTTCCGTTAACTGGATAATAGACTGTTCTCACTGTGGTTACTCATAAAGGAGAGGATATAATAACCGTCAATGTCAGCACATTGTTCTAGGCCACAACTTGTAATACAAGAGAGAATTTCACACATGGAACCTATAGAAAATATGGCGGAAGGCTAACAAGGTTTGTGGAATTTTTACCTTGAGCCCTTTGCTGTTTCTGTTAACATTCCTCCACGTGACAGAACACACCTAGCAGCTTTACTATTGAAACAAAAATACAATTCTACATAAAACTATCTACTGTACTTTCCATTAATACATTCTATTGTACAAGCAGGATAATGGGTAAATCAAGCGCTAGCACAAGGCGTAGCATTCTATTGTACTACCAGGCTATGAGCAAGACATTTTGGGTACTACCGGGGGAGCAGCTGGAAGCGCCGTCGGAAGGGGACGCGCGCGCGCCTCTCGTGCGCGCGCGTCCCCTTCTCGCTATCGATATGTCGCTGGCGGGGGATGGCGGCTGGCGTCGCCATCGCCTGCCAAGATGGGACCTGCCCCATCTGTAGCTTTGTATATTAGTACAGAGTGTAATAGAATGATCATTCACAAAGGGACAGGGCAGTTTGTATAGGTGTAAAAGGGGCATTATATTTGCATTGTATGCATGTCCAGTGGCCAGTCACATGGTATAAACATAATCACTCTTCCATTGTCTGATCAGTATGTCAGAAAGTCCTTTCTGACATACTGATCAGATGATGGAAGGGTGATTATGCTATATACCCAAAATGACTGCTAAAATAACCTTTATCATGTTGACTGATGCTTTTTAAATATTTTTTTAAATAAAATATTTTTCTTCAATTTAACCAGTGTGCTGTCCCCTGCCTATGCCTATGCTGTTATACATACTATAACGGCGATAAACATTTTTTAACATGTTAACCAGCTGGGGGAGCAGCGCCGTTGAGGCACAGTGTCTCTGACAACATTACAGAGACCCTATGCCCCTCCCAAAGTGGCTGCTGCCACAAAGAAGACACACTAGAGGTACTCCTGCACCTCTAGTGTCTGTCACACTGACCGATGCTATAGGTGAAGGAGGACCTCTAGCGGCGGTCTCCTTTGCGGCAGCAGCCATTTTTGGAGGGGTGCAGGGTCTCTAATGCTGTCAGAGACTCTGCACCTCCGTGGAGCCGCTCCTCCACACAATAAAAACATTTAACTGCCACTGGGCATCGAGCATGTAAACTCCGTATGGCAATGAGCATGGAACCCCTGGCAACGAGCATGTAACTCCCTATGGCAACAAGCATGTAACTCCCTTGGCAATAAGCATGCAATCCCCCTGGGCAACAAGCATATAATCCACCTGGGCAACAAGCATATAATCCCCCTTGGCAAAAAGCATGCAATCCCCTGGCAACAAGCATGTAGGTAAGCAGCACCAACAATGCAATTAATCACAGAAAAATCTTGTGATTAATCGGGTTTTAAAATTGTATTTGTTGCCCAGACCGTCAGTTGGGATCCCGATGGTCAGTATACCGATGTGGAAATCCTGATGTTAAAATCCCGACCAACAGGGGCTATTCTCCCTCGTGGGATCCAAGACCCCCATAGAGGCAGAATAAAACCTGTTGCAAGCACAGTAAGCCACAGAGCACGCAAGGGGATTCCGATGTCGGTATACTGACAATCGAGATCACAACTGTCGGCAAGTCATGCCATACCCGGATATTATGTATAGAATTTTTGTATCTATTTACACTTGTTTAATGGACCATGTATATGTGACTCACCTCCGTCTCAACCCCATGCGTCTGTCCACCCCAAATCCTGCGTTTTCCCCTGATCCACTGGGTCGCGCTGTTACAGCATTGAGCTGTTTATTGTATTCTATTTCCGTACAACACCACTGCTGTTTGGTGATAGCTAGATTGGATGGGATGTCGTCCACCAATCATAGCTATTCTACCCCATGACACATACCTTATATATCATTTGTTCATTCGTATATATCTGAAGCAGAATATGTAGTGGTCTGCATACAGCACAAACACACATAATGATAGACATATCATATGTGCTCTAATCTTATTTGATGAATTCTTAACTCGCGGGCTATTATCAATAGGGGGTACAGAAGTTCTTACAGTATGTTAAATTAATTGTTATTTTATATTGTTCCTACAAAGTTACACGCAAGGCATGATGGTATTCTATGGCCATGAACGGAAAAATGTTAACAACATTCTGCAAGCGTAGAGGATGGAAATAGAATGAGGGTCACAAATGGGGGCTTGAGGTCTATTAAATAAAACAAAAAGTTCAAAATGGACGGCTGAGATGTGCAAGGTTTAAATGGAAGAGTGGGGATGTGTTTCCTCAAGAAGGGGTGGGGTGATTGTGTTCATTGTAACACACTTACTCCTTTTTAAAAGATGGCTGCTAATGCTGAGCAGGCACACACTGTGGATGGTGGTTGGTATAGTAGTCAGCACAGAAGCGCTTTGCCAGGGAGCTGAAGCGCGGTGGATTGCAGAGATATTGACAATGTTGGCTGGTCTCTGTTGGAGATATCCTTTAATGCTTTAATTGTACATAATGGGTGGTTGGTACATGGGTGGGTAGTTGACCACGTGGGGTTGACCTACTAACAAGGTCTAATTAGACCTTGTCAGTAGATCAACCCCACGTGGTCAATTTTCAATACGCTTACATGGTCAAAAGATCAATGGATAAAAAGTTGACCATTTAAGGTTGAAAGGTACAAAAGGGTGCCCGGACAATATTCAACACACAAATGGTCGGCAGGATGTTGTTTTTTTCAACTTTTGCTTCATTTACCATCAACGTGGACTACGACTGGGAACAGTAACCTGCCCAGAACATGGCAAGCCAAGAGAGTCACCAATGGACTATGTTTCCGCTAACCATGGTCATATATACATATATGAAACCACTGGGTAAATAACTGCCATCAATGGGGGTAACCGTCTGGGTCGCTACCATCCCTAATTACAACATCTCCTTAATTTGGAGATCTAGGCCCAGTTGCCCTGGCACTACCCCTATTACAGCAGCAGCCCTCCATATTACACGTGTTTAAGCCCCCATACACTACTGTGATTTGGCCCAATTTCACACGATTCTGATGGATCGGTCAGAGGAATCGGGTGAAATCAGCCCAAATTGCATGTGTTTCACATCAGCTCCGTCCCGATGCGCGGTCCCGTGCGCATTGGGTCAATGTCAGAGGTTGGACATGTTGCACATAAGAAAAATCTTATGTGCAGCCACTGCATCCAACTTCACTTAAACTCCTCGACAGCTTCCCAGAAGGCCTTTTACATGCGATAAATCACATGTAAAATCTCGGCACATCAAGTGCCAAGTCGGATGTTAGCCATGCCGAGGAGCTGCCGGGAGGAGCTCAATTGAAATCGGGGCCGACTTGCCCTTAAGAGAGGTCAGACTAGTGTATGGGGGCTTTCAAGTAGTGCCCTGCTATTATAATATATTTGCCATACTTAGTGATGTCACTATATTCCATGAAATGGATATTGATTTGAACCGTGATGTCACAGGTGCGCTTCATGCCAATATACATTTATCCCTATGAAATGTGGATGAAGACAGTACAGATTACAAGCACAGGAAAAAGATATTCATATTCTGGGACAATGAATAATTTCCCATTTCCCAGTTCAAGTTATGGGTACAGAACGGTCCCATACATCTTATACAGTTCACAGTGTATCAAAATCCAATATGCTGCAATCTTGATTCTCTCACTATGTTCCATGTTTTCTGTATTGTGATCACATCTCCAAGGTAACTGCCTGTGTAGGCAGATTATGATGTAACATACATACCATGGGAAACTTATTTGGCTCGATAAACCTGGAATGCCATGAAGAATTTACAGTGGAAGGCTCGTGTCTCACATTTCTCCCACATTTTGAAAATCTCCCCAATTTGGCCCCTAGCGCAGTAGTTTACACAAGTATACAAACGGCCGCCTACAGGCAGAACTCACAGACAGAATATAGTACATTATTTATGTGCTGGAAATCACTGGGCAGATGACATCTATTTTGCTTGGAGTTTCTTACTTCGCAGAACAGGGAGACTGCTATTAGGCCAAATGTTCCTGATTGGTAATGATATCGGAGATGCGGCACTTTTTCATGGCAGTTCTGCCAACAGTAGGTGTTAATAGATTCTGGTGTATGATTTTTCATGTTACTAGTGTGGATCAGATAAAGTGTCAGTTACAGTGTGCGTCGTATACAGTGCGAGATATAGTGTGGGTCGAATACAGTTCGGAATATAGAATACTTACCGACTTTTTGGAACCCCTCTCCGGGAGAAGCCTGGAGAGGAGTGAAAGGGGGGCGGGAAGAGGCTTTGTTTTGGGGGCGGGGCGCGGCGGATGTCACCAAGCCCCGCCCCCATGACAGGCTGCAGCATCAATTTGCGGGTCCGTGGGGGAGGGGCAAAATGACTGCATTTTAGCCCCGCCCCCTCCCCGCGGACCCGCAAAATTCGTAGTTTTAGACCGCGGGGAGTGGGGGAGCAGGGGCTATGGTTAAAAAGTGGGAGACTTGCTCACCTTTCCGGGGGGCCGAGAGGGGTACCCGATTTACGGGACCCTCCCGGCCATTCTGGGAGGGTAGGCAAGTATGGAATATAGTGTGGGTCGGATACAGTGCGTGATAATAGTGTGGGTCGGATACAGTTCGGAATATAGTGTGGGTCAGATACAGTGCGTGATATAGTGTTGTTTGGATACCATGCAGGTTGGATACAGTATTGCAAGAAAAAAGTTTTGTGTTGGTCGCACAAGACCCAGAGTAGACATGGATGGACCCCCTAGTCAAACGTGTTTAATTCTTTAATATCCAATATCAGAATACTGGGGGTGTGCTACCTTCGGACACGGAAGAATGGTAGGAGCGAGAGAGAAGAAGAGTGTCCTATGTCGGTGCACCAAAGACAAATAAAATTTAACTTTTATTACTTTTATTTAAGAACTGCGAGATAAAAATAAAGACATATAATAACAGACAAGGGTGGGGTTCACACAATTTTAAAACCAAGGTGGCAGGCAGACGTTGCAAAAGGTGTTTTGTGTAATACTTGATTTGTGTGACTGGTCTAGTCAGAAAAAATGAAAATCTGATGGACCAGAATTGCATATGTACGAGCAGGTTTTTAGAAAAAAACCTCTTAAATTGGCTCTTAGTGACGAGAATTTAAACTGCGTATCACAATGGTTAATTCTATATAATCATGAGAGAGGCAATAGGGGATCTCCATACACTGTGATATATCTCATTAAGTGTATGAGTGAAAGTCACTTCTAACTCCTAAGGAGAATCCCTCTGGGGTGCACCCCCTTGAAATAATGTGAGAGGAAGGAAGACAGATAATCCTACATGTGCGATATTGCAATATCTCAGAGTCGCACAGGTGTCAATGCACCAATAGGGTATCCGGCTGCGAATGTCTAAGTGGAGCCGCCTCCAAGTGACTTAACGTGCTGAGCAGTATGCTCCGTGTTAAGAGCCGTCTTAACGTGTCACTATTGTCTGGAGTCCATAACGCCCTCTATATAGGTAAGGTGCAACAGTGCTGATTGCCCAGTGTGTACAGGATCTTAGCGTGAAAACGCTCTGAGATCGCTCAGGATGTTAGTACACTGCCGGGGTAACTGATTGCACTAGTCCCAGTGGAGCCGCCTCCGACTGTTAGGACAGTGACCGTATGGGGGTTATCGCAGCTGGTCACTAGTTCGCACACACAATCAAAATGCATAGATATGAAAAATAATAAAATTGCAAGCATCTGCCTGCGCACCGCTAGCCGGCACGCGCTTCACAGATATTAGCTTCCTCAGGGCCAATCTGATCACTGATCCAAAGGGTTTTTATATCGGTAATGGTGTAATATGCACCAATCAATGTGGTGTATTACGGACGTGCCCCCGGAAGTGTGTCCGGGGTTTATCGTCCTATCATGTATCGCTGGGGCATACAAGCCCCTGGACGGAGTCTCATATGGTCCAGAATTATGCAGCGTTTCGGTTGTCATACCAACCAGAGTAACATGTAGTGAACTGGCGGACACACCTATTGTTGGCGTCCGCTCGTGCACTGTGGATATCCGACGGTTGTCATGGAGATCGCCGTCCTAACATGTGTAGTTGAGGCATACACGCCCCTATCTCGTACGGTCCAGAACCACACAGCGTCATTGTTGTCATCCCAGCCAGAATTGCATGTGGTCATGGCTGGCCCGCCTACTGTTGGCGTCCGCTCTGAACCTATTCTGTGTAATAGAGATCATCAAGTTGCCATGGAGATTTAGCTCTGTTGATCTTGCAGTGTTACGATTGTTAGAGCTAGGAGATCAGTGGTATTAGCGAGCGCTACAATGATGTGAATATGCAGGGTTACCATGGAGACCTGAGCTCGATATGACCTGTCAATAGGTAATCCCGGAGATTAAATTTATGATTATCAGCCTGTTACAGCAGTACGAGCAGAATGATAAATATAAGGGTAAAACTAGGTTAAATCCTATATAATGGTGAGTATACTATAACTGGGCTCCGATATTAATTATATCGGTATGGTCGCATTAGTGTAGATAAAACTAATAATGAATAATAAAGACAATATGTGTAAGGTTCGTGATGTGGATGTCAGTCTATCAGTAATCTGATCATAGACAATGAATAGATGTGTATAGTGGGATGATGTGTACGGGTGAGGTCTGTACCCAGACAATAAATGTGAAAAAATGAAGAATAAGTATATATATATATATGTAAAGCTTCAACACCATGTTGGTGGTGGATGCTGGTGTATAAGCTTTCCACATCGCAGGTTATAATCCATGAGTTGTTATTGAGAATGACATCCTGGAGTTTGGTGAGTACCTCCATAGTGTCTCTGACATATGATGGTAATGTGACCACATATTCTCTCAAATATGCGTCAACAAATTGGCTGGCCTTTTCTGTGAGGCCACCTATGCCAGACACTATGGGCCTCCCTGGTGGTATCCTGTCATTCTTGTGTACTTTGGGCAAGAGGTATAGGGTTGGTATTCTGACACTTTTGACCTGTAGGAAGTCTGATTGGGACTTCGTAATTGTCCCTATGTGTAGGGCTTCTTCAACCATTCTGGAGTAGATAGTCAGGAAATCTTGTGTCGGATTGAAAGTAAGTTTTTTATAACAGGTGCCATCACCGAGTTGTCTTTCCAATTCCTTCACATACATGGATCTGGACCAGAGTACCACATTTCCGCCTTTGTCTGACGGTTTGATAATAGTGTCATCCCAGTTTCTAATTTGCTTGAGAGCCTCTCTTTCCTGGTGACTAAGGTTGTCCTCAAATTGGAAAGTGTGTTTGCTATTTTCCAACAAGTCTAAATCGTGACTGACCAGATCAGTGTACGTTTTAACCACTGGACAAATTTGAAAGTGTGGATAAAAGGTGGATTTATTTTTGAGAGTTACAGCTTGTGAGGCTACTGCAGTTGTAGTACCGGAGCTAGTAGTGTCTACTATATCATCTCCCTGTAAACTCTCAAGATTAGCTAGCGCCTCTTCTTCCTCCAAGTTCTAAATTGGGTCTGGACAGGAAGGTATACTCGATGAATTTGAGGTTATAGCAGGATCATCTTTATTACAGAAAAACTTTTTTATGAGCAATTTTCGAGAGAATAAATTCAAATCTTTCTCTATCTCGAATCTATTGAAGGAAGTGGTGGGGGAGAAGGATAGGCCCTTTTGTAACACCTGTATTTGTAACTCATTGAGATTATGGTCAGACAGGTTAATGATTTTGAGGGAATCTGAATTGGTTATTTCCGATATTTCTGATGTTCCCTCGGATCCTCTCTCCAGTCCCTTGTTTGTCTGGATACAGTATTGGTTGGATACAATGCAGGATACAGAGCGGATTGGATACAGTTCAGGATACAAAATGGAGAGCATACAGTGCTCAGTGCGGGATGCCAGAAGGGTTGGATAAAGTGTAGATTAGATTATAGTTTGGGTGTGGGTTGGATACAGTGTAGGTTGGAAATGGTGCAGGCTGGATACAGTATGGGTCGGATACAACAACAGTAAACTTAGGGTGACAGTAAAAGCTCCATAAGTTGGGTTAGGTGCAATCAGGGAGATTGCTGCTGTTGAGGTTTTTTTTTAACATTAGAGCCGACTTGTGCCAACAGGCGGTATTAAATGCCCTGCCATCCACTACAACATGGAGGGAGAATATTACAGTGTGACAAGTGCAGCCAGGCACTGTCCCTGAAGCACTTAGACGTTGTCCATACCGACCAATGTCAATATAGACACCAAAGAAAAACAATGAAAAACTCATGTCGACCTTTTTCATGTCCACCTTTTTGACCCTGTCGACATTATGACTGTAGACCAAAAAAAACATAACCGACTGAACATCAGAGCAAAGGCCGTCAGTAAACTGATGACCCCACCTACACGACCCGGCACAACTCTGCTACAGCTACATTAGATTTTCTACCTCAGAAATGAACAGGGTGTAATGTTGGTATGCTGCATATTATATTACTGTATTGTTAATGTTAATCTCATGTAACAATGCCCATGAAGAGAAGTTAATAATACCAGCGGCTTTCTAGAGAAACTATTTTTGGACATACTTGAAACATTTCCTGGCCATGCTTTCTCCTTTGTGGTTTAGCCGAAGGTCCCACTGACCTGAGCCAAGAGGGTGTGTAGAAAATGTTTAATGTGAATCCAACAAAATTGGGGTCACCTGCTACCTGACAGGCGGCACCATTCACATTGTTTTGTTTTTTTTTGTTTTGTGAAGAATTGTACAGGATTGATGATAATAAATATCACTCTTGAAAGAAAGCGCTCTGGCCATTAGTAATCCATTGTCATGGTATAACGCAGTCATTCATGTATACAATGCAATGCTCCGAAGAGACAAGCGCACTGGAAAAGTGTTGAGTCTACAGCACAGGGCATTAAGGTGAAGTCTTGTATCTCTGTATAGAGGAAGTACAGGGCAGCAAGAATAACAGGTGCCATTAACACATGCAACATGATTATCTGATCAGCGGGACACCCAGACTCAGCAATGTTACCTATTACTGATTAGCCAGTCAGCTGTGTGTCCAGTCACAGTCCTTGCCCAGAGTATCAACATCACAGGTTGCCGCTTTTCCTTCAGAGGGAGTTAAAAGTACAGTAGCTATCTTAACTCCCAGGCTTATCACTTGTAGCTGCAATCACCGAACTATACAAAGCAACAAGGACAGAGTATAAGTAGAATAGAGATAATGTGACTGCAGACATATGACAAAAACAGAGCGGGGGACATTTGGAGGAGACACCAGGATAAAGCATCTACAGACGGACTGAGAGGCAACATTAGTCATCCGGTTATCGCTCGTGGGCTCCGCAGTGTGTTGGTTCTTGCAATTAGTGATGGGGAGGTTGGTTATTAACTGGCAAAACAACTAACACAAACAAGCGAGTCACGTTGCTCATAAAGGTCTTCCTGTGGGTTACACAGAGTGGAGGCAGCCATTTTGTGGGCTGAATCAATATACTTGGGTCTGCAGAAACAGCCAATCAGCATGCAAGTAGCCATTCACATTGCTGATGAACAAATGGAACGGATTGGCTGTGGGAATGGCCATCAGAGGATGGACAAGGATTCTGTCCTAGTGATGAGGGCAGAATGTGGTGGTTATCACGGGAACCAGAATATTTTAGCCCTGCCCATTCCAGCAGACCTGCAAATCACTGTATTTTTTCATGTGGTGGCGGCGGGGCCTAAGATCCCAGAGCCTAGCACCGCCTCCTAAAATGTCCAGCAGCAGCTCCTCTCTTCTTCCGTTGCAACATGCCTTGTGATGATATGTAGCCATCACATGGTAACCATTGGAAGGTGTAACCAACTATGTTTATTTAGAGCACATGAGCAGCAGTAGCTGAACACTGGTGCATGATCAAAGGAGCTACACTGTGGGGGTTATTCCGGTTGATTCTTAAGGATGCAAATCACAGCCTTGCGAGTACACCAAACCCTGCCTTGTGAATGGTGGCCTGACCGTCACCCATTCGCAGCGTGTGTACACATGCACTGGCTGCGAATGGATATTTGACACAACATGGTTTATAAGTAAGCTCAGCATTTGAAACACCTCCTTCCAGAGAGGCTGCAAAAGTGGACACACCCAGAAGACATGAAAAATATCCCCGATAATTTCACAGTTTCTCCAGCATAAGTTAGACGTCGCTGGCCAAATCCTATGCAACCTGTCTGGGGTGAAGTAGGCTCTATGAATGAGTTTAAAAAAACATCTTTGAGTGGTTTATGCAGCGAGAAATCCTGAAACAGGACTTAAATACCTTATCCCAGTCTCCATCATCCAAGGTTCTATTGAGGTCCCTCTCCCATAACAATTGGGAATTCAATTTAAGTCTAATTTTGGTTAAAAGTAAATGTGAGTACCACCATGAAATGCACGCTTTATGGGAGAAGGCGCTCGTCTTGGATTTGAGAAATGCAGGGAAGGATGGTTTTTTAATGGACAAAGGGAAATGTGCTTGGATCCAATTCCGTATCTGTAAATACATAAAACAATCCCGCCTTGGGAAATTGTGATTGGTTTGGATATGGATATGTTCGAAGGACATCAGAGTATCTCCCTCATATAAATCTCCCACTGTCAATATTCCTTGTGTAATTCATCTATCTAATGTTAAATTTGGGATTAAGGACTTCAGGGCCTTTAGAGATAGATATGGAGCTGGAAGAGTTGTATCCTCGACAGATGCTATCATTTTACGCCAGATGTCTAAGGTTAATTTAATAGACTACATAGTACTGCATATTTCTGAGATGCAGAGGGGGGGAAGCCAAAGTAGGTCTGAAATAGGCATATAATGGGAATAAGAACTTTCCAGAACTACCCATGGTTTTGGGTCTTTAGATGAGAACCAATCTCTAGCTTGATTCAACACACAGGAAGCTAAATAGATTTCAATATCAGGGTATGCCACTCCCCCCTCTACTTTAGATCTAAGCAGAATTTTCTTAGCTATCTTAGGATTGGCTCCCTTTCAGATGTACTTAGCTAAAAGTTGATTAAATGTGTTGAATAGAGACATCATCGGCAAAAAAGGCAATTTTTTGGGGTGAGTTGCCAATGACCAGGCCCATAATAGCGTCATTACATCTAATACATTCAGCCAGAGGCTCAACCGCTAGTGCGAAGATTAAAGGAGAAAGTGGGCATCCTTGACGGGTACCATTAGTAATTTGGAAGCCTGAAGAGGTACACCCGTTATTGAAGACTTTAGCAGATGGGCAGGAATAGAGAGCCAATATTGAATCCAAAATCCACCCGTTGAAGCCAAATTTTTGTAAGGCCAATTACATAAACCCCCAGTGGAGTCTATCGAAGGCCTTCTCGGCATCCAATGATAAAACCAACAGAGGATCCTCTATATCAGGCATTCCCAACCACGGTCCTCAAGGCACACCAACAGTGCAGGTTTTAGTGATATCCAGGCTTGAGCACAGGTGACTTAATTAGTACCTGAGTGATTCTGATTAAACCATCTGTGCTGAAGCCTGGATATCACTAACACCTGCACTGTTGGTATGCCTTGAGGAACGTGGTTGGGAATGCCTGCTCTATATTCTATATTCAAAATTTTATAACGTCTATTACCCTGCGGGTATTGTCCGGAGCCTGTCTGTTTAAAACAAAACCGACTTTGTCATGATTAATAAGGGTAGGGAGTAATGGGCTTATACGATTAGCAACTAATTTAGCATAGAGTTTTATATCTGAGTTGAGTAGCGCAATGGGTCTATAGTTTTGGACAGAAGTCCAGGGTTTTCCCGGTTTAGGTATCGTGATAATACAGGATTCCAACATTTTTGAGGGGAAAAGTTTGGTCTCAGAGGCCTCATTAAAGACCTTAAGAAGGATTGGGGATAGTTGGGACTTAAAAGTCTTATAGAAGTTGGATGGGAAGCCGTCTGGCCCTGGGGCCTTGTCTTTAGGTATGGAGTCAATACCACATTGCACTTCTTCCAATGACCACGGGGCACTTAGGGACAGACAGGTCTCCGTTGACAAATCCGGGAGGTTGATTTTATCAAAAAAAGCTCTTTAGCTTTTCAAAAGAAGGTTGTGGAGTGGAAGGATCCTCTTTTAGATTATAGTGTTTAGAATAGTACTTCGAGAAGGTATTGGATATCTCATTTGGGTCATAAATCTTCAAGCCATGAGCAGAGTAAATCATATGAATTTTTTGTTTAGCTCTCTTGCCCCTCAGCTTCCTAGCCAACAGTCGGCCCGCATGATTACCAAAATAAAATTTTTGGTTCAACCTAGCTACATGACGTTGAACAACGGATAAGTAGTGACTGTTTACTTTATCTCTTGCAACATTCAATTGCTTAAAAAGGGATTTGTCAGCTGGGTTGACCTTATGAGCAGCTTCTAACGTAGCAAGATCTAGTTCCGCTTGCTCAAGGTTTTTCCTATGGTCTTTTTTAAGTTTAGCGGCTATTTGGATTGCCGAACCTCAGGCGACCGCCTTAAGGACGCACCACAGCACTGAGGTCATGGGTTTGATTCCCACCATGTCCCTAACTGTGCAGAGTTTATATATTCTCCCTGTGCTTGCGTGGGTTACCTTCAGGTGCTCCGGTTTCCTCCCACAATCCAAAATTATACTGGTAGGCTAATTGGCTCCCAACAAAATCAAACCTAGAATGTCTGTGTGCGTGTACATGTGGTAGGGAATATAGAGTGTAAGCTCCGCTGTGGCAGGACTGATGTGAATGTTCAATCTTGGATAGTTAGCATCATATAATATTCTCTGTAAAGTGCTGCGGAATATGTGTATGCTATATAAGAAACTGTTAATAAATAAATAAATCATGTGGTGGACATGCCAGTCATCATCATTAAGCTTAAGATAATTGTCTTTTAAATGTAGAACTAAAACAGATTCTTTTAGCAAACAAAAAAAGGGTTGTCTCCTCCAAATCAGTCACTGTAATCCGCACAGCCTTGGAATTGTTGTGCCAAACCATGTGTGATCCCTCGGCAAAAGCCACAACCAGCACTAGACTATGCCAGCCTGGGCAAGCTACAACAGGGAACCCCATAGTATAAGGTTTCTAGCTATAATAAAACACAGGACCAATCTGTTCAGAAGAGGGATGAATTTCAGAGAGGGATTTGGACCAAGGAAATAACAAGGGGTGCTGAAAGCACCAGGGCTCTTACTACCACCATTGCTGCCAGATATTAGCGTTATAATAAAATAGTAAAGGATCTACACATTTTTTTCTACTGCACTACTGATCCAGACAGCCCTGGCAGCAACAAACTATATATTATTAAATGAAATACTCCCCCAAAGTGCAATTTTACCAATTTATTACATGCCGGCCCTCTACTTTAATCTTTAAGGGGGAAGAAAAAACATAAAATAAATGAATCATCAACCATGCATGCTACGGTCAGCAGTCAAGCAATCAAGTAAAGTTGCTTTACTCTGATTGGTCTAAGCTAGCGACAGACAATCTGTACATTGGGGATCTAACTGCAATTTACTACATTGACCAGTGGCGTAGTAGTAGTAGTACGTTTATTTATAAGGCGCAGCAAAGTGTCCGCAGCGCCGTACATAGCAAACAAAAAACAAATTACAAGGTAACGTACAGGGTGTGTTGAAAAATACAGTATAAATAGGGGTATAGCTGGTAGAACTAAAATCAGCATCAGTTCAGAAGTAGGTGTCAAAATTGTCGAGGAGACTGAAGATGAAGTAGAGGAAGGGAAGAACAGGACAGGAGCACAGGTGAGGTAAAGAGGTAGGGTGAGTACGTGAGGAAGGACGGCCCTACACATAAGAGTTAACATACTAAAAATAGGTGGGTGGACGAACGAAAAACAATAGGATAAGTAGGAACGGAGGGGAACAGAGGCAGGATAGGAGGATCAAAAGAGGTTAGGAGGAGGGATAGGCTAGTCGAAAAAAGTGGGTTTTGAGGGAGCGCTTGAAGGAGGTAAGGGAATCAGAAAGCCTGATGGGTGGCGGGAGGTTGTTCCAGTGCAGGGGGGCAGCGCGAGAGAAGTCTTGGACACGGGAGTGGGAGGAGGTGATTAGGTGAGAGGTCAGTCGGCGGTCAGCGATGGAGCGAAGAGGACGGGAGGGAGTGTGGATAGAGATCAGTGAAGAGAGGTAAGGAGCGGTGGAGGAGGAGACAAGAGAGTGAATGAGAATTTTGGTCGCGTCAGTGGAGAGGAATGGTCTGATGCGTAAGATGTTGGGTAGGTGAAAGCGGCAAGACTGTAAGAGAGCACGAATGTCGGGGGTGAAAGAGAGGGAGGAGTCAATGATGACACCGAGGCAGCGCGTTTGGTCAGTGGAGGTGATCTCGGTTTCACCAATGCTGATGGAGAGAGTGGGAGAAGAGGGGATGTAGCTACAGATAGGGCAGACCCCGCGGCGGCTTGTACCCGCTCATTAAATATGTACTGCACTTGGTATTAGATCATTAGATATGCATGGAGCGGGACCAGCTCAGCGCTCACTGCTGCCTGGGTCGCCTGTCAGTTCAGCCAGCGGCGCCCATCGTCCTCACCCCTTCTTGGGGGGCAGGGGGGGGGGGGGGGGGGAATTGACTGACATAATAGAGTTTATTGCCAAATGAGTCGATAAAATGCTACATGCAAGTTTTATAATAAAAGCAAAACAACAATTGTTAATAAAAAAGTGATGTAGCGCTCTTTTACCCACACTGTTTGTAAGTTATAGGTTTCTATGGAGCAGTTTCCCGGAAACGTATGTTCATACAAACAAAATACAACACATCCCTAGACTCTCGGTTGGATGGAACCGCTACTGATTGCAGCGACTGTCACTTGCAGTTACTATCATCATCCACCATGCTTGTGTCTGTCTTCTTTCAGTGAGAGGTTTCCTAAAGCAAGCTACACCCTGCTTAGCTAATGTCACCTCTTTCCCTCTGACGCCTACGCACATTATTACAATGATAAGAGGCTTCAGACAGATTTCAATTGTGATCTCGAAACCATTCACCCTATTTAGGCTGTGCAGAGGCATGCACATCATTTCTGCAGATTAAGGGGCTAAAGTGTATACTTTATGGGAGTAATCCCCACTCACAGAAACATTTATCATGTAATGTATATCTCTGACATCTTTTCAATGTTGTAACAAGTCAGTGTATCCTGTAGTTTTCGCTAGAAGGAATGTACAGTATTCCCAACTGTAAATGTAATGTGCTCCGCTGTAGCCATCTTGTGCCCATCTAGCTAGAATTTAAAGCAGTCGTTTTAAAATACATACACATGTACTAAGATATTAAATTGATTAAAATAAGTATTTACTAGTATAACAGACCTAGGATATGTCCGATCTTTCAGTCTATGCCCTCGTTCGGCCCTCCCCCATTCTTCAGTCTCTGCCTCTGTTTGGCTCCTCCCCCACTCTGGTGCACCTGCCTCTGCTCTAGTCAGTCCCATCCCCACTGTGGTCATCCCCGCCCCCTATGCTGAAGGTTCAGTCACTCATAGACTGTTT
Organism: Crinia signifera; assembly: GCF_055691185.1. Lineage (NCBI taxonomy): Eukaryota > Metazoa > Chordata > Amphibia > Anura > Myobatrachidae > Crinia > Crinia signifera. The sequence goes on from NC_139220.1 coordinate 40,991,756, forward strand.
TACCTACCTCCTAACCTCAAGTGTTGGCAGTTCGGTGGTAGTGGTGGTGGCGGGTGGGGTGTCTCTGTGCAACAATGCGGCTGGTAGTTACTGCGTATGGGTTCCTGTGCAATAGCAGGTGCTTGCAGGTGAGTGCAAAAGTTGGGCGTTACTCTGTGACACATGGTTAGTAGTTGGGGGACATCACTGTGTGGGATATGTGGCTTGCAATGTGTTATTTTCTGGATAAAACAATGGCATGAGATTGTGTAGGAGGGTTTGGGTTGAGGAGAGCCGAAGGCCTCAGGATCAATACACTAAAGTCTATTAATTATACTAGGACTTCAAGCCCAAAAATCAGCTGTTAGATCAAACACACCGGTTATACATAGAGCAGATTACATGTAAAATAAATGAAGTCTCAGAAATCCTTGTCCTAAATGAGTGAAGGTGTTATCTGGTGGTCCCCTCCTCCACTCTGCAGCCCCGCTATCTGTATAATAGTGCAGCATACAATCCTCACTACTGTGTGCCAGATTTCATCAAAATTATATACTGATATAAAAATATCCATGCATTCAGAAAGGCAAGATATTGGGGGTCATTCAGGTGCGGACATAAACCACGGTTTTTCAGAATATCTTATTGTTTATTATACCTCCCGTCCCAATGTCCACTGCGGCCTCCGGGATCCTCTTTAGCGGCATCTCCGGTCCCAGGGGTGCATTGGACTGGAGATGCCGCTGGAGACGATCCTGAAGGCCACCGTGGACGTCGGGGTCCAACAGGCCACTACCAGGGGACCAGGTAAGTATGGAAAAAAATCTATATTCCAAAATCCGAGAAAATCCCATATCCAAAATGCTCATGGTCCCGAGCATTTCGGATAAGGGATACTCAACCTGTATTAGCATTTGATAGCCCTAATTCCACTTATGCAAGCGTATTAGTGAATTTGTGTAAGAGATTACTGGCCGCAGTTCATATCTGTCCACTCCCCCAGACCCTGCTGTAGACACACCATTTTTTGGTAGAGTGGACACCCCTCCTGATTAATGCCTACTTCCTAATAAAGTGGTGCAGAATGGGGAGTTACTGTAGATACCACGGAATCTGGGGTCCTTCAGGATGGGCAGGGCCCCTATTCAAATGTACTCCAACCCCCATCGCTGCCCATCTGCTTCTCCTCTCTGGGCTCCTCCCAAAAAAGGCGCTTTTAGAAGTAGGTGAGAATGCCGCGATGCCACTTTCTGCAATAAGGGGCAGGATGGCTAGGAACAACTAGTGTGTGACCTAATGCAACGCAGATACCAGTTCAATGCACTTGTATAATGGTTACAGGTATTCTAGTAACATACCACTGGTGTGGAGCGACTCCTCCGACAATCTGATTATCTTCATCTCAGAATGATCTGGAAAATATGATATAAGAAATACAGGTAAGAAAAAGAAAACAAGTAGTAAACAATCCTTGGGCCGAAGCAGAGTTTTCTCATTGTATGCGCTGAGTAACTGTGCGCACAGATTTAAGGGTAATTCAGTGTCATAAACTTTTTACTTTCAGCTGAATGGGATGTATTTGGGTGTAACTGGGTCTAGGATGTTAGATATTTAGTGAGTTTGCCTACATTGGGGCTAATTCAGTACTGATAGTAGATGACCAAAAAAAATCGCTATTAGGTGATTTTCTGTAATATGCGCATGCACATGCAGTAGCCCCAAAACTGCAGTCATGTCCTGGAAAATGCAACATCAGTCTAACGGGAGGCGACGTAGCATTTTTGGGGTGTTGACAGGCGGTTGCAGGGCAGGCCATCTCGGTTTTTTTTTTTACCTTTAAGTCATGCTCAAAAACATATTAAAAGACCATTTTGTCCTAAAAAGTCTTATTTATACAAGATACGGTACGTCATTTCCATGTACAAAATGACCGGCCAGCTCCAAGTCATTGACAGAGAATACGGCCAGTGCCTAGAGATGATCAATCATCCCCTATGAAACAAGAGAGACTTGGAATGTATGCCAAGTTATATGTGGGTTACCCATGAGAGGAAATAAACACATAAACACAAACAGCAACTATTGCTAGGCAGCTTCACTGCAATATCTCAGCGTTATTGGTTTTGTGGCGGCAATTCTAAGAAAGATATGCTACATAAGAACCGATTTTGGCAACAGTGGAAGGAAGTTATAAAGGTGGTGAAGTTGTTTTTAAGAGATTGCCCGTAACACAATGTAACCATTGTACAGTGGTCATTAAATGTAAACTTTGCTTCACATACAAGTTATTCCAATAAGGACAAGCAGCAAACTCCCTGCAGTTTGGCAGAAAGTACAGTGACAATGAGAATTCAATGGACATTTGTATTTCTTTTTTAGGTAGATCTAGTCCCCAATTTAGATCCTTACGCGTAGGCCTGCCGATTATCGGATAACCACACATGCGCACACATAGGCAAACGCAGGGTGGTGCCCGGAAACCCCCTCTCCTCTTGGCAAGTGCCTTAAATTATGCACTGGTATATAATAGGATGACTAGAGCTGCCACCACATCATGCAGTGTAAGGGACAGAGCAGAGCTGCTGCACACACCCAGTGTAACAGCTTATTCTACCACATTTACTGTATGTGTGGATCTGAGTCCTCAAACATCGCAATGGAGAGCAGCTGCCAGGAGGAAGAGACAGGAGCCTTATCATGAGGTGGGAGATGGTGAGCTTAGAAAATGTAGTACTGGTTCTATTATGTTTGTGTATTTATTATGTTTAACCTTTACCTGAACACTTATCTTATTTAAATGTTTGAAACAGCCTATACTATAGACCAGCGGAGGGGAACCTCCGGCCTGTGGCCCGTAAATGGCCCCCGTAGCCAGGTTAAATGGCCCACCCCCCTGCCCGACGGTTTTCCCAGGCTTCAAGGTAGGGCGAATTCTCGCGACTCGTCCTATGCTGCGGCTGCTGCTGAGCTCCGGCTGCTGTCAGTGTGTAAAAAACCTCCGGGGGCCATATGCATATTAGGCACTGACAAATCCCAGCACCCAGCTTGACCCAAGCTGGGTGCTGGGATTTGTCAGTGCCTAATATGCATATGGCCCCCGGATGTTTTTTACACACTGTAAATGGCACTTACAACGAAAAAGGTTCCCCACCCCTGCTATAGACCATCTGTACATTTAAATATTAATACTCTAGATTCGATTGCTATGCAATTTTTGCTACCTCTGTACTATTTACATACAATTCATGCTATCTACATTCAATCTGCATTATATAGTCTGCACTGTCTATTTGGCTTTTTGATTTCAGCTGGACGGGAGCGCGCATCGGCATCGAATCGGGATAGAAAGCTTAAAAACAAGTTCTAGCTCCATTCGATGTCTACTCGATTCCGATTCGATTTTGAGTGTGTAACATGTGTACACAGCATAAGTCTAGACTTAGATTTGCATGACATAGAATTATGCAGAGAAGTTGATTGGTTGCCATGGGAAACGTCTCCACTGGCTCACTTTACCTCCCTTATCAATGCTTCATACATGTATCCTATGATCAGATTAAATGAAATAATAGAGGACAGAGAAGGTGGTGAATTTAAACAGGGATGGCTCTACTATTAAGCAGCTGCCTAGAGGCTCCAGAATTTGGGGAGCGCCCTGTCTTATGATCAGTAAATTGAGGATGACTTAGAAGATCAGCACCGGCTGTTTGCCAGTTTTCTCTAAGATGCAACCTCCAAACATTCACCTGTGGTTCTGGGAAGTCCATATTGATGTACAGTATAAGTGGTGATTAGGGTACTGAGCCTGGGGCTGCAAATGTGCCTGGCTCTACTGTGAGAAGCTGAGGTGTGTGTCTGGTACTGTGTGGGTGTGGCCAATGCTATGTGGGTGTGCACACCCTGTACACTATCAACCACAATGTCTCCCTAAATACATCTAATAGAAAAACTGCTTCATTTTTTTTATTTAATATTTCTAATTTAGGGCCGACCGTGTGGCCAACTGGTGGCCATTCATCACCATGCCTATTTGTAAGTAGAGGCCAGCACCTGTAGTCACATCCGCCCCATTGTTATTTTGGCTCTGGATTATTATTACCCAGCAGGCAAATACAGTATCTGTATTTTACTCCATGTACTTAACACCATGTGGATTTTATTGCATTCACCTCTGCATTGGTTCATAAAAGATAATCATTCAGAAACCATAAAAAATTAATCAAAGGCTTTATTACGACAAAACAATGAACTTGGGCATCGTTTAAGCCTGCAATACCAACTAAAGGTGTGTTCATTTCTGACCACCACTTAACGCAGGGATTTTCAACTTTTTTACCTTGCGGCACACTAAATAAGTTTTTAAATTGCCAAGGCACACCATGAGATCCTCACAGTACAAAACACATTGGCCCCCACAGGAAAAAAAACTAAACTATTGTCCCCCATATAAAAAACAACCACACTGGTCCCCACAGGTAACAAAAATAAAATACATTGGCCCTTTACATGAAAAGAGGAGACCACAGTGGCGTAGCTACAGGGGTCGCAGCGGTCGCACCTGCGACCGGGCCCCTAAGTCAGGGGGGCCCAGCCCCCGCCACTGTCCGGCCGTCCTGGATGAGGGTAGTGAACAGTAGCACCCGTTCCCAGTGGTGCTTTGTGGGCCCGGCCAGCGTGCGTCGCGCTGACGTCACGCGGCTCTGGCACGTACCCTCCCATACTCCTCTGTTAGCGTATGGTCTGCTGAGGCGCCATGGATAAGGAGGACCTCCCACACTCCTCCGCGGGCGCATACTCTGCAGAGTATACAAAGCGCCGTGGAGCAGAAGGACTGTGGAGCACCTGCGGCGGCTGGCGGGAGTCTGGACACAGTGAGAGGGGAGCAGTGAGCAGAACACAGAGTGAGTGGGCAATTGCATACATATAAATGTTGGAGGCTTCACCTTAAACTATCATTTTATCTTGCCTGCACCTTTGTGAAGGATAACACATTAGTTACAGACAGTGTTATGGGGATCTCACATGGAACTTGGAAGAGACTAGTTAGTGGTAACAATGCATGCACTGGACATTCTAATGGGAGTAATTGCTTGTTGCCACTATCATTGCATGCAGTGCGGCGATGTCACTGCAGACTGTCCTTCCCCACTAGGATTGCATTTTGAAAAGATTGAAAGCCAGGAAACTGCTAACCTGGGCCTCTCCAGTTTTATCATCTTTGTTCTTTTAATATTTTATTTAAATAAACTACTATCCTATGTTTAAATGTTAGTTCTATTATTAACATAATATACTTGATGTATTAAAATATAAACAGACCAAGATTTAAATTTTGTTGTATGTAGGGGGGCCCCAAGCTGACCTTTCGCACCATACACTGTGGCGACTTCTCCCCTCGGAGAAGTCGCTGGCAATCTCCCTTTGGGAGGCTCGGGATCTTCCCGGGCAGCAGGATCACATGCCATATATCGCATGCGGTCCTTTTACATGCGATATATATAAGAACCTCCATGGCCTCTCTGCAGTCAAGCACAAAGAAGCATGTGTTGAGAACAGCTGCTGCATGGGCTGCTGTCAGTTAATGGGGGCACCTACATCAGACTTGGGTAATTGGTGCCCCCCCCCCTCTTGGAACCATTGTCGATAACATCCCACAGGCGCGTGGATCATTATCTTTATCTGTACACACTGAACGATATGCACAATAATAATGTTAATGATATTGTTATCATGCATATAGTCTAACATTATAGGCTGGCTGCTGGGGATAGTCATCACTGGTGGCCTTTGCAATGAGCCAGAGGCTGCACTGTTTGGTGTCATGCAACTGGCTGCTGTTCTGCCCACTGACATGGGCGATATGACACTGGCTGCCTTGCAGGGTAAGAGCCCACTTCCTGATGGCCTGGACGATGCACCACTGGCTGATAACCTTGGCTAAGGCCCAGTGGCTTTGTTGGGTGAGGGCCCAGTCTCTGCTGGCCTGTGCGTTGACCACTGGTTGAGCTGGTTGTGGTGTTATCCACAGATATGGATTTCAGGCTGGAAGTGTTGCTATTGAAGCAGTAGGCATTTTTGTCTTGTCTATTGGTCACTAAAAGCAGAAATAAGGTTTGACTTAGAGAGATATGGATTCTACGATAAAATTATATAATTGACTATATCTATAAAAATATTGGGCCTGATTCAGACCTTACACTGGCATGGGCAAGGGTTAAAATGGCGGTTGTTCAAGGCAAAGTCCAACTGGCTGCTGGTTTGGCTGAGTACCCACTGGCAGCTGGTCTAGGAGACAAGCCTGCTCTATTAGGCATTGCGCCACTGGCAGTTGTCGGGGATGTCATGCAATTGGCTGCTGTTGGGGGTGACTCCTCACTTGCTGCTGTTGGGGGTGAAGTGCCACTGGTTGCTGTTCCATCTGCTGCGCCCTTGGTTGCAATTCCTGGCAATGTGCCACTGCTTGTTGACATGGGTGATGTGCCACTGACAGTTATGAAGTGTAAGGGCCCGCTGCCTGAAGGCCTGGGAGATGCAACACTGGCTGATGTGGTTGGCTAGAGCTCACTGTCTATGTTGGGCGGTGGCCCAGTGGCTTTGTTAGAACTCTCTGCTGGCCTCTGCGATGAGCTACTGGTTGCAGTGCTGGCTGTTCTGCCTGCTGACACAGGCGACGTGCCACTGGCTGCTTTCCAGGGTAAGGACCCACTGCCTGATGGCATGGGCGATGCGCCACTGGTTGATAAGCTTGGATAAGGCTCAATGTCTTTCTAGGACAAGGGCCCACTCTCTGCTGGCCTGAGTGTTGAACCACTGGCTGAGCTGGTTGTGGTGTTATCCACTGATTTGGATTCAAGACAAATAGTTATGTACAGCCAAAGCGCGCATTAATCTGGTTGTTCGATTGTATAAAACAAGGCTATATTGGACCAGGTGCGGCACTAGGAGCTGTCCCTCAAGAATCATCCATATAGAGCAAAGAGTGAACGTTAATGACCACCCAATTTAATGAACTAACCACCCTTTCTTTAGGTAATTAAAATAACCCTATCCCATAACTAAATGTTGATGCAGGAGTACTGTAGACGCAGTCTCTTTACTTCATGACATCAACACCCATCTCGGTACTTTACTTCCTACCCCACGATAAGCACAGAGAAGACATTTGTTTAACACACTTAAAAATAAGGATCTTCTTGCTGCTACTTTATTGTGTATATGTCTGAAATATTTGAGCATGCTTGTCAGAATGATGTTTCTGCCGATGAAGACACGGAGATTTGATTGAGCTTATATTTTCAGATGACTTCAAACATTTCCCATCTGGATCAGCTGTCTACAGCTGCTCTTCTGGCTGGGAGGAGAGATGAATAGGACAAATCTGTACTTAGAAATGTCACTTCCTCGTGTCCTCATCTGACCTTCCCGACATTTCAAAACTGCAGGAATTAATTTCATGAAAAGAATATGCTAGATATAGAATTCTAAATATAAAAAAGACCTAAACCTTGTGAAACTGGCTTCATCATGACAATTTTGAAAAACTTCTCCATGAAAAAACGTGAAAAAAAGTTGCAGTAGCAAGTCGGCCATTTTTTGTGGGACAAAACTATAAGCAAGAGTTTAGTAAAAGGGGTTGCGACGGATAGGATGCTGGTGGTCAAGAGACCTGCGCTGGAATCCTGACACCGGAATCCAAACACTGATATCCTGAATGAGTGAGTATGCCGGGGATTTGGGTTAGCCTGAGAGGGGAGGGGGTATAGGGGGTTAAAGGCAGGTAAGCAGTGTCACAAAACAATGAGGAAGGCCGGTCAGGTGCTTGGTTGCATTGGAAGAGGTATCAGCAGTAGAAAGAAAGAAGTAATAATGCCACTGTATAGGTCATTGGCACGACCTCATCTAGAGTATTGTGTTCAGGTCTGGAGGCCATATCTCCAGAAGGATATAAATACATTAGAGACTGTACAAAGAAGAGCAACTAAAATGGTGCATGGCCTACATCACAAAACTTACCAGGAAAGACTGAAAACTCTCAATATGTATAGTTTGGAATAGATAAGGGAAAGGGGGACTTGATAGAGGCCTTTACATTAACAAGGTACAGGTGAGAGACATTCTTCGGATGAAGAGAAGATAGATAGAGCCGCTCCGACCTTTTCATAACCCTACTATCCACGTCGGCGTGGATTTGATTTTCTATAGTGTGGCAATCGCAGTGAGCCACCGAGCCCGAAGCGTGGCGAGCGCAGCGTGCCCCGCGAGGGGACGCAGAATACATGGAAAGTTATCTGCGTCCGCTCGCCACGCTTCAGGCTCGGTGGCTCGCTGCGCTCGCCACACTATATAAAATCAACTCCATGCCGACTTGGCTAGTGGGGGTATGAAAACGTTGGAGGACGCGTTCCGCCACCGCTCGCCACACTTCGAGGTGGCGTGGATAGTGGGGGGGGGTGCATAATACAATGATATGTCATACAATGATATTATTGTATAGCTAATGTAATGGCATCGCACACCCTATAAAATCGCATGCGACTTTGCGGGAGGTGCGATGCGATGCGATCCCCTGGGGCATACAGAGCAGAGAATAAATTACATTAAAAAATCGCATCGCACGGCACTAAAATGGCCCATGCAATGCAATGCGATGCAATTTCACCACGTTAACGTACGTAGGAAATCTGGCCGCCGTGCTAGGAAACAAGCACCGGAATTTGCCTTTGCGAGTGAAGCAGAATATAGGCCAAAGTTCTACAATGAATGGTAGTGTGGGACCAAAATGGACCAAAGGTGGAGTGAAAATGTTTTTCATGTAATAAAACCTTCTTGAGCCTCAGTTGAATTTATGTATGAAAATCATTTATTGGTGAGCTGCGTAATAGAAGCAGTTGTCCAATAACAAGTCCTTTACATCTTCTATGTGCAAAGTCAATGGTCACTGTATTTCTCTCTCATTCTAAGAGAGTGGTGATTCACAACACTATTATTCCTGCTGAGCTACTGAATATGCTGAGACCAGCTGGGGTAATAATACATTTTTATTTATTAAGAGATGATGTATTAACCATTCAAACCCCTAAACATGTCATTAATAAATGTGCACATGTGTTAAGAGTAGTATCCATGTACAGTATATCATTGTATTATGAACATGTACAATGTCAGTTAGACGTGAGTGGTGTCCTTTATTGTCTGATAGAATATAATATAATGGCTTAATGCTTATGACTAGTATTGTACTGTAGGCCTTTAAAGAGTGCAGTAGAATTGCATTGTGTTCATGTACAGTGGTCAGGTCATGTGGGATGCCTACAAACTAGATCAGAAATGATCATTTCCATGGGCCAAGACATATAGTTAGGGCCAGATGTATCAAGCTTCAAAAAGTCATAAAATGGAGAGTGATAAACAACCAGCCAATCAGCTCCTATGTGTCATTGTTCAAACCCAGTCTGTGACATGACAGTTAAGAGCTGATTGGCTGGTTGTTTATCACTCTTCATTTTATCACTTTTGAAGCTGGATACATCTGGCCCTTAGGGGTAGATTTATTAAGCTTGGTGAAGTGATAAAGTGTCCGGTTTTTTATCACCGGCCAATCAGCTCCTACCTGTGAAGTTACAGGCTTGGTTTGAAAAATGACAGGTATGAGCTGATTGGCCGGTGATAAAAAACAGACACTTTATCACTTCACCGAGCTTAATAAATCTACCCCAGAGTGAGGGCGGAGGGGCGGCTGACGCACTACATACACAACATCGCCTCTATTGCAACATAAAGCTGTGATATGTGGGCTTTATAATTCATAGAACAATTGTGGTCTTTAACAGCTGTACAAATGAACACCCATGATTGGTGGGACTGACACATGTTAGGCATGTTATGTTCCCTGTACTCATCAGACTAAACCCACATACTGTACTCCTGATTAAAAAAACTAAGCACTTCTTAGAAAATCTAAATTTGTTTCCTTGAACAGGATACAGATTTGTTTGATAGATGGAGTCTTGCGCATTAAAAACACTTATTAAGAAAAAAAAGATAGCTCTGTAGTTCTCTACTTGCTTGATAGTTTCATGTAAACATCCTGCAAGTTTCACATTCTGACTCCTGGTGGTACCGAGACCTTGTGAAAAACACAATGCAGCAGTGGCAGCTCCTACCTTTTGGCAGGAGAGGGGGCTGCCGCTGGCCACGATGCAAGCACCCCCCTCCCCCCCCCCCCACACACACCTGCCGCAGCCACACCTTCTGGTCCCCACCACGCTGGATCTCTGGCGTCTATACTATGATGACAGGCGCCAGGACTTTTGCATTCACAGTACAAACCTCTGTACTGCAATACCCGGGTCTTAGGGGCTTACGCTCGGCAGCCCGTAGAGAGGCGTCCCGGAGGGAGTGAACACCTCTCAATTGGACTGCCTTGGTGACTGGCAGGTTGGACTTCCAATAGGAAGTCACTGCCAGTCACAGTGAAGCAAGTGGCTTTACCACAGTGGCGGATGTTACCTGAGGGGGGCGGGGGGGGGGGGGGGGGGGCTGCCCACAGGCAAAAACTACCACTGCAATGCAGTGAGTCCAAAGAGAAGTTAAGTTTTGCCTAATCGACCAATGGTGGTCGATCTATTGGCTTTCAACCTATCAACCCCATCCCCTGGAAACAACTTACTATGCAAATCATATATAATACCTGCTGCCCATCTGTCCTCTACACTACACTTGCGATCGCTCTTTTTTAATATTTTATTTGCTCCACCGAACAGTAGGATCATACATGCACAATTGTAGTGTAATGTATGAGTCTGACTCAGGTTGGTTAGCTAGCCAGCTTATTCTTGCTGCCTAGCAAGAACCTTAAGGCCGCCCCATCGAACCCAGAGACGGAATCCCTTCGCTAGAATGCGAGGGGATGTGTTTGCTGAGACCGAATCAATTCACTCTGCGGCAATGGGTGTATTGCAGACCACAGATGGAAGAGCAGCAGTTACATTTGGTTCCTGCTGTGAACCACACAGGTGCTGCAGTACTTGTAGGTGCCTCTACTGGGCTTAAAGCCTGGAGGCAGGCGACTCCATTGACTCTGGGAGTTACGTCCCTGCCATGCATCCTTGTCCCTGCCAAGCTGTTAGGTCCTGGCATCTGTATAATGCAACTGAAAGAAGCCAAGCCTAATGCTGTGTACACACGGCTGCAATTATGCATTAAATCGCTGGCAAAATGGTCGCTCAGCGACCATATTGCCAGTGATTTAATGTGCAGCCAGCGATAAATGGCTGGGAGCGCGCTCCCGCGGCCAGCCCTTCATGGTCGCTGGTCGCAGGAGCTTGCTCCTCCGATTCTGCATAAAATTGCAGGTCGCTGGTGCACAAAGCACTGTGTACCAGCGACCAACAACACTAGCCTCCTGCGCCGGCCGACCGCCCACCCGCCTTGTCACTCACCGCCCACCCGACACGGAGACACGGAGCCAGCCCCTGCTTCTTGCTCGAGTCTTCCAGCGTGCCGCACACAGCAGCAGCTCCCCCCATCAGCACACTACTACACAGCCGCACCAGTAAGTGCATAGGCTGTAGTAGAGGGCATTGGTGTCGGGCAGCATGATTATGTTCATGCTGCCCATCGATGGTGATTTGCACCATCGGTGGGCAGCATGAGCATTACCATGCTGCCCCACACCAATAGCATGTCCCAGTATCACGACGGATGGCCAGTGTCTCCCTGCCCGTCTCGGCTTCAGGGAGATGCTGGCCATTTTTTTGGGAGTGGGGGGGGGGTTGGGGCAGTGGGGACCGGTGGCAGGGGCCGCACGGCCGTCTTGTGCCCCCACACCCCTGGCGGGAGCGGGGCACTAGCGGCTGCTGCCGCTAGATTATCCTACCCCTACAAAGATGACCTCTGCTACATCTGTAGGTACTTGTGGATTATCACGGCTGCCATCGCATGCCAAATGTAGTGGCATGAGATGGCATGCGATTTTAGCCAATTTTTGGTGATTTTTTGAAAAACGCATGCGATCGCATCGCATACAAACAAATTGCATGCGATGCGATGCGATTGCACCCAATTTTGAACTGAAATGCATCCAAATGCATTTAAATGTGTAGGAAACATGTGAAATGCCCCCAAATGTCACTTTTCATAGTGTACCTCCCCCACTATCAACGTCAACCCGAAGCGTGGCAAGCGGACGCGGACACCTGTGAAGCCCGCGGATACCTGTGAAGGTATCCGCGTCGCCTCGCTGCGCTCGCCACACTTTCTATTCTCAACTCCACGCCGACGTGGATAGTGGGGGTATGAAAAGGTCGTAGGACGCGTACCGCCGCCGCTCGCCACGCTTCGGGTTAATAGTGGGGGTGGTACACTATGAAAAATGACATTTGGGGGCATTTAACATGTTTCCTACACATTTCAATGCATTTGGATGCATTTCAGTGCAAAATCGGGTTCAATCGCATCGCATCGCATGCAATGCGATTTTTTTAGCATACGATGGCCATCGTGGGAGCTGTGATACTCCACAAGTACACCATATACGGACTTCCCACAACCCATGTCAATCATAAATGAATTTAAATAGAGGGTAAAAAAATCTAGTCAAAATTGCTGGTCCCTCTGAAAAACTGGACACTGAGCAATATATTGCTGAGAAATATATTGCGGAGATATATTGCAAGTACACCGAGCAATATATTGCTCAGCAATATATTGCAAGCAATATATTGCAAGCAATATATTGCTAGCAACATATCTCCCCTGTGTGTACACAGCATAGGCATGTGCATTAGCCATGACGTTACTTCACATGTGGAAAAGCCTGTCCTCTATGGGGTGCAGCCCATGGAAGCCGGCTAGGATTGCAGTATAAGACAGGGAGTGGCTTCCGTCAGGAAGCCAGCTCTCTGCTTATGGCAGCCCATACTAGCAGTCCTGGAGGGAGGAGACACCTCTCAATAGGACTGCTGGTCATGCAGATAACTGGCGAGTGGGATTTCCAATAGAAAGTCAATGCCAGTCCTATTGAAGCCAGTGCCGTCTCACTGTCTACAACTGCCTTGCTGATATAAGAATAAAAATTAGACTATAATTTTAATGCCATTTTTTTTTTTTTATTGATAATGGATGGTATGCGCTGCCAAAAGTAATATGTTTTATAATGTTATTCTTACTTTAGAAGCTTTTGCTCTGATATTATAACATTTTCGTTGTTTAATCCTTATTAGCATAATGGCACGTATTATTCAGGGGCGGAACTAGACTTCTAGGGGGAGGCGGTTTACGGCTTAATCTTGACCCTCCCCCTCCAGTCCCGACTTCTCTCCTTACCAGTCCTGACTCCTCCCCTTACCAGTCCCATTACTAGGGAAGGTACTGGAGTATATATAGGGTGGGGGATAGGGGAATGTCATGTATTTGTCCCTGGTATTATTATATAATGTAGAGCATTGTTTTCTTTAAATTTTAACTGCAAAAATCAACAACAAAAAATGATCAAATTAAAAAATTAATTGATAATGGTCATGGATGATAACATTCAGTAAAACAGTCTGTTCAGGTGGATGATATTCTGGGTGTGGTGGAGCTATAGCTGATAATGTAAAATCTGCTAAGCGCAGGGAAAGGTTCTATGAGATACTCTGGTCTTAACGCCCCCATACACTACCTCGATTAGACGGAACGGGCCCAGAAATCGGCCCAAATTGGGTACGTGTGATGCCTCCTCCGATGCGCGTTCATGTGCGCATTGGACCTGAGTTGGAGGTTAGACCGGCATGCAGGTTCGACCTCCCTCCCGGCGGTGGGGAACAGGGATCACATGCGATCCATCGCAAGTTAAAGGACCGCATGTGATGGAAGGTCTCAGGCATCTCGTGGGTGAATGGCTGGCCATACACTGCTGCGAGAAACCGCAGTAGTGTATGGCCAGCTTTACTGTTCACATGGATCCCTTTAAAGCTTATGCTATCACAGAGATAATGTTTATGCCTACACTGAAGATGCATACATACTGGGTGTATCTGCGATGATGCTGAAAATATCTGGGCTGAAAATTGCTCAGTGCATACACACTGAATGATTTCCGACCATCTGAGCAATTTTGAGGGTGGATGGCTTTCCATAACGGGACGCTTTGGAAAGCTGTCCATCCAGTCGCTCATCTGCTGGTAATACCAGCAGGTGAGCAGCAGCGGCCGGCAATGATACAGGAGCACACATCACTGCTCATTGCTGGGCCGAACACACTGGGCGGCTTTTGAGCTGAAAGCCGCTCAAACGGCATAACTGACCTGCTTCAGGCCTTTAAAGGTAACACATACTTGCCTACTTTTGAAAACTAGTTTCAGGGAGATTATAGTTGGAAATAGCATTTTGCACAGCACCCCATTGAGGGGAGAGGAATCTTTTAAAATAATTTGTATCCAAATGTAGATGAGCCCCAAAGCAGTTAGTAAGAGATACTATACTTGGTAAAGTGCTGGGAAATGGTGCTGATGATTCAATGTAAATATATCTATCTTTCATTACTCCCCCCCCCCCCCCCCCCCCCCAAATGTAACAGTGTAATGTGGGCTAGGTGACATGAGGGAGATTGCTAGACTAATGAGGGAGAGAGGGAGATTGCTGCTATTTCAGGGAGTCTCCTGCAGCTAACATAACTTTATCTGGTTGGTTAGTTGGATGGAAATGAAAGGGAAATGTCTTCCTAGCACTAATATGGGAAAGGATAGTGCTTTGTTAAACATTCAGCAATGTATTTTACAGTATTATGCAATTATGTCACATGCTCCCTCTAGTGGTAATGGGCACTAACTACAGTGCCAGACATGTGAGCAAGTAAGTATACTGTATAGGATATTTCTTTATTAAGTTTCCTATGTAGCACTCACATATGCTCCAGCGCTTTACAGAGAATATTTGAACATTCACATCAGTCCCTGCCCCAGTGGAACTTACAATCTATATTCCCTACCACATGTTCATGCACATACAGATATTCTAGGGTTAATAAACCTACCAGTATATTTGAAGTACCCTGAGGAAACCTACACAAGCACAGGGAGAAAATACAAACTCCGCACAGAGGCCCTTATTCTGGTTGGTGCGGTCGAGCCGCATATGCGGCTGCGACCGCACCAGACGAATCCCCGCCCACCCTACGGATCGCCACGGCCGTCCGTACACGGACGGCTGGCGATCCGCATAAAAATGGTGGAGGCTACGCCTCCACCATGGTGGGAGCTGCCCCCTGCATTCGATGGTCGTCGACCATCGAAGGCAGGTCCGCACGCCGCGGCAGCTCCCGCAAGCTGAGACCACACGGACAATCGTCCGTGTGGTAGCTTGTATGGGGGCTGAAAGCTGACATCCGGCGACGTCAGCTTTCCGCCCCCATGAGTTGCGTCATGGCCTCATTACCATGCGTACGCCCCGCGTTTGCATGGGAACGCCCATGAAACGCGGGGCGTACACATAGGGAAATGAGGGCATGATGCCTCTCACGCCCCTATACGCCCCCTTTGCGGCGGACGAAATCCGTCTGCGGCGAAGGGGGCTGCACATGCGCAGATTGACCTCTGCGCATGTGCAGAGTAAAAACATCGGCGGTACGGCCGCACGCGGGCCGTACCGATCCGATTAGAATAAGGGCCAGAGTGCTGCGAGGCAGCAATGCTAACATTACACCATCCGTGCTGCCCCAGATATGAATATAAAGACTTTTCTCTTTATTTATCACTACATGTACTTTCCTATAAAAGGTAGACAATGATTAATGTAGTAAAATAATGTCTTAAAACATAAAAATAAAAATAATACAATTTATGTGTTTGTCGATGGTTGGTGGCAATGGAGAAGAAGGTTTTGACACAAGACAAACTGATTTATACATCTTCCCCATACAAAGACATCAAATATGAATCATACAGTACTACAGGGACATGGTTGATATAATAGTGGGTGTGGCCACAAATATGGGTGTGGTTTCTGGATTACTGTATGACCAGGGGATATCTATAAAACAGACAGTTCTTATCGATCTAAAAGAGCTAACGTCTCTCACGCCCCCAACATCACTGTAGACAGGGGAACAACTAAACATGGAGACATATAAAGATGGCGTAGAGAATTTTAAAAAATATATATATTTGTTTTATATAAAATTATTTAAAAGTGATTTTCTATGATTACGTGTTCATTTTTATTATGCTTGATTTATATTTCTGGTCCCGGCTATTTAGTCATATAATTCTAGTATCAGGCAGAGGGTATTTCTTGCTGTATGTTTTCGATACACATGAAACTAGAAAATGACTTTAATATATACAGGAGTTAGCTATAAAACTAAAACATACATTTTATACATTTAATAAATGCTGCCGGAAATATTTGCATGCGTACAAAACAAATGGTCATATGAAGATAGAAACCCCCTCACCCCTTTTACCCGCAGCTATAGAAATATGGAAATGATCCTAAGCTGGGGGTCTGTATGATCTGGCGCTTGAAAACAAATGCCATGCTTTAAAGTTAGCCCTATATACAGCATGTGCTCATAATTGATATTTTTTACAAAAATAGCAGTGCGTTCTACTGCCACCAACTGGTGGATCACTAAATAGCAGCCATCGCTGGATAAATATACAGCATCTACAGTAAATGGAGAGCTAAATTTAGAAAAGGCATAAATCGTTCCAGACTTGCAAAAAGTTTAACGAACACATAATGTCAATTGAAGATTCAGGCAAACCATGATAGTAGAAGATAAAAAAAAATAATCAATCGGCCAGCATCAACCAATGTCACATGAAGATTTCTCAGATGACTGATGGTTGCGCAGAGTGAATCGATGGTGCATCTTAAGACCCACCAGCATATCAATGAAGCATTACGGATACCAGATGCCTCCTTAGCATATAGACATACAGTAATGCACATCATCTTCTTAATCGGTGCAATATCGGTGCACAAAGAAAATTAATTTTGATATAAACCAAAATATTTGTTTCGATGATACAAGGACAAAGCCAAAAAATTTTCTTACCAAGAAACCTTCAAGGCATGGACGTATAGAGAATAAAAAAATTACACAAAGTAGCGCTGCTGGATGAGAACTTAAAACAAAAGTGATCTTATAAGTAATTACTGTTGATTTTTTTTGGGCCAGTATTAATTACCGCTGAAAAATCATTGGGTGTGGAAAGCTTCTGTTTATATTTCTGATGTTACGCTGATGTTTTTGGGGCTATCCAATTTAGTCCCCCGGAAAAAAAAAAACCTGTTTGTGTTCGCTTAAAAAAAGAGAAGGCGGGTCAAACTAAGGACCTTATTCTAGTTGATGCGCACTGTTGCGAATTCGCAAAGGTGAGCGATGTTTGGCATCTCTGCATGCGCATGGAGTTCTTGAGGCGGGGACCCCCCAAATAAAGGGTTCCCCCCTCTCCAGGGCACTCCAGGCCTGGGCTGAAGCCCGGGGCTATCCCCCGCAGGCCTCGGCTGTGGTTGCGGGGTTGATAGCTGGTTTAAACAGTAATATTGTCCAGCAAGCCTGCCTCAGATGCGGGTACTTGGGAAAACCACAGGTACCAGCATTTGGGGCATTAAAGGCCCACCAGTATCTATACCCCCCCTGTAAAGGATATATTGACATAAAAACAGGTTTGGGGGTGTTGCGGTGTGGGGGAGGGGGTCAGAGGTGCTGCTGGTGTGGAAGGGGGTCGGAGGTGCTGTGGGTGGTGAAGGAGGGGTCGGATATGTCGTGGGTGGAGGAGAGGAGGGGGTGCCGTATCGCCCGTTCAGAAGGCCCTGCTCATCTGCCCACGCCACACATGCGGGAGATGTGCAGGACGTTCTGAGCGACTGCACTTAATTTACATGCGTTTTCTGAGGTATTTAGTAAAATCGCTCAGAAAATGCCTGAATGTCGCCCTGTGTGTGTGGGGCCCATTGCTGTAACACAGTTATGGAAGATGTTTCTGTAGTAAATGATTGATGAATACATCTCACGCACAATTGTATATACTGTATAACTGAACACATGAACTGCTGAGACTTCACTATTAAAACACTGAGCTTCTGTCCTACCACATCATTATTATTGCAATACATTGGTCTGCGTTACATAATTGATAAAAAAAATAAAAAAAAATAAAAAAAAATAAGAATGATCAATTATTTAACCCTTTGAGTGCCAAATATCTCTGTGAGAGATGCAGAAAATATCCACAAAAAATCCCAGCGTCGCTCACATTTGTTATTAATACCCCTTTCACATTGCACAAAATTACCGGGTTCATGCCGGTTTGTTGCCTATTACCCAGTAAGTGGTGCGATATGAAAGGGGTTATCGGTTACAGCTAACCGGTAGCAACACAGCAATATGAACCGGGTAAAAAGCAGGATACTTACCGGTTTCGTTGCCGCATTGCTGTGCAGTGTGAACGGGTTAAATCGGGTCGAGTGACCCATTTCCCATTCACACTATGGAGGAGGCAGCGCAGCTCATGAACTCATTGAGGGTGAGTTGCACCAAACAAAAAATGGCGTAAAAACCCCGTTTTCGGGGGCTTTACTGCATTTTCATATGCAGCAAAGCCCCACCACCGGGGCTTCATTGCAGGGGGTTACGCCAGTTATAGATGGTGTTACCCCATAGACGCCTATGGGCTTCCCTTCGTGACCCCAACCGCCCCACGCCGATCCACCTCCTCCCTGCACGGTTTCCGGGTGCAGGGAGGACGAATCAGAGCCCTGGAGCTGGGTAAGGGTCCAGGGAGTGAGGGGGTACCAGCTGCTCATCGCCGGCCACAACGCAAAGGACAGCTTTTAATGCAATGTTAATAATTGCATATGTTAGTGAAGGATGTTAGAGAATGCCACCCAAATGTTGTGTGATTACTGCGCCTTGCAACTATAGGATTATATAAATTCAGGAGCTTATCGGGATGTAACAATATACAGTAGAATAGATACTGGCATTCCCAAGAGGTGATGGGTTTCCATTATACTGCAGACTTCCAGAAAATAATTACTAGGATGAAAAGCTATCTGACACATGTACAGGCGATGATGTTATTTTACGCTGAATTGCGTCATTGTGGCCCCGCCCCCTGCATCACAATGCCTATAATCTCATCACGCACCTGTTCCGCCCTCTATTCAGCATCTCGTGTGTGTGTGTCCCCCAATGTCGCATCACCCCCGCCACTGTAATGACCTGCCAGCCCCCTCCTGGAGCGGCACCTGGAAATGTCAGCAGGTATAATCAATTTTCATCATTGTGATCATACCCCGTATTGTGTAACGTTCTTAACATTGGAAGGCATGTCCGCGATGACACCCCGCTGAACTCAAGACATGGTCACTCCCTCAGGGACTCTATAGGGGCTTTATAGAGCCAAAAATCAATGTTTAAAGATAATATAGGGATTATTTTACAAAACAGATGTTCGAATCTGCTTATATAAATATATAAAATCATAATTAAGGCCTCTTAGGTGAACGTATCCCCGTAACATTCTCTCAATCCATAAAAGCAACATCATGTTTCCTTCAGATGCCAACTGCAGTAACATAGTTATAGGAGGCAATTCCCATAAATCCTATTAGCCTGGACTGACTGCCAGGAAAATAAGCATTACACTTAGGTTTTCTTTAGTGGCAAAAACAGAGGACCATCCCTGGAAAATTGGGCACATGGGATCAATAAGCTTTTCAGCATCATTGCATGCGGCTATACATAACCCAGCACCTTTCCCGCATTGGTGGAAGCCTGTCGCTCACACTCATTGGTTGATGCATCTCTCCCCCATACTTATTTGCAGGAGTCCTGCAGTGTGAAAAGTTCTGAAGTCGCGAGGGGAGCTGCCCTATAGAAATGTTCTAGCATCCAATTGGAGATCTACATCGCTCGGGGTCTGTCACTACTTTTGTGTTATTACCAAATGTGTGACTACGTAGCTTATAAACAGCTAAACTAGTGTTCATTCTAGCACCCGCTATCTTTGAAAACCCATGCAGTTCCTCTTCCCTGCTTGGGGTGTCGCTGTCTGCTGTAGTGCTTCTAGCACAGTGTGGTCTGTATATGAGCACTGATATGCAAGCCAGACCTGTGCTAGAAACACCACAGCAGACAGCGACACCTCAGGCAGGGAAGAGGAACTGCATGGGTTTTCAAAGATAGCGGGGGCTAGAATGAACACTATAAACACAAGTAGTTACAGGTGACAGCAGCATCCCACTAATGCTGGTCATACACTTGTTGGTTTATTTATTTATTTATTTATTAGAAGTGATTTATATAGCGTATACATATTCCGCAGCGCTGTACAGAGTATAGTTGAACATTAACATCAGTCCCTGCCCCAGTGGAGCTTACAATCTATATTCCCTACCACATATACATGCACACACAGACATTCTAGGGTTAATTTGTTGGGAGCCAATTAGCCTACAGTATATTTTTGGATTGTGGGAGGAAACCGGAGTACCCGGAGGAAACCCACGCAAGCACAGGGAGAATATACAAACTCCGCACAAACTTAGCTTTTGAAGCTTTAGCTTCGAGCGGGCTTACTAGTATATATATATATATATATATATATATATATATATATATATATATATATATATATATATGTCGCCGGGTGGTTAGGCACTCACTAAAACACAGTCAAAATGTCCCTGTTGCCATCCGATATTAAGGAGACCAGACTCCAAGATGCATCATCATTTGCGGCGGCACTCAGGTAAAGAAAACACGATAGACAGTTGCTGGATCTAAGCCAACGTTTCAAAGAGTTTATCTCTTTTTCGTCTTTTTGTTTGCCCTGACGAAAAAGAGATAAACTCTTTGAAACGTTGGCTTAGATCCAGCAACTGTCTATCGTGTTTTCTTTACCTGAGTGCCGCCGCAAATGATGATATATATATATATATATATATATATATATATATATATATATATGTATATGTGTCTAGTGTCCTTGTGTAACCAAAACACTGCCATCTGCTGGCAGTGAGTAAAACTACATACGTTTCACACAGACAGAAACACAGAGGCAATCAGCATATTCTGTGTCATAAGTATCTTCTTTATATTAATCTGATCCTTCTCATTGTTTTAATTGTTGAAAATTGGTTTTGGAGGCACCAAAAGCGGTGCCTCCATCTTCCCCTTGCAAAAAGCTGGAAGCAGGGGGCAGGGACATACAGACGGCTGTAATAGCCCATTTAAAGAACTAGTGAAAGCGGCACCTTTACAAGTGCCTCTGACAGGGGCGTGCTTTTCCCTACTAAGAAAGGAAAGGCCTATCCGGCCCCCCCGCCCTGCTGTTGGTGCCCGCCCTGCACCCTCACCCAACTTTAGCAGCCGGCACCAGAAGCCAAGTCCCAGACGGAAGGGGGAGCGGACCGGTACCAGCGTCAGGGCCCAGAAGCAGCTACCGTCGACCAGAGACCTCACGGTCGCCGGGCTCCTGTGTGCCGGGAAGCTGCGGCAGGTGCTGGAGAAGTGCGTCCTCTCCTTCCTCGAAGCGCTCAGAAAGGCTGTTCAAGTGCATGCGGAGCTCCCGGCGAGGGGAGGAGGAGAGGAGTCTGAGACCTGAAGCCCTCCCCTTGACTGGCCCGCTGCATGGCTGCCCTGAGGGACATGATGGAGAGGTCGCATTCCGGGCTCATTAGGAAGGTCTTTTATCAACCTGTAAGCGCCAATGTCAGAGGAGCTGCAAGCTGAGAAGGACAGGGTAAGTGAGCACCCATGCCCCTTGTCATCTTACTCTACTCAGCCAGCCATAACCCCCATGGCAACAAGCATGTAAACCCCATGGCAATGATCACGTAAACCCCATGGCAATGAGCATATAACCCCCATGGCAATGTGCATGTAACCCCCATAGCAATGTGCAGGTAACCCCCATGGCATCAAGCATGTAACCCCCATGGCATCAAGCATGTAACCCCCATGGCATCAAGCATGTAACCCCCACTGCAACAAGCATGTAGAATGGTAATTCCTACTAGAGGCATTCTTTTTAACCAACACTAGCGGGTGCATTATGAGTCTAAGCTGCACTGCTGGGGGCATTATGCGACTACGCCGCACTGCTGGGGGCTTTATGCGACTACGCCGCACTGCTGGGGGCTTTATGCGACTACGCCGCACTGCTGGGGGCTTTATGCGACTATGCCGCACTGCTGGGTGCATTATGAGTCTAAGCTGCACTGCTGGGGGCATTATGCGACTACGCCGCACTGCTGGGGGCTTTATGCGACTACGCCGCACTGCTGGGTGCATTATGAGTCTATGCCGCACTGCTGGGTGCATTATGAGTCTAAGCTGCACTGCTGGGGGCATTATGCGACTACGCCGCACTGCTGGGGGCTTTATGCGACTACGCCGCACTGCTGGGGGCTTTATGCGACTACGCCGCACTGCTGGGTGCATTATGAGTCTATGCCGCACTGCTGGGTGCATTATGAGTCTATGCCGCACTGCTGGGGGCATTATGCGACTCCGCCGCACTGCTGGGGGCATTATGCGACTACGCCGCACTGCTGGGGGTATTATGCTTTTAAGCGACACTAAAATTCCAGAAAGGAAAATGTATTATAACACCAATGCGTGTATAGCGATACTCGGAAGTTCCGGGAAGTTGGAGCCACCGCTGGGAGAAGATGCACAAAGCTGCCTCTTTTGCCAAGAAACCCCTGGCAGTGAGTAATTAGAAGCCTATTGTGGGGGTGTTCGCCGCACGCACGCACGCACCCAGGATTGCGGGTGGGAGCACGTGCGGTGGCGTTCGCATGCATATCGCCCAGTGACGCAGGTAGGGGGGCGGGCAGCTGACATTACCGGATGTCAGCTGCCTGCCCACTTCCTTCCGAGGGTGCACGCATATCTGAGTGACCTGAGAGTCACTTAGATATGCATTCACCTTCGCCATCATTCGATAGTCGGCGACCATCGAATGACGGGGATGGTTCCCCCTAGCCTTCGAATGGATGTATTCGCAGACAGTGGCCCGGCATTTGCCAGGTGGGGATTGGTGGACTCGCAAAGCTGCGAATTCGCAGCCTTGCAAATCAACCAGAATAACCCCCCATATGTAATGGGCATTATGTTGCATTGTATAATAAAGTATGTAATGGACATTATGGTGTATAGCATAATGTAACCATGCCTCAATTGTTATGTAGCCACTCCCCAAGTTGCATGTGACCACACCAACTCATGGCACTTGACCACGACCATTTTTAGTACCACGTAAGAATTTTTTTTTTTGCTTGCACCACTGCTTACACACCAGTGCCTCACCAGCCAATGACCTCACCGCACATTAATGCTCTGCCCGCCTCCATACCCTGTGAACGTCTCGGGGAGTGTGAATTCGATCCAGCCTGAATCAGGCTGATTATTAGATCAGACGACTTATCTGACAATCATATTCATCTTCTCAGCCTATCACAATGAAGATCTGTGCAGACGAGCTGCTGGAGGCCGTATGAGCAGGAGCACCTCGATGACCTGAATCTTTAGAACCCGATCTCATTTCATGATACTTGCGATGCATTATTATTATTATTGAGTGCACTGTATACTGTATGATTACGACACAGCCTTGGCAATACCCTTGCAGAATCTCGGCTATTTTACCATGGTGATGATTGTTTGGTATCATGAAATATTTAAGAATTTGTTACAACAGGTTAAACACCTGGCTCAATCGTCAGGGTGGATGCTACATTCAGATAACAGGTTTTGCTTCAAAAAGAAAGATTAATTGTACAGCCACCATTAGGCACTGCATTCTCATCTGTCGCTAGAACTCATTTTTATTCTCAACTGGCTCCCAGCCAATCCGCCTGCTGCCGGAGCACCCATGTCTCTCCGCCATCACTCAGAGGTCCGATGTTGAGGCCTCAATTTTTTTTCTATCAGAGCCAACATCGATTGTGCCCTACATTGCCCTTCCCTCCTTTTCTAATTGACCTTTCACATGTCCCGCAGGAGTGATGCTCATCATCAGTTCAAACCATCGATGGGTTTCCATCAATAGCCCCTTCATTAGCCTTTAATGCCACATAGCTGTCCCAAGCCCTTTTATACACCCCATGGCCCGTTGTATCTCTATATGGCCATTCCAGAGCCCCTTTATGTACTTTTACAAGTTACAGAGCCACTCGAGACCCTTTATAAGCCCAAGGAACACCCTCGTGCAACTAAATGCCCCTCATGTTATTTTTTATGTCACAGAGCCCCCCCAAGCCCCTTTAAATGACCCAGAGCCCCCTCATACTCCTAAATGTCATCCCATAGCCATTAAAGCCCTTTATATCTCCCAGGGAAAACTCATGCCCCTAAATGTCAGCCCTGAGACCAGTGGCGTAACTACTGTAAGGCAGCCCCAGCAGCCGCTTGGGGGAGCAAGCAGCAGTGGGGTCTGTGTGGGCGCCAACACCCGCTTGACGCACTGACATGCTGCTGCCTGCTGCTGCCTGCTGGCTGAGCACCGGAGGCGAGTCAGCCATGACAGAGACGACAAATCTCCCCACTGATTCAATTGACTGTACAAAGAGCCGGCTATTGGCTACTGTGTACAGGATGGGTGTGCTGGGCGGCTTGGGATGCGTCTGACCCAGGGGAAGCAGAAGTGTCTGCTGGTCTCTCTGCCTCTCTCCTGCTTCAGTTTATCCGTTATGCATGTGACGTCATCAAGTTGCACGCTGGGGAAACACACTGGAGAGGAGCCGGTGGGGGGCACAAACTTTTTGGCAGGGGGGAGCAACATTTATAGTTACGCCACTGACTGGGACACTTCATGACCCTATGTCCCATTATATGCCCCAGAGCCCCAGTATACCAGGCGTGCCTAGATCCCTCCTCATGTCCTTGCCCTGTATTATCCTCCGCACTGTGTACAGCCAGGGCCGGATCTACCATTAGGCAGATTTAGACAGCTGCCTAGGGCACCGGGATCGGAGGTGGGGATAAAGATACAGGGACAGATTTATTAAGCCTGGGGAAGTGATTAAGTGGCTTCTCAGCTACCAACTGCTACTTTCCAATCCCAGCCTGTAACATGACAGTTACTCGCTGACTGGCAGGTGCATTATTACTGGTAGCTTTATCACTTCCCCATGCATAATAAATCTGCCCCGCTGTTTGGGATAAAGCGAACCCTTCTATAAATGATACAGATATTAGCAGTGACCGGGGAGATGTGACCCTGTACAGGTCTGTAGGCCTTGTTTATTGTACAGGTCAAAGACCTCTGGGGTGACTCTTATACTCTGTACTGTACATCATTGTGTGGCGAGCGCAGCGAGCCCGCAAGGGGGGGCGATCCACGTCCCCCCCTTGTCGGCATTTCGGCTGTCGGGATTCCGGCGTCGGGATTCTGAACGCCGGGATCCCGACCGCCGGGATTCAATACTGAATCCGTGACATCATTCCTCAGTGACATCAGCGACACCTGTATATGTGAGGTGGCTTGATACCTAGAAATCGTAATGAAAATAACTGTCCCCCAATAATTATCACCCAGCGCTGACCAGTTACAGGAACAGCACCATTACTCAGTGTCTATAATCACTGATCAATCTGCCCCTGGGTAGAAGTAACACCAATAGATCCCAGAGTGGCGCCTAAAGGCCGCCATACACTATGCGATTTGGGCCCGATTTGACCCGATTCGGAGGAATCGGGCCGTGAAATCAGGCCAAATCGCATGTGCAGACATCCCATCCGACCCGATGCGCGGTCCCGTGCGCATCGGGTCGGATTCGGGAGGTCGTACAGACTGCACATAAGATTTGTTAAATCTTATGTGCAGCCCAAGGCGGCGCAGCGTATAGTACGTGCGGTGGAGGGAGCCGAGCAGGGGACTGTAAGCAGGGAGCCGGGCTAGAGAGGCAGTGGGCGCACTATCCTGGGTGGGGGGGGGAATGCCGCAAATAGATACTTCCAGGCGGTGAACACCGCAAGGGGATCAGAGACAGAGACCGGGTAGCGTAGGGGAAGCCGGGCACATAGAAATGAATGGACAGCCAGTAATTGGCTGAGAGCTCTCTGACTGAGAGAGCTCTCAGCCAATCACTGACTGTTAATTCATTTCTATGTCCGCCCGCTGCTGCCCGGCTTCCCCTATGCTACCCGGTCTCTGCTCTTGGTCCCCTCGCGGAGTTCACCGCCTGGACCAGTGCGCCCACTGCCTCCCCTGCCTGGCTCCCTGCTTGCAGTCCCCCGCTCGGCCTCTGGCTCCCTCCACCGCAGGTACTACAGGCTGCGTCCGCTGCCTGCTTGCAGCCCCCATGCCCTGCTCAGCTCCCGCTGACAGCAGCTCCCCGGGGGGACTGCATGTGATAAATCGCATGCGATTTATCACATGCAAAACCTGACACATCAAGTGCCAAATCGTAAGTGACCCCCCCAGGGGAGTTGTCAGTAGATTAGGTCTGACTTGTCCTTGGGACAAGTCGGCCTAATGTATGGGGGCCTTTATGTATCCACATAGAACAATGATTATTTTACACATACATTTTTTTTTAAACATTTCCTTTATGCAATCTGTTCTTATTGAACAAAAAACAAGAGTAGGCAGAAACAGCAGCAAGTACAACGCAAGGCACAACAGGCCACACATTGTACTTGGGGCGATTCAGACTTAGGGGGGTATTCAATGTCAGGGGAACGGCTGTCGAGCAAGCTAGACAGCCGTGCCCCTGTCCCGTTCTCGTTTTGCTCGCCTGGAGCTCGGCAGTCGGGATTCAATGTCCCGGCCGCCGAGCGGCGAGAAGGGGGCGTGGCCACGAGTTGATGACGAAAATAGATGAGCTCCGGCCAGGAGCTCGCCTATTTCCGGCTTTTCTCGGCAGAACGAGCCCGACTGCTTGTGCGGTCGGGCTCGTTCTGCGCAAAACCCCTGTGAAATGCTGTCGGGGAAGACAGCATTGAATAGGGAAAAGCAGCCATCTCCCCCGTCGGGAGATGGCTGCGGGTGCACGACAAAGATTGAATATCCCTCTTCATCGGTCAGGGACGAATTAGTTTCCCCGGCCAATGGTGGGGGTTTGCCCTTGTGCAGATACGCACATGCACAAAACCCAAGTGCGAATGCCTTCGCAACATGATGGGCAAGCAGGGGGCGGACGCAGGGGACCACCTAGCGCAGGCTTGGATTATCCAAGGAGCGACAGGGGCGGTTGTCCCTGGGCCCCCACACATTAGGGCCCCCCACAGACTGCTTTATAAATCAGAGCAGCATACTCTCAGAGGGACCGGAAGGTTCCTCTGCCTCCCCGTGCCCTCTCCCAGCATTTGCCCTGCTGCTGATCATTGCTGATTGGTCAGCACGGCAGAACCCCTGTTCTGGGGGGTAGGTTGAAGTTTTGCCTAAGGTGCCCAGAAGTCTTACACCAGCCCTGTGTACAGCAATAACTTTCTGAATTGATTGAAGGAGTTGTCCTCTGGCTGTGGCCAAAATACTTTCGGGAGGTAACAGAGAGGGCCAAGCTTTGATGCACTGAAAGTCACCAATACTGTGTCACACTGGGTGATTTCATAAAGGGTCTGGGTAGACTCTGGAATCAAGTCAGAGGTGCTGATTTTTGGACTGTCTTACTGTCTTAAGAAATCCCCGATTGGTGGCTATACACTATATATATATATATATATATATATATATATATAGTCATAGGTCAAGGGTTGGATAGCGCACTGTATTTTGGGCCTGATTGGTCCGGCCAAATTCATCCCCGTTTCTGATTGTGCAGGTCTGCGCATGGGCGAATATGCGCATGTGTAGGCCCCCTGTGCAAACGCCTTTGGCGCGTATCCCACTCGCCGGGCAGGGGAGGTAAGGGAGCAGGCAGGGGCAAGGAGCAGGGAAATGCCCAGCATTTCATGGGCATCCCCATGGAAACGCTTGGCATTCCCCTGGGAACGCAGGTTTGTCGATGCCCTCTTTTCAGCTCTCTCCGTCGGAAATAGAATTCAGTCAGTCTAGAGTCTAGACTGACTTATTTCTGAATGGGAAAAAAAATAATTTGATGGTCAGCAACCATCGAATGACTTTTCACTCATGCGGCTGCACGCGAGGGGATATGTTCGCGCACAAATCGCATGGAGGGGGGGAGGAGTTTACTTGTTCACTAGGCTGCGAACATATGCAGCCTAGCCTGAATCAGGCCCTTTGACAGGGGGCAGAGGTGAGCTACAGGAAGGGGTAGCTGAACTAGGGATGGCCATTGTTGCCTTTGCCATCGATGTTTACCATCGATGGCAAAAGTGCAACTGGTCATTGATAGTGTATAAATATGCAATGAATGACCATCGATGTTTTTACATATCGATGATCATCCATTTTCTTTGACTGATTGGCCTGTGGGCCAATCAAACTAAGGGGACGGGGCTATCAAATGAAAAATGAAACTACTCATTTAAGCTTGACATCGATTGTGGGAAACCATCTGATTCTCCCCCATCTATGGCAAAACTATTGTACATTGGCCATAACCATCGATGATTTCTAATAATCGATGGCCATTCCTGAGCTGAACACTCAGGGCGGGATGTATTAATATACATCGCCGCCCTTCGCCGGCTGTCGGCCGCGATGCCAGCGCATGTACTAACATATACGGCTGGCATCGCGGTGCGGTAACGGAGACCCCCCGCAATACCTGTACTGTGGTCTACGGGGGGTCTCCATCTCCTCCCTGCCGCCTCCTGCTGCCTACACGCCGGGGACAGCTAAGCAGGCTGTCCCCAGCGCCTCCTTCTCCCCCTGCAGAAGGTAAGCCCAAGGGAGGGGGAAAGGGGGGGGGGGGGGGGGGGCGGCGAGGCGGCGAAAAGAAGCCCATAGGCTTCTATAGGGTATAGCCACCTTTGGGTGAAATCCGTGCGGCCAGGTAATAGTACATAGTAAAATGCGGTAAAACGGGCGTTTTACCGCATTTTCCCTTTAGTACATCCCGCCCTCAATGAGCCTGAACCCAATGACGGCTGGATACTCAGGGGCATATTTCCTGCAAAGGCACCGCAAAACAAATGCAGGCGGCTGCAATATTCTACTGTTTACGCATAGTGGGGGGGCGTAATGCACCTAACGTCGCCACTGCATCCCACCCAGTGACTGCATACACATTCACATCTGGGTGGGATTACCGTACATTCTGATGTCGATTAAAAAAATCACACATATTAATCCCTAATTTGTCAAAATGATGTCATGCGATGATGTAGCCGGTAGGAAAGCTGTAAGGCAATAGATGATCACAGAGGTGATATTTTATCCAGTCCCCGATTGAAATCCTGTTCGAGCACAGCTCATAAATACTGATAACCATGAAGTATTTCACACCAGACAACTTTCGGGCTGATTATTATCAAGTACAGGCATGATTTAGGGAACGGAGCTGGCGGGCTTGAGCCCCTGAGCAAACCTGACGTTCTCCTTAGACTTTTACTCTTTATTAGTGAAATGAATATTTGGCAGACTAATTAAAAGTGACAAATATGTATCCAAAGCTCACAGGCTTAGTTTGTTGTATTTAAAAGCCCTGACTCATTTGGTTTTCTGAGCTCCAGCCTGGGTATGAAAAAGATCTAGTGTATGGAGCACGTAGTGGTAACTATAGGTCGTATTTGCATGCTGCTCGCCCGGAGCCAGAAATCCTGACTTGTAATTCACAGTAATCTCACTGAAATGCAGCAATTATGAAGGGAGCATAGTATGTCTCAGGCTGATGCCTCCTGTATCTGATATTATGATAGCTGTAAGTGAAACCAAGATTAATGACTTGAGGTAAACTTTCCACAGTAACAGAAATCGTGTGATGGTGCAATCGTAATAAAATGTCTAATCGTGGATATTTCCATTCAGCCCCTGTAGGGGCATATTCTGGTTGACACGCATCGATGCGAAGTTCACAGCGCTGCGAAGTTCACAGCGATGCGTGTCATTTTTCGCTCGCAAATGGCGCCGCACCCCCTTCGCAGGCAGAATTAGGCCGCTCGGCTACGAATCGATGTTTTACCATGCATTTGCAGCCTATGGGGAAACACAAACTTCATTCGATGGTCGCCAACCATCGAATGATGTGGAGGGGACATGCAAAACTAAAACCCTCTAAGGGGAAAATGGCGGGCAGCTGACATCCGGTGATGTCAGCTGCCCGCCCATGGACACGACTACCCCCCCCCCTCCCGCCCCATGCCCCCAGCAGCTATGATGAGTGTGTGTGCCCAGTGTTCGCTGCGGCCACACGCACACGAATTTGCATGCAAGCGCACAAACCTGAATAACCCCCATAATCTCCATAGCGGTTTGCTGAAACCTGCAGTGATAGCAGGCTTGAACAACCGCTGGTTCTTCCACTGTGGAGGAACTAGAATTCCCAGAATGTCCTGTCGTCAGAATTGCTTATTCGTGGTACACCTACTGCCTTACTCTGCCAACCCCGGATCTGTGCCTGGGACCCACAGATCAACTTGTCTGCGGCCCTGGTGCTCCTCCTGGCTGGCTCCTGCTAATGAAAATGACCATCACAAAATGGCTGCCCCTAACAGCAGACCATTTTTGAGGATGCTAGTTTGGCCGGTGATAAAGTACCAGGCACTTTATCACTTCTCCTGCCTTATCACTGCAAATAAGATGCTGAGCGGGACTATTTGGCATGACTGAAGCCGCAATGTTTGAGGACACGTCTGTAGGTGAGAACTCTCCAATAAATCAGCACTGCAGGCATTTGTGGAAACTGGTAACTGCAGCACCATATTAATCATCCTGATTCTAATGGTCATTTCTCCATTACTGCCTGTCATGGGCCTGATTCATAGGAGGACGCAGAGGTTCACGCACCAGGTACTACTGGTGGATGACCGGCCATCTGCTGCTTTATGTAATGCTGCTACGTCACCATTGGTCGCACCCTTGAAACTTACACCACCTTATGACAGGTGCAGTTTCTCTGTCTATGTGCGCAGCCACTCTCACTGACCAGCCTGCGACACTCACACAATATGCCCATGAATGAATACATTAGATGTACATTTCTTGCCCCCCGCCCAGAAACGCCAATCACTTCTCCACAACATATGTAATAAAAAATAATGGTACTTGTTTCCTAGCACGGCGCCCGTCGCAGGTGATCGCATACCTTAACTTAAGGTATGCGATGGACGCGACAGATGCGATTTCAGGGCTATTTTTAGCCTTTTCGCCGACAACTAAAAAATCGCGTCCATCGCATGCCTTAAGTTAAGGCATGCGATGCGACCGATGCGATGGACGCGATTTTACATAAGGAACAATGTTAAATGGGCCAATGGACCCGATTTTTCATTGTATACCCACCCTTATGGGTATTTTACATGTGAAATGCCCCCCCCCCCCCTTGTTAATGCCACCCCACGATGACCGCCAACCCGAAGCGTGGCGAGCGCAGCGAGCCCGCGAGGGGCGGCGGTACGCATCCTCTGACCATTTCATACCTCCACTATCCACGTTGGCGTGGAGTTGATTCTATATAGTGTGGTATAGTAATACCTGTGAAGTAATGTGCATCCCCTCGCCACGCTTCAGGCTCGGTGGCTCGCTGCGCTCGCCACACTATATAAAATCAACTCCACGCCGACGTGGATAGTGGGGGTATGAAAAGGTCGGAGGACGCATACCGCCGCCCCTCACGGGCTCGCTGCGCTTCGGGTTGGCCTTCATCGTGGGGTGGCGTTAACAATGGGGGGGCATTTGACCCATCAGGGTGGGTATACAATGAAAATTGGGGTGTGGGGGGCATTTAACATTGGGCCCAATGTAAAATAGGGTCTCAGGGACCATTTTACATTGGTTCCGATGTAAAAATCGCATCAATCGCATCGCATGCGATTTGGTTGCATGCGATGCGATCGACGCGATTTTTTAGGACCCGATGGATACAATCAAAATCGCAGGCGCCGTGCTAGGAAACAAGTACCAAAATAATAATTTAAAAAAAAAGGTACTTGTGTATTATCTGATTTTTTTCATTGCATGCCACTACTTAAGGCATGCGATGCGATTTTTCATTGTAAAGACCCGATTTTTAATTGTATAGTCACCCATGGGTGATTTCATACCCCCACTATCCAACTACGCACGGAGTTGGTTTTATATAGTTTGGCGAGCGCAGCGAGCCACCGAGCCCGAAGCGTGGCGAGCGCAGCGAGCCCCGCGAGGGGACGCGGATTACTTGACATGTATTCTGCGTCCCCTCACGGGGCTCGCTGCGCTCGCCACACTATATAAAATCAACTCCATGCGTAGTTGGATAGTGGGGGTATGAAATCACCCATGGGTGACTATACAATTAAAAATCGGGTCTTTACAATGAAAAATCGCATTGCATGAATTGTATGCCACTATATTGCATGCGATGCGATGTAATACAATATAAAAATCGGGCGCACAGATATTAAACAAGTACCAAAAAAAATCACGCAACTAGGTGAACATCAGCATTGGTCACTGTTTTGAAGCAGGCCCTACTTTAGTTATTTGTGGGGGGAAATCAGATAGACAGTTCTAATTTATCGGCGTCTCTAAAATAAGTTTAAGAGATTTGATACATCTCTCCCAATATATATTCATAAAAGATTCCATCACTTTGGTTTAATGGTGGGAGGCTCTGATGCCATAGACTACAGCACATTACACTACAGAAACCTACATGTATATTCTCTCGCATCAGGCCCTTTCTCTCACAGAGTGCAACTAAGCTGATCATCCACTCATTAGTCATCTCACGGCTTAACTACTGTAATGCTCTTCTCACTGGCCTCGCTCAATCCCAACTAGCTCCTCTCCATTCTGTCCTCAATGCTGCAGCCAGGCTTATCTTCCTCTCCCGCCGCTCTAACTCTGCTACTCCCCTTCAACAAAATCTGCACTGGCTTCCATTCCCCTACAGAATCCTCTTCAAACACCTCACACTCACATACAGGGCCATCTCTAATTCCATTGCTTCATATATCTCTAACCTCATCTCCATTCATACACCCTCCCGCCCTCTACGGTCAGCTGACTACTGTCGTCTCTCCTCCACCCTGATCACTACTACCCATGCTAGAGTACAGGACTTTGCCCGTGCTGCACCCCTTCAGTGGAACGCACTCCCTCGCTCCATTAGACTCTCCCTGACCTTGCAAAGCTTCAAACGGGCACTGAAAACTCACCTATTCATCAAAGCGTACCCTTCCACTGCATAAACCAGCTGGTTCTCCGACCCCTTGCCTGTTTACATCCTGCTATCTAACCACCACCCCCTCGCTTGCACCTCTTGTAATCTGTCTGTCTCCCCTTCCTACTAGATTGTAAGCTCCTCCGAGTAGGGCCCTCTTCCCTCCTGTTGTCAAAGCCCACTTCTCTTCACATTTCACTCACAGCTCTCCTTTACTCCAACACTCAGTGACCATCTTCGTCTGCATACTCATCTCCATCATTGGCCTCAGCCTCTAGTTGTATGTTGATTCGGTCCTCACTACTTACATTTAAGCTGTAATGTGTATTGAACTGTGGTGCTCTTTATTTGTACTGTATTTTTGTTATTTATTCAATGTTATGCCAAGTTTTGTCTCCCTGTATTGTTCCTTTGTACGGCGCTGCGAAACACTTGTGGCGCCTTATAAATAAAATTATAATAATAATAATAATTCTGCAATGTATACACCTGCGTGGTTCTGAACAAGACCCTCTATTTTTGTATTTTAGACTGGTTACCAGTGTTCATATACTGTATGTGCCTGTGCCAGTTTGAGTTTTAATGTATTTATTATCAACCTTGTCTACTTCATACTTGCCTAATTTTGAAAACTATTTTCAGGGAGACTATATTTGGTAATAGAATTTTACACAGCGCCCCATTGAGGAGGCGTGTCATGCTCCATCCAAAGGGTGTGTCCAGTTCCATATATGGAGAGATTGTGAAAAGAGATTGAGAACGTGGCACCTAGAAGCGTGGGTGTGTACTGCTACATCTGAGGGGAATTTTTTTACATTACTTATATCCAAATGTAGATGAGCCCCAAAGCAGTTAGTAAGAGCTACTGTACTTGGTAAAGTGCTGGGTAATGGTACTGATGATACAATGTAAATGTATCTATCTCTCATTCCTTTTTTCCCCAAGAATATAATGCTGCTTTCCCATTGCAGACCTGTTTAAAGTTACAGGTAATCTTAAATGGTATTTAGCATTCCCACTGCAGCAGATTACAGTTTTAAATGCCATTTAAGTACCATTCCCATTGCAGGTAAAACGTTTTAGCTCTTCAAAACGTTTTTACAGCACAAATGAGTTCCTGTGACTTTAATGGGCCAAAATCTCTGTTACATATATCTTTCACCAAAGTAGTGCGTACACACTGAGCTATTTTCCCCAAAGAGCAAGAGATTTTCAGGAGGTGAAAGACTTTGCTGAAAATCTTTCATTATAAACGGCTATTTACATAATGGGCTGGGTTTGAATTCCATTGGTTCCATATTTACGTTACTGGCAGCGACACGGGGGTGGGGAGTATGCGGCCGCCAGCGAGTAGTTCCACAGAGGGGGGGGGGGGGGGGAACGGGGTGATGTGTGTGCAGCCACGTCGCTCCGACAGCGTGGCGCGGTGAACGGTCCACGGGTGGGGGGTGCGGGCGCCGGAGCAAGTCAGCTGTGGTGCAGTGTGGCTCAACTGGCTTTAGGGGGGATGGGGTGCGGGTGCCAGTCACCTTGCTCCACGCCACTGACCTGCTCCCAAGTGCCGGCCCTGATTGCTTATTATATTTATATGCCCACTGCCACCAATGTACATTTAAATGCAAACTGCCTATATATATATGTATATATATATATATATATATATATATATATATATATATATATATAGTTGGTGCTAGCCAGTATATACAGTATATATTCACTACATTGGTGGCAGTGGGCATATCAAAATATAAACATTGGTGGGCAGTGGTGCCAATAATATATACATTGCTGGTCTGTGCCAGCAATGTATATATGTACAGGCTTAAATATATTACATTGGTGCCCAGTGGTATCAGTAATATATAGATTGCTGGCATGTGCCAGCAATCTATATATAACTGGCTTAAAAAAACACATTGGTGCCCAGTGGTGCCAGTGATTATATACATTGCTGGCATGTGCCAGCAATGTATATATTAATGGCTTATATATATATATATATATACACATTGGTGCCCAGTGGTATCAGTAATATACAGATTGCTGGCATATGCCAGCAATCTATATATTACTTGCTTAATAAACGCATTGGTGGCCAGTGGAGTTTACATGCTGAGTGTCACTAGCAGAGCAGCCAGCCGGGGGCGGGGCGTTCTGCCGGGGTCGGGGCGCTCCGCCGGGCTGTGTGGCCTGGCCGGAGAGACGCAGCAGATGCGATGAGCGGCAGCGTGGGCACGGCGGCGGGGTGAGTATATGCACAAGTGGGGGCGACAGGCGCTGTGGACGGCGGGGCGACGGGGGTAGTGGAGTGGACGGCGGGGGGGGCGGGTGTCAGCCGGGGGAGGGAGCAGCCGGTCAGCTGGGCTGAAAGTCTCTGATCTTTCAGCCCGGCTGCCATACACACCTGGCGATGATGGCTCAAATATGAGCCTTCATCGCCAGACGTAAGAATACCGTTTAAGATGCATTCCCATTGCACCTTAAACGGTAGATTACCGGCTAAAACCCTGCTTGGAAAACGGGTTGAAATACCGTTTAACTTTAAACGGTATTTCAACTCTGGCGCTTTCCCACTGCAGCCTTAAACGGTATTTTGCCCTCAAAAATCGGCAATATACCGTTTTAAGGCTGCAGTGGGAAAGGGGCATAACAGTGTAATGTGGGCTAGGTGACATGAGGGAGATTGCTAGACTAATGAGGGAGAGAGGGAGATTGCCGCTATTTCAGGGAGTCTCCTGCAGAATGCAGGAGGGGAGGTAACTATGGTCTACTTTAGCACTCTGGAGACAAGTGCTGAGGTGGAGAGGGTCATGGTCATCATGGACATACTGTCTTTGTAAAAAGATCATCCAGAATATACAACGGTGGAAGAACTTCTCTCCCGGGAGTCAGGGAGAACTTGCTGTAATGTGAGAGTCTCCCTGACACTTTAGGAGAACAGGCCAATAATACTGATACAATAATGCCTCACGTCACTTTTACTCGCAGTCAAATTTCAATGTTGAAATTGCTGTTTTTGCAAATATTTGTTACTGAATACCTGTGAGCAGGGTGACAAGTTGTCAGTAAATTAAAAGTTTTTTCACCAGAGAAAGGACTTTTCTCAACTTCTCAACTTACTACAGAAATCAGAGATTCTCTGGCACTTGCCCACAAACCTTTACCAGGACAGAGGCTTATCACAATAAGCAGTGTTCATTCTAGCACCCTGCATCGATCAAAGTCCGTGCAGATCCTCTTCCCTGTCTTGGTGTGGTACTTCAAGCACAGTGTGGTCTGTATTTCAGCACTAATATGCAGACCAGACCTGTGCCAAGGCAGGGAAAAGGAACTGCACGGGTCTTGAAAGATGCAGGGTGCTAGAATGAACACTAAATAATGTTACCCTATACCCAGCAAAGGAAACCTGCAAAGCCAGAAGGGTGTTGCCTTATCCCTGTATGGCCATACTACTGTGCGCAGGAAGGAGAGAAAAGCCGCAAAGATTTGACAATTAATAAACATTTAAAAATGTAATGAGCACAGCCAGATTAAATAAATATGAAAGAATCGAATAGGGAGGGTCCAGATGTACCTGAGGAGAATGCAGCAAAGTAGCGTTCAGTGATGTGCCTTCAGCTAAAATTCTAATAGAGCTCACTGTAAGGGAGCGATTTACATGCAAAATAATAGTTAACTACCATAGCAAGACTAAGGGCGGGATTCTCTAAACTAAAAATGCGTTAAAAACCCCGTTATCTGGGTTTTTACCGCATTGTGGGATGCTCTAAAGTGCCCCCCCCCCCCACCGGGTTACTACAACGGGGGGCATTGCCAGCAAAAGCTGACATTGCCCCAAAGAAGCCTATGGGCTTCTACCGCGACCCACCGCCGCCCCGAACGGATCCGCGCCGTCCCCCGCGGACCTCCCCTCACCTGTGTCCAAGCAGCACAGTGCTGCCCGGACCGGTGACCTCCTCCTCCCTGCACTATGATCCTCTTCCGGGTGCAGGGAGGAGGAGAGCCCGGCGCAGCAGCAGCAGCACAGTGTAGGCCGGGAAAGGGAGGGAGGAGGGAGCTGCCGGGACCCGCTGCGCATCACTGGCTCACTGCAAAGGACAGCTCTTAACGCAAGAGCTGTCCTTTGCCATAATTATCGCATATGTTAGAGCATATGCGATAACTATGTCAGCCGTAGCCGGCGGTGTGCGGCGGACAGGGGCGCGGATATTAGAGAATCCCTCCCTAAAGCATACTTGCCCAAATTTTGGGAAGCTCTCCCAGACGTGCTGGGTTTGCACGTGTTGGTATACATACAGTGTCGGAATGGATCATTAATGACCCACCGGAGGAGAGTGAGGGTAGGTCCAATGCATGACATCACAATGTAACATATTGACGCAACGTCCGTGCGCCGTTCGCGCATGCACACAGCGTCTATTCCCTTCAGACTAGGGGGACTTCCAACTGCCCCTCCCACCGCTGTGGGACACTGGCGGGCCTGGGCGTGCCTGCCCCAAAATACCGGAACGATCCCGTGAAAAAAAGGACAGTTGGGAGGTATGCAATCATATGCATAAATTGTTACAGCGCTACCATTGGGAGATACTGGACCATCATCCATACAACCCTGACCTAGCGCCAAGGGATTTCCATGTCTGTTTACCATTGAAGAAGCACCTGGATGGACGGCAATTGCGGCATTCGGTAAAGTTCAGCAAAATGGTATTTTGCTTCTGTCCCGGGATAAATGCTTTGGTGTACTGTTGGAATAAATGCTTAATATGGGGCCTGTGTGGATAAAAATGATCTGTACCAAGGCCATACTATTGATCATATGTATGAGTTGAATAAGTTAACGCAATGAGTTGGGCTGTCGCCCGTGAATAGACATTTATTCATGTCCCATGGCCTTACGGGGGAGCCGTGAGTATAGGCCATGCCCCCTTCCACTAGGCCACCCCCCCAAAAAAAAAAATTCTGCCGCACCTCCGTCCCTCCCTCTACTACATGAAAATTGGGAGGTTTGCGAATGGCTACATGTGGAAGTGCACCAAACCTGTTTCTGTGATGACATGATCACCATAGACCTCGACAAGTTGGTTATGACCTTCATCCTCTGATGTGCCCTTTGGTGGCAGAAATCTGATCGTACTACGCTCTTCAATGTGTGGCCATGTTTCTGGCAGCCCCACCATCATGCAACACTATGGGCTATATATAGTAACATATCCGAATCTACTTTTTATTTATTTAGAAACTTCTAGATAAAAGATAGCATCTGATTGGTTAACCATGGTAACATCCCATCTTCAATAGAAATCGCATCTTATGTGACCCTGTGACCGATATAAGGCACAGTCTAAGGGCCATGAGGCAGGGTTGCCTACCCTCCCGGAATGGCCGGGATAGTCCCGGAAATCGGGTCCCCCTCCCGGCCCCCGGAAAGGGGGGAAATCCTCCTGTATACCCCTCCATCTCGGCAGGGGGGGTACGTGAGTCAAATGATGCGATCGCTGGCATTGCACTGAAATACCGGCATTGCACAGCAAGGGGCGTGGCTACAATGACACAATCACTCTAGCCATGCCCCCAAACAGGTCAATCCGCCCCTGAACCGCCTCTTTTCGCTCCTGGCGATGGCCCCACCCCCCTACCTCACTGAGCAGACTTCCCTCTCTCTGAGAGGGCAGCAAAAAAGTTGGCAAGTATGCCATGAGGGGAAGCAGCAGTCTACCTGGTCAGGTCTAGGGGGAAATTGAAATGAAATAGGACATTACGCATGTAATTATATTCTTGTAATTATACTTTTTAAATGTACAGTATATAAGAAGGATGTAAAAGGAAAATAAGAAATGAGCTTATGAAACGGCCGTCTGTGTGCAGCCGCCCAGACCCAGGGAACGCTGGAATATCACAAAGATTTCACAGATAAAATGTTCCTTCTAGATTATGGCATTTCCTTCTGTAAATTCTTGTTAGCAAAGCCCTTGCTTATGTCTTGTGATTCGATATCTTTTGGTCACTGTACAAGGAAAAAATATGTAAGGAATAGAACTTATTACTGACTTTTACATTGGGTTTCATAAAAAGTTTCAATACTGGAAATAAATATACCAAAAAAGGGTAAGGTATGGACAATGCCTAGTTCAACCCCAAAATGTCGACATGCACAAGGTCAACAGAAAATGTCCAAATTATTTGTATTCAAGTTTTGTGGTGTCAATGTCGACACCAGAACACATGGACCCCCAGGTAGTGTGCTGCATTGCTCGCCACGCTTCAGGTCAGGTGACTCATTCCACTTTAATTGCGCTCAGCACACTTTAGCATTCGCAATCTGACGCCATGCGGATGGTAAAGCATAAAAAAGTAAAAAAAGAAAAAAATATGGAATAAAATCCACAAAAACTCATGTCGATCTTTTAAAGAGTTGACCATGGCCATGTTGATCTATCGCTTGTGTTGATCTTTTGACCAAGTTAACCATATGTGTTCTACGTACTGACTGTTGGCTGAGACATTATCTCTTAGCCATCCGGATACCACTAGAAAAATGGTGGATTATTCCAGAAAAAGCAGGACGTGGAAGTTAATATCCCTTTCAGACATACTCCAAAATCCCAGGTTTTTGCACATGAACGCGCATCAACCTGGGATGTTGGCATGTCTGAAAGAGTCTACCTGGGTGTTAAAACCCGGGTCTCCGACCCTTATTTTTACCTAGGTTGAAGACCGGGTTGACCCTTTCAAACATAATAAAAACCCAGGGTTTTTCAGCAAATTACCAGGTAGAACTGCTTCACCCAGTAATTTGCTGCTGTAAGTGTGAAAGGGTGCAGGCTGCACATGGGAAAATGACCAGCAAATTAGATCTTGGGTTTACTAATTTGCAGAGTCCGGAGATCAGGTAATCACCACCCAGCCAGAGTACAATCCCACCCGTGCAAGCCTGCGAAGCGATGTGTATGGCTTGGCATGATAAAATTATGCCAATCTGCGATTAAAAGCATATCCATACCATGAAGCGATTTTCCCAGTGTGTGCAGTCTGTGCATAGCCGAGGACATACTGGGCGGCTGCCACAGAAGCAGGCTGATCGAGGCCGGAGCAGACGTCACATGACTTCCCCTCAAACAACTGGGCATGCCAGCGGTTTCTAAGGCTAGATTTGACATTAGGTCTGTGAAGCACGGGCCTGGGGGCAGCACCTATTACAGGCGGCAGCTGTCAGTCTGAGTCACGGACACTGGCAAATCTAAGGGGGGGTCCAGGATTGAGATTGTGGCTGGACCCGGCCGCTCACCCCACTCCGAGTGTGAGTGTTGGGTCCCTCTTTTCGGCTTCCACTCGCAGACAAGCAGCGTCAACATGCGCTGGAGAAGATTGCCAGGCCTGCCAGTCCTGAGCCCAACACTCTGAGGCACCAGCTCCGGTGGTGGCACACAAAAACTGTGTGTCAGGCACATTCTGTCCCCCTTGGCCAAAAATATTGTGCCTAGGGGTGCCCTGGTTCCTAACTCCGCTCCTGGCGTTTTCATTGACACTCTGAGAAAATGAACGG
Source organism: Crinia signifera (assembly GCF_055691185.1). NCBI lineage: Eukaryota > Metazoa > Chordata > Amphibia > Anura > Myobatrachidae > Crinia > Crinia signifera. The sequence continues at coordinate 41,032,494 of NC_139220.1, forward strand.
TTACCACCCCAAACACCAGCTTTATGTCAATCAACTTGCGTACGGCCATCTATGAAAAAAAATTGCTGGATTTCATTGCAGGATGGCCTTGTGCATTCGCATGCACACTCTTTTGATTATTACCCAGCCTGTGAATTTGCAGCCGTGCGATCATGTCTGAATGACCTCCACAGTTGTCACCAAATAATACATAATATAGGACAACATAATATCAGAATGAACTAAAGTCCTCATTAGTGATATCAGCGCCTGTCATGGTGATACTGCGGCAGTTTATTTGTGATAGCCGCGAGTACGAGGGGCGAAACACAAACCAGTCAGGCCAGTATCACACAGATCTCTCAGGGTGAAGGAGGATAATCAAACTCAAACAAAACAGAACACAAGCATAACCCTAAACTGTCAACATCCAAAATTCTATATAGGATACATAACCCAGGATAGTTCTTTGGTTGTTTCTACATTTGTTAAGGTCATTCTAAAAATATATACCGTAATATAAATGACTGCACTTTAAATTAAAAGATGACATTTTTCAGAACCAATTTCTACAATAAATATTACGAGATTTCAGTGAAAAAATATAAATATGGGAGTGCAGTTAAAGGAATCTGGGATCACGGCTGTCGATCCCCGCCGACAGCCGTGATCCTGGCCCGTTTGCGGTCGTATCGACTGCATAACGACAGACGGGAGTCAATGTCCCGCCTGCCGATGGGCGCAAAGGGGGCATGACCATGAAAACGGCCGTGGATTGTCGATCTGCGGCCCGGATAACGACAATCCACGGCTGTTATCGGCAGAACGGGCCCCACAGCTTCTGAAGTCGGGCCCGTTCTGCCGTGATCCTGCATCAATGCTGTTCGGTAATGAGAGCATTGAATAGGGAGCTGCCGCTATTTCTCATGTCGGAAATAGCGGCGGCACATTGCATACCCCTCAAAGAGCGTTAATACTAAAAAATAAAGTCATAATGTATTTGCCATAATTTTGCAATGCCCTATTAGATATTCGTCATATGATGGTGAGATGAGCGATTTTATTAAGTATTTCACTAAAGAACACTACTTTGATCAGTGGGTGGCAGGGCTACACTGTCTGAGGGCCACTCTCCATTTCCTGTGGCAGTGTCGCAAAGATGGTGGCTGATCACATGGGTTCTGATGGTTGGTATAAATGCACAAGTATAAATTATTATTATCGTTTATTGATATGGTGCCACAAGAGTTCAGCTCCTGTCTGACATTTTTCAAACACAGTCTGTGACAAGGCAGGTAGGAGCTGATTGGCTGGCTGTTTATCACTCTCCATTTCATCACTTTTGAAGCTTAGTGCATCTGGCCCAATGTGAGGATCGTTTTCTCGCTTCAAGCCCATGTACAGAGGACACTCTTAGTGTACTAGCGTGAATTAAAGAATATCCCAGTTAAACAAGTCCACAGTATTTTATTTTTCTACTAAGTAAACAGGTCGCATTAGATTTTATGAACATATGAGGTGTTTCCAAATCAGACACTTATTTTTGTTTCACATAAAAGCATCTTATTTTTACCCCATATTTACCTTCCCTTATGAATGGCCGGGATGGTCATGAAAATCGGGTCCCACCTCCCGGACCCTCGGAAGGGTGGGAAAGCCGCCCGCATTTTGCAGGTTCAAATCTAAGCCCAGCATCTATATTCCATGGGGTTTTGCAGCATGGGTACACACTGGAAAGGCATGCCTACAACAGTATGGGTACCAAAAGGGGGCAACTGAAAAGGGGATGGGGCCTCGAGAAAAAAGGTGGACCTTGTAAAAAAGGGGCAGGCTCTCAGGAGACAACCTCTGCTGTTGTCATTTTGGTGGCATTTCCAGCGCTTCCCGAGCAGCTGGGCACCCAAACCCCCCTCCATGCAATGATAGATGTCGTGCTCATGCGTGCAGTGATAACTGATAATCTTCAGCTCTCCCAACTAGCCCCCCACCCCTCATGAAACACTGACCAACGGGTCCAATTAGTGGGACTGTCCTGTTGAAATCGAGACCCTTATACAAGTAGCCCCGATAACACAGCCTCAGGCATCTGAAGCATAGTCAGCTATAAGCAACCTGTGGGTCTGTGACAACACACGGGCCTGGGAAATTAACCTGGATCTTATATGTTATTGCCCAAAAAGGTCCTTTTTCATCTAAAAAAACAGAACTAAAGTAATTGGCCATTGGCCATTATCCTGCCATCAGACCACTTTTTCTCATTGGATACATCGTTATTACATCACAAAGTCGGGTCCGACCTGGGATTTTGATCACCGGCCCGACCTGGCTCTGACCCTTTCACCTGGGTCACCCAGTATACACAAGGCTACCCGTGTTTAACCCTTTAACCCTTCTTATAATCTGGGTCAAATTGCGGGTTTGTCGACTCAGGTTATACAGTGTGGTGCTTTCGCACTGCATCTCGACCCGGGTCAACCAGAATACAACCCAGCACTAACTCGGGATTTCGTTGTGGTGCGAAAGGGGTATAAGAACGCTGAGTAAGTTAGGGCTTGGTACAAGTTTAATGTACAAAAATAAAGATTGATTTTTATATTATTTACCCTTGAGTGAATTATTTTAGGAATAATTATTTTCTCTGTATTGTATGTAAGCATGCACAGTAACAAGAATACAGATATAAAACCTAATATGATGTTAAGATGTCTATTATCTAATATTTTATTCCGGTTATCCCAGGACTATCCCTAGTGATAGAATTTCAAAAGCAGACAATGTACCGATGATGGATTAGCGAAAAAATTTAAAACTTAAAAAAATAAAATGATGTCATCAAAACAGGTTTTAGTGGTGCAAACGGTATCTGTTTCAGCACAATACAGCTGAATAGATCTTAGATAGTATGCAATGTAAAGAAAAAAAGAAATATTAAAAAGAGACCTACCCATAAATTCTCATGACACGTCGAGCGCATATTGTGTGCTGCCTTTTTGAGCATGAAATTAAATTAGTTGCTTTTAATTCTACGATATGGCTCAGATCGGAGATGAAAGACGACATTCTTGGAAACGTGTTTAGAAAACTGCAGGCTTAAGAACTTTAATTTGGCTCTTATTTCACATGATGTCAACAGCAAGTGCCCTGACAAGCGTAGAAGAAAAAAAAAAAAACGTGTCAAAAAAATGGTTTTACATTGGGAATAGACCATGAAAGATGTTCAAATTCCACATCATAAAAAAAAAATAATAAAAAAAATGTCCTACCATCACTCAGTGAGGGACTACTTCACGCTTCAAAATGGGATGCTCCAGTCCAATTGTACGACCCTGTCATGTGAACAGATGGAAGCACAAGATCTCAGCTTTCACTAGGACTGAGTTAAAGGTCTAATGTCTAAAAAAAAAAAAAGGTGGGCTAGACAGGACCCAGCAGCGGGAGCCTACTATATTGTGACATTGAAAAACCTAAGATTCCTGCTGAGGCGGCAAGAATACTGCAACCAGTCACTCAGCTGCTTCACAGCAGACCGGCACCAGCGAGATCTCAACCTTCTATAGATGCTTCAAAATCTTAAAGCATGTCTAATCCATTCACCAGCAGATTGGAGACTATCTGTATACCTCCCATATAGCATATTCATCTTGGCTTAAACCGAAGTTCTTTCTCCTTGACTGTTGTTTGGCTATCAAATCTGTAGAGCCAGCGAGCCCGCCTTAGCCCTCACATCTAATCCTATTTACCCAGTCCATCAAATTTAAACAGCTTTAAATATTCACGTCCCTTTAGATGGACACCGGCAGATACTGTACACAAGCTCGGTAACAGGGGGAGAGATTTAGTCTGGAGACAAATTAAATTTGCCAAGGCCATCCTGGCAGCATTTGTAATGAGGAATTAATGGAGTATGTATATATACAGTATTTCAATGAAACTAACTATTGTTGTAGGCTACAAAGTGGTCGGTTTCATTAGTATACCTTATGGATACTTCACGTGCATCTATTACTGGAATAAATCTTTATGAAGCGCGATTTTTACCTTTATTTCACATTTTGTTGAATATTATACAATTTATTTATGGAGTAAGGAGAAAAAATTGTGTTTCCCCAAGCAATGAGTCAACAAAGGGTTTTTTTTTGTGACCTTTTAGAGAGTAACAGCACGTGTCTGTTTAACACCGATTCATTATAGAGTAGAACGGATATTCTGATACTTGTATATTTGTCTCAAGTCAACGTTTAAAGGTTACACAAATTCCACCTTGGTCTGGTCATGTAATGAGGTGCCACTACAACACGCCTAGTTGATAAATCCCAACATTCCAGTGTCTGAAAGATGGATGTCCTGCGTGCTGAAGGCCCGCACCACCAAAATGTAGGTGGGGGATTTGTGATAAAGGGGTGGGGCCGTGTGGCAAATCCCTATCGCCAGAATTGTAAATCAATGTTGTGTGCATCACACAGAGTTTATCCCAGTCACATGCTGCCCTCCGAAGTCTCTCCACCCAAACACCCCCCCGCCCCCCCCAAAAAGTATTGTCCCACTGCTGAAAGCATGTCGGTTGGGATGTATTCTATTTTCTGCACTAAAGGAACGTGTGGAAACATCGGTGCAGTGTACATCGCAGTGAGCATAAAAAAACCCATATTTTCATTTAGGGGCCAAGTCAGAGGTGGACGATGCTCCCAACAATCTAGCGCTTATTGCTGGGGTTACAGGTGTGATGATATCCAAATGTTAGTTTCAGCTTGATTTTGAAAGCCATAAGATGCTTTCTGCACCCATGCACACTGTAACACTGCCGGTACTTCTAAACAGTTACCTTGTGTACCTTCAGAACTTCCACGTGCCCTGTGGCATGGCCTCTGTGGAAGCCGCTTTATGTCTGAGAACACCCCATTTGCAGTGACACCACCCTTGACAATCCCATAGCACGTCCTTGACACTCCCATGATACTCCCCTGACAATCACCTAACACGCCTTTGACACTGTGTGAAATGTAATAGGATGAGGGATTCAGAAAGTGAGAGATTTGGTAAGAAATCCACATATTTTTTTAAACGGCAGTTAGGTTGCCCAATCCCGGGATTGGCGATCCCGGGATTTGGCCCCCAAAACGCCGGGATTTCAATCCCGGAATTTGAGTTTCCAATCCCGGGATTTTGGGATTAGACTGCGCATGCGCAGCGGGCCCGGCACAGGGGGGATCGCTACGCAGCGGGCACGGCACGGGGGGCTTGCTACGCAGCGGGCCCGGTGCCTCGCTACGCTCGGCACACTATTTTATTCTCCCTCTATGGGTGTCGTGATTTAGGGGGTCGGGATTTCGGCATCGGGATTTCGACCGCCGGGATTTTGACACCATCCGCCTGGTACATGGGGGAACTCTCTGTATGCTGGACCCCGAATAGCCAGCTATTACATGAAAACATACAAATACCCAGTTGCCGCAGAGCTACCTCTATTCAGCCACAAGCCTTGTTAGTTACAACTTCCCATTGGACTACTTCAAGACTATTGGATTAGGTACAGCAAGTAGTAACAGAAGATGTTGTATAACTAAACTGGGTACTGTTTACCTAGCACGGCGCCCATCGCGTTGATCGCATGTACATCGCATGCCATTATAGTGGCCTGCGATGCGATGGGTGCGATTGTAGCGATTTTACAATGTTAAATTCCCTTCCAATCAACCAGATCAACCCAATGGCCCCGATTTACATAGGGAACAATGTTAAATTCCCTTCCAATCAACCAGACCAATGGACACGATTTTACATAGGGAACAATGTAAAATAGCCCCCAGACCACAAATTGAATAGAATAACCACCCTTAAATGTCAAATGCCTCCCCATTGTTAACGTCACCCCACGGTCAACGTCATCCCGAAGCGTGGCGAGCGCAGCGAGCCCGCGAGGGGCGGCGGTACGCGTCCTCCGACCTTTTCATAACCCCACTATCCACGTCAGTGTGGAGTTAAGAATAGAAAGTGTGGCGAGCGCAGCGAGCCACCGAGCCCGAAGCGCGGCGAGCCCCGCAAGGGGACGCGTATACCTTCACAGGTATCACAGGTATCAGCGTCCCCTCGTGGGCTTCACAGGTATCCGCGTCCCCTGACGGGGCTCGCTACGCTCGCCACGCTTCGGGCTCGGTGGCTCGCTGCGCTCGCCACACTTTCTATTCTCAACTCCACACCGACGTGGATAGTGGGGGTATGAAAAGGTCAGAGGAGACGTACCGTCGCCTCTCGCGGGCTCGCTGCACTCGCCACGCTTCGGGATGACGTTGACCGCGGGGTGACGTTAACAATGGGGGGGGGATTTCACACTTCAGGGTGGTTATTCAATTCAATTTGTGGTCTGGGGGCTATTTAACATTGTTCCCTATGTAAAATCGTGTCCATTGGGTTGATCTGATTGATTGGAAGGGAATTTAACATTGTTCCCTATGTAAAATCGGGTCCATTGGGTTGATCTGGTTGATTGGAAGGGAATTTAACATTACAAACACATAAGATGCATGCGATGCCTGCGATTTGCGGCAAGATACCCGCGATATAGATCGTAGGCGCCGTTCTAGGTAAACAGTACCCTAAACTGTATGTCTGGATCCCATGCAAGATGCCACTTGTGGTTCACCAAGCACCAGGTTGCATCAGGAGCCATGCTCAGCAGCCTGGTCATATTGTCACTTGTAGTTCACCAACAATTCCCCAAAAACATGTTTAATAAACTACATTTACTTATATTACATCCAGCGGGTATTGAGTATTAAGATGTACTGTTAGCACCAGGTCTGGGGTTATACTCTGCAGAAGAGGACCCACATGCATTATTTGAGTGCCCAACCACCCTGATGAAACCAATTCTGGTGCCAATTGGCCACATAAATTAATGAGGGTCAAAACACTCAGATGAAACCAGTCCTGATGCCAACTGGCCTGGAACCGGTTAGAGTCATGGTGGAGAGGCTTTCACCATGCAGTTACTCCATCTATAATTTGACCAGCTCAGGCCGGCACCGCCCAGTACTGGTTATCCTGAAATGAGTGCGGACCTCACGCCGGTTCTTACCCCTGATTTTGAAATATCTGTCCTTATTATTATAAATTTTTGTATTTAAGGATATTGGATTCGCTTAACATTATAAACCACACAATGGCCCTTATTCAGATCTGACTGCAGTACAAATTTGTTTGGAAAATGGGCAAAACCATGCTGCACTGCAGGTGGGGCAGATGTAACATGTGCAGAGAGAGTTAAATTTGGGTGGTGTGTGTGGAAACTGAAATCTAAATTGCAGTGTAAAAATAATGCAGCCAGCATTTACCCTGCACAGAAACAAAATAACTCACACAAATCTAGCTCTCTCTGCACATGTTACATCTGCCCCACCTGCAGTGCACATGGTTTTGCCCATTTTCCAAACAAATTTGTACTCCGATCAGATCTGAATAAAGGCCTTATGCTAAGTATAGTGAATCTTTTCTTGATGTTCTAGAGCAGGAATGTCCAACCTGCGGCCCTCCAGATGTTGTGACACTTTACATCCCAGAAGGCCTTGCCACAGTTTTGATATTAGGGAATGCTAAAACTATGGCAAGGCATGCTGGGATGTGTAGTTTCACAACAGCTGGAGGGCCGCAGGTTGGACATGCCTGTTCTAGAGCAAGGTTGGCCAAACCGGTCTTCGAGATCTACCACAAGTCCATGTTTTCCAGATCACCTAGCTGGTGCACAGCTGTAGTCATCTTATGTCATCCTTTTGATCGCATCGCATGCGACCCGATCGCATCGCATGCGATCAAAACGATTTTTTAATTGTACAGGCACCCTGATGGGTGATTACTATGTTAAATGAACCCCCATTGTTAACCCCACCCCCACTATGAACGCCAACCCGAAGCGTGGCGAGAGGCGGCAGTACGCGTCCTCCGACATCAGCTCCACACCGACGTGGATAGTGGGGGTATGAAAAGGTCGGAGGACACGTACCGCCGCCCCTGGCTGCGCTCGCCACGCTTCGGGTTGGCGTTGATAGTGGGGGTGGCGTTAACAATCGGGGTGCATTTAACATGGTAATCACCTATCAGGGTGCCTGTACAATTACAAATCGCATCACATGCCATTGTAATGGCATGCAATGCGATATTAAAATGGTACAGTGCGGCTCTTAGGACCCGAAAATTGGGTCCCATCGCATACCTTAATTAGTGGTATGCAATGGCAGACGATGGGCGCCGTGCTAGGAAACAAGTACCCCACAGGGCCTGAGAAACATGAACTGTTGGTAGATCTTGAGGACAGGATTGGCCACCACTGCTCTAGAGTGAACCATGTGCAGTAGCAATGAAGACACTGGAGGCTCGGCACCGTAAAGACCACATAACAGCTCAACAGGAAGTAGAAACCTTAAAATGCCTTTGTCCTCCATTTTCAGTTCCCCTTAACTGGTTTATCTGTCTATTGTTATCAATGCTCAGCGTATGAAAAAGGAAAGGTCGGCTGAGGTCATGATCCCGTTCTTTGCTCATATTCTAGGCTTTGAAATGTCTTTTCCCTCGAAAGAAGTGAAAATATATTTGCTAAGTGGTAAATGTTTCAATGCACATTCATGGAGCAGATCCCAACAGCTTGCTACAAATGTGTTTTGTGAACATGGCACCTAGAACCGTGGGTGTGTACTGCTACATCTGAGGGGAATCTTTAGAAATGATTTATATCCAAATGTAGATGAGCCCCAAAGCAGTTAGTAATACCCCTTTTACACCACAAATCCCAGATTCGACCGGCATTTGGAAGAAGGATCCAAGCCGGGTTGGATCCGGGATTTACACCGTTTACACAGCGGTGCCCACCAGCAGTGTAGACGGAGGCTGCGCTTGGAGTTGACATCATCTCCAAGCGCCGGGACCGCAGTGATCCCCGCCGGAAACACTGATCGCCGTGCTGGGGACAGCCCAGCACCAAGGTAAGCTGCTGGGCTGCCCCCAGCCCCCGTGCACTCCCCCAGCCGTCGTCCGGGAGGTGAATGGATGCCGCACACAGGCATCCATTCACCTACTCCGCTGCCACCGCTGCTGTCTGCAGAGTATAGCAGACAGCAGCGCAGGCTGTCTGTGCCCCCCATGGTTCCATATAAATGCCCACCAGACATGCATGTAGCCTTCATTGTGGGATCATTAAGTTTTATCACCAATGCTGTGAGATGGTGCTGATGATTCAATATAAATATATATCTATCTCTCATTCCTTTTTTTCCCAAAAATGTAACAGCTACATGATGTGGGCTAGGTGAAATGAGGGAGATTGCTAGACTAATTAGGGAGAGAGGGAGATTGCTGCTATTTCAGGGAGTCTCCTGCAGAATGGTAGACAACTATGATACATACATACATACATACATACATACATACAGGGGAAACCACCGCAATCCTGTCCCACAAATGGGGTGCAAACTGCACTCGCCATTACCAGGTTGGGGGTGCAGTGGCCTGTGACTACATGCTCAAATAAATAAAGATACAGGGGGCTCAACAATCACCGTCATAAACAAACTCACCTTAATATACAATCAAATAAATAATGGGGTTTTAGTTGATTAATTGATCAATGCATTTAAGCTTGCAGACCATCACCAAGGTACCCCATTTCACTGCAAGGCCATCTCCTAATCCTGGTATTTCTAATCCTGAAATTATTTCAAGATTTTTCTACATTTTTATAAGCAAAATTAATTAAAATACCATAGTACATTCAGCCAATCAGCATTAAGGTGACTAAACTCTCCTGAAATGGGGAGCCCTAGTGATTAACAGCATGTAAGTACTGGGACAAATATCCAGTACCCATGAAATCTCCTTTAAATAAAACATATGGGCCCTTATTCAGATCTGATCACAGTACAAATTTGTTCTCAAAATGGGCAAAAATGTGCACTGCAGGTGGGGCAGATGTAAATTTGGGGTAAGGTGTGTTAAAACTGAAATCTAAATTGCAGTGTAAAAATAATGCAGCCAGTATTTACCCTGCACAGAAACAAAATAACTCACCCAAATCTAACTCTCTCTCTCTGCACATGTTACATCTGCCCCACCTGTAGTGCACATGGTTTTGCCCATTTGGAGAACAAATTTGTACTGCGATCAGATCTGAATAAGGGCCACATTCTAATGTCTGCACACTGAATCTACAAGCTGGAATGGATTAAATAAATGTTCCGTTCCGTCCAACAAGCTGACATTACAACACTAGCTGAAGACACTTAATGAAAATTAATTATCTGCAACTGTAATTGTGGCAATGACACATAAGGAGAACATTCAAACAATGAGAGCATCTTACTGTAAATGTGTTAACAAAAACCATACACATCATTATAAAACACCTCTGCCATGATAGTGGCATTTCCCAGAAGTCTTTTCTCCTGAATATTACAGCTTTCACATCGCAAAACCTGCTCAGACCCGGTATTTGAAAATGTTTCTTAACCCCTTCACTGGTAATCCCGAGAATCTTCCGGGCTATGCCTTAATGCCCAGGCTGGCAAGCCTGGAAAATTCTCGGGATGGTCAGTGATTAACGCTGGGCAGCGCCGCTGAGTTCATAGCTGAACTCAGCTGGCTTTAGCGCTGCCGGGTGTCAGGAATCAGGTGAATGGTTCAGTCTGTTTTGTTTTTTGTTCTGTTTCTGTTTGGCATTTTGACTCACTGGTGGCCTCCAGTGGTAGGTCTGTTGCCATTACAGCCCTGTGTTCTTTGAGCTAATATTCACAGGCTGTGAGGTATTAGCTCGTTAATCAGGAGCAGCCTGGAGATCCACCAGGTGTTTCAATCACCTGAGGCCTTTATAAGACATGCTCTCCTGGGGATCTGTGCCAGTGATAGCTTCCTGTTTAAGTTCCTGCTGCCTGTGCAGGGAACTTCTGTTTGCTCCCAGCCATGCTTCCTGGTCCCTTGTTCCTGTCTCCTGTTTGGATCCCAGGATATATCCTCTGCAGCTCAGCTTCTTGCTTCCCAAGCATTCATCACCCATACCCGGTCCCAGGATCTTTTCTGTTCCTGTCCCTGGAGTTCTCTCTATTTGTCCAAGCTCCCTAGCTGTTCTGTCTGCAGGATTCTCATCTTGTCCCAGGCTGTCCCTGTGCCTGTTCCCATTACCCTCCTTGCCTGTGGGTCACGTAAGTGCTCCTTTGGAGCCTGGTTATTATTATTTGCTGTCACACCTCAGGCCCGCCGTGGCTGCGCCCCTCCGTGGGTCCATTATCTGGTTATTACATGAGTACCTGTCTTTTCCTCTGCTTTATTTTTGTCTGTCGCCCTAGCTTCTGTCAGGCAGGGGTTGTTCCCTTGTCCCACTGCACCTGGTTTTGGGGAATCATAGTCTCTCAGTGTCTCCATTCCGAGATTCCCTATTTCCCTCATTGTGTCTGCGACTGGGTCGCTTCTCCCCGTTCTTGGCCAGGTGCCGGCAGTCAGGGGTTCTCCCCCAGTTAGGCCTGGTAGTTAGACGGTCCTTTTGAGATACTCCCTGGCGATCGCTTACCCCTTGTCATCTCATAACACCTGGCTGCATCGGGGTTAGAGCCGGCTTAACTGGCTCTTTCGAAGGCGGCGGCTACAGGCGAAGCCTAGCACTCTGCAGGGGTATTCCATCTGCCCGGGTGACTCAACAGAGTCAGTGTAGGTTTCACTGTGGCCGTCCTAACCGGCGGTCCCAGCTACGGGCTCACGCCTGATCTCCAGCTCCCTGCCTCCTGCAGCACCACACCAACATCCTCACGTCCCTGTCTCCGGACTCCAACGGTGGGTAACACCCAAATCCATAACACCGGGCACCCTCTCCACCGCTGCGCCCTTAACTCGCCCCGCTACCCCGGCTGTTGCATTACAGCCTGCGGCGCCGGTGGGTTGCTGCATGTAGGGACCGGGCGCAGGGCCAGGCAGCGGCTGATTGACGGTTCAGCGGCGCTGCCCGGACCCGGAGACACAGCAGTGGGTTTTTTTTAGGGAACACTCCCCAGAAAAAACTCGCCTAGTGGGGAGCGGGCCCTAAAAAAAACCCCGCCACTGGAGGGGTTAAAACGTGTGGCTAAAGTTAAAACTATGAGCCCGATTCAGAAAGCCTACATTCGCTGCCTAACATGCCCATAAACGCAGTTTGTCTGAACACACCCCCTCTGGGTTGCCCTAAAGTAAGGGCCAGCAGAACCTGGGAAGCGTGCTGTAATACTTATCAGGATCCACCCGGGCGGAGATTGATGACACACAGCATCGTCTAAGCGCCTTTCCCATACCTCTAATGTCAGGTTCAAGATACACTATCAGTGTATACTTCAAGTGCACTAAAGGTTTAATGGTCTCTAATACAGGGGTGCAGTCCTTCAATCTCGCTTGCAGTGTAGTAGTTACTGGGCACTAGAAGGCAAGTACTGTACAGTTACTTCATAACACCCATTTGTAAGATGATATAACTGCGGGTCCATTTATTTTCTAGTAATGATTATATTTAATGAGGTACATACAAACTGCATTCAAACGTTCATAGTATAGAGTCATGGAATTTTTTTTATTAATTTTATATAATTGAATTGAGTTGTCATGGACTTGCTGCCCCCCTTTCAACATAAATAAAAGTAACATAAAATTGACTCATACAACAAATAAAAATGTAAAACCAACACATAGCAGCGGTACTAAAATGTTCGGCACATAACCAGTAGTTGAAGTTGGCATATACTGTATCATTTTGAATATTATGAACGCAGCTATCAAAGCTCTTTGAAGAACAAGACAATGTTTCCTGATTGGTCGATATTTTTTTGGCAATTAGCAGCCCAAGAATTTCCAGAAATCTACACCGAGAACAGCTGCCAACAGCTGTTAGTGTTAAAATCTAATTAAAACATATTTAGCCTCTGGTAGGAACACTCTCCCCATGAAGTAGCATTACCTGGCCTGAGAACGCCTTAGCTGCGCTGCAGAATGCAGTGTGGGAACGGCTGGTTGGGTAATGCCCTGTCCCTGAGCGCTGAAACAGTCAAGTACAAATACATGTGTTGATAGCTTTTCATTTGATTGATTTCCACGTTGACTCCTTCACATATATCATTATTGTCCCTTCCTTATGCTGCACAAATATATTACACAACGCTATACAGTAAATGTATTCATTGTGAATGGTCCCTGCAGTGAAGCATACAAAATAATTTCCTTATCCCTGGCACTCGTACACCTACACATCAAAGCCAACTTTATAGGAAGCCAAATAATGTGCCAGCACCCACGCCGACATGGTAAGAACATGCAAAACTCCAGGCAGAGAGTAGGCATGGTATTCATTTACAATTGCAAAGAGGTACAGGAGAAATCCCTGGTGAGCAGGGCCAGATTAACCAATAGGCTGATCAGGCTGCAGCCTGGAGTGCTGGGTTCTGGGGGGCGCTGCATGGGCACATTAGATTAAGATAGGATCGGAGAGCTTCCTTGTGACACTGGAGTTGGAGGGAGAAGCGGGCAAGGTCTCATGAGATCGCCCTGGGAACTGTGGGAGCAGTGGTGACTGCTGGGATTGTCTGTATTACTGATGCAGGGATGTTGGGAAGAGTAAAGGCTGTGGCTGATGCCACTGCCACATTACCAGCACTCCTAGGGTGGTAAGTGGAAATATGAATGGCGTTAAAATCACCTATGGTGGCTGGAACCATTAATCCGGCCCTGCTGGTGAGCATCACTGCCCGATTGTCCCTCTCCCTCCTCTAATGTCAGGAAAAGGGGACGTGGTCTTGGCAAAGGGGTGCGGCATTACAGCAATGCTGTGATTGTGGTTAGATGTCACTGTGGGGGCTTCCCAGCGCTCTGAGCGGCTGGCAATGCCCCCAGCCCTTCTGCCTTTCATGAATAAACATCATCGCTACTCTGTTATGCAGAACAGCAAGTGACAGGGAGACTCAACTGCAACACCCCCCCCCCCCCCCTCCACACACACACACACACACACACACACATTATCCATCCCTTGTCTCCATTCTTCTTCATTAATTGGCCCATTGCTGTCACATGCCCATACTTGTTCCCATCAATCATCTTCCATTCACAGATTAGGGCGATTGATGGATAGTACCAATGGTGCTATTCACAGAGACCATAGATGGTAAAATTGTTCGATGTCCATCCCTAGCAGGAACTTCAAGTGAATCCAAGCAGGTTCCCTTTCCCAAGTTATTGGAAGTTTTGTAGCTATTGAGTTAGTACCAGATGGAGCCCGCCTCACCTAGCGTCCAACCTCCAGCCCCCACAAGCATGAGGGGGTAGTGCATGCACGAGACACTCACGTGTCCCCTTCCGATGGAGCTCCCAGTCGGTCCCCTCCCCGCACCCCCTCCATCGCCTGCCGCCGAAAAACTGAGATGCGTGTACATGTGAGACGTTCATGCGTCCCAGTCAGATGGAGCCCCTTCTGGCGATCCGCGGCGCTGAACCAAAGGCACTCCATCTGTAGAAGTGGCTGTATAAATGCTGTAGCTCTTTCCAGCCAATAAATAGTATAGTTTGGTGTTAATTACCTAGAAACACATTTGATATCCACCGTTGCAACTCACAGTGAGGTCGATACTTAATTATCAGGCACAGTCCACCACTGATAATTAACATGACAAATAGGTCCCTCATTTTGTCCGTCTAAGCAATTTTCCTAGGGGTGGATGACTTTCTATAGCAGGACCAGTGGTGCAAGTAGAATTTTTTTCTTGGTGGTACTGATAGCCTCCACCAAAAATGGGCGTGGCCATGTGTCATGAGGGGGGCGTAGTCACACAAAGCTAGAGAAGTGACTAAATGACAATAGTGGCGTGGCATCAGGAGACAGGGAATGAGAAACAGGGAATGGCTGGGGGTGGGTTGGCTCTTGCTTTGGGGAGAGCCAGGCAGCTTGTGCTTACAATAGTGGAGCCTGCTCTTCATGCTGTCGGCGCTGCTGATGCCTGTCAGTGTGACAGGCTAAATCAGCAGTAACCGGTAGCTGCAAACAGCACCAATCATAACGCTGGGTGGGCGTGCTGCGGATGCATTATATTTAGACTTAAAATAAAAATAGAATTGACAGTGGGTCCGGGGGTAAGTGGTACTGCGTACCTGCAACATATTTCTTACAGGTACTCCGTACCACACAGTACCCCCTTACTTGCAACACTGAGCAGGACACTATGGAAAGCCACTCATGGTGATGATGCGGCAGCGTGCATTAGCGCGTTTACCGCTCATCGCTGCCCCGTACACACTGGGCGGCTTTTAAACTGAAAGCAGCTCAAACGACAAAACTGCGTTGCTTTCGGCGCAAAATCGCCCAGTATTTATGGCCCTTTACACACACCCTACAGTATTTTGAAAGCAAACATTTCATGGTGATACCAGATACCACAACAAAGCTGGCCCCAAATCCCCTTCCTCTTTATTGCGGTAATAATGTCATTTTATAATACATTTTAACATACATTATATAAAACAAAGCGGTAAATTCTGGTATAGACAATTTAATCTATCATTACTAATTTTCCTAATCCCATTAAATTACAGATTTATAATGGAATGCATGTAAATGTTAGACTTCTGCCAAGTCCTGGAACATTTAGGTGGGACATGACAATTATTTTATTATTTGGGAAGTATGGCTCAAAGTCAATATTTTGACATATTTATTCTTTGCTACAAAATGATTCCCCAGATTTCTGTACTGTGCGCGGTGCCAATACAGTAGAGGGGGAAAAACACAGCAACTTAATGGGGTCACATCACCGATAATGACAGTACAGTGACATCATAGATTTCCTTGCTCAGGGGTGTGAGGAATAATCTGTGATGGTAGTGGAAGCAAAATGGTTGGCATGCCGCCACCTCACAGCCATTGCTGCTAACGCAAGCACTGTAAAAGTACCGTCTAGTGATCATATACTGGCCCCTTACTGCGCAAAGCATCATGGGGGTCGATTCAATTTAGTGCACTGTAAATAGCAGCGGGAGGAAGTTCCTGGAAATCTAACAAAACTGGGTTGGTGATGCTGTTTTTGCGCCCTAGCTCAGGGCAAACCGTATCACGGCTGGGGCCCTTAGTCGTACAAACCGGCATTCCTTGACAAGACACTCTTGAGTACCAGCAGTCTCAGAAATAACAGTGCACGGATTTGAATAACTCCAGTTGAATTTATGGTGTGGGCCCCGGGTGTTAGGGCCCAATAACGGCCCTAACACTATTTACATACAGTACTAACTAGAGACTGCTAGGGGAATATAAAAGAAGCCTTATAAGAGAATTAAGTGGAGAGAAATAAAGTATCACCCAACCAACTCCTGAATGTCATTTTCTAAGCACAGGGGTAGATGTATGAAGCGGTGATAAGGGAGGAGAATTGAGCCAGAGGAGAAATGGCCCATGGCAACCAATCAGCACTGAAGTAACATCTATAACGTGCAGAATATAAAATTATACAGAGCAGCTGATTGGTTGCCATGGGTCACTTCTCCTCTGGCTCACATCTCCTCCCTTATCACTGCTTCATCCATCTACCCCTCATTCTGTAACATGGCCACTGGGAGACGATTTCTCTATCTCTCCACGGCTTAGTACATAGACCCCAATCAGGGCCGTTTCTAGACAATTTAGCTCCCAGGGCAAAGAAATAAAAATGTACCCCCCCCCCCCTCAAATATATAGAAGGCGCTCGCGGCAAAATATGGGGCGTGGTTTATTTTAAAAGGGGGTGTGGCTTAATATAAGGGCGTGGTCTAGCAGAAAAACAATTACCTTACATCTTACTTTCGCAACCTGTCCAGACATTGGTTACCGCAGGAATGGTCATTGTCCTCCCGCACTTAAGTTGGCGGGCTGAAGGCCACACTGTGACATAAAAATATAAAGGCCCACACAGTGACCAAGTACGCCTCACAGATCAAGGTCAAACAATGACAGACTACTTAAATCATTATACACTATTTATCCGTGATGACAATTACACATTAAGCCGCACACTGTGATGACAGACACATTACGCCGCTAACTGTGATGACAATTACATATTACGCCGCACACCATGACCACAATTACACATTATGTCCCACACAATGATGCCCATTAGACCCCACACTGTGATGGCAATTACACAATACGCCCCACACGTAATGCCTATTACACATTATGCCCCACGCGCCGCTGCCGTACAACTGATGCCGTTTACTAATATGCCCCCACAGTGCCATACATATATGCCCCCACAGTGGCAGATATGCCCCCACAGTGCCAAACATATGGCCCCCACAGTGCCAAACATATGGCCCCCACAGTGCCACAGATATGCCCCCACAGTGCCACAGATATGCCCCCACAGTGCCACAGATATGCCCCCACAGTGCCAAACATATGGCCCCCCACAGTGCCAAACATATGGCCCCCCACAGTGCCAAACATATGGCCCCCCACAGTGCCAAACATATGGCCCCCCACAGTGCCAAACATATGGCCCCCCACAGTGCCAAACATATGGCCCCCCACAGTGCCAAACATATGGCCCCCCACAGTGCGCCAGATATGTCCCCACAACTCACTATGGCCCTGGGTGCTGGGCGCGCATCGCGCGTCTCTCCGTCACTGTGCACCTGAAGAGGTCAGCCATTCATACTTTGCGGGCTGGCTCCTGATTGGCTGCCGGCCCGCAAGTTCCTCTGATTGGCTGACAGACAGCCCAGTGAGCGAGGGGAAGGAGAGAAGCGTAGTACTGTAAGGATTTCGTACAAACCCAACACGGGTTATCTTAATTATCCTAATTTTATTTACATATTAGGTAATAGTGACAGAATGTCCTACCGCACCCAAGAAATGGTCATTAGAAATGAATCAGTAGAAATATAGTGCTATTTAAACCACCGGGTCTGATGCAATCACAGGGCGAATTCCTAGCCAGCTCTGTTCCCATGAAATACCTATACATCATGTAGCACAAACTACATCATGCTCAGTAAAAATGTACTATTTTAAAAATGTTTTACCATGCTTTTCTCTTTGCATTGTTGGCGTTTGAGCATTTAATGCACCCATTTAATAATCTGCATGGAATTTGAGAAGCAACATTCATTAACATTTACCTTCCAAGATACCCAAATTAAATTGAACACCTCCCAATAGTACACATTTTCAGGGTGGAGCCTATTTATTTCAATGCAAAGTGTTCAGAGCACATGATCAGATTGGGTGTAGCCTGATATTGTATCAGGTTAGGTTGGATGTTGGCAATAATAGGGGACTCCCAGAATTCTGGGAGGTAGGTCTCCATCTCCTCTGCAATGGACAGTCAAGGGGGGGGGGGGTTTGCTACATTCATTTGCAGCTGATATACACTGCCATATAGAGGTGATATCATGGTGGGAGGGGCTACTAATTTGAAGCACTAGATGTACAGTATGCATTTGGCCAATCATCCACCAATATTCTAAGCCAAGTACTGATCATTATATCTTCAGTGTTCTAGGTTCCCCCTAACCATTGGCACCAAATGTAATCCCCTTGGATTGGCCTAATAGTAGCACCAGCTCTGGTCACACATATACCAACCAGACTAAAGCAGTACTCTTTCTAATATAGTTGGGAAAATTACAACACACACGGGAGTCCCTCTGGCTGAAGAATTACATTTCCCAGTTTTCTATTAGTGCATGGTAAAACTGTGTCAGGGCATGTTGGATTCCCCTGCCTTATTACAGACCCCTTTACTCTGCTCAATAAGCATTCCATTAATGAGGAACACTGAGTCCACCCTAATGATCTGCTGCTTCCACCCATATTCATGTCCATCCATAGCGTGTGGTTCCTATGGCAATTTTCCAAATATGCCTTAGACACTGATGATTCTAAATTTAGAGGTGTTTGCCATCTCCATGAAGGGTGGCCAATCCCAGGCTCGGCGGGATCCCGGGATTTGGCCCCTAAAATGCGGGGATTTCGGGATTAGACTGCGTGTGCCCAGTCTAATGCCAGGCAGTGTCTGAGCTGGTGAAGACGCTGCCCGGCTTCTCCCGTCCCGGGCAGTGCGGCTCTGTGCAGCGTGGCAATATCAGAGGTCACGCTGCGCAGGCAACACAACAGCCGCTTCATCCTGTGCGCACTGCGCTGACCTCCCGCCGCCTCCATTAGACCGCCCACTCACCCAGGCTGCCTGCATTCGCCTCTTCCCGTACCATTGCCCGACGTCCACCCACCCAGGCTGCATCCTCCCGTCTACACGCCCAGTCTGCATCCGCCCAGCTCCATTGCCCACCCGCCCGGCTGCACCTGTAAGTAAATATGCGGGCGGCCGAGGCGGGTTTTGTATTAGGGAAGCCAATCCCGGGAATCCCGGGAACCCCGGGATTGGCATCCCTATCTCCTTGGCTGTTCCTGTTGTCTTATTACATATAAGTACTTTTTGCACCATACTCTGGTTTTTTCGTTATCATCTGTTACTTCACTGTCATTTTTGTTTTTCAAACTGTATAGTTTATGTTTTACTGCTGGTTGCTTGTGTATGCTTTGTATCTTAAATGGCCTTTTTGTTTATATGTACATTTGTGTTTAACCACTTGAGTGGTATGCCCGGAGATTTTCCAGGCTCAGCTGCGGAGCCGCAGCGGGCTGTCCCGGCAAATTTCCAGGCATACGACTATGTAGTAGGTGCACGCCAGTGGTGCCTCCATCGGAGCACCACTGGCGCACTACCTTTAGGGGTCCCCCTCTTTGTCACCCCCCCACCGCTCCTGTTGGTCCCTCCGGGTCCCTCCGCTCCGGCATACCCGGCGATCGTACGCCAGAGCTCCCCCGCCGCCAATCACCATACTGTAGTGACGTAGGCGTCAGGCTCCGGGATGTTCGGGGCAGCTCGGGGGGACTCGGGAGAGTTCAGGCACCTGAGTCACCCGAGCCACCACGAAACATCCCTGAGCCTGCCGCCTGTCTGATGACTAGGGACCTCCGGCATACTAATGCTGGAGTGAAGGTGAGGGGGGGCGGCTTCCTATGATCTGTGGTGGGTTTTGTTGGGGCAAGACAAACTGCCCTGGTAGGTTTGTCCTGCCCCAGCAAAATCCTCCACTCAAGGGGTTAAATTGCAATGTATATATATGTATACTGTATTTACAAACATGTCATATTAAGCCAACATATCAGCACTTTAATACACTGAAGTCAGAGTAATCCCGGTGATACATAAAAGTTATTTTGTTGAGTGCCACACGCATGTTAGTACTGTATTTTTCAATTACTCGGAGGGCACCAGCACTGGTATCTTTGTTGTACTGCTATGAGTTATAAGCACCCCAGACGCTGTTGCCTCAGACAAACAGTGAAGCATGGTGGAGGTTCCTTGCAAGTTTGGGGCTGCATTTCAATGAACATAGTTGGGGATTTGGTCATTATTAATGCTTTCATCAATACGTAGGAGTAACAGATGGTACTATTTCTTCATACATTACAATCAGGGAGGCATCTAATTGTCTCCAAATGTATTCTAAAGCAGGACAACAACAACCCCAAACATACAGCCAATGTCATTAAGAAATATGTTCAGCATCCTGGATGTGACGATACGGCCACCACAGAGCCCTGATCTCAACATCTTTGAGATGGTCTGGGATTACACAAAGAGACAGAAAAGTTTGAGCAAGCCTACATCCACCGAAGATCTGTGGTTAGTTCTCCAAGATGTCTGGAACAACCTCCCTGCCCAGTTCCTTCAAAATACATGTGCAAGAACTGATGCAAGAGTAGTCCCACCAAATGTAGAAGTCTGTCTGTCGTTACCCAAAGTGCAACGGATTCTGCTGCGCTATATAAGAAACTGTAAATAAATAAATAAATAAATCTTCTGTTCAATCACTTTACATTTTGTTAATTGCTAAAAAAATAAATCTATAAAAAAAAAATGGCTTCCCCAAGCAAAGTATAATGAAGCCTATTTAACAAGGACTGTGCCGGTACAAGTATTGCCGCAGTCTTCCTGCCAAGGTTGTTAAGGCACTTAACGTGCGGTAGGGACAGCCCACTGAGTAACACTCGGCGGAGATGTCCCCCGTAACCCCCCTAGCAACTAGAACCCGGCCGATGTATTAACAGCCTTCAAGGCATTAAATTGGCCCAGCCGCTTCGCCAGCTCAGGGCTAGCATTGTCCTATCCTCACTGCAGGGACAACGCTAGCCCTACTGCTGGTTCCGAGCTGCACTCGAGATCTCCCGATAATAGCAAAATCTCGCTCATGCCCAGTGAGCCGGCCGGGCAGGCAGAGACAGCGCATTAGTGTGAACTGATGCGAGGAGGGGGACATGGCCGGAGGGGGGAGTTTACGCTCCCCTGCTTCGGCAGACAAGATGTTAATAGTATACTGTACTTCTTGTCGATGTTCCTTGCTTCTTCGCCTTGTTAATGAGGCAAAACAGGAAGTATTATGGGGGCCCGCTAAGCACCCCTATAACACATCTGCCCCTTTATTAATAAATTGCACTGGAATTTTTTTATTTTCTTCTCATGAATTACAATAAAAGAAGATAAAATATCTGATACAGTGCTGACTCCAGACACTCACTGGAGCTCCAGTCTTCCTCAGCCAAGACAATTTGTTAAAAAGTCATTTTTATTTGGAAAAACTACAGTGTAAAATAAAAAAAGAGAAGAAAGAGAATTGGAATAAAGCCTCGGCAAGCATTAATATATGAGGTAAGGATATTAAAATAGCCATGAGTTTAAAAAAATTATAATAAATAGAAGAAAGTGCAAAGTTACATTTCAGTTACTGTCTTAGTGGGGATCAGTTTTCACTTTTTTTGGCTATACAGTGGTGTCGTAAGTCTCAGCTTTTTCCCAGCGTTTCCAAACTAATTTTGTTAGGAAATGTACTGTAGGAGAGACGATGCTGAATAAGCCAACGCGTCTGTCCACACGGTTTTGTATCACAGTGATTATGGCTCAATTTGGTGATTTTCTGCCTGCGAAGCCCAGATTATCTGAGAGACACGGCTAATGGATTCAGTAGCTTTCCTAAAATGAAAAAGTGTATCTAACAATTCGTGCATGCATACAGTCGCGAGTTGTGTATTTGAGATAAATAAATCCACACGTGAGCTGCATATCTACATATACACGATATTGCATAACTGGAGTAAACATGGCACATATTCTCAATGCTGTAAGTTGACACCTTCCTGGCTGTCCCTTCTAAGTTGGGGCAGGTGGGTCGATGATGCAGTAAAGAGGGCAGTAATGGGAGTATGATGTCATGTATGCGTGGTTGTGGCTCCTCCCACTATAATTAATGCTGCAACTACCAACCAAGGCAGGAGTGTAGCTACCAACCAAGGCAGGAGTGTGTATATATTTATGTGTGGGGGGTGATGAGATATACTGTGAATTGCGTCATGAAGCAGCATGGATCGCCAAGTGGTAACCTTGCCCACTTTTCACCAAGGAATTCATACAAGTGTCAATATGTTCTGCCTTGTTGGCAATCTCCATGCCTAACTGTATGTTCACTATTTTTGAGAAACACTGTAAAACATGTTGAGCCAATTATTTGCAAGATAAAGTGACCAATTTATTTGAACTCTTTTTTTTTTAAAGAACCATAGGAAGGTCGGGTGGTGTTTATGTGAGTTCATCAGACTGAACACCAGAAGGACGACTCCATTGGGACAGATATATTCATCCCCTTGAAAATTTCCGGGGAATCCAAAGAAACAGTGGTACATGGATACCAATATTTATTCTGGTACAAACTTGGCCTACTCCCACAAGGGAATGAGATCAGTTTACCTTTTACTTCCCGAGTTTAAGGGTAATCTTTGTTTGTATGTGATTTGTTTAACAAATTACCCCTTTTGATTAGAAATTGTTGCCATTTGCACGCCTACTGTTTTTCTTGATTTCATTAAAAGTGCATCAAATATAGGAGAATATGAATTTTTGACTTTCACATACAGGAAACATTATGTTCCTTATTACCAATAATTCTATATACACATATAATTGTGTGTCTATTAAGATGGTAACATGAACTTCCAGTAATTATACTCCTGTTACGATTCTTCCTCTGAAGGCTGAGTATACAGTTGACAGGATTCCAAAGAGGGACTGAATCCCTGTGGGCATAAATAGAAAGCACCACCGGGGCACCTACTCTAACCCTGACTCTGTTAGTTCCCCAAGTCTCTGCTAGGTACCTGTGGTATTAGACTTCACCTATAACAGCCACATTTGAAGGGGCAAATTTGGTCCACACCAACTCCACCTGCCACCAGGTCTCAAATGGTGACAGGTACCCACGGAAAAAAAGAAACCTTACTGAGGATAAAAGATTAGAAAAGGGGTAACAAAGTAAGTGGTGCAGCTGCACAAAGAGGGGAAAAAACACAAAAGACAAAAACAACATCGCTAGCAACACAGTGGCCAATTACGACCTAGCGATAAATTCACAAGGCAAAACGTAAATACAAGCGACCTTGTTGCAAAGATAGTTTAAATATGTGGCCTAATTATGGGACAGGTAAGTGGATAGCTACAGCTAAACACGAGACACTCTGCCGGGGTAAGCCGCTGGTTGCATGGTCCTGCGACCAGAGACCACTGCAGTTCTGGTCACGGGAGCACGCTCCTAACAACCGTCACCCCATACACGCTCTGCGACCATATCCCCGGCCATTCATGCTGCAATCGCCCCATGTATACGGGGCTTAAAAAGGTGCCCATATACGGTACAATTAACATATGCAATCTGGACTAGATGGCATCGCATATGTTTTGCAATGCAATTAGATGCAATCTAGTACAAAAAGTAAGTGCAGCACATACTTTTTGAGCTGTGCAATGAGATGTGTGTGGGAGCGAGCATCTCATCGCACCCAACAATTGTACCGTGTATGGGCACCTTAAGACATCACTTCAGCAAAAAAATAGCAAAAAGACACTAAACTCTAGAAGATTCTCTCGTTTGGCAGGATTGCAGCAAAGTTGTACGAGGACAGATCTGTACTTTCAAAGTTTTGCCAACTCACACTTTCTGTTGTTCTCCTAATACACGGCTTGACTGAAAGTCATGGTAATTTGCAAATAAATAGAATAAGGAGACTCTGGGACATCAGACAACTGATCCTTGGATGTATGACCAGCATTAAGGTGAGCAGAAATATAATCACTGAGAAGAGGTGGAGAGTGCACTAATGACTAGTAGCAAACCGAAATGCACACATAAGAGGGATCGCATCACAACACATGCAGAACTCTGCACACCAGGAGATACATGTAAGTTCCATCTTGCATCAGGCTCAGTATAAGGACAGACAAATTACGGGTCAGTATCCGAGTTAAACACCAGCTCTAAAACAGACAAATCATCCCGATTTTCTGCAGAAATTGTGGTCTACAGATGCATCTCTTGAAGCTCCCAAAGTGACAGTCCGCCCTCTGCATGCCAGATATAGTGCAGTTATCACGTGTCTCATGTAACAGACGTGTCTTATGGAAGTCTAAAAGGGTGCAGTGTGCATGTAGCTCAGCTCATCTACAGTAATTATTTGAGGCATGATATATTCGGCTATTACATACGTGATCTTGGCAGTGGGGATGCCGTTGGTGTCACATATCGGAGGCTTACCTCCGGAGCAGGGAGCATCCGGTGGGGTGCGCATGGTGGTGGGTGGCATCGCAGGACAGGGCTGACAGGACGGCTTCTCAGGAGGAGGTGACAGGCTGAGTCTTAGGTGCAGCGGCGACCACCATCTTGCAGATGTTCCTGGTTAGTGCTGGTGATTTGTGCTGGATATGGCTGACTCTGGTTTCAGCAGTTGTCCTGTATACAGGGGGGCGCCATGTTGGAGACCAGATCAGTCCAAATCTCCTGAGTTCCTGTTCTAATGGTTCAGTCCTCACTTTTAAAAGGAATCTGGTGCTCAGCCTCATTGCCAGTACTTCTTGTTGCGTACCTGTGTTTAGTGGTTCAGTCTTATGCCAGTCCTTGCAGTGCCCGCTTTCCATTTGCTTTTACCCTCGTGGTTGCCTGGTTTGCTTTTGGAGGTTACCCTGATTCTAACAGTTCCTAAAGCCACAGTTTCCAAGTCTTTTAGCTTACGCAGTTCCTAAAGCCACAGTTACCAAGTCTTTCAGTGTCCACAGTTATCAAGTCTTCAGCATCCACTGTATCCTTAAACCACAGTTACTAAGTCCTTACAGTATCTTTCCCCATCTCCTAAGTCTCGATCATCAGGTGCTACAGTATTTCCTTCTATTTATTAGAGACTGCTTATTGTTTGAAGTTCAGTGTCTTTACTTAATCAGTCAAACTGTATTGCAAAATTATTAATTAAATTTTTTCAAACATTCTTCAGTTTCCTCCATCTTCTTCCAGGGTTATATTAGCCTCCCGTTACACAAGTAAACAGTATATAAGACCATCAAGCTTCCAACCCCCTGCCGTATACACAGCTCTTCCACACCCGCCAGTTCCACCAACTCCGCCTAGTATGACAGTTGGTCAATAAACGAGACTGGCTTCTTGAGACAGAGTATCCAGACATAGGCCCCGAAAATATCCTAGCCACCTCCCCCTACTTGCTTGAACGATCCCCTGGCCCCACAGCCTAACCCTTCCCTGCTAGTGCCTAACCTCCTACCCCACAACCCCAATGGCCTAAACTCAATTATCCCTCCCTGCCACCTGTCCCTAACCTTTCCTCCCCAAAGCCTGATCATGTCGCGTCCCCCCTCCCCCCATGCCAAAGCCTAGACCTCCTCTTCCCCTGCCTAACTATAACCTGCCCCACATACTTTCATTTGGGATTAATTGGAATTCCAGTGTAGGCATAGTAATCCATGTTGGAGTTCCGGCAGCAGTCTGAACCCAGCAGCCGGCACTGTGACCGGCATCCTGCATCTATGGTTGTTGTATGTTATTTGTAAAGCTTTACTTGAAGGCATTAGTCCCATGTATTACCTCGGGCTAATGTAATTGCATTATGCATTTATTTTGTGATATGCCCAGACATAATGTATGGCCATCACAGAACTTTTCTCCTTAGCCCAGACAGGCGTCCAGTCACAAGTGAGAAACAAAGCCATTGTCTGGAACGGAGCAGCACAGCTAGATTTACTTACTCAAATATTCATTTTTTTCACCCGTAATAGAATTTCAGGTTTTGTTATTTGGAAAAAGAACAGAATTTCTCGAGTTAGCAGCAAATTGTCTTGGAATGATTAAATATTTTTTAGTTTTATTCCATATATACACTTAGGTGGCTGGAAATATATTTCTGACTTTTTCCAACAGCTAGCAGACATGAAGTAACCCACCAGCCAGCAAATGGATGAGCTAGGTCTGGAGCATATACAATAATAGAATTAAAGGACCATTAAATCAAAAATGCATTGTATAAAATAATTGACTATTAACATTCACTGCTTTTTTGGGTAGTCCTCAGAATCCCCAAAAAGTGGGCGGATCTCCTACATCTTGCCCATTTCTTAGTGGACAGGATAGGTAGAGAACGCGAAGAATCGCAGGTCCGTATGGGTGGCACTATTCCCATCATTTGCGCCTTGCCCCTTCCCCAAGAACTTTTTTTAACCCCTTCCTGACACAGCCAGTTTTTGCGTTCCTGACAGAGCCATTTTTTTCAAATCTGACATGTATCACTTAAGTGGGGATAACTTTTTTTTGCTTTTACTTATCCCAGTGATTTTGAGATTGTTTTCTCGTGACACATTGTACTTCAAGTTAGTGGTAAATTTGGGTCGATACAGTCTGTGTTTTTTTGTGAAAAATACCAAAATGTCGTAAAAAAATGGAAAATTTAGCAATTTGCAAAATGTTAAATTTTCTGCTTGTGAGACAAATAATCATACCACTCAAAATAGTTAATAACTAACATAGACCATATGTCTACTTTATGTTTCCATCATTATTTCAACTTCCTTTTAATTTTTTTGGACACTAGGAGGCTTACAATATGAATAGCAAATTTTCAAGAAAATTTCAAACACTGATTTTTTTAGGGACCAGTTCAGTTCTGATGTGACTTTGAGGGACTTGTATGTGAGACACCCCCATAAATGATGCCATTTCAAAAACTGCACCCCTCACAGTATTCAAAACAGCATTTTGGAAGTTTGTTAACCCTTTAGGTGTTTCACAGGAATTAAAACAAAGTGTAGGTGAAATTTCAAAATTTCATTTTTTTTGCAGATTTGCAATTTTAATACATTTTTCTAAGGAACACAGTAGATTTTACTAGAGAAATGTGACTAAAAATTGATTCCCCCAATTCTTTTGTTTTCAAAAATATCCTATATGTGGCCCTAGTGTGCACGTTGACCAAACCACAGGCTTCATAATAGAAGGAGCACCTACTTGATTTTGGAGCCTCCTTTTTATGAGATTATTTTTTAGGCACCATGTAGGTTTCTAGGCACCATAAGATGCTAAAATTTAGGAACCCCCCACAAGTGACCCCATTTTGCAAACTACACCCTTCAGGGAATTCATTTAGGGGTATAGTGTACATTTCAAACCCCCAGGGGTTTCACCAATTTTGATACAACTGGGCTGTGAAAATGAAAAAATTTAATTTTTCATTTTCACAGCTCAGTTGTATCAAAATTGGTGAAACCCCTGGGGGTTTGAAATGTACACTATACCCCCTGATGAATTCCCTGAAGGGTGTAGTTTGCAAAATGGGGTCACTTGTGGGGGTGTTCCACTGTATGGGTGCTTCAGGGGTCATTCAACCAGAATCTGTGCTGCAAAATCCAAATATCACTCCTTCCCTTCTGAGTCCTGCCATGCACCCAACTGGTATTTTTTGGTCACATGTGAGGCATTGCCATACTCGGGAGAAATTGTGGCACAGATTTTGGGGTGCTTTGTCTCCTTCATTCCTTGCAAAAATGAAACATTTTGAGCCAGATCTGCATTTTTGTGTAAAAAATTGTAATTTTTTACACAAAAATGCAGTTCTGGCTCAAAATTTTTCATTTTCGCAACGAATGAAGGAGACAAAGCACCCCAAAATCTGTGCCCCAATTTCTCCCGAGTACGGCAATGCCTCATATGTGACCAAAAAATACCATTTGGGTGCATGGCAGGACTCAGAAGGGAAGGAGTGATATTTGGTGGTGGAATGAATGGTGGGTGCTATGTCGCATTAGCAAGACCCCCGAAGCACCAATACAGTGGAACCCCCCCACAAGTGACCCCATTTTGCTCACCAGCTTTGGGAGGGGGGCTGGCACTGCGGCTGGTGGGGGGGTGGGAGGGGTGCTGGCGCTGCAGCAGCCGGGTGGGTGGGAGGGGGGGCTGCCGGGTGGGAGGGGGGGGGTGGGCTGGCGATCGGTGGTGATCGGTGCTGTACTTAACAGCACCGATCACTGTATGTATATATATATATGTGTGTGTGTGTGTGTGTGTGTGTGTGTGTGTGTGTGTGTGTATATATATATATATATATATATATATATATATATACACATACATATACACATACATATACACACACACACACACATATATATATATATATATATATATATATATATATATATATATATATGTGTACATATATACACACACATATATATATATATATATATATATATATATATATATATATATATATATATAGTTCATTTAATCCCATTCACATAAAAATCTTATTCTTCCTCCTGCTGTGCTGCGGCTGGCGGGGGGGTGGGAGGGGGGCTGGCGCTGCGGCTGCTGGCTGGGTGGGAGGGAGGCTGCCGGGTGGGAGGGAGGCTGCCGGGTGGGAGGGAGGGCGGGCTGCCGTTCGGTGGTGATCGGTGCTGTACTCAACAGCACCGATCACCACCGATCTCTGTGTTACCGAGTGGCTTAGCCGCCGGTAACACAGAAAACGCTGCAATTGGCTGTTCACTTTTGAACAGCCAATCGCAGCGATCGCCGACCGGGGGGGGCACCCCTGCCCCCCCTGGGCGGCGAGGGGGGATGTCAGGGACAGCAGACATCTCCAAACTGTCACCGCGTCTATAGACGCGGTGACAGTTAGAACTCATGACGTACATTTCCGCCATGTGTCGGGAAGTCCTTCCCGACCATGACGGAAATGTACGTCAAATGTCGGGAAGGGGTTAAAATTTTTGGCCAGTCGCTTTTTGAATGCAACAAATGCTTTTTTTCTGTAAATAGCGATGCATGCTGAATTAGGCTCATAAGTGCTACAATGTCCATGTAGTGGTGGCCCTTTTTGTAGTCAAGGGCCACCAGCTAGCAACACCGAGAGGCAAATGGCAAAATCTGAACTCAAAAAGGCAAAGCCTCAAATATTTCATTACATTTTCAATTTGAGGTCTGTAGACAAATGTTCTTTGAATGGTTTAAAAGATTTGAGCATTTCAAATAATTACTTACTGTAAGAAAAGTTAACAACATTTGGCAAATTATCTTTTTAACAATTGGAATTCGTGGTGTGGCTTTTTAATATATTAATTTACAACATATTTGCAACTCCTAAAGAAAATGTATTTTCAGAGGCTGCAGCAAAATTATAATTAACACTATTAAGAATTATTAAATTCTAATTGTAATAATAATTGTAGAACAAAATTACAGATGTCTCTATTTTGATGACATTTTAAAATGATCAAATGTATACTATTAAAGATTCCCTGATATCTGCTTTTCTAAAATAACTATTTTGGGAATCTGATCCAGATTAAAATTGAACTCAGATTTTCTGCCGGACAAGAATAGAGTATTATTCACACAAATATGTGATTCATTGTTAGGGTCAATTTATCAATAAACATTTGTGGTATATTCTCTCAAAACAGGCAATTTCAAGGTATACATACATATATTGGGGGTTACTCGAATCCACCAAACCTCCGCCCGTTGAATGCTGCCCCCCCCACTTACATAGTCACTTACATATACGTGCACGCTGGGACGGAATTGGGCGGGCAGCTGAAACGCTGGGTGTCTCCATATAGTTATGGGGCTGCCCGGCGTCTCACCCCCCTCTCCGCAAACCCCCCACCCGCTTTGTTGGGTGTGTGCACCCAGCGAACAGAATGTTCACCTTGGGTGCACGCACATGTGCAGAAATGCGCATGCACATGTGCAGAAATGCGCATGCATACTAAAAACCCATCGATTCCCGTTCAAACACTGACCTGAATAAGGTCCTTTATGTATCCCCACATGAACTATGCACAGCAGTACCTCCATTTTCAACTGAAAATGCAGCTTCATACATTTCTATGGTAAGCTGAATCCAGGGGGGCCCACAATGCTCAGGCTGCACTATACTTGCCTACCTTTAAATGGGACCACTTGTAAAACACAATAGATGAACAAGCCCAACACATATCAGTACAGTAGATCTTACTGCATACTTACCTACTTTTGAAAACGCATGTGAGGGAGATTGTGAAGGTGGCACCTAGAAGCGCGGACATGTACTGCTACATCTGAGAGGCGCGTCATACAATGCCTTCCAAGTGTATATGAGCCCCAAAGAAGTCATTAAGACCTACTGTACTTGTTGAAGAATAGACACTGATATATGTCAGGACCAGGCCATGCCATCGGCCATCAATCATTTGAAATCATCAATGGTTTATGGTCGATGTAGAATAGATTTGCCATGGATAGGAAATAACCAGATGGTTTCTCTCCATCGATGTGAAGCATAAATTAATATTTATTTATTTTTTTCCCCAAGGGGCCCGGGTCATGGAGCATTTCTCCTCCATGAGAATTGTGAATCCCTGCCCCATGTTTTGATTGGCCCACAGGCCAATCAGTCAAAGGAAATGGCAATAGCAAGGATGGCCATCCTTAGTCAGGATTTGCTCATGTATTGTGTTTTACACGTGGTTCCACATAAGAGGCCATGAGAAACCTTGTTTAAAATGCATGTTCCCATAGGGATCATAGGGGCATATGTTTTAAGCCTTAACAAGAGATAAATGCAAGGGTGATAAGGAGAGATAAACGTCCAGCCAACCAGCTCCTTACGGACTTTTTTCCAAACACAGCCTGTAACATGGCAGTTAGCAGGTGATTGGCTGGACGTTTAGCTCTCCTTATCACACTTGTATTTATCTCTTGTTAAAGCTTAACCCCTTCCCGACATTTGACGTACATTTACGTCATGGCCGGGAGGTACTTCCCGACACATGGCATAAATGTACGTCATGAGTTTAAACTGTCACTGCGTCTCGAGACGCAGTGACAGAGGGACGATGTCTGCTGTCCCTGACAGCAGACATGTCCCTGCATGCCCAGGGGGGGCTGCGATGTCGCCCCCCCGTCGGCGATCGCTGTGATTGGCTGTTCAGTGTGAACAGCCATTCACAGCGTTTTCCTGTGTTACCAGCGAATCGGACGCTCGGTAACACAGGTGTCAATCACCGCCGGGCGTCAGGGGGCATGAGGGGGTCATCGGTGATGATGACACCTCACCCCACCCTCACCCCACCTGCCCCCAAGGCTGTGATTGGTCCGTGGGACCCACGGACCAATCACAGCCAAGGCGCGACATTTAAACTGACGGTGACTGCGCTGCAGACGCCATTCCGGTCTGGAATAGCGTGCAGAACGGTCACCGTGCCTGCCTGCCGTGAATACCGACCTGATCCTTGCTAATACTTACCTGATCCTTGCAAATACCTTACCTGATCACCTTATCACTGCTTGTAGCGTGCTGGACGCTTCCTGGATCTGACTTCCTGAGACTTCCTGCTGCTGCTGCAGTGTGATAGAGAGATAGAGAGATAGAGAGAGAGATAGAGAGAGATAGAGAGAGATAGAGAGATAGTGACAGAGAGAGCTATATTTTGTGTCTGCTACCCCCCCTTTTTGGGGGTGCAGGGGTTTTCTATATATATATATAACTGTCAGTGCTGCTGCTGCAGTGTCATACAGTGATAGATAGTGATAGATAGTGATAGATAGTGAGAGGTAGAGAGATAGAGAGATTTGTGTCTGCTACCCCCCCTTTTTGGGGGTGCAGGGGTTTTATTTTATATATATAACTGTCAGTGCTGCAGTGTCATAGAGTGATAGATAGTGATAGATAGTGAGAGATAGAGAGATAGAGAGAGATAGTGACAGAGAGTGATAGAGAGTGTATATTTTGTGTCTGCTACCCCCCCTTTTTGGGGGTGCAGTTTTTTTTTATACATATAACTGTCAGTGCTGCTGCTGCAGTGTCCTAGAGTGATAGATAGTGAGAGATAGTGAGAGATAGAGAGATAGAGAGAGATAGTGACAGAGAGTGATAGAGAGTGTATATTTTGTGTCTGCTACCCCCCCTTTTGTGCTGATCAGTATATCTGTGCTGATCAGCAACTTTTTGGGGGCGCAGAGGTTTTTTTTTTATATATATACCTGTCAGTTGCTGCCAGTTGCACTGTCAGTTGCACCAAAGGTTGTGCACCTGCTGTCCCTCACTGGTAATCAGTGTCGCATCACTGATCACCTTTTTTTTTTTTTGTGAGTGCTGTGGGGTCTTTTTTTAATTTTTTTTTTACACACACTGATTTTGTGGGTGTCCTGTGGCCACTGTGCGCCGATCAGTGACGTACATCACTGATCAGCTTTTTCGGCACAGGGTTGATCAATTTTTTTTTTTTTTTTGATCAGATTCCTGTTGCCTTTGAGCGCTGTTCAGTGACAGACGTTACTGACCAACATCTGTGCTCAATTTTTGGCGCAGGACCTTTTTTTTTTTTTTTTAACCCCTTCAATTTTTTATTTTTAACCCCTTCATTTTTTTTTTTTTTATTGGTATAAAGTATTTTTTTTTTTCTGCACCACATACACACTACATACCCCCCGGATTGAAATAAAGTTTGTACCCCCCCCTACACTATACACGTGTTGAAACATTTCACTACCAGTAACACAAAAATAAAAATGGCATCCCAAATGTCCTCCCAAATGTCCTCCCAGTCATCCAGGAGAATGTATTCAGTGGAGGAGGCATATGCCATGCTTGCCTCTGACTCTGACACAGGCAGTGATGCAAGCGGGGAATTTGAAGGATTCGTCTTAAGCTCCTCTTCCTCCTCTGGTGATGAGGGACCCCCTCAAAGACGCCCCCGTAGATCAGCTGAGATTCCCCCCCCAATAATTGATCTAGTATGGACCCCACCACCAGACAATTTTGAGCCCCAGGTTCCTGAGTTTTTGGCCATGCCAGGAATCCAATTTGATTCCACAGGTCTCAGAGAAATTGACTTTTTCAAATTATTTTTCTCTGATGATTTTATAAATTTAATGGTGGACCAAACTAATTTATATGCCCAGCAGTTTATTGCTCAAAACCCCACGTCATCATTTGCTAGGTGGACCCCTGTAGATGCAGTAGAGATGATGACGTTTTGGGGTCTGGTGTTTCATATGGGCATAGTAAAAAAGCCAGAAATTAGGCAATATTGGAGTACAGATGTTCTGTACAGTACTCCATTTTACCGTATGGCCATGCCCCGGACTCGATTTGAGACAATTCTTAAATTTATACATTACACCGATAATGCACAGTGCCTACCCAGAGATGATCCCACCTTTGACCGGCTATTCAAAGTCAGGCCGGTCATTGATCATTTCAGTGCCAAATTTAAAGAGGTGTACATCCCTGAAAAATTTATTTGTATCGACGAGTCCCTTATACATTTTAAAGGAAGGGTTAAATTCCGCCAGTACCTTCCCAGTAAGAGGGCAAGGTATGGCATAAAAATGTATAAACTGTGTGAAAGCACCTCAGGGTACACCCACAGGTTTAGGGTTTATGAAGGGAAGGATTCAAGAATTCAACCGCCAGAATGCCCCCCCTCCCTCGTAGGTGTTAGTGGGAAAATTGTCTGGGATTTAGTGCACCCCTTCCTGGATAAAGGTTATCACCTCTATGTGGATAACTTTTACACTAGCATCCCCCTGTTTAAGGCCCTTGGTTCAAGAGGTACAGCAGCTTGCGGTACTGTGCGCAAGAACCAAAGAGGCCTCCCAAAAACGCACATTGCCCAAGTAATGAGAAGGGGTGAAAGCAGGGGAATATGCAACGAAAATATGTTGTTGGTCAAATATAAGGACAAGAGGGATGTCCTTATACTGACAACAATTCACGGAGACAGTACCACCTCCGTCCCTGTACGAGGTACCAGTACCCACACCTCCAAACCTAATTGTATCCTGGATTACAATAGGTACATGGGCGGAGTGGATCTTTCAGATCAGGTACTGAAGCCGTACAGTGCCCTGCGGAAAACAAAAATCTGGTACAAGAAGGTGGCCGTGTATATCATCCAGATGGCACTGTATAACGCTTACGTGCTATTCCGTTCTACCGGCCAGAGGGGGACATTTATGCACTTTCAAGAGGAAGTCATAAAGGGCCTAATATTTGGGAACCAGCAGGCAGAGGGCCCCAGTACTTCTAGTACTGGCCCCCGTATTGTACCAGGGCAGCATTTTCCTGATGAAATCCCCTCCACTGGAAAAAAGGGCAGGACACAAAAAAGGTGCAAAGTTTGCTATAAAAAGGGAATAAGAAAGCAAACTATTTTCCAGTGTGACACTTGCCCCGACAAACCCGGCCTATGTATAAAGGAGTGTTTTAAAATATACCACACATCTATGGAATATTAGGTTCATAATTTCACCGTGCTTCGGGGGTCTTGCTAATGCCACATAGCACCCACCATTCATTCCACCAGAATCTGAGCCGCAAAATCCAAAAATCACTCCTTCCCTTCTGAGTCCTGCCATGCACCCAACTGGTATTTTTTGGTCACATGTGAGGCATTGCCGTACTCGGGAGAAATTGGGGCACAGATTTTGGGGTGCTTTGTCTCCTTCATTCCTTGTGAAAATGAAAAATTTTGAGCCAGAACTGCATTTTTGTGTAAAAAAATGTAATTTTTCATGTTCACTGCCCAGTTTTATCAAAATTGGTGAAACCCCTGGGGGTTTGAAATGTACACTATACCCCTAGATGAATTCCCTGAGGGGTGTAGTTTGCAAAATGGGGTCACTTGTGGGGGGGTTCCACTGTATTGGTGCTTTGGGGGTCTTGCTAATGCGACATAGCACCCACCATCATTCCACCAGAATTTGTGCTGCAAAATCCAAATATCACTCCTTCCCTTCTGAGTCCTGCCACTTTTTGGTCACACATGAGGCATTGCCGTACTCGGGAGAAATTGGGGCACAGATTTTGGGGTGCTTTGTCTCCTTCATTCCTTCTGAAAATGAAAAATTTTGAGCCAGAACTGCATTTTTGTGTAAAAAAATGTAATTTTTCATTTTCACTGCCCACTTGTATCAAAATTGGTGAAACCCCTGGGGGTTTGAAATGTACACTATACCCCTAGATGAATTCCCTGAGGGGTGTAGTTTGCAAAATGGGGTGACTTGTGGGGGGGTTCCACTGTATTGGTGCAACATAGCACCCACCATTCATTCCACCAGAATCTGTGCTGCAAAATCCAAAAATCACTCCTTCCCTTCTGAGTCCTGCCATGCACCCAACTGGTATTTTTTGGTCACATGTGAGGCATTGCCGTACTCGGGAGAAATTGGGGCACAGATTTTGGGGTGCTTTTTCTCCTTCATACCTTCTGAAAATGAAAAATTTTGAGCCAGAACTGCATTTTTGTGTAAAAAATGTAATTTTTCATGTTCACTGCCCACTTGTATCAAAATTGGTGAAACCCCTGGGGGTTTGAAATGTACACTATACCCCTAGATGAATTCCCTGAGGGGTGTAGTTTGCAAAATGGGGTCACTTGTGGGGGGGTTCCACTGTATTGGTGCTTGGGGGGTCTTGCTAATGCGACATAGCACCCACCAAAATTCCACCAGAATCTGAGCTGCAAAATCCAAAAATCACTCCTTCCCTTTTGAGTCCTGCCATGCACCCAACTGGTATTTTTTGGTCACATGTGAGGCATTGCCGTACTCGGGAGAAATTGGGGCACAGATTTTGGGGTGCTTTTTCTCCTTCATAACTTCTGAAAATGAAAAATTTTGAGCCAGAACTGCATTTTTGTGTAAAAAATGTAATTTTTCATGTTCACTGCCCACTTGTATCAAAATTGGTGAAACCCCTGGGGGTTTGAAATGTACACTATACCCCTAGATGAATTCCCTGAGGGGTGTAGTTTGCAAAATGGGGTGACTTGTGGGGGGGTTCCACTGTATTGGTGCTTGGGGGGTCTTGCTAATGCCACATAGCACCCACCAACATTCCACCAGAATCTGAGCTGCAAAATCCAAAAATCACTCCTTCCCTTCTGAGTCCTGCCATGCACCCAAATGGTATTTTTTGGTCACATGTGAGGCATTGCCGTACTCGGGAGAAATTGGGGCACAGATTTTGGGGTGCTTTGTCTCCTTCATACCTTCTGAAAATGAAAAATTTTGAGCCAGAACTGCATTTTTGTGTAAAAAAATGTAATTTTTCATTTTCACTGCCCACTTGTATCAAAATTGGTGAAACCCCTGGGGGTTTGAAATGTACACTATACCCCTAGATGAATTCCCTGAGGGGTGTACTTTGCAAAATGGGGTGACTTGTGGGGGGGTTCCACTGTATTGGTGCAACATAGCACCCACCATTCATTCCACCAAAATCTGTGCTGCAAAATCCAAAAATCACTCCTTCCGTTCTGAGTCCTGCCATGCACCCAACTGGTATTTTTTGGTCACATGTGAGGCATTTCCGTACTCGGGAGAAATTGGGGCACAGATTTTGGGGTGCTTTTTCTCCTTCATACCTTCTGAAAATGAAAAATTTTGAGCCAGAACTGCATTTTTGTGTAAAAAAATGTAATTTTTCATTTTCACTGCCCACTTGTATCAAAATTGGTGAAACCCCTGGGGGTTTGAAATGTACACTATACCCCTAGATGAATTCCCTGAGGGGTGTAGTTTTCAAAATGGGGTGACTTGTGGGGGGGTTCCACTGTATTGGTGCTTGGGGGGTCTTGCTAATGCGACATAGCACCCACCAAAATTCCACCAGAATCTGAGCTGCAAAATCCAAAAATCACTCCTTCCGTTCTGAGTCCTGCCATGCACCCAACTGGTATTTTTTGGTCACATGTGAGGCATTGCCGTACTCGGGAGAAATTGGGGCACAGATTTTGGGGTGCTTTTTCTCCTTCATACCTTCTGAAAATGAAAAATTTCGAGCCAGAACTGCATTTTTGTGTAAAAAATGTAATTTTTCATTTTCACTGCCCACTTGTATCAAAATTGGTGAAACCCCTGGGGGTTTGAAATGTACACTATACCCCTAGATGAATTCCCTGAGGGGTGTAGTTTTCAAAATGGGGTGACTTGTGGGGGGGTTCCACTGTATTGGTGCTTGGGGGGTCTTGCTAATGCGACATAGCACCCACCAAAATTCCACCAGAATCTGAGCCGCAAAATCCAAAAATCACTCCTTCCGTTCTGAGTCCTGCCATGCACCCAACTGGTATTTTTTGGTCACATGTGAGGCATTTCCGTACTCGGGAGAAATTGGGGCACATATTTTGGGGTGCTTTTTCTCCTTCATACCTTCTGAAAATGAAAAATTTTGAGCCAGAACTGCATTTTTGTGTAAAAAAATGTAATTTTTCATTTTCACTGCCCACTTGTATCAAAATTGGTGAAACCCCTGGGGGTTTGAAATGTACACTATACCCCTAGATGAATTCCCTGAGGGGTGTACTTTGCAAAATGGGGTGACTTGTGGGGGGGTTCCACTGTATTGGTGCAACATAGCACCCACCATTCATTCCACCAGAATCTGTGCTGCAAAATCCAAAAATCACTCCTTCCCTTCTGAGTCCTGCCATGCACCCAACTGGTATTTTTTGGTCACATGTGAGGCATTGCCGTACTCGGGAGAAATTGGGGCACAGATTTTGGGGTGCTTTTTCTCCTTCATACCTTCTGAAAATGAAAAATTTTGAGCCAGAACTGCATTTTTGTGTAAAAAAATGTAATTTTTCATTTTCACTGCCCACTTGTATCAAAATTGGTGAAACCCCTGGGGGTTTGAAATGTACACTATACCCCTAGATGAATTCCCTGAGGGGTGTAGTTTTCAAAATGGGGTGACTTGTGGGGGGGTTCCACTGTATTGGTGCTTTGGGGGTCTTGCTAATGCGACATAGCACCCACCAAAATTCCACCAGAATCTGAGCTGCAAAATCCAAAAAACACTCCTTCCCTTCTGAGTCCTGCCATGCACCCAACTGGTATTTTTTGGTCACATGTGAGGCATTGCCGTACTCGGGAGAAATTGGGGCACAGATTTTGGGGTGCTTTGTCTCCTTCATACCTTCTGAAAATGACAAATTTGGAGCCAGAACTGTATTTTTGTGTAAAAAAAATAATTTTTCATTTTCACTGCCCAGTTGTACCACAATTGGTGAAACCCCTGGGGGTTTGAAATGTACACTATACCCCTAGATGAATTCCCTGAGGGGTGTAGTTTGCAAAATGGGGTCACTTGTGGGGGGGTTCCTAACTTTTAGCATCTTATGGTGCCTAGAAACCTACATGGTGCCTAAAAAATAATCTCATAAAAAGGAGGCTCCAAAATCAAGTAGGTGCTCCTTCTATTATGAAGCCTGTGGTTTGGTCACCGTGCACACTAGGGCCACATATAGGATATTTATGAAAACAAAAGAATTGGGGGAATCAATTTTCAGTCACATTTCTCTAGTAAAATGTACTGTGTTCCTTAGAAAAATGTATTAAAATTGCAAATCTGCAAAAAAAAAGAAATTTTGAAATTTCACCTACACTTTGTTTTAATTCCTGTGAAACACCTAAAGGGTTAACAAACTTCCAAAATGCTGTTTTGAATACTGTGAGGGGTGCAGTTTTTGAAATGGCATCATTTATGGGGGTGTCTCACATACAAGTCCCTCAAAGTCACATCAGAACTGAACTGGTCCCTAAAAAAATCAGTGTTTGAAATTTTCTTGAAAATTTGAGAATTTGCTATTCATATTGTAAGCCTCCTAGTGTCCCAAAAAATTAAAAGGAAGTTGAAATAATGATGTCAACATAAAGTAGACATATGGTCTATGTTAGTTATTCACTATTTTGAGTGGTAAGATTATTTGTCTCACAAGCAGAAAATTTAACATTTTGCAAATCGCTAAATTTTCCATTTTTTCACGATATTTTGGTATTTTTCACAAAAAAACACAGACTGTATCGACCCAAATTTACCACT
The DNA here is from genome assembly GCF_055691185.1 of Crinia signifera. Classification (NCBI taxonomy): domain Eukaryota; kingdom Metazoa; phylum Chordata; class Amphibia; order Anura; family Myobatrachidae; genus Crinia; species Crinia signifera. The sequence goes on from NC_139220.1 coordinate 41,071,747, forward strand.
AATTTGAAGTACAATGTGTCACGAAAAAACAATCTCAAAATCACTGGGATAAGTAAAAGCAAAAAAAAGTTATCCCCACTTAAGTGAGACATGTCAGATTTGAAAAAAAGGGCTCTGTCAGGAACGCAAAAACTGGCTCTGTCAGGAAGGGGTTAATACATCTGCCCCATTGTGCTTTATACCCAATGCAGGGAAATGGTACTGACATGTATAGGGTTTATTTACTAAAATGGTATCCTCTATTGGCAACCGATTAGATTCTATAATCTAGAAGGTTCCAAATAAATAATTAGTAGAATAAAGCCCCATCTGTCCATTGACTGGAACCCATTCTGCACTGCACCACGGATGTTTTGTGCTTGGCATTTCCTTATAATGTTGTCATATTATGGAATTAATTTGGGAATGTACAGTTGCAAGACAAAGTATGTCTATTGTTGGAATTACCAACAATAGACAAACACAGTCTGCTTAGATTAATACCACACAAACAATTATATGTTCTCATGTTTTTATTGAACACACCATGTAAACATTTACAGTGCAGGGTGGACAAAGAATGCAAACCCTTGGATTTAATAACTGGTTGACCCTCCTTTAGCAGCAATAACCTCAACAAAACATTTCCTTTAGTTGCATATCAGACCTGCACAATGGTTAGGCGGAATTTTTGGACCATTCCTCTTTACAAAACGATTTCAGTTCAGCAATATTCTTGGGCTGTCTGGTGTGAATCGCTCTCTTGAGGTCATGCCACAGTGGGTTGAGGCCAGGACTCTGACTGGGCTGCTCCAGGAGGCGTATTTTCTTCTGTTGAAGCCATTCTGTTGTTGATCTATTCTGTGCTTTGGGTCGTTGTCCTGTTGTTGAGCATCAATTGGTGGCCTGACGTTCTCCTGCAAAATGTCTTGATAAACTTGGGAATTCATTATGATGCCCCCTCCACCATACTTCACAGTTGGGATGAGGTATTGATGTTGGTGAACTGTGCCTTTTTTTCTCCACACATAGGCCCTTATTCAGATCTGATCGCAGTACAAATTGGTTCTCAAAATGGGCAAAACCATGTGCACTGCAGGTGGGGCAGATGTAACATGTATAGAGAGTTAGATTTGTGTGTGTTTTTTTGTTTCTTTGCAGGATAAATACAGGCTGCATTATTTTTACACTGCAATTTAGATTTCAGTTTCAACACACCCAAACCAAATTTAACTATCTCTGCACATGTTACATCTGCCCCACCTGCAGTGAACATGGTTTTGCCTATTTTGAGAAAAATTTTGTACTGCGATCAGATCTGAATAAGGGCATTAGTGTTGTGTATTCCTTCCAAACAACTCAACTTTGGTTTCATTGGTCCACAGAAAATTTTGCCAGTAGTGCTGTGGAATATCCAGGTGCTCTTATGCAAACATCAAACTTGCAGCAATGTTTTTTGTGGACAGCAGTGTCTTTCTCTGTGGTGTCCTCCTATGAAATCCAGTCTTGTTTAGTGTTTTACGTATCCTAGATTCATCAACAGAGATGATAGCATGTGCCAGAGATTTCTGTAAGTATTTAGCGGACACTCTAGGATTCTGCTACACCTCATTGAGCATTCTGTGCTGTTTACAGAATGGCTACTCCTACGGAGAGTAGCAACAACGCTGAACTTTCTCCATTTATAGACAATTTGTCTTACCATGGACTAATGAGTATCAAGGTTTTTAGAGATAATTTTGCAACCCTTTCCAGCTTTATGCAAGTCAACAATTCTTATCGTAGGTCTTCTGAGAGCTCTTTTGTGCTCTTTTGTGCGAGGCATGGTTCACATCAGGAAATGTTTCTTGAGAATAGCAAACTCAAAACTGGTGTGTGTTTTTACAGGGCACCTTTAACCACCTCCAATCTTGTCTGATTGATTGGACTCCAGGTTGGCTCTTGCAGAAGTAATTAGCCTAGCGTTCACATACTTCGCCCACCCTGAACTGTGAATGTTTACATGGTGTGTTCAATAAAAACATGACAACATATAATTGTTTGTGTGGTAGTATAAGCAGACTGTTTGTCTATTGTTGTGACTTAGTAGATCAGAACACATTTTAGGACCAATTTATGGAGAAATCCATGTAATTCCAAATGTTTCACCTACTTTTTCTTGCAATTTACATCTTTAGCAACTAGAACTATAATCCGGATTGAGAATGACTTAATGAGTACTTTTTACAGGGCACTAATAGGGTGTAACATTTTCCCCTGTAAGTCACCCGAGGTTATTGCTAGCTTTAATCATTTTAGTGCACGGTATTTATGATAAACGTCCGATTTCCCCATATTCCCAACAGAGATGATATTCCTTACACATGGAATTTATCACTTTTGCAGATGCAGAAAGAACAGATTGTAAGCTAATCACACGGTACAGACCCTTCTAGCCAGCTGCACAATGTGCTGCTACTACATCTTCATCAATGTGATATCACTAGACATGCTGGGGAAGGGTTAGAGGACTTGCTGTACTAAGCATAGAGCCCGAGCAGGTTGTACAGTATACTAGTATACCAAGTTCCCTGCCTAAGTTGCTCCATTCCACTCCTAAATTAGAATTTAAGTAACATTGAACACTGCAGGAAATGTACATCTCGTAGGAGAATACACTCAAATAAATAAAATCCACATATTAATGGCTTGGTCAAAGTCCAGCTTCCTCCACTATAAATCCATCCAACTTCCTTCACTGTAAAAATGATCCCAGTTAATATTTTATAGATAAAGCAATCAAACTAAACATAATAACCTCCTTTGGACTCCCGATTTAGAGTGTAGGCACCTCTGGGGGGGTGCAGTATAAAGTTCTAGCAACGGCAGTGCTGCTCCACTCAACTATTGCAACCATCAACTACTGTACCTGTATCCCCTTCTCCATTGTCAATCCTCAGGACTGGATTTGGATTATTCTCTGTGGTCAGACACCAATGACAAGTTTGTTCCCACAGTGAATGCAACTGTACACATCTTGGTATAGGCCCATGCTATAGGAGTCAGATGGAACTCTGGGGAATTGGACGGGAACTGGGCACACAGAACCACCATGATTAAGGGCGGGATTCTCTAATAACTCCCGCAGCACATCGCCGGCACTCGCGATTATTAACGCCGAAGCAATGGGCGGCGATGTGCTGTGGGTCCCCCCTCCCTCCCTGCACCCTCACCCGGCTGTGTGAGGACTCCTTTTCTGGACACAGGTGAGGAAGGGCATCGTGGATCGGTGGTGGGCGCGCGGGGAATGCGAAAGAAAGCCCATAGGCTTCCATGGGGTTACGCCAGCTAGAACTGGCGTAACCCCCCGCAGCGAAGCCCCAGCGGTGGGGCTTTGCTGCATATGAAAATGCGGTAAAACCCCAGAAAACTGTTTTTTTACGGCATTTTTAGTTTGGTGAATCTCGCCCTATAGCTCTCTGCAAATTGTGACTCGTACATACAAGGAAGAGGAGCAGCTGGCATCGGACTGGTGCGAGACGACGGTTGTGGGAGTTGGTGTAAAGTCAATAAGCTTTACGGCTTCCCACTTGCAGATGCACGGACCCCAAATTTCCAGTGGAACATTAGCATAAGGTAGTCAGCGTGGCTTTCACAGCTGTTTACAACTATAGCCTGCCTGGATACAATGTTCTGTCTATGAAGAATTGGGCATTGGTACACATATGTATGCTTGTGTGTCACACTCATGCATATCCCCTCTCCCCTCCAGGGCAGTGAGGGCGGGATGTAACAAGTGTTGCATTGTTAATGTAATAGATATTGATCGCATGGATGTCACGCTTAGTAACACTTTATTGCATGTACAATTAAAACCAGGGTTGCCTACCCTCCCCGGAATGGCTGGGAGGCTTCCAAAACTCGGGCCCCCCAGGAAAGATGGGCATCCCTCCCAGATACCTCCTCCCCAGCCCGCCCCCCCCTCTCCCGGCGGAAGTATTAATCTTCCATGATTCGCGCCTTTTCATGGAGGGGGCGGGGCTAAAGCTGAAGTGTCATTTAGCCCCACCCCCTCCTCGAAGACCGATGACATCTACATCAGGTCACGTTCCCCGAAGTGCTCTCCGGGCTTATCCCCGACAGGAGACTTTAAAACTAGGCAACTTTGTAATGAGAGGACCTCAGGGGTCATGGGTACAGGCTCTAGAATAGTTTTCTTTGGATTTTTGTACATAAAGGAAATGCAGATAAATCTCCAAAAATAGCAGTATTTAGAGTTATGACTACATTTTTGTACGTATATCCCGCACTAGAAAGAAATAGACGAGGCCGGCATTGAAAACATCCCTGCACTACAGCTAGGGGCCTTATACTCCCAGAAGCAGTGATGCACATCACAGTTTACTCTGCCCGTTGCCCAGCGGCAATCTATGTGCCGAAGCTGCCAGAGTCATGTGGGGTGCGGGGGTAGAATAATAACTCTATAAAACGGGGATGGGGAAACTTTGGGGGAACGGATCATAAGATAGACAGCAACTAGGTCGACACCACTAGGTTTTTTTAGTCCTGAATATTGACACAGTCGACATGGACACTGAAATGTAATACCGGGTCCGCTCGCCATGCTTCGGGTGTGGATGGTAGGGCATGAAATACTACCTGATGGCACGTCGGCTATGAATAAAAATTAAAAACTCATGTCAACTTTTTGACTGTCAATTTTCCCCATGTCGACCTAATGCTTGTGTCGACCTAACCCATGTTGACCTGATGCCGGATATGCTCATGGAAAACGCTGTAGAGTTACCTTATCTGTAGAGTTACCAGCATGTCCTATTGCGGCTCAGGCATCTATTTACTAAAGGCCCACTTTGAGCTGAAAGTCGCTCAAAGCAGCAGGTTTGAGCGGCTTTCAGCTCAAAGCCGCCCAGTGTGTATGCCCGGGCGATTATCGGTGAGCGCTGCTGCTTGCTCCCGCAACATCGCCGGGAAAGCCGTTCATCTGCTGGTTATACCAGCAGATAAGCGGCTTTCAGGACGGCTTTGCATAGCGCTGCGCTATGCAAAGCCGTCCTCCCCCCATACGTCGGCGCCGGGCAGGGGGAAAGCCGCTCAGTGTGTATGCATTGAGCTGCTTTCCCCGCACATCATCGCTGTCCATACATGCTGGGCATAATGATAAAGTGGACAGATAATAAAGAACTAACCAACCAGTTTCTGTCATTTTTTTTTCAAACACAGCGTGTAAAACTTTATCTCTCTCCAGGAGCCAGGTGCATTAAGCTTCAAAAAGTAATAAGGTGTTGGAGCCAATCAACACCTAACTGCTATGTTACAGGCTGGGTTTGAAGAATGACAGGTAGGAGACATAGGCGTGCGCAGGCCATTTCCTTAGGGGGTGCACCATTAGATGGGCGTGTCCATCACCACCTACTGGGCGTGTCCATCACCATCTACTGGGCATGTATATTACAGCCTACTGGGCTGTGCAAACTAAATATTGTAGGTGACTTATTTATGTACATGCATTTTAAATGAATCACCCCCTCCCACGTGTACTAGAAACAGGGAATGTGCCCGCCAAAATGCCATGCACAGTAATGCCCATTACATATAATGCCATGCACAGTAATGCTCATTACACATAATGCCACACCATAATGCCCAGATCACACATAATGCTACACATATTAATGGCCCTTCTACATAATGCCACACCCTGTATTTTTGTAAAATAGGGACAATAGGGACAGTGTGTGCCAAAAATTTACACCGTAATGCCTATTACATGTCACACACCCATTACATAGTATAACACATGCCATAATGCCCATTACACATTATGCCGCACACCGTAATGCCCAATACACATTATGCCACACAGTGATAGTGAGTGATAGTGGCATATGGGTGACAGTGGCGTGTGAGTATTAGTGACATGGGACAGGGTGTTGGAGACAAATATTACCTACCTTAACTGCGCAAAGCAACAGCATCAGCTATCTGGGAGCTCTAGATGGAGCAATCTCCTTCACCCCGTGTCCTGCTCTTTACCACAATGACACATTCCCTCACCCTGCGGCCTGCACTAAATTACTCTGAACACTCCCTTACCCTGCGCTCTATCACACTGATGCACTCCCTCACACTGACACGCTCCCTCACTCAGCGGCCAGCGCTCTGTCACACTGACGCGTTCCCTCACCCTGCGGTCTGTGCTCTATCATACACTGATGCACTCTATCACACTGACATGCTTCCACACCCTGCGGCCTGCACTAAATCACACTGACGCGCTCCATCACCCTGCGCTCTCTCACACTGATGCACTCCATCACCCTGCAGCCTGCGCTCTATCACACTGACGCTCCCTCACACTGACGTGCTCCATCACCCTGGGCTCTCTCACACTGACGCACTCCATCACCCTGCAGCCTGCGCTCTATCACACTGACGCTCCCTCACACTGACGTGCTCCATCACCCTGCAGCCTGCGCTCTATCACACTGACGCTCCCTCACACTGACGTGCTCCATCACCCTGGGCTCTCTCACACTGACGCACTCCATCACCCTGCAGCATGCGCTCTATCACACTGATGCTCCCTCACACTGACGCGCTCCCTCACTCAGCAGCCTGCGCTCTGTCACACTGACACCTTACCTCACCCTGCGGTCTGTGCTCTATCGCACACTGATGCACTCTATCACACTGACATGCTTCCTCACCCTGCGGCCTGCACTAAATCACACTGACACACTCCGTTACCCTGCAGCCTGCACTAAATCACACTGACGCGCTCCATCACCCTGCACTCTCTCACACTGATGCACTCCATCACCCTGCAGCCTGCGCTCTATCACACTGACGCTCCCTCACACTGACGTGCTCCATCACCCTGGGCTCTCTCACACTGACGCACTCCATCACCCTGCAGCCTGCGCTCTATCACACTGACGTGCTCCATCACCCTGGGTTCTCTCACACTGACGCACTCCATCACCCTGCAGCCTGCGCTCTATCACACTGACGCTCCCTCACACTGACGCGCTCCCTCACTCAGCAGCCTGCGCTCTGTCACACTGACGCCTTACCTCACCCTGCGGTCTGTGCTCTATCACACACTGATGCACTCTATCACACTGACATGCTTCCTCACCCTGCGGCCTGCACTAAATCACACTGACACACTCCATTACCCTGCGACCTGCGCTTTATCACACTGATGTGTTCCCCCACTCTGCGGCATGCGCTCTATTACACTGACACATTCTCTTACCCTGCAGCCTGCGCGCTCTCACACTAGCGCTCTCCCTCACTCTGACACACCATGCGGCCTGCAGTCTATCACATTGATGCACTAACTTGCCCTGTGGCCTAACCTTCCCTTTTTTCCACCTAAGCCCCCCCCCCCTCCCCCACAGCCTAACTCTATGTCCCATCTAGTGCCTAAATCTAATCCTCCCTCCTCCAACCTAATGCTAACCCACCTTACATAACTAATTTCACAAGAAAAACACACACACACACAGAAGTATTCCCTCTACTCACTGTTGCCTGAGGAACAGAGGGTAATCTTCCTGATGGGCATGCCCTGGTCTGGAAGGATGTAGAGCTGCCCCTCCTCTCCCTCCATGACAGCAGCAGCAATGTGAGCAGGCATATAGTGACCTCCGTGTAGCCCCGCCCCTGACTCCCGTGTAACCCCGCCCACTGACTCCTTTGTAACACAGCCCTCCTCCATTCCGTCTCCGAGTCCTCCTGCACGGCTAACAATGCCAAAAGTGCAGTAAGGACCTGCACATCATTATCTCTGCGCTCCCGGCCGCAGCACAGACTCTGCTGCCACTGCTCCTTCTCCAGACAGTGTCAGCTGCCAGCCCCTGTAAAATCGTGCGGGGGGGTGCCGATCATTAGGAGGTGCCTGTGCACCCCCGGCACCCCCTGTGCGCACGCCTATGGTACAGATGGGTCAGGGTCCATCTTTGCAGGGGATGGCGCTGGCGTCGCCAGCCGCCATCCCCCGCCAGCGCCATGGCGATCGTGAGAAGGGGACGCGCGCGCACGAGAGGCGCACGCGCCCCCTTCCGACGGCGCTTCCAAACGTTTCCCCGGGTCCCCGCCGGCTTGCCGGCGGTAACCCGGGGTCCCCGCCGCCTGCCCGCATCCCCCCTAACCCCCCCCTAACCCCGTCCGTCTCCCTGAGGCGGAGACGGACAGGGTTTCCGCCACGCTAGCGACGGAGACTGAGACGCGCGTGCGCGTGAGACGCACGCGCGTCTCAGTCTCCTCGCTGGCGAGGCTGCTGGCGGGTCGCCAGCGCGTACGTTCTGGCGACCCGCCAGCAAGGATGTGCATAGGCACATACTGTAGGAGATGATTGATTGGCTGGTTGTTTATTTCTCACTGATTGGCTGGTTGCTTATCACTCTCCACCCTATCACTTTTGGGAGCTTGATACATCTGGCCCTTACCGTTTAGCTGTCTGACAACATTGTACAGCTTATGCAAGCGTAGCCAAGGTATAGAATAATTCCTTATACCGTTAATTAAAGTGCCAATGCCACCCTTGGCTTTGTGCTGTGAAATCTTCCATGATAAATAACATTATAGCAGGGAGCTGCAGAAGGCATGGCGTGCCGGAGTGACACTGATGTGTTGTGAAGCTCTTGAAAACGGCCATCTGAGAACAGCTCCACATGTCATCTAACAGATGGGCAGCTCAGTGATTGCTCTCATTTACAAGTGAATTACTTCCACTGATGATATCAATGGAATGGCACAAACAGCAGAGCCAGGACCACCTACAGACACAACACCAAATACTCAACTAGATCAGAATATATATATATATTTTAAATGTATATTATTTTATCATCTTGTTTCGTTTAAAATATTATTATTTCTAACAAAAAATAGCACCATTCCCTGTATGTAATCCATAGGGGTAAATGTATTCACGGTGCGACGGACAGGTGCGATGCCATGTGTGCTCTCGCGCACATCACATGGCGCAGCACATAAAGTATGTGCTGCCCGTGCGTTTTGAACTAGATTGCATCACCAAACGCACAGTACTTTAGTCCATTCACATACGTTTTGAAATTAATGCGATGCGAGCTAGTTCAAAACACACAGATTTTATGGCTCCGTGTATGGGTGGCATAAAATGAGATTTCTATTGAAGATGGGATGTTGCCCATACCACTCAGATTCTACTTTTTTTTTTTTGGCACCTTTTAGAAAAGGCATTCCCAACCTCGGTCCTCAAGGCACACTAACAGTGCAGATTTAAGTGATATCCAGGCTTGAGCACAGGTGACTTCATTAGTGATGATAATAATTATTATTATTTTATAGCACTCTTTCTCCAATAAGACTCAAGGCGCTTAACAGATAAAATAAATGTAATACAGTACAGGAACAATGAAGTACAGAAAAGCTTTTCATAAAAGATACTCAAGGGAATAACGGAAATGCTTGAGTAAACAGGAAAGACTTGAGTCAGATTCTGAAGGATTCTAGAGTGGGGGTCTCTCGAACTGTGCGGGAAGGGAGTTCATTAGAGTCGGAGCCATATGGCTAAAAACTCGACGCCCCAGATAAATTACCGGAGATTCTAGATACTGCTAAAAGTCATTCATCTACAGATGGAAATCAATAAAACCTGCACTGTTGGTGTGCTTCGAGGACCATGGTTGGGAATTACTTTTCTAGAAGACAGATAGAATCTGTTTGGTTGCTACGGGCAATATTCCATCTTCGATAGAACTCCCATCTTAAAAAGATTTTGGGCCAGATTCTCTAAATTTCAAAAGTGATCAAATTGAGAGAGTGATAAACAACCAGCCAATCAGCTCCTACCTGCCAGGTCACAGACTGTGTTTGAAAAATGTCAGACAGGAGCTGATTGGCTGGCTGTTTATTACTCTCTATTTTATCACATTTGAATCTTAGAGAATCTTGCCCATACTCTGTAGTCTTTTCCAGTCAAGCTTGTCTCCTAAAGCTCTCTGAAGATGGGATCTCAACAGATCCTACTGATTGTGAGAGCTGGTCCTGAACTATGGTCAAGTCTGTGCAGCAAGACGGTGGGAGAGTACAAGACAATCTGTCTCTGTGACTAGTATATAAAATGTGGTCCATTATTATAGTGTGGAAGGACACCCATACAAATGCAAGAACACATCATCCTCTTGTTGGCATTTACCCCAATGGTCCATGTGCAGAGAGGTAGCAATGCTGGCCACAGTGCAACCATGATTTCTCTGAGGTTGGCAAACAAAATCGTACCTGTCTGCATGTTTACAGAGGGTATCATTGATTGGCTTTAGAGCAATGCAATTAAATGATAATAAATGACCCTTAATCAAGCAAATGTCAAATCAGTTGCTATGGGCTACCACACATTTCTTTCTTAGTAAATACGCCAACTTGTGAGTTAACAAATTTTATATTGAGCAATGTAATGCCTATATTAAATATGTGAAATGTTCCTGTTCATTTTCTGCACAGAGGCAAGAGCTGAGCAGAAAGGGAACAATGTGTGAGTTAGGTAAGTATTTCGCGGAGGGGAGCGGTGGGGAGTTGTGTCATGTTTTAAAAGTAATTTTATCATCAAAGCACAATGATACCAAAGACTGAAGCTCAGGGAACTTGCACTTAGAGTATCAGATGAAATTAACCCTGCTGTCAATGTTTCCATTGGATAGTTAATAAGCTGGAAGCCAGGACCTGGAAGCCAGAGGTCAGATGTCACGCCTCACTAGTCAAAGAAGGTGACAATGGGCCAAAGCCGCCCTCTGAAAATACCAGATGGCAGTTTGTCCAAAGCATAAGACGTGGTCACATTTCAAAAGACTCGGCACCACCATATATACATTACTGGGAACTGTTATTATAAGACCACTCATCGTTAATCCAGCAACTAATAATGTGCTACTCCCTGAACTAAGCTATATACACTGACCACAATATATCACGTTCATGACAATATCACCAGAGTGTGTGAATTAAGGTTGCCGGTGGGAGGATAAACAAATTTGCTTTTCCCATGAGAGAGGGGGTGATGCTCTGACATACATTGTGCACTTCTAATAATTATAGATCTGTAGAACATTATTGAAGTGTATCTATCTGTCACCTACACCATAGGCGCTTGCAGCAGGGCCGGACTGGCCATCTTTCATTTCTGTCAAAAGGGCTGATGGGCCATTCTGGCCTCTCGGCACTCTACTCAAGGGTCCGGCATACAGAAATATGGGGGGCATGCCGCTAAACTACACCCCCATGAACTGTGACATCACTCACAACCATAATGCCAGAGCTGTTATCAGTTTAGGCTGATCAGATTATCAGATTAGGTCGAAGACATCCGGGCGATAGCGTTGCATGGCCCCATGGCGTCACTATCGCCTGGAAAAATAGACTATGCAGGTAAGGCAATTTTGACTGTGCCACACACACACACAGTGTAGTGTATAGTCCAAATTGCCCATGGCCTTAGTCATAATTGGCCATCGGCTAAGCCAAAATTGGCTTAGTCAAAATCGTCCATGCTTCCCACCATATGTATAGTACACCCCATTACTTTTGCAACTGTCAAAAATAGATAAAAAAAAAAAATCCTAGAAACAATTGAAAGTTGGAATTAGAAGAAAAATGTTTTGTTTATCCCTGAAAGAAAAATAAAAGTGTCAAGTCAGGAACTGGATGGAACACAAAGCCTTGAAAAGGAAGCTCCCTGCAATAAAGAAATCCCTGAACAAATCACACCCTCTATAGCAGTGGCAGCCAACCCTAGCCCTCGAGAGCTACCAACAGTTCACATTTTCCAGACAACCTAGCTGCTGCACAGCTGCACTCATTAATCACTGACACATTTTAAAAGATACACAGATGGAGCTAATTCTGTGAGGAGACCTGCAAAACATGCACTGTTGGTAGCTCTCGAGGACTAAGGTTGGCTACCCCAGCTCTATAGCATAACAGGGCAGGAAGAATTACCCTTGCATTCTCCTCTATTATCTTTCTTAATATCGATTGTAGCATTCACCCATTTTACCAAGGAAACATTTTCTTGGTTTCCCCTCTTAATAAGCATCCCCTTCTTCCTCCATTTCTCTTTCTTCTTCATGAATGCCTTTGTCCCTGTTTTGGTATCAAGGCCATTTACAAAGGGGACATATCTGAAGCATTCCGATTGCTAAGTATCACAAAAGAAGTCCCCCCCTTTGGGGACAGTCCATGGCAGTGATCTCCCACCTTAATTGGGCGTGAGCTACTGAAGACAAATTTGAAACGAATAATAATTTAAAATCTGGATAATAACTGAAAAAAATCCCCCTTACACAATATGCCACACACTGTAATGCTTAATACAGAATATACCACACACCGTAATGCTTATTACACATTATACCACACCATAACGCTTATTACACATAAAACCACACACCATAATGTTTATTACACAATATACCACACACCAAAATGCCCGACACATTATATCACACACTGTAATGCCTCTGACACAATATGCCACACATCACAAAGCCTGACACAATATGCCACATACTGCAATGCACCCTGACACAATCAGGGCCGGAAACAGAAATTTTGGGGCCCCATACATTGATATCTCTGAGGGCCCCCTCAAACACTATCACCCCCCTTTGCTGGGACATAAACTGGAAGCGCATGCCCATTACTGGAGTGGTGTGCTCTATTACATTGATGCACTCCCTCACCCCACGGTCTGCGCTTTAGCACACTGACGCACTCTGTCGCTCATGGCTTGTGTTCTATCACACTAATGCACTCCCTCACCCTGTGGCCTGCGCTCTATCAAACTGATGTTCTCCCTCACCCTGCGGCCTGTGTTCTATCACGCTAACGCACTCCCTCACCCCACAGTCTGCTCTTTAGCATACTGATGCACTCCCTCACCCATGGCCTGTGTTCTATCCCACTGATGCACTCCCTCACCCCACAGCCTGCGCTCTATCACACTGAACACAGTATCTATCCTTATGTATCAATGCCTATTTCCCTATAGATTGTAAGCTTGCGAGCAAGGCCCTCCTACCTTTTGACTGTCTGTAAATACCCTAGGGTATCTAAAGAGATACAGTGCGCTTCTCTTCGGTGCAGGGAGAGAGGGAGTGCAGGGAGGAAGCCGGGGCTGCCCAGTTGTTACTGGAGCGCCAGACACGCCCTCTAAAAATCATGTAGAAGAGGGTTGCTGCAATAGGCCACACCCCATCTACTCAAGGCTCAAGGCTTATGCCCACCCCCCCCTCCTTGGCTCTGCCCTCTTTTCAGGACAGCCTTCGGCACAGCTGGTCCCGATTTAAAGGGGAGGAAAGTTGGGAGGAATGTGATAACTACACTGTTCACTTTTATTGAAATAGTCCAATGAAATGATGCTAGTACTATAGCATGTAGATTTATGGCTTTTCTCTCGCAAGTACATGTATAATCACTGAAATAAACATGTTGAGGTTTTGGTTTCCTTAGCAGTTTCTGAGAAAGAGCAAACAAGGAGATAAACATATTTGAGACTTTTTGTGAAAACGCAGAGATAGTAGTGACACCTCCTGATACATGCTCAGTGCACAGAAGATCTGCCTATCGCTGACAAATGTCTTTGCTCAACACATGTCATATCGAAATGATTTGGAATGTATCACTCAGTGCGGAGACCGTTTGCTTGTTTTCGGTTTGCCCACTTTTTGCAAAATATTAATTTCACTGCAATACATGAGTACATGTGTACAGTGCCTGAGTTATGTAGCATTCATCAGCTCCTAACTGACATGACAGGCCGTGTTACTGTATGTGCTAATTGGCTGATACTTTATCTCTCGACAGATTATCACCCTACACCGGTATTACAGGCATTGCACAGTGGAGGCGGGGCCAAAACGTCATTTGGTCCCGACGGCGGGAGTCGGACCCAATTTTCTGGAGCCTCTCAGCCATTATGATTAAGGCGTTATTATACTTTATTTCAGCAGCATTACAGGGCAGTAGTGCTTGCTTTGCTTGGCGATATAGTCCGGGAAAGATTTTTTCATTATTATTAATTTATTTTGATTTTAAATATTTGTTGTTTTGGTTGAAGAAATAAACGGTTTAATTTGTACACAAAGCCTTATAGTGTATATCATCTATTGGTACTTGTGTATTATCACGGCGCCCCCGATATTAAGTCACACGACTTTTAATCGCATCACATGTCATACACCCGATGCGATTTAAAATTGTATAAGCCCCCTATACGATTTTAAATGATATAAGCACCCTAAAGGCACGCGATGGTATACAATTTGAAATTGTATACCATTGTATATGGCATACAATGCGATGCAATGCAATTTTAAATTGTATAAGCACCCTAATGGGTGCTTACAATGTTAAATGCACCCCCACGCCACCCCCAGTATGAACGCCAACCCGAAGCGTGGCGAGCGCAGCGAGCCCGCGTCCTCCTACCTTTTCATACCCCACTATCCACGTCGGCATGGAGTTGATTTTATATAGTGTGGCGAGCGCAGCGAGCCACCGAGCCCGAAGCATGGCGAGCGGACGCGTAATACCTGTGAAGTAATGGGCATCCCCTCGCCACACTTCGGGCTCGATGGCTCGCTGCGCTCACCACACTATATGAAATCAACTCCACGCCGACATGGATAGTGGGGGTATGAAAAGGTCGGAGGATGCGTACCGCCGCCCCTCGCGGGATCGCTGCGCTCGCCACACTTTGGGTTCACGTTCATAGTGGGGGTGGCGTGGGGGTGCATTTAACATTGTAAGCCCCCATTAGGGTGCTTATACAATTTAAAATTGCATTGCATCGCATTGTATGCCATATACAATGGTATACAATTTTAAATTGTATACCATCGGGTGCCAATTGCGTCGCATCACATCGCATGCCTTATGGTCTGCGATGCGATGGGTGCCGTGATAGTACACAAGTACCCATTTATTATTATTATTATTATTATTATTATTATTATTATTATTATTATCATCTGGTATTTATATGGCCCAAAGCGCTGCTCATAATTTAACAATACAATCAAATTTCATAGTACACAGGTGATCATGAAGGATAGTAACAGACTGCTAGTTTAATATATACATAATAAAAAATTAGCAGACTATGGGGGGTATATAGCGGCAGGTGTCTATACAGTACAATGCTGTCTTTCCCGACAGCATTGAAGAGGCAGATCGACACAACGGGTCCGACTTTAAAAGCTGTCAGGCCTGTTTTACCGAGAACGGCCGTGAATTGTCGCGATTATGGCCGAATCTCGAGAGTCCACGGCCATTTACGTGGACACGACCCCTTTTCAACAATTGCCAGGCGGGACATTGAATACCAGTCGAGCAAAACAAAACCGGGCCAGGGTCATAGCTGTTGGGACGGATGTGCATATTGTGTGGAATATCGGTCCGATGCGGGTCGAGAGGTTGATCCTAAGATCACACGCGCTGTAAATATAATTTATACAAAACAAGATTTTTTTTTTTTAAATTCTGTTGCACAAATCAAATTGCAGCCTACCACCCTGTATACAATACAGAAAAGTATGGAAGGTCGGCGCTATACTGTGGATTAAAAGTGGTGTTCTAAGGAATAGTGGGGTATAGCGCCGCTATAACAGTTTCTGCTTCACCTCATTAGTGAGGCGAAGCAGGAGGGGACACCGACAAGATGTATCAACATCTTGCCGGCTGAAGCGGGGGAGCGCTCACTCCCCCCCTCCGGCGATGTCCCTCCTGGAGACCCCCCCCAATACCGGCTGACTGCGCATGCGTGGGATCTCGCTACTCACGCGAGATCCCAGCGCAGCTCAGAGCCAGCAGCAGGGCCAGCGTTGCCCTGCTGTGGGCATAGGGCATCGCCGCCTGCAGCTGTCGAAGTCGATAGCTGCAGGTGGCAGAACGGTCAGCGATGCTGACCATTCATATATTAGGCAGGAGGCAGGCGCGCACTACGAAATATCGTAGCTGTGCTATGCCTCCTGCCCCACAGCGCTGCATGCTAGACACCCACTCGGCGGGTGTCATAGATCAGGGGAAGCACTATCCCCTGCCATAACGCACGGGGATAGCGCATATTCCCCTGATTGCCTAATAATAAATCTACCCCAGTATAACATATGTTAGTCCTTCGCAGCTCTATTTCACAGCTTTGCTTCAATTTTTCAACTCTTCAAAACATCCCCCGCGAATACTTATATAGTGTAGTATGTAAAAAAAAAATGAAATATGGGAAACGTTATGGGGTCCTTTTCCTTATGGTATATGGTGTAGATATCTTATTACAGGATCACCACGTGTGACAGTCAAGGATGGTGCTTACATACAGATGGAGCCCCTGTCAACTTTGCTCGGCGCCCCTCAGAACCTCCCCTCTGCCGAGCGTCAGCAGACAAGGACTCCATTGAACTGGGACGCGCGTGAAGGGGCTGGCCAGGGGGAGCGAGTGCCCGAGATGCTCGTGCGCCCCATGGCAACAGAGCTTCCCCTTGACCCCCTCAGACAGTCCCCCTCGCTGCCCCGGCCCCCTTGCGCATCCCAGTCTTTTTGCGTGGGGCATCCAGACGGGCAGGGTTGGGGGGGGGGGGGTCGGGGCAGCGAGGGGGACCAGCAGCAGGAGAGACGGCGGTGGGGAGCTCCGTTGCCAAGGGGTGCGCAAGCTTCTTGGGCGCGCGCCCCCTGGCCAGCCCCTGCAAAGATGAAGCCGGCTACATCTGTAAAAGCGTACATTAAGGAGCTGATACCCCAACACATCAAGGTTTCTTTTAGGAAGTTCAGAGTGAATGCTCACTTGTATGCTTACATGTAGGTATAATGTCACACACTCATCAAGGTTTCTTTAGATTAGATTAAATTCTCCCAAATCCGATGAATAAAATCCAAAAATATTGGACTGGTGCCAGATGTATACAACAAACACAGAGGGATCGATGGAACACCCGGGAAGCTAACCTCAGGTCAGTTGATGTCTAGGCTCCCAGTGTAGTCAAAATAATATGACCGCAGGCACTGCACCAACGTGTTTTGACCTCTGCAGGGTCTTTATCAAGGGGTGACATATAATCTGTCGGCTTGCGGTCGTTAGCAGATCGTACGTGCTTTTAAAGCACATACGAAAACTCGTTCGATCGCTCTTATAACTTGTGTACCATCAGGTGGTATGCAGGCCGTTCTAGTGTATGGCCACCTTTAAACTGGCATACATTTATGCAACATCTTCTCTCGGAGAAGTCGCATGCAACCTTACCGGGCGGCAGGGACCTCACCGGGAGGCAGGATCACATACGATATATCATCGTATGCAGTATGTTTGCATACAATATATCGCAAATGATCCCAGCCAAGCATGCCTGCCTTGGCTGCAACCCAACATATCTCTTCTGTAGCCCATGCAAAAAGTGTCAAAGTCACAGTCTTACACCATATGCAACAATACATTACTCTATTTGTTACACATATAATTCAACAAAAGTGAACAGTGCACCATTTAAAAACAGTCCACGCAATTCCACTTCTATTGTACAGCCTGTATTTGTCACTGCTCAGAAATAATTATTTATTTATTAACAGTTTCTTACATAGCGCACACATATTCCGCAGCGCTTTACAGAGAATACAGGTATTTGAACATTCACATCAGTCCCTGGCCCAGTGGAGCTTACAATCTATATTCCCTACCACATGTACATGCACACACTGACATTCTAGGGTTAATTTGTTGGGAGCCAATTAGCCTACCAGTATATTTTTGGATTGTGGGAGGAAACCCACGCAAGTATGGGGAGAATATACAAACTCCACACAGTTAGGGCCATGGTGGGAATTGAACCCATGATATCAGTGCTGTGAGGCTGTAATGCTAACCATTACATCGTCCGTACTGTCCCTAATAATACTGTAATTCATACTTTCAGCCATCAGTACTCTAGCTTAATAAGAGAGGCAGGGGTGGTTTATAAGAGGAGGGTGGGAGCCCGTGAGTAGTAGACTCCTTGCATACCCCTTTATTTCTATTACACAGTACACTCTGATATTGTGCCAACGCCTACGGCACATGTGCAGGTCTATGGGAAAATGGCACCCACCATGTTCCCGGTGATTATTCTATATTCTATAGACCATTTTCCATGTGATTTTTGCTGCAGCGCAAACATGGAATGCCAAATAGGTAAGTAATTAAACATGAAGAGAGTGTGTCGGTGTGCACAACCTCTGGACCCAGGGATCCGTGTGCACCACAGGCACTCAGTATACTGTAAATTCCCCTACTCCTATACAGGTCGGGTTTCCCTTCTCTGTGTATTCCAAAAAAAACGAAATATTCCGAAAACCGTGGTTGGGGGGGGGGGGGGGGGGGGGGTGTTCCAGATTTTGTAAAAGCTGTATTAAAATATCTTTTTTTCCATTCTTTGGGGTTTATTCAGACTTGGTTGGAGTTCTGTGAATTTCCGTAAAGCTGCAACTCCTGGCGGTAGTCTGCGGGGGGGGGGGGGGGGGGGGGATGGGCACTGAGTACAGGACAAGGCCGCCTCACTCATCGGGTCCTGCCGCACAATGTGAAGCGCCCTACCCAGCGAAGCGCTCGCACATGACCGGCCATGTTTCAGGTTGCAATGGCTGCGTGTTCCGTCATGTCGTGGCCACCGTGACTCTTACTCGTTGCGTCCTGGGCACACCTGCATTTTCCACCACCCGTCATATATGAGCAGAAAGGACCCCCAACTGTCTAACAATGGCCCTTATTCTGATCGGTGCGGTAATATCCGCGTGCGTTCGCCCCGCCGATGTTTTGTGTCTGCGCATGTGCAGAGGCGTCTCTGAGCATGTGCGAGCGGGACGTACGGCCAAATCCCGCATGATATGTGAACACTCCGAACAGGGGGTGGAGAGGGGCGTGAAGGGCTATTTGGGCTCATTACCATATGCATACGCCCCGCGTTTCATGGGAGTTCCCATGAAAACGCTGGGCGTACGCATGGTAATGCGGCCGTGACGCACGTGTAGGGGGCGGACATATGACATCGCCGGATGTCAGCTGCCCGCCCAGATCCCTGCTTTTGCACGGAAAAATGTCCGTGTGGTCTGAGGTTGCGGTTGCTGGTGGAGCACTCGGTCCTGCATTCGATGGTCTGCGACCATCGAATGATGGGGGAGGTTCCCTTTGATGGAGGAGGCGTATTCTGTGAAAAATACACGTGCGGTCCGTTCGGCCAGCTTCTTACCGCATACGGACGGAGTTGGCGATCCGTATGGAAGGCGGGGTTTCGCACGCACGGTCCTGGCCGCATAATCGGCTCTGGCCGCACCGATCAGAATAAGGGCCCATGTGATAGGTTCTTACTGCTGCCGCCATGTATTGCAAGGAAGCTGAACATTGGACAGCGGACTCCGTCATTGTATTTTATAACCCTGAAAAATATTTTCTATCATCATTATAAAACGGCAATAGAGATTATTGGGGTAGAATTACTAAAGCTTAAAAAAATGGTGCCTATCATTTCTCTATTGCATCCTAAATATAATAGACAGATTTGGATCGGCAATACTAACTTCTAACTAACTGTAATATATGGTTGGCAAGACTGGTCGACAAAAACACAAAAAGCCTCTTTAACTGCTCATCGGGAGCAGAGCCTCAATGATACAATATGATGCTCCTGTACAGGTAGTACAGGCAGTCAAAATAGTCAAAAGATTGCAAGCTTACAATCTACATTCTTTGCAACAGTATCACAACAGAGATTTAACCTTATTTGTCATTACAGCTAAAACAAAGACTACATTTGTGCTTTAATATATATATAAAAAAATCTAAACAAATACAGATTTGCAAGCAAAATAAAAGACACCACTGAATTAATGGCTATGTTTGTGGGTGATCTTGATTTCAGGAACAGGCCAAATATGACTCATCCATCAATTAGGAGAAACCAGGAAGTTTGTGAATGAAAAACATTTGGACTGGGACTCACTGGATTCTTTTAAAACACCTGGAATTTATCTAGAATCAGCTGCAGAATCTGCTGCTCAGTGGCCAAGACTAAACGAAAGGCCCCCCTCGAGTAAGCAATATGGTGTTCCCTTTGCTTGGGTGAACTTTGTATTAAAGCAGAGATCAGAAACTTGGCATCAGCAGTGGGTGTCTGTGCATGAAGCTGTACAAGATCTATGATTGAAACCATTCAAGAATTTTGTTTCAGAAACTTGCTGGAGTTTATGCAACATCAGGCACTGAACTGTCTCCACAAACTGTCTGGAGTTCAGAATCTGATGTCACAAACAAAGCGAACAGTCTGACCATTCTCTTGTCCATTGCTACGATCGTCGTGCTCTACGCAAATTATTTTTTTAATGCAATGATCCGTTCATCTATACTGTACGTATGTATATATGGTAGATGTAATCTTACACAGAAATCTGGGAATTACTAACCTTCAGGAAAAATAGGAGTCTTTAATTTACTTAAAATATACAGGAAAAAAGTTACATTTGGCAAGACCAATGGATAAATGATTATATAACGCAAGCATGTTACTTGTTTAAAAGTACATTTATTGAATACTACAACCCTTACTTTTTGGTTTTATTTTTAGCATTAACCCCCTGAACCTACATGTTGCAACCAGTTGGAAGGCCCACCAGGGGAGAAGCAGTGGTAACGTCCCCACGCTTGCGCTGTTCCAGATATCTTAGAGCAGGGGTGGGGAACCAAAGGCCCCCGGCAGTTTGCTTTGCCCCCCCACCCGCTCGCCCATCTTCTCGGGAGACAAGGAAGGGGAGTTCTGACATGAGGTGGTGACGCAATCGGGTTATCGTGAGAGGCGTCCCGCATCAGCAGCCGGCTCTCTTCACGCTGTTATTCAGCAGCAGCCAGAGCGTGGGACGGGGGAAGCAGGGTACTTTTTAAGTTACTAATTTTTATATGGCCCGAAGGATTTTATCAATGTCAAAATGGCCCTTGGTAGAAAAAAGGTTCCCCACCCCTGTCTTAGAGGCTTGGCTAACCAATTGAAAGTGTGCAGTCTGTGACCCTTGAGATTATATAAGCATAATGTAT
Organism: Crinia signifera; assembly: GCF_055691185.1. Lineage (NCBI taxonomy): Eukaryota > Metazoa > Chordata > Amphibia > Anura > Myobatrachidae > Crinia > Crinia signifera. The sequence continues at coordinate 41,092,817 of NC_139220.1, forward strand.
ATACACACAAACAGAAATGTGTCCACATACATGTAGCCTCCTTGCGTGTTAAACAGCCCTTCTAGTTGCCCCATGCATCTTTTGCATGCAACTTATTCCCCAATAAAATACTGTCAATAGGATGCACAAGCAGCTTCTGTTGATTAAAATGATAAGCGTTAAGCCTATATTCTGTGTAACTATGGCTATATGTGCATATAAAATGCTACATTACAGTGTTTTACTGGAAAACACGGTAACAGAGCATTTGGAATGGATATGCAGCTGCAGTTACACATGCAGAACATAGAAGCTGATTGAGAACTACCCGCACAGGACCGAATTTGGCACCTCTCCGATGCTGGGCCGACGGCGCGTGCCTATATTCTGTAATGCGCATGTGCAGGGTCCGGCTGTTAGTGCCTTTTGCAAATTTCACCACTGCCAAGGTGCTGGCAGCCTGACTGACAGGAGGGGGTCGTGCTGCAGTGGACCCATGGCATTTCATGGGTGTTACCACAAACCGGTAGGTTTGAAACGGTAGAAACGCTGGGAGTGCCCCGCACAATGCAGGCCTTCTTTTGCATGACCACAGCACCCGCCTGGAAAACTCAAAAATCCTTGCAGACACCGCATGACTCCTGGGTCACAAGGTGGCTGTGAGTGGCAGGGAAAGGAGAAGAAATCATTAGATGGTAAGTAACCATCGAATGATGTATCCAGTGTGCAGGAACTTGCAAACCGATGTGTACATGTACACATCCGTTCATATCCCTGCACAGTGGCAGGTCTTTTATTTTAATCAAACAATACTAGTCCATACATAGCAGTAATGCACTGTACAAAATACACCATAGTCCTGTGCAGTATAACTCACATGCAGTCTGAAAACTGTTCCCTGGAGAAGGCAGGGGGCTCTCGGGCATTAGGGCCCACTGGGATTTTCCCCTGTTCCTCATGGACTAGTCCGGTCCTGGTTGCAGCAATAGCCATTGATGTTTAAACAGTTAATATTAATTTCTAGTGCCTCATATTTTTCAAAGCATTTTACAAATGCCATCTTTCAGGGTTGGAAAAATCCGGCGCTTGGGATTCGGAAGACCGACCATCCCAATGCGCAGAATCCGGACAGTTGCTAGGTTAGTCATCTAAGCCCCTTCCGCTACCCCCAAACCCTCCCTAACTGCAGCCTAACCCTGACCCTCCCTCTATTAGTGCCTTACCCTAACCTCCCCCCACAGCCTTACCATAACCCATAAACCCATAGTGCCTTAATAGTAGGGTTACTATTCTATATGGCCGGCCACCACTGCCGGCCCACCCATTCACTTTCTCTGATTGCCTACTGAGGGCAGACTACACAAAAATATTACCATTACCTGGGACTCTCCTGGCACACTGCTTTTATTACAAGTTGGCACCCTCCAATAGTCACCTCTTATATGTCAGCCTCCCTGCTGGCACTACTGAGGTTCATACAGGTGCTCCTCCCAAGCATATTGTAGTTATTTGAACACGCGTTTCGCTGTGTTAACTGCAGCTTTTTCAAAAAGCTGAGTTAAAGCAGTGAAACGCGTTGAGCACTACTGCCCAATATATGCTGCTTAATCCACCTTTGTATTGGAGCCGATCCAGCACTGTAATCCAACAAGAGTGAAGGTATTGCGAACACACCTCCAGGACCAACTTCACCCTGAACTTCACTAAGTGTGAGGAATCAACCAAAAGCACTCCAGAGCCAAACCACCAGTGATATTCCACCTGGCCACCTTTGATCTGATACACTCCAGAGGTCAGGGGTGTTCTACCCCTCGCTGGCCACCAGGTTTGGGGATCTGGACATTGGACACCACATGTCAAAGGGGTGAGTCAATTCCCTGCGCAGCCCTCAAAACATTGGGCACCCAGATACTTCCTTAATCACCTGGTCACTTTCCAACTGTGCATATCTCCGGAAGACAAGGGGGTGTTATCCCCCTGTGACACCAGGTTGGGGATCTGGACTTTCACAACTGCATAAGGGGTGCAACATACCCCCCATGTGGCTCCAAGTCACAGTGTACCTGGATACACCATTCACGATCTACCAAATTTATCTCTAGGGAACAGACTCCTACACAAGAACTACACTACAGCAATCATATGTGGAACCAGTTGGTGAATATATACTTGTAATATACGTGTTATTTCCAATACTTACAGTACTCAATTATTCTTGTAATTATTAATATACCTTTAGTATGTACTGATTCTAATATAATTTGATTAAAATATGTTATTTTAAACTACATGTTTAGCGTTGTCACCTATTATTGTTTTATCATGTTTTTGACTGGGGGAGTTACTACCCCCAGTAATTGTGATTGTAGCTAGCTGGTACAGCAGCACATTGTGGAGCGCCCTCTCTATATATCACATGAAATAGCATCCAGCCTTATGTGTGCTGTGCCTTTATTAAGTACTGTATGGGATGGATAAAAAAAATTATGTTGGGAGGGAGGGGTGATTACTACCTTGCCCTTTGTGACAAAAATCCTAGTTTTGGTCCTGACTTTTAACATGTTTATTTAAATGTATGCAAATCTGGTATTCATAAGCAGAATAGAAGAGTTACGCCGAAGCACAAGCAACATAATAATAAGAATAATAATACATTATAAATGAATATTGGGTAGACCAAGCAACAAGCTTCAAAAATATAAAACATAAATCAATATCTCCTTTTTATATCAAAAAGTTGATTAGAAATGCATTACCTTTATCAACATGCAGTTACACAGTCACACAGTTTAGAAATTATGGAACAAACATGCATCTACTGCACTCAGAAACAGATACATCTACTGCAATCACAAACAGATACATCTACAGCATTCACAAACAGATACATCTACAGCATTCACAAACAGATACATCTACTGCACTCACAGATACATCTACTGCACTCACAAACAGATACATCTACTGCACTCACAAACAGATACATCTACTGCTTTCACAAACCGATACATCTACTGCACTCACAAACAGATACATCTACTGCACTCACAAACAGATACATCTACTGCACTCACAAACAGATACATCTACTGCAATCACAAACAGATACACCTACTGCACTCAAACAGATACATCTACTACACTCAAACAGATACATCTACTGCACTCACAAAAGGATGCATAGTAGCTGGTGACAATTCACGGTAGCTATACACATTACTCTTCCAAAACTAATAATGTATAGGGTCTCAGCTCAAACTAGTTTATATGGTTGCTATGTTATTGCAGTTGGAATTAGCAGGAATAACATCAGGGAGTTGCCATGTAGGGCTTGTTCACTATTCTTTGAAAAACTCAGCAGCCACTAGTTCATTCCAGCAGCTCTGTGCAGTGTTGTCCTTATGCTTCCTTGTAACCAAAGTCTAAAAATATTATACGACAATATGCTGGTAATGGTGCAACCAAGATTGGCGAGGTATAGCCTCATATGTACGGATGGTGTAATGGTTAGCATTACTGCCTCACAGCACTAAGGTCATGGGTTCGATTCCCGCCATGGCTCTAACTGTGCGGAGTTGCGTGGGTTTCCTCCGGGTACTCTGGTTTCCTCCCACAATCCAAAAACCTACTGGTAGGCTAATTGGCTCCTAACAAATTAACCCTAGAATGTCTGTGTGTGCGTGTGTGATGAACCGGAGTGTAAGGGGAAGGGATTACCTTGCGTTGCCGGACGCTCTCGATTCCACACGGATTCTTCGCTGAGGGGGGTTGAGAACTCACTCCGCAGGAACCAAGACGAGGCGCTCAGTGGGTGCAACTGCGTATGTTTTATTTTAGTGCAGATATAACATCAAGGGTTAGCGTGTACCAAATTGACAACAGTATTTTAACGACTTGCTTATCTAATAACAATTTATATCCGTTTCGCGGATGAATACTCCGATACTGTCAGTAAACTCTGTAACCCATTCCCGGCCAATTATCCAGTATACTGGGGAGTGGGTATACTGATCTTGCTGACCACCAACCGGGTCCTTACAAGCAACAATATTCCAACTCGACTATGCAATGAGAAATGAGTGGCTCTAGCCACCTACTACATATGTGATCACAATTTACACGTTCTATAATGCATACAAAACTCAAACAGTGCAAGACATAGACTATGACTTTCAACTTATCTTAATAACACGATATTAAATAAGTACCGCCCGGGTAAACACCGTAGACTGATGTCCCTGAATGGAGGGTGAACAAAAGATTCCAGGATAAGGATAGATACTTGCTCCGGGTAATATAAACTTTAACCACGAGGTGGCAGTGTACTTCTCCTCCTGAGTAGGTGCAGTACAGCAGCGTCCCTACACTTTTAGGTAGTTCCCAATGGAGTTATACATGAGGGGTGACTCCTTTAGGCTAGTGGGGCTCCCTGGAGGTAGGAACAATAAGCGGGGCAGTCCTCACCCTACTTGGGGTGTCCCCATTGGTGCCCGGCATACCTGGTACGCTAATGCTTCTAGGGCTAACACTCCTGATAGTCCCTGCGAGTGGCGTGCGCAAGGGGTTCTGGTGCGGTAGGTGGGGAAACAGGGGAGTCAGCTGCGGTACAGTACATTGGTGGCAGGGAGTGGATGGGGGTAGGCCGGGGGTGGCGAGCACCAAAGATACCTGGTCTCGGGAGCAAGTTGCTGGCTCCTGCCTGTAGCGATAGGACCTCCTCACGTCCCGACGGCTGCTGCTGGCTTCTTCAGTTGCAGGAGGGTGCACTAGTGCGGGCGCTACTGCTGCAGCGTTGCCGCACTCAGTCGCACCTCTCCCGTCCCGTGTACTTCGTTCTCCCTTCTTCCCCGCCGGCGTCTTCTCCTCTGTGCGGCATCAGCTGACCCCCAGGCGGTGTGCAGTCTTCATCCTCTGGTCCACTCTGCTTGGCTCTCCCTCTTCTCTCTCCCCGCCGGCACACGCCGTCTCTTCCCTTCACCCGCGCTCTGCCTCGTGCTGGGACCTCTGACCTTCAGTCCCCGCCTCCCCTCCTGTACATATCACAGGCTGTCAATCAGCCCGGAGGACAATTTCCTTTGCGCCCTCATTCTTCGGGGTGTTAACCCCTTGAAGTCCGCTGTCTGGGCGGTATTCAGTGCGGTTGCCCAGCAACCGTGTTAGCACGGCCCCCACTGGAATAGGTGGCTCAGGTTGGGGTGCCACACGTGTACATGTGGTAGGGAATATAGATTGTAAGCTCCACTGGGGCAGTCTCACATGTGAAAATGTTCAACTATACTCTGTTCAGCGCTGCGGAATATGTATGTAAGAAACTGTTAATAAATAAATATGTAGAAACAATATTTTGTGCACACCCACCACTCATATACTTACAGGTCCCTGCTACAAACACAGGACGCGAGGGAAAGGGTAGAGTTGGTGTCGTCTTTATGGCTGGTGTAATGTGGATAAGGGGCCCTCTGTGCAGTGTAATGTGAATAAGATTTAGCTGCTGTGAATTGGGGGCATTACTGTTTAGCCTTATGTGTGCTGTGCCTTTAAGTAGGCTCCGCCCTTCTTGGCCTCCATCCTATCAGAAAAAGAAAGAGGAAAGTACTCTCTTTTGGTGGGAGCACTCCTACTTTCATTTTAAAAATGACCTTTATTAAAAGATATGTAAAAAAAAAAAAAAACACAGGATCATTGTCCCATAAAAGTTCACACACAGACAACATACTCAGAGGCGTAACTATTGTCCCGCAGCCCCCGCCGTGGCGGGGAGGCGCTGAGGGTATGTGGGCGCTGGGGGGGCTGCGGGACGACAGTCACTGTCTGGCTGCCTGTGTGCACCGTCCGGGTCCCAGCTCTCCCGGCTATTGCCGCAGCGCTGCTCTTACTGATACAAAAAGTGACACTTGGAAAATGGCTGCCCCCATACCGCAGACAGTTTTTCGTCTGCTGTATGGGGGCAGCCATTTTCCAAGTGTCACTTTAGTTAGCAGCAGTAGCCGGGAGAGCCGGGACCCGGCGCGGACGGATGCGGCCCAAGGTAAAATACACACGCACACAAACACACACACACACACACGCGCTCTCTCCCCTTAATTCCCCCCCCCCTGCGCGCCACGGCTCCCCGCTGCTTGTTTTTTTTTTTAGGGGGGGGGGGCGCCCCCCTGCATTTTCGGCAGGGGGGCGCACAATTATTAGTTACGCCTCTGAACATACTCAAATTTGACAAGTGAACACTCTTCCATAATTAGGGTCTGTTAACTATAATAAACAACAGACTGAAAGTGATGTCACCTACTGTTCTGAATGACCCGGTCAGCAGGTCATACAGGTGCGTACCCAGCGTAAGAGTACTGATCTGTAAAAGTAGCACAAACTAAATTGGTTATCTAAATCTTTTGAAGGAATTACTTCTGAAGTTGACTGAACAAAGACAGGTGTGCAAGTCAAACACAATGCTAATTACAAAGGTTTTTCAGTCCCTTATACACACAGCTACCTTGTTGGCTGAACCAATGTCTACACCCTGCAGGGGCAACATCTGCAGCATAAACAAGACCTTCCAAGTGGTTTATTTCGAATGAATTTAAATAGGACACAGAGTTTGGATTAGGATTCTCTCTCTCTCTCTCTCTCTCTCTCTCTCTCTCTCTCTCTATATATTTTATTGAAGCTTTTAAGTAACACAATACCACAGAAGAGACAAAAAAATGAGAAATGAGAATACACATAGAACTTGGCAGCAGATGAAGATTTACACATTGTATAAAGTTGTTTCGCTATTCAGTTGAGCCTGAGGACACACAGAAATATATACAAGCGGATGAAGAAGAAACGTAGAGCAAAACAAAATAGAAAAAAAGGGAAGACTGATCAGAGAGCTCTAAACCTGCCAGTTGGAGCCCTGGGCCATAGTAAGCTGTCTAGATCCAAATCGGGATTTGTCTATCAATTGATGGCAATAATTTGTGTGGCTCTGATCCCACAATTTCTTCAGACGAGATCTAGCACAGTTACACAGTGGTTAGCATTGCTGCCCTGGGGGAACTTGCAGGTGTGGATCAGTTGGTCACCAGCAAGTTGTTAGACAGTCATTAGGTCAACACCATTAGTTCAACGTGCATTTAGGTCGACATGGGTTAGTTTGGCAGGGTCATAAGGTCGTCGTGGTCATTAGGTCGAATGGGTTAGGTCGACATGGGGTTTTCACAGGTTTTTTTTTACCCCAATGTCGACACAGTCGACATGGACACAGGTTATAGTGCACCGCGTCCCCTCGCCATGCTTCAGGTTCGGTGCCTCGCTATGCTCAGCACAGTATTTTATTCTCCGACCACGCACTAGTGGATGGTAGGGCATGAAATACCGCCTTTTGATTGTCGACCTAACCCAAGTGGACCTAATGACCCTGTCAACCTAACCCATGTCGACCTAGACTCATGCTGATATACCTGCATGTCAACCTAGACATATGTCGACCTAAATGCATGTCTAAGAACTTGCTGGTGACCCAATGACCGTATCCCGAACTTGCTTAGATTAGTAGTGCCTTATTTTGTGCATGCTCTTCTTGTCAATAAAAGCATTGGATACACTTACATACTCTTCTGCAATGTCTATGGGACTCCAAGATTTTAGGCATTGGGGCGGGGACCTGATGATGGGAGCCATGCCTCCTGTACTTGCCCATTGGATTTGCCATCTGGGATCACAGAGGGAAGTGTTGAGGAGCCATTGCCATGCCACTAACCCCCGCCCCCATACATCACTTTGACTTCTCCCCACTGAGAAGTCGCAGTCGAAAGCCCTTGACCCGATGGGGAGATTCTCCAGTTTATCGCATTCTCCACTTGTGAGGAGGCTGGCCAGGTCAGTAGCTGGATGTGCAGCAGATCCAACTCAGATCCCTGTGCACGGGACACTGTGTCGGTTCCGATGTCAAACACCTCTAATTTGGCCGCTTTTCACCCAATTTCTCGCCACAATACGTCGGAATAGGGAGAAAAGTGGCCAAAGCGGACTATTGTTTGGCCAGCTTAAGTTTGCCACCCACTGTATGCATTTTGTGCTGTGGTGTCATCAAAACATGAATATGCAAATGTTGTGCAAAGTATATTAAAATAAGTACATTTTGTATTATTATTATTATTATGTGAACGTGTAGCAGAAATGAGACATGTATTGACATTGAAATGACTTAATATAATAGGATACAAATATAAGAAGAGCAAAATAGAATAGAAAACATACAGATAACAAGGGTACATCTTTAATAACCCATTATATTTAACACCGCTGAGCTGAAATATTGATGGGATTAAGGGATTAATGCAGGGTTGCCTACTTTTAAATTCTTCTCTCCAGGAGAATCCAGGAGAGGAGACTTGTCAGCAGCATTTTGGTGGGCAGGGCCTTATGTAGACGTCATCAAGCTCCGCCCCCAGTACTGCAAATCACGCAATTTGTGGTCTTCGGAGGAAGGGGCGGGGGAGCTCCAGGGGGGGCGTTATACGGGAGAGTCGCCCACCTTTACTGGGGGGACCAGATTTTTGGGAGCCTCCCAGCCATTCTGGGAGGGTAGGCAACCCTGGATTAATGGGGAAATGTATTAAACCTTCTAAAGCAGGCATTCCCAATCACAGTCCTCAAGGCACACTAACAGTGCAGGTTTTAGTGATATCCAGACTTGAGCACAGGTGACTTAATTAGTACCAGAGTGATTCTGATTAAACCATCTGTGCTGAAGCCTGGATATCACTAAAACCTGCACTGTTGGTGTGCCTTGAGGACCGTGGTTGGGAATGCCTGTTCTAAAGCATGGAGAAATGGACAAGCCAGCTTCTAGCTAGCATCCAGTAAGTACATACTATGAAATGAGATCGCATGCGATTTAATTTGGTTGCATGCGATGCTTCTCGGGCGCCTAGTTATTACACAAGTACCCTTTTTTTTTTTAACTCTTTATTTTCTAAGAGAATCAGTACATAGTAAAATCACATTAGATATAAGGAAAAAACATTCTCTTTTTTTTCACATTGAAACAAGAACAATTAAGTAGGAAACGATAAGGTAGGGCACAGAAAGGGAATGGGAGGAGGAGGAAAGGGGAGAGAATGGAGAGACGGGTGGGAGAAAAAAAGGGGGGGGGGGAGAGGGTCAGGGACAGGTACAAATATACGTCATTTTCTTGTATATATGACACGATTCAGGTAAATACAAGTTGTAGCAGTTTGAGGATACAAAAGCATAGGGAAGAGCTTACTATGTAGAAAGAGGTGTAGCCCCGCGGGGACGTCGGGGCGGCTCGATACAGCAAAAGCATCCGCATCAGTCCTTTTTTTTTTTTTAAGAGTCTGTATGAGTATCCTGTTGGACAGCCGATGGTGTTTGACGCAGCTATGTAGAGATTATTTCGGCCAGTGGTTCCCAAACATTTTTGAATCACGGCGCCCTAGCGTATCCCTTTTTTTTTTTCACGGCCCCCTAGGTCAAAAGTTTCTTATTTAGCAATCAGGAAAAAATATAAAATGACATCAATTGTGTTTATATGTCATACTTCGGTTTAATTAATGCGGTGAGGCACAGGATTTACTACGGTTTGTCCACATAATTTATGATTTAGACCGACTTGGATGATACTTTAACATCAAAATGGTCATAGTTAGTCAGAGAATATTAGAACATCAGTTCCTGCCTCATTGGAGCTTTCTATACTCCCTACCACAGGCATGTCCAAAACATTGCCCTCCAGCTGTTATGAAACTACAAGTCCCATCATGCCTTGCCACAGTTTTGCCATTTGGGAATGCTGGAGAGCCACAATTTGGCCATGCCTGCCCTACCACATGTACGCACACACATTCACTATAGGGATAAATTTTGTTGGGGGCAATTTACCTACCAGTATACTTTTGGATGTGGGGGGGCATAACCAAAGTACCCGGAGGAAACCCACACAAGCACGGCGAGAATATACAAACTCCACAGTTAGGGCCATGGTAAGAATTGAACCAATGACCTCAGTGCTATGATACAGTAATGCTAACCATTATACTGTCCGTGCTCAATCAGGGAGAGATTCTCGAAACTAAAAATGCGGTAAAACCCCGTTATCGGGGTTTTTAACCACATTTTGGGATGCTCTAAACACCCCCCGCCGGGTTACCGCGAAACAGGGCTTCGCCAGGGCGCTGCCCCATAAAAGTCTATGGGCTTCTACCGCGACACACCGCCGCCCCGCACCGACCCCCCCTCACCTGTGTACGGGCAGCACAGAGCTGTGCTGCCCGGACCTGTGGCCTCCTCCTCCCTGCACTATGATCCTCTTCCGGGTGCAGGGAGGAGGAGAGCCCAGCGCAGCAGCAGCGCAGAATAAGGAAGGAAGGGGGGAGCCGTCGGGACCCGCTGACTCTCACCACAAAGGACAACTCTTAACGCAAGAGCTGTCCTTTGCCATAATTATCACATATGTTAGAGCATTATGATGGGCGGCGAAGGGGGGCGGAGCTGGGCTGCAGATGTTAGAACATCCCGCCCACAATCTGAATAAAATGGCTCTTATATTTATGTCTGTCTCTACAAGGGGAAGCAGAACACAAGTTCCTTAACGCACCAGAATGCTTCAGGTTTCTAGCCATGGTTCAGCACAGGTGGTTAACCCAAATGTTTGCCTTGAGGATGCATTTGAAAAACCCAGAAATAGACTATAATCTCAGACACTGGTACCCTCAATAAAATGCTCTGACTGTAGAGGGCCGCATAATTTGTTACCACAATACAAAAGTCTAATAGAAATAAATCGACATACGCCAAAATGACAATAGTTCGTGCCTCTAGGCACAACGGAATAAGACTATTCTGTGACAAAGCGTGAGCTAATGGAGATTGCAAGAGAGCATTGTTGTCATTTCAGTGGGTGCCAGAGTATGCCGTTAGACAAAACATAGCGAACCATCTTCATGCCAGCCAAGACATCATGCAACATGAAAAGAATGGTAAAACACTTTCAGAACAGTAGTTGGCAATTACAGCCAATAATATTATCATTTTTTGGTTTTACAAATCATTTGATTCGACGAGAAGCGAGGAAAAACTTTCACATGAATATAATCCAGAGAAACTTTTCCTCCAGTGTGATTAAAACGTACTCGCAACCGAACAGAAGTGCTTTAATAGAAAGCCAGCTCATGAGATTCAAAGTCTGTGCGCCCTTTCCAAAATGCCTGACGGCGAAACATGAATCCATCAATTACTGTCACCCCCACAGCAACAAAGTATTAACTGATAAAACATATGCTGTCTTCTGCAATAGTAAAAGTTGTATCTTTAATTACTGTAAAAAAACAAAACGCTTGGAGCGAGTTTTAAAAGAATTTCCCTATTAGCCAACTCTCCATAAATCTATCGCAGCATCGGGCCTATCTGAGAATTACTTTGATTTATAAAATAATGATGAGAATGGAGCAGCGGCGGCGGCGAGGATATTGTAGTGTAAAAAGCCTCCAGTTTCAGGGCATTGCGTACTGACAGGTCTTGGAGTCGAAGAGCATTGTGCAGATGATCAGAGTGTACAACCGTATGTCACGTTTGAGTTTACATTCCCATACATTCCACCGTGCACACATGCAAAGCCTAGCGGGGAGCCGGCCTGTTTGGCAGGTATGCCCTGGGAAAGGAAAATACATAAAGAAATAAAAGGAGAGGGTTATTCTGGAAAACATTTCAGACAGACAACGTGAAGCTGAAATTCTCAATTCTAGCACTTGAAAACATGCGTGATGTGATCCTGGAACACAGAATTGCATGGTTTCGTGGAGAAAACGTTTTTGTTTAGCTGTGAAGCATCTCGAAGGGTCCACAGATCAACAGCAAACTAAGCTACAGTAGGTTTATTGCTGAGGCAGATTACAGAGCCACCATTACCATCTACAGAACCGCTAGGGCATGCTAATGGGAAACTGACGGGAATGATTGTATATGGATGTGTATTCAGACTTTTGCACCTTCATGTATTCAGAAAGTGCATACAGAAAGTATTCACATCTCTTCACTTTTTCAACATTTTATTATGTTAAAGCCTTATTCTAAAATGGAATCCTTTTTTTTCTCCCCCTCAAAATTCTACACACAATACCCCATAATGACAAAGTGAAAAAAAGTTTTGGGGAGATTTTGGCAAAATGATCAAAAATGAAAAACTTAGAAAATCACATGTAAATAAGGATTCAAGGCCTTTGTCATAAAGCTCAAAATTTCCACTGATTTTCTTTGAGATGCTCCTGCAGCTTAATTGGAGTTCACCTGTGGTAAATTCAGTTGATTGGACATGATTTGGAAAGGTGCACATCCTGTCTATATAAGGTCACACGTGACAGTGCATGGTGGAGCACAAACCAAGCATGAAGTCAAAGGAATTGTCTGTAGACCTCCTAGAGCAGGGCTGGGCAACACCGGACCTCCAGATGTTGATGAACTACACATCCCAGCATGCCTTGCATCAGTTTCAGCATGGCCACATAGCAAAACGAATGCAAAGCATCCTGGGATGTGTAGTTCATCAACATCTGGAGGGCCGGTGTTGCCCAGCCCTGTCCTAGAGGCATAAATCTGGGAAGGGTACAGAAAAATGTCTGCTTCTTTGAAGGTCCCAATCAGCATACAGAGCCGGGGGTCCGACAGGGAGCTCCGCCGGAAGGGGATGCGCATGCGTTTCATGCGCGTGTCCCCTGCTGGTGGTTGGCAATCCGACCACCAGCCCCCCGCTGAATGATTCCGGCTCCATCTGTATAAATAATATATAAAAATATATAATTAACATTGGGCATGGTAAAACAATAAATCTTAAATCTATTATAGACCGAAGAGAAAGAAAGAAAAGAAAAAAAATCAATATCGAGAACAGAAAAATCAGTGATATAAAGAAAAATTATAGGTCAATCAGTTTCAAGTAACTAACTCCATCTCTAGAAGTTGATAACATGTGCCAGTTAAACCATTTGGCCAATGGGAAGTTGGTCTTGAGGGAGTATACAAACCTAAGGTTTCCAATTGATAGGCATGGTGGATTTTTTGAATAGTTTTAGTAAGGGAATGGGGGTCCAGTTTTGTGCTATCACAGCTCTAGTATCTATAAAAATGTGGCCAAGGACGTATCGGCCTGCATAGATAGATTAATCGGATAAATGCTAACAAAGCTAATGAGGGTGACAGTGGTATAGGAACTTGGAGAACTGTAGATGCTAAAGCAAAAACGGCTTTCCAAAGCTGGTGAATTTTGGGCAAGTCCAGAAAATCTGGAAACGGTCTTCTGCCTACGCACAATTCCTCCAACAAAACTTGAATAGAGAAGGCCAAATGTTTTGAAGTTTAACAGGTGTGAAGTGGTTACTCATTGTATGAGACCAGGTGCAGATTGATTCCCATTGTTTCTGAATGGTTTAAATCTGATTCCCACTTCAATTGTGAGGGTGATTTATTTATTATAACTATTTATTATTCTACTTCAATACCTTGTGCCATGATGTACCACAATCTAATAGAACCCCGAAAATTACCAGATAAGACCTTAGTCAAAATGTTGGGGGGGGGGGGGGGGGGGGGGGGGGGGTATGGAAGGAATATGGGTTCATAAGACCGTAGTATTCTGGTTAACCAATGAGCAATATAGCTGTATGAGAATAGTTCGGTACGGGGTAGATTGTATTGCAAAATGTGAATGAGGTAATCGTTATACCATCTACAAGAACCGTATTGGTGGGATTTCCAGGTAGCAAGATTTAAGTCAGGGATGATATTAGAGAAGACCTGCAGTGAAAGCATTCAATTGGGCAGAGAGACCGTCTTTGAGGATACTAGGACCTCATCCCATGCTTTTAATAAATCCACAAGAGTACGAGGGGTGTTGCGTGATAGAGGTCTCTGTCAGATTGGGATCCATAATAGATGTATTAATGGAATAGGAGTACATTTTTCCAAATCCACCCATGGTTTGGTATCAGGGGCAAGGACTAATCGCTTATTTGAGCCCCTATGCAAGCAAGTTGATATTTCTTCAAAATCGGGAACTTCTAGACCACCCAATCTCCTTGATATGGTCAACTGAATATAAGCTATTCTAGGAGGTTTAATTTTCAAAAATATATTTAAGCATTACAGAGTGTATTTGGCTAATAACTTTCTGGGGAATTAAATAGGGTCCCCAGAGCGCTATTGACCTTAGACTGGCGCGACAGTTTATCTTTCAGCAGGACAACGACCCTACGCACACAGCCAAGATATTAAAGTGGCTTCAGGACAACTCTTTGAATGTCCTTGAGTGGCCCAGATTGAACATCTCTGGAAATGGCTGTGCACCGAAGCTTTCCATCAAAACTGATGGAGCTTGAGGGATGCTGCAAAGAGGAATGGAAACCACCCAAAGTTAGGTGTGCCAAGCTTGTGGCATCACATTCAAAAAACACTTGAGGCTGTAATTGCTGCCAAAGGTGTATCAAGTATTGAGCAAAGGCTGGGAAAAAAAAACACTTATGTACATGCAAATTCGTAGTTTTTCATTTTTAATAAATTTGGAAAAAAATGTAAAAAAATGTGTATGGTATGCATGCACCTGTCTTTCGATTATCGCTCCATTTGCTAATTTTCTTATTAACGATCTGGCCCACAGTGTGCTTTTGTCACAGTAGCATTGCAACACAGAAGCATATTCTCTGACAAAACTGAGCAATGGGAAGCTTGCTATGATCTCGTTGCATTGTTCATTGTGCAACAGACAGGGCAATTTGAGGATAGGTTAGAGAGGACACATCTGTACCTGAACGAGAATTATTTTATACAAGGTTGATCCCATTACTTCTCCTTTGTTTCCCTTCATCTGAAACCCTGTGACTCCTTCCCAGTATTTCCCTAAGACCATAGATGGGAGTCAGCCACCTACTGGATGTGCATATGTGGACCGACTACAGGTCAGATGGGACAAAGCTAGAATTTAACAAGCTCATTATCGAAGAGGAGCAGTGATGTGAAGCTCCTGTCAAACTGATAAGGGAAGATTCTGGTGTAAGATCATTACAGTTTCGGGACTAAAGAACTTTCAGTATTATCAATGTCCTGTCTGGAAACTCCCCAGAAACACAATTTCTACTACAGTTTAGTTTTGAATCATCTTACAGTACAGTACAGTAGTTCTTTTCCTTTCAGGGTGCACTTGATAACGGCTGCTGTCTATTAACAATACACAGCTGGTGCATGAGTCTGGCTCAATCAGGTCGCCTTAAGGCTTGTCACACGTTGCGTCAATTGGACTGTATTTTATTAACTGCATTGAAAATACTTCTACTGAAAATGTGGCGTTTGGAAGTGTCCCCTCTAAAGCTTACTGGACAGATCCCCATTGGTGGAAAGCAATACAATCTGTTTATTCAACGATTATCGTGTAGCCAGCTATTGTTATTTCCCTCTGTTGTGCAGGCCTTGAATTACTACAATATACTTCATGTAGAATAGTTACAGTATACTTCCGTGGTGGTATTTGTAGTTAATACTATAATTAAACCCCATATAGTCACATTATACCAATTGTGTGCATAAACCACACAGTCTCCTATGCTGCCGGCCACATTTATATGGCGGAGCTACATTTGTAAGAAGAATACATACATTTGAATGTATGTGTCTACAAAGTGTGGTCCAAGCCTTATTGCTACAGTATGTTTAAGCATTTAAAAAAAGAAAAAAATCCACCAATTGCCTTCAACTCATGCTTGCTAATTAGTTCATTCTGTAGGTGTATGGCAAAATGAACATTGGCATTAAAAAGCGGGGACCCAATATTACAGGTCTCCCACACTGGAGGCCCCTACTCTATTCCTCTGACAATGCACTGGGACTGGCCAGTCACCCAATTGTAGCTTGTAGGTTTAGTAATTGAAGGATTGTTTATGTGCACAGTGTCTATTCACAGTTGACTTCAAACTGCCCCCCCCTCAGGGTCAGGTCAAACCAATCACAGGTTACCAGCAAAGAGGTGCTGCAGCATCTACACACAACCCCCGTAATATGAGCCTGATGGCCAAAGCAGTGCCGGGCAGCAGAGTTAGGCCATATTGTTACAGTATCCAGGGAAATAAGCCCGCCCACGTTTTTCACATAACTTAAGCTCTGTACACATGGGGTGATTTCAGCCTGTATCGTTGGGGATATGGTCGCAGAGTAACCACATCGCCGTGTTTAAAGGACGACGGCCACTAGGACTGGTCGCTGGTTGGAGGAGCATGTTCCTGCAACCAGCGGCTTCCTCCTGCAGGGACACCGTTTTCATCAGAGACCATCACTGGTCCGCTGATGAGAACGGGACACTCAGCAACTTGGTCGCTGCACAATTTATCGCTGAGCGAGCAATCGTTCTGTGTGTGCGGAGCTTTATTTGGATAATCTTTGATGGAACATAAGGTATAGGTGAAACATGTTATACTTCTATAGAGAATACATTTTATGAGCTTTTTCAATCTCTCAAACAGGAACTACTTCAGCGATCATAAAAATAGGTCTTTTATTTCAGCTTTATGCATTTGATATATATCAGCTGTTCTTAGTGCATCTTTATAAGAGCAGATGTATTTAGCCTGTTAAAGTGATAAAGTGGCTGGTGTTTTATCACCTTCTAATCACCTCCTAACTGACATTTTTCAAACACAGCTGATTGGCTGGTGTGTGATAACCTTCCACTTTATCACTTCACCAGTTTAATATATCTGCCCCAATGTGTGTTGTGAGTTTTTATAGCAGACCGTGTCTGCCACTACCAACCCGCTTCAGCCCCATACACACTAGAGGATACAGTAAAAGATATGGCTCAGAAATGGCTTTCTAGCAAAATCTTTTACTAGATCTTCTAGTGTGTACACGAAGTGTCATTAATGATGCACGACATCCTACCTCGTCCTGCATCTACAGACGAGGAAGGACCGCGCTTAAGACCCCACTGCCCCCCACCATCAGTCCCCTCCCAGTTGGCAACTGCAGGGAGGGAACCGACGTCAATACAGGTTGAGTATGCCTTATACAAAATGCTCAGGACCACGAGCATTTTGGATAAGGGAGTTTTTCAGATTTTGTAATATTTTTTCTTCATACTTACCTGATCCCCCGATGGTCCCCCAGGATCCTCTTCAGCGGCATCTCCAGTCCTGGGGTGGATTGCGCAAGTACGCCGGAGACGTCACCGGCACGTCCGTGGATTCACGCAATGCACCCCCTGGGACCGGAGATGCAGCAGCAGCACCCCCCCCCCCCCTAAAATATTCTGAAAAACCACAGTTTTTTAAATATTTCAGTTTTCGGAATGCATACATACATGGATAAGGGAGACCCGACCTGTATCTGCATCAGCGGCAATCGCTATGTGTGAATGAGGCTTACCAAATATGGTACTTGTTTCCTAGCACGGCGCCCATCAAATACCATACTTAGTGGTGTGCGATGCGATGCGATATTCAAATTAAATTAACAGGAGTGCTTGTACAATGAAATATCGCATAGCATTGCATGCCAGCAAATGGCATGCAATAAGATTTTTAATTGTACAAGCACCCTGATCGGTGCTTACAATGATAAATGCACCCCCATTGTCAACGCCAACCCGAAGCGTGGCGAGCGCAGTGAGCCCGCAAGGGGTGACGGTACAAGTCCTCCGTCCTTTTCATACCCCCACTATCCACGTCGGCGTGGAGGTGATTTTAGATAATGTGGCGAGCCCCGCTAGGGGATGTGGAATACAAGCCCGAAGCGCGGCAAGCGCAGCAAGCCCCGCGACGGGACGCGGATTACATATAAAGTAATCCGTGTCCACTCGCCACGATTTGGGCTCGGTGGCTCGCGCACTATCTAAAATAAACTCCATGCCGATGTGGATAGTGGGGGTAAGAAAAGGTGGGAGGACGCGTACCGCTGCGCTCACCACGCTTCGGGTTGGCGTTGCCAATGGGGGTGCATTTAACATTGAAAGCACCCATCAGGGTGCTTGTACAATTAAAAATAGAATCGCATCGCATGCTGCTATATTGCATGCGATGCGATTGTATAAGATGTGCTCCGATCAAAATAGTGGGCGCCGTGCTAGGAAACAAGTATCCCAAATATAAATGTTATATGTGCAAACATATGTCATGAAACAATATGGCTTAAACACCACATGACCAGTTTCATCCATTCTGAAGACCAGTTTCAACCATCTTTGCAGGGCTGGCGTTTAAAACGCCAGCCCCGCCATCACGCCAGCCCCACCAGGGGGCACGTGCACACGAGACGCTCACGCACCCCCTGGGAAATGGAGCCTTCCTCTAGTCCCCGCTGACCGTCGCCCTCGCCGCCCCGAGCGCCCCCCCTAACCCTGCCCATCTCCCTGAAGTGGAGACGGGCAGGGACACACAGCATCCCCACCGAGAGACAGGGACGTGCGTGCGTGTGAGACGCACGCGCGTCCCAGTTCAGTGAAGCCCCTGCCGCTCGCCAGCAGGGAGGGTCTGGCGAGCCCCGGCCAAGGATGGCAGGGGTTCCATCTGTAGATGCCACCTCCATTCTGGTCTGTGCTAGATACATTACCTATAATTAAGGTCAATATGGCTGCAAGAGGCGACCTCGGTGGCCATGAAAGTGGGGTGGTGGATATGGCAGGAGCTTCAATGACCATGGCAGCTCAAACTGGTAATATTTCACAAGTAACAGTGCTGAAGGTGCAATCACTATGGGAACACCAGGATAAGTCTGCAGTAAAACTGCATATTCCAATGACCCAACAGCTGTATTATTTTGGCATACAAGACCCAACAGGTGAGCGCCAGACTGTAAATTTCACAAAGTGGGGTGAGCTACAACTTTAAAGAAAAAATGAGCTAAAAATGGTCCAAAATAAACACCACAGAGCAATATATCCTAGTTGGGTTATTAGTGAGACCATTAATCCCTCAATGCATTTCTTTTCTCATGCTAAGAGTATATTCCAGTACAATAATCGTGATCAACCATGCACCAATAGCAGCTTTCATTTTGTGAGGAAAACCGTTCTAAAATTTGAATACTAATTTATGGCCGACTGTGGTCAGCTGGGCGGTGGATCATCATCATCATCATCATTAACCTCATGCAGTCATGCTGATGGGCCTAATTTTACTTGGAGGCCTGGAGCATTGGTAATCTTGCCCTGCATTGGTTTTTCCTGCATTTTTTTTTGTTGTTGTTCTTTTTTTACCTCCAACTTATCACTATACAACGTCAGTACTGAAAGGGTTAAAGAAAAACAAAATTAAAACCAATATCGAAGTAAAAAAAAAAAGAAAAAAAAGAAAACCAAAACAAATCGCCAAGTATAAATAATAACTCAATACTTCCTAAGTAAAAAAAGTAGCATTACTCAGTAATCAGGAAACCAAAATGGCACTCCATATGCTTATAATTCTTGGAATTGATATCAGTTTTTAAACTTCCTGTTGAAACACTTCAGATTGAAATGATTGTCAGAACCGCTTCCTCTAACACTTTTTTGTTCTTTGCAACCTATCCAAGTGTTGCAATGTAAATCATACCTCATCTGAACAGTCAGTGCAGAGGTATACTGTAACGCACATTAACGGTAGTTCCTGTCTTGTGTGTTTTACTTCTCTTTGTACAAAAAAACATAACAGAATTGAGTCATTAAATTTCACTGTATAAATCGATAATCTCAAAAAAAAAAATTTAACCCTCTTCAAACTGCAATGAGCGGAGCAAAGACTGATATTGGGGGTTATGCAGACCTGATCGCTGGGCAGCGAATTCACAGGCTGGCAGATTATCGATAGACTGTGCACGCGTATGGATTGCATCGTGCATGCGGAGGCCATTATGGGGGGAAAAAATACAGCGTCTTTGATTGCCAGTTGTTCTCAAGTTGATTGACAGGAAGTCATCCTTTGGTGGTGGAAACTGCCCGTTTTCTGGGAGTGTCAGGGAAACAGCAGGTGCGTGTGTCCAGGCATTTTCAGTGAGGGCATGTGACATCAGTTCTGGCATCGATCAGCCTGTTTTTATCGCACCGACCGAGAAGGTCCTGGGTTACGCACAGACTGGAAAAATCATTTGATGGAGAGTGAGTTGTGAATGAATTTGAAGCCAATCGAATGACAAATCTGAGATATTTTCGCAAGCCATTCACAGCCTTGCACATGGCGGGATTTAACTCTGGCAGGGAGGTGACAATCTGATCATATTAGGAGAAGCTATCACGTCTCAATAACCCCCAATGTCACAAACAGAAAACAACCCTATTATTTTCAAAAGTGTTTATGACTACATAGATTTTCACAGTTTAATACAGAGCAGATACAAAACAGCGTAAACAAAGACAAAATAACTTGTTTACCTAATAACGTGTAAGCATAGTTACTGCATATACTCGGAGGAAGCCGCTGATCTTTTTAAGGCGGAGAAACGCATTCGATCTCTACTCCCATTTCTTCTGGTACCAGTTTTTTCTTGTGGACAGCGGTGTCTGCGCCATATGTGGACCTTGAGAAGGCAGAACTGGAAGTGCTACCCATGCTGATTTACATCATTATCCAGGTGGCCACCTATGATCCACAGGTATGCTCCTCTTAAAAAAAAAAAATCAAGTGCAACTGCTGGCACAAAGGAGTGGTAAATATATAATCCATCAAAAACCGACCTGTTTTCGTTGTGCCTTTGTGATGCTTTATTGAACGGTTATATTAACAGACTACTAACCGCTAAAATTATATGGTTCAATGAGGACTCCATCTTTCCCTGCATATACTAACTAAAAGTATTAACCAAACTATACAGAGACATTCTCTATACCATCTAAATTACAGTTGAAATACTAAACCAACTACAGATTGAGTATCCCGTATCCGAATATCTGTTATCCGAATTATTCTGAAAACCATACATTCCAGAAAGTAAAAAAAAAAAAATTACTGGGGACATCTGTAACAGCACTACTGAGGACAGGATACGTAACTGGCACTAAATATTTGCAAGACAATGATTGCTTTGGCATTCAAAGTCAGTGCCTGAGATAGGACTCAAACTTTGTTTATGTTTTAAAACCTTGTGTGTATTTCATGTGTTTGGTGTGTTTATACAACATAAATGCCAGATACTTCAAAATACATCATTGAAATATTTAAATATTCCGAAATATGGAATAATCCGTTATCCAAAATTCTTCTGGTCCCGAGCATTTTGGATAAGGGATACTCAACCTGTATACTAAACAGGGAACAAATACATTTACCCTGACTGGGACTAAGTTCAATTGTCTTTTTACATGAGTTGTTTTATGATTATTTTGTCAATTTTTTATAATTGTTGTATACTTACTTTATCCATTTTGATTGAGTTAGAATTTAATATTTGTTTTATACTATAGTATTTGGTGCTTGAGATATAGGTATCTCAAATGGTGTTGACCTTAAAGTTAACTTTATTCAAGTAGGACACAGCGACCCCTAGCGGTTATCTTACATACTGTATATCGTACACGGTACGCGTCCTCCGACCTTTTCATACCCCCACTATCCACGTCGGCGTGGAGTTGATTTTATATAGTGTGGCGAGCGCAGCGAGCCACCGAGCCGGAAGCGTGGCGAGCGCCCGCGCATTACTTCACAGGTATTACGCGTCCGCTCGCCACGCTTCGGGCTCGGTGGCAAGTTGCGCTCACCACACTATATAAAATCAACTCCACGCCGACGTTGATAGTGGGGGTATGAAAAGGTCGGAGGACGCGTTACTGCTGCGCTCGCCACGCTTCGAGTTGGCGTTCATCGTGGGGTGGCGTTAACAACGGGGGTGGGGGGCATTTCACATGTAAAATACCCATAAGGGTGGGTATACAATGAAAAATCGGGTCCATTGGCCCATTTAACATTGTTCCCTATGTAAAACTGCGTCCATCGCATAGGTCGCATCGCATGCCTTAACTTAAGGCATGCCATGGACGCGATTTTTTAATTGTCGGGGAAAAGGCTAAAAATAGCCCTGAAATCGCGTCCATCGCATACCTTAAGTTAAGGTATGCGATCACCTGCGACGGGCGCCGTGCTAGGAAACAAGTACCGTAAATACTGACTGCTTTATTTTTACACTGCAATATAGATCTCACTTTGAAGTAAAAACCCACCCAGATCTAATTCTCTCTGCACAAGTAACATCTGCCCCACTGCAGTGCACATGGGTTTTGTCCATCTAAGAAGGATTGTGAGAAAGAGTAAACTAGAATAAGGCCCTCAGTTACACCTCTGATACAGAACAAATAAGCTCAACAGTCCTGTCAAGGCGAAGTACCTGCTCTACGTTACAAGAAAAACCCATCTAAAAGACATCAGGAGTGAAATGCATCAAGACTTCTAAAGAGGGGAGAATGGAAAAAATTAGACATTGTGAACGGCAACCATTCAGCATCTACTTAACATTTTATAGAATGTATTTGCCAAAAGCTGATTGGTTGAGGAGTGCACCAGGATATCCACAACCAAGGTTCCTATTTGGTTAGATTTCTATCCACAACACCTTTTAGTTGATATTACCTTACTGACATTGTTATTTAATAACAAATTGCTTTCATTTATGACTTGGATTTTGATATGAAAACCTCAGAATTCTTTGGCCGCACGTTATTGCCGAAAGCAAGGAAGTTGCACACTCCCCATCCATCCATCTTGTTTGAAATTGTAAAATTAAATCTTAAATGTATGTAAAAATCTAAGTGCAATCTGCATTTAGCAAGAACTTTCCGAGTTCTTCCCAGAAGCCCCCCCTGTGCTGCCATCTTGCATTTAATGGTGCAAATCAAGGAGTACTGCATCACCAATTATCACTGTGCAATAGTATTTGCACTACCTAAAAGACCTCCTAAGTGAGTGGGACAACGTGTCAAATAAAACCATTACAACAAAAAGTGAGAAATGTTGCAAATCAGTGTAATGTCACACCCATCACTGTACATTTATTGTAACATTAAGAACTTACTGGTTACTCATGCACTGGAATAGGCAACTGTAAAGGGTTATTCAATGCATACCTGCTGATATTTAAACAGCCCATGTGGATATTTCTGCTCACAGGTCAATGAATTCTGCACATAATCAACTAGAAAAAGTGCTGTATCCGGATGTTAGGTCAACACAATATGGTGGATTCAAGTTTGCATTTTTTCCACTTTTTTATACTTTACCATCCACGAGAACTACTGTACAACTGGGAATACCGAAGTGGCGAGTAAGGAACTTTGCCAGAAGCATGGCGCGCGAAGCGTACACTTATTAGGGTATCGGGTAGATACCTACAATTTGACAAATTACAAATTCATGTCAACCTTTTCTGCATCCACCCTTTTCAGATGTTGACCATTTAGCTTTCACTTAGACCAGGCATGTCCAAACTGTGGCATTCCCAAATAACAAAACTGTGGCAAGGCATGATGGGACTTGTAGTTTCACAACAGCTGGAGGGCCATAGTTTGGCCATGCCTAACCTAGAGGCTGTCGATCTTTTGAACAATACCCAAAAAGTACTATAGAGAAATTCAGGAAATGCATTAAATATTTTCTGTCCATAAGTGTTTTCGAAATGTTTGATTCCTAGCATCCTCAAAATATTTCTGTTTGTGAAATACTTTTGATGATGACGACAATAAAATCCAGTGTGTATTAAATCATTAAATGGTTTAATATAGATGGGCAATTACACCCCATGTGTCAATCACACAGGAGACAGTGATATAGTCCTGTCCCACAACCCGTTCTATGGCAGCTTACATTTTTTATCCTTGCATAAATTGGTTATCCTGTTACACACATAAAGGTTTCTTTGTATCTGCCACCTATCCACAGATAGTGACAGAAATCAATCATTTATATATATAGATAAATGAAACTAGAAAAGGTCAGCGATGTTATAGATTCAATTCAATCATATAAAATGGATTTAAAAAAACATCAGGATAAGAGGCATTCATTCGAAAACTCATGAAAACTCGGGTATATCAATTCTGTAGGAATATATATATGGACTGATATGCAGTATCCAAAATAGCTATCATCACATTTCAATGCACCTCGGCATTTTTCTTATAAGAAGTGTCTGTAGCAAGACACAGTAAAGGAACACGTTAAAATGGCCGCCATATTATGGCTATTGAATAAAGCTTGTATAAGACTAACCTTATACAGTATTTTTGCTGCTCTTAAGAGTGCAGGGGGTGCCCTGGGTACAGCTGTCCCGGGCCCCGGGCAGCTGCCCACAGCCCCCCCCCCCCCCCACAACCAATCACATGGTCTCAATTCTAAACAAATTTGCATAAGGGCTTTATTTGCTCTCCATAACTTACTGAGGTCCTTCCTCACCCTAGTCTAATTGAAAATCTACAGAACCAGCCATAGGTGGTTGATAACAAGAACATTCTTGACCAATGGTCTTGCTGGTTGAAGACTATTGCATGATGGTCCCAGCAAAAGTTGTACAAAAGAAAACTGTTGACTACTTTTTTGACCAATTGTCTTGGTGGTTGAAGACTATTGCATGATGGCCCCAAGAAAAGATGTAAAATAGAAAATTGTTGACTGATAGTACATAAACCAATCAGAATGGCTTATTTTGAATGACAATTGCATCAACCAATTAGATGGTCTTAATTCTAAACAAATTTGCATAATGGCTTTAATAGCTCTCCATAACTTACTGAGGTCCTACCTCACCCTAGTCTAATTGAAAACCTACAGAACCCACCACTTATGGTTGATAACAAGAACATTCTTGACCATTTGTTTTGCTGGTTGAAGACTATTGCATTGATGGTCCCAGCAAAAGTTGTGAAATACACACACGCACCCGCACCCAGCCTCCCTCACCCGGAGCCGGTGGCTAGTCACGCACAATACACAGTGCAGCCTGCAGAGCGCCGAGCCTAGGACACAGAGGGGCTCGGCGCTCTGCAGGCTGCACTGTGCAGTGTGCACTCCGGACCTGACAGGGGAAACAGAGGACATTGCCGTGACACGATGGTAAGTAATGGGGACGAGGTGCTGGCAGGTGGGGCAGGTGCGGCCCGGAGGTATGGCGCTGTGCCGCTGGGGGCCCGGGACTGACCTACAGTATTTCTAGTGGTGGCCCTTGTTACAAAGTGCAGGAGGTTTGAGGAGCAGGGTAGTTGTGGTGTTGAATGTTACACCAGATCAGTACTAGCGGTTATTGAGATCTCATCCTACATTTTTTTTTTTTTTAGATATGTCTTTTTCCATATAATCAGGTTGTCTTCTTTTCCAGTAAAGGGTATTTGTACTACTATATAGCCAACATTGAACCACACAAATGTGGCAAGTAGGAAAGATGTACTCTCTCTCACACAGATAACTGCAGATAGAAAGGTCTTAGAAGCAGTGTTCCCTCTGAGGCGTGCGCACACAACTTGTTGAGCACCCGCACACACATTAGGACTGACCGCACAAACATATGTTGTCGCCCACAAGCTTGTCAGAGCTGCAGCTGGCTCCAGGCATGTTTTAGTTGAGCGGTCACACAGAACGCTGCCATATTGGAGCCTGGAGCCAGCCTGTGTGCTCTGTACGTGCTGTGCGGCGCGGGCATCTGACCTCATACGCCGCAGAGCCTGCATAGCTGAACAGTAGTCCACCCGCCCACGGCCCACCGAAGTCACTGGATTTAGGCATGACAGCCCCATGGTAAGGGGAATGTCACTGTGGGGGCATATATGTACCTGGCACTGTGGGGGGCATACATGTACCTGGCACAGTGGGGGGCATACATGTACCTGGCACAGTGGGGGGCATACATGTACCTGGCACAGTGGGGGGCATACATGTACCTGGCACTGTGGGGGGCATACATGTACCTGGCACAGTGGGGGGCATACATGTACCTGGCACAGTGGGGGGCATACATGTACCTGGCACAGTGGGGGGCATACATGTACCTGGCACAGTGGGGGGCATACATGTACCTGGCACAGTGGGGGGCATACATGTACCTGGCACAGTGGGGGGCATTTATGTACCGCACAAAAATAAAAAGTTCCTTCCAAAGCTGCACAGCCAATATCTTTTGCTGCACACAGCCTTTGTAAAATTAGAGGAACATTGCTTAGAAGTACACATATTAAAGCACTATGGGGCCCGCACACACACACAGTGATATACAGGCATTTTCTGAGCAATTTTACTTAATTTAACTGTATCGCTGATAAAATGGCCCCGTATCGCTGCGTGTGTATAGGGGCCATAGCGATAGCGATGCCTGGCCCAATGCGTCGCTATCACCCGCCGATTAATATCCAGTATGCTGGATATTAAATTGGTCGGGGCCAGTGTGCTCACCAAAGAACACCAAAGCCCTGACAGATCGCTCAGCACACAGTGCGGGCACAAATAAAAAAAAATAGTGTAATATCCTATGGAGAATTATCGCTTTGGAACTTCACCTGCAATCGAATTGGGTGATAATCACTTTACACAAACAGCAAAACATTTCATGTGCAAACGGGCTATCCATGGGCAGTGTAAATCTTCTTGGCACCCTAGGCATAACTTCAATCTAAGCCACCCCCCCCCCCCAATTAAAACACACGTTGCCACCAATACCCACTTTCCAGCTGCTCCAGTGAAAGTATAAAGGTGGCATAGATTGTACACATTTGCTACCTGTATTAAGTACAACAGAGAGGTTCCCCCCCCCCCTTCAATGGGTAAAGGAGAGAGTGTTTATCATGGGCCGCTTGTACCCATCATGTGGCTAGTGCAAGTGTCATTATTAATGATGACGACAGCAGCACTGGTGTGCAATGTGTGTGGGCAGTGTGGCTTTCTGCTTGGGGGTGCACAATCACTTGCAATAACTCCACCGATTACCACATCTGTGTATAAACTCCAGCTCACAATAAGCTCAACTGTGAGGAGCCCTGTAAGATAACGCACAGTGTTTCCTTCTACAGTCACTGTGTGGAACACTGCAAAAGGCGTTTATGAAGAGTGGAATTCCAAGAGCCCTGTGGATCCCTTTATAATTATCAAATACACAAAGATGTAGGTGCAGGGCCATCTTAACAGCAGTGTGGGCCCCTGGGCAACGCAATGCACTGGGGCCCTTACCCATTCTCCCCTCCTAGAAGTGGGGGGTGCTATCAGCAGCAGCTTTAATGTCCCACGGGTGGCAGGGGGTGCTCTATCTTCCATTCAACATGTAGGACCTGGAGCAGTAACTTCTGCTAATTACTCCTTTACTGCAGAGGTGGTGGGAGGGAGAACACTAACGTGTGGAAGTGGGCACTGATCTGAATGAAGGGTCCCTTGTAAATGACTTCCAGGGAGGTAGGGGGTGTTTTATACGGGATGCGGTCATTCGTCAGACTGCATTTAGGTCTACAGTCATTAGGTCGACCCCACTAGGTCGACTGGCAGGAAGGTCGACCTGACTTAAGGTCGACATGGGCCAATGTCGACATGACTTAAGGTGGAATTTGCATAAAGGTCGACATGAGGAAGGTCGACTGGTCATAAGGTCGACATGGGTTTTTCACTGTTTTTTGAGCCGACATGTGCCGACAGGCGGTATTTCATGCCCTACCATCCACTAGGGCGTGGCGGGAGAATAAATAGTGTGCCGAGCGCAGCGAGGCACCGCGCCCGAAGCATTGCGAGCGAAGCGAGCGATGCGAGGGTCCGATTCTCATTGCCAACTGTGTCCATGTCGACTGTGTCGACATTCGGATAAAAAAACAGTGAAAAACCCATGTCGACCTTATGACCAGTCGACCTTCCTCATGTCGACCTTTATGCAAATTCGACCTTAAGTCATGTCGACCTTGGCCCATGTCGACCTTAAGTCAGGACGACCTTCCTGCCAGTCGACCTAGTGGGGTCGACCTAATGACTGTAGACCTAAATGCAGTCTGACGAATGATCCCATTCCTTTTATACGCAGGGGAGGGTTGGATAATGGAGTGGACTTAATATTCGTTATTTTCTGGTGGAAGGGCAGCTTGTTTGACTGCAGATATCGCCATTATCTGGAAATAGATTTCTTAGCCTTCAATAGTATAAAAACCTAGAGTCCCAACTTTCAGGAGGTGCTGGGAACTTGGGGATCAGAGATCAGGAGCCAGCGCAAAAATAACAAAAATATAAAACTGCAGACCAGACGTTTGGAGCTGGAGCAGGGACCAGCTGCTGGAAGGCTGATATCTCTGGTTCTGGGCATGACAGAGACAAGCCCCTAGTGTCGACAGAAAGGGGAGAGTCCCAGCTTTTGGAATTTACTCTCAGAAAAACTCTAAGTCAGAGAAAATCTGAGAAATATGACTGGGAATTGCATTTAACAGGTCGGATGTGGACTGCTGCTTTGAAGTTGGATATCTCCAGTTCCCCAGGGCCGATTTTCAAAATTCTGGTATCCCTGGAAAAAGGGGATCCTCAGCTATCAGCATAGGGCCCTTATACACCTGGGGCCCCTGGGCAAGTGCCCATTAAGCCCATACGAAAAGACGGCCCTGTGTAGGTGTAAGATGTATATTTTAACCATGGACTACTAATTATGGAAAACTCCTTTTTATCTACTATCTTATCTTTTTGTGTTTCGTGGTTTGTGTGAACCAGAATAAGGCCCAATATCTTTTAGCCCTGTGCTAAAATATATTAGGCCTTATTCTGGTTCACTCCTTCTGGCAAATTCCTGCTTAGATGGACAAAACCATGTGCACTGCAGGGGGGGGGGGGGGGGGCAGATGTAACCTGTGCATAGAGAATTAGATTTGGGTGAGTTATTTTGTTTCTGTGCAGGGAAAATACTGACTGCTTTATTTTTACACTGCAATATAGATCTCACTTTGAAGTAAAACACCACCCAAATCTATCTGCACAAGTTACATCTACCCCACCTGCAGTGCACATAGTTTTGTCCATCTAAGAAGGAATTTGCCAGAAAGAGTGAACCAGAATAAGGCCCAATGTCACCCCAACACTGTAAAGGAAATATTGGGTGTAATGTCATAAGTAAAACCCTGCCACATAAGATTTAAAATCTTGAGGTAAATTCAATTGTTTTTGCCCACCTGATCTCTCCTCTAAAGAGATGGGATTTGTACTACATTTTTATTATTGCGTCGATGTGCCCAAATAGACTTATCCCATCTTAAGTCCTGGTTAGGGCACCGAAACGGACTTTAAAGCATAGACTTTGCACATGGAATTATTTTGCAGTTACTGGTTCATTTTAGGCTGACAGTACTAAAACAAGCATCCAAGTGCCACCCCCAACATGTGCCTCCACTAGTGTCTAATGTCCATTGTGCACGAAACTAAGCATGTTCCTCACTAACTGCTCAGGAATCATATCTTTTGGAAGAAACAGTAACTTATGATAATAATTGTCGACGCGCAAATGACGAACCATCCATACAAGCATCACATACTGTGGGGTAGATGTATGAAGCAGTGATAAGGCATACCCTCCAACTGTACCGATTTAGCCGGTACAGTACCGTTTTTTTACAGTCTGTTCCGGCTAAATCAAAGTGTACCGAATGTACCGGTTTTTGGAGAGCGGGCATCTGTCTCCGAGGTTACTGTACACAGCGACCGGGCAGCCAATCATAAGTGGTGGTGTGATTGGAGGTGGGTGATAGGAAAGAGGGGCTGGCTACAGAGTGAGGCTTGCACTGCGTCCAATCACAGCGGTGCAATGACAATCTGGAAGTAGCCGTGTTACACAGCAGCACCATGTCCCCTCACATGTGCGACTCTCTGCCCGGGCCCGGCCGGTTGCTGCCTCCTCCCGCCGCCTTGTGTCTTTACTCATTCTCTCTCCCCTCCCCCGCCGCTCAAGGGTCTGGGTCCGGCTGTATGACGGGAACCGGGGCCATTGAGACCGGGATGTTGCTCTCTGCTAGGTCCCGGCTCGGAGGGCTGCGGATGCTGTGGCCTGGCCATGATATGCTGCCTCTCAGGCCACGGCCTCAGCTTCTCCATCCCCCTGCAGCGGCCGTAGGACTGCTCGGTGCAGGAGTACTACGAGGCTGGCAAACTGTCCTGTGTGCAGTGCCCGGAGACCCAAAGGCTCAGCTGGGAGGGTGAGTGAAGTGCAGTGGCATTGAGGTAGATGGGGTGAGTGTAGTGAATGTGTATGGGGCATCAGAGGGGAAGGGATTAGTGCATGTGGGGGCACCAGTGAGTGCAGTATATGCAGCATTAGTGGGAGGGAGTGCATTGCAGTACATATGTGGATCCCTAATGGGATGTGTTTAGGATGCCAACTGGCATCCAGCTGTTATTCTCTCCCCAGTCTGGGGTCTTCCCCCATTAGTTTTTTTGGGGAAAAAAGCCTAGTACACATTCGGAAAGGGGCCACGCCCCTTTTCCCCATGCCCATTTGTCAATGGCCACGCCCCCTTCTGAATGTGTACCGATTTCTACCTTCCAGATGTTGGAGGGTATGATAAGGGAGGAGAAGTGATAAAGTGCTATGTGGTCCCGACAACTAAGTTATAGGCTGGGTTTAAAATGATACAGTCGGGAGCTGATTGGCCGGTGATAGAGTACCAGACACTTTATCACTTCTCCTCCCTGATCACTGCTTCATACATCTGCCTCTGTATATATTGAGCATGGCTTAAAATCACGGATGGACAATGGATGGTATTATATTTAATAAGCATTTTTAGCATTATCATTTACTGGCATACTGAATGAAAGGTGCGTGTAATGCATACCTGCTTCCCCATGGACATCTGAGGTTTTGTGATTTGAGGCTGGCCAGGGGTGGAGACCGTCCACACAGGAGCTAATTCCTATGAATCGGTTCCAGTGCATTCAATGTCTCTTTTCCTGGCAGCCTCCGTGGGAATGCATATAAAGAGGGTAACTTAATCTCTCAAAGGATGTTGATTACAGAGGGAGTACTTTAAGGAACACTGATTTTCTGCCCCATTAACCACTACATGACATATGTCAGAGAGGGGAAGAGAGAGAGTCACATGGTGGGCTCCAGAGAACACACTCGCTCTTGGTTGCCTCGTGTTCACCTTGGAGCTACAAACACTTTTTTTTTACCTGATTTAACCTTTGTTTTACACATTCCACAGGATGCCATTCAGGAAGTCTCTATCAGCAAATCTTCCTCTTGTAACCTGAGATATTGTATACCTTGCTGTTCTTTGCAGGCGTCTTCTCACCTCAATAACCTTGTCTAGTGTCAGAGGAGGTGATTGAACACGGCAGATTTTCATTCACAAACTACGGTGAAGTTAGGCAAAGAGCTTTAATTAAATCACGGATAGGGATTGTGAACTGCTGCCGGCAACAACAAAAAAACCCTAGAAGGGTTATTTTATTAGAGATGTCATAGTAAACTGAACTCTCATCTTAAAGAGGCCCGGTCATGCCTATGTTTTGTTATGTACAAGTTCAAGCAACACTCAGACCCTCCCCTCCTGGCACGGTGGTAACTAAAAGGTGCTGCTCGGAGTATGCTTAGGACACTCTGGACAGAGCTCGGTTTCCCAGGCTCTAGTTGTTACATCATGGCCGCCCTCTTACAGCGTTGCCTGCCAGCACCCTGGTCCACACCAGAGCTACAGGGAGATGAAAGACTATTAGCATGCTGTCCAGGCTGCTCAACATACTAGCTGGTTCAATTTCCATGTCAAACTGCTTAATCAACATTTTACAGGTATGGGTAAAAACCGGAACCAGACAGCACACACAGGGCCGCCAATAGAGGTTGTCACGGACACCGGCCTCTGGAAGGGCCTGGGCAGCTCATTTTTCCCACTGCAACCCCCCCCCAACAAATCAGGTTCTGGAGCGCAGGCTTATTCAACCCAGGACACCGGCGGGCAATTAAAATGCTGCACCAGCTTTTGAGCCAATCAGAGCTTGCATACTGGCAGCCAATCAGAGCGACTGCCGGTACGCAAGCTCCGATTGGCTCACCAGCCGGTGCTGCATTTTAATCAGTGGAAGAGGAGATGTAGGAGCAGGAGATGGGTTACGGTAAGTCAAGTGAGGAGGGGGGGGGGGGGGGCAAGGCCCTGACTGGAAATGAGTCCCGAGCTCCAAAATTCCTGATGGCAGCCCTGAGCACACTGTCTGGATCGAACACTACAAGCTCTATAATGCAAAGTTTAATGAATGGAGGCTGTCCCTCCGACTGGGATCCAGTTCGGTTCCATTATCATTTAGGCCCGCATTTTACTTATCCAAGCATGTGTGTTTACCCTCATAACGACAGAGGCGCCAGATGACTATTAAAAAGATTATTAGGAGACATGATGGATAATGTGATGTGAAGAACCAGTAATGTCCTGGGTGTGCTTCCAATCATACAAAGAGGCTACAATCCAGCCATCGGCCCATGAAGCAGAGATGGAGGGCCAGGTCATGGACATCCTCGCGAGGAGACAAATTGAGCCATGATCTTGTCGGTTTCTAGGCAGAGTAATCCGATAACAATACCAATTGCATTCAACATTTCCCTAAAGAGTTGAAGCACGCCCTAATGGTATACTATTGATTTGCAGGTTTTGCATATACCAGAACTGGTGATCATTACATAATGGTCTACTTCGTCATTAAGTATTCAACCTTTCCACACTATGTGGTTATAGAAGAATGGAAAGACTGGTAATTCTTCTCCCCGGAAAGGAAAGCAACCAACCCTACATGCTCTGTACTCTTTTGCAAGTTTCAATACAATCTACAAACTGACATCACCGGTGGTAAAGTGCTTTACGCAGAAATGAAACTTTAATGTTGATACAAGTATAGACATCAAATGGCATATCAAAAGATTAAACCAGAGATAGGTACCTAGGACTTGGATGTAACAGTGAGGAAAACAATACTTAGAGCAACCACAAAAACAGACAACAATAAGGTGGCTTGTGGGGTAAGGTCCTAAAGTACTGTGGTGGTGGAATGGTTAGACATAAACAAACTAAGCCATATCCGGAGCATCATGATTTAGGTAGGTGATCAAAAACATGTTCCGTTCTTATGTGGGCATGGTGTCCTTCAAACTTTATCTATAAGAAAAAATCCTAGCAGAGCCCCTGACATCAGAACAAGTCTGAGAGGCTATTGCAGACCCTTCTGGCGATTAGCTGGCTACCTAGTAAGTTATATGAAATAGCTGCAGAGGTCATGTCAATATAATGGAGGCTGGTGTGCCGAAACTGGTACAGCACTGTGATATTAGCCAAACACAAAAATTCTAAATTCCTAACAGTCCCATCATCCTATTAATTACTGCTTCTTAAGGCAGGCTACAGTACCCATTATTATCTCAATAATATGTGTGCGTGGCAATATGGGTATGTTTTAGTGTAAGGCTGTTGGGTTCCACACAAGTGTCCTGACAACTTGAACAAAAATTTTGATGCCAGTACCAGAGCCTTTACCTGCAAAGGGGATGGTGTGAGCAATAGCAGTTTCCCTTTTTCAAAATAAATGTGGCTTCATCGAGCTGCTTCATTGCCCCGTCTCCTTGCGCTTGCGAATATTAGCAGGTGTCAGTCCGACAGTGGACGAGCAAGAAAGAGCTCCTGAAGAGAAAAGGTACCAGAGGAAATCCGGGAGGGTGGCATCCATAAAAAAAAAGAAGAAGAAAAAAAAAAAGAAGATTTACAGTCAGGACCCTCCAGGTGAAGATCACAGAAGACGTTGCCGCGATGCCGAGAGAGGAGTCCATAATGCAAAACAGCTTACAGGCCCCTGCACCCCCATAAGCCCTGGGGAGGGTCTAAAGAACAATTTTAATATACCACAAATCCTTAACGCATCTCAATCAGATGTTATGGGTATAGCACTGGGTTTTACTGGTTGATGCTCGGGAGAGAAGACCCCACTTTATTTTTTAGAACCCCCACTTTCACATGAATTCCATGTCCAATTCAATATGCTGGCGGACAATTAAAATGCAGGCGCACCTGGTGAGCCAATCAGAGCTTTTGTACCGGCAGCCGCTCTGATTGGCTCAAAAGCCAGTGCAGCATTTTATTTGGCCACCAGCATCCTGCAACGAAGAAGCAGGCAGCACAGCAGAGGCAGTCAGGGGGTGTTCCGGTGGGCAAAGTGAGCTGCCTGGGCCCTTCCAGAGGCTGGGGCCAGGGAGAGCTGTACCTACAGCACCCCCCTGTCGGCTGCCCTGAATGGAGGGTCTGGTGGAATTTGCTTAAGCCGTGGAAGTTGTAATAGTATCGTACAGCAGGCAGGAAATAATCCTATAGATTGCCATTAGAAACTCTGGAGATCAAACAACACCAGTCCAGATACTGGAGAAGTGCAATTGGTATTGTATATGAAAAACAACATATGTGGCAGCAATCACAGTATAACACTTTCATCATCATAGTCATCATCGTCATCATCATCATACAAATCTGTGGTAGCCACATCACAGACGATGGTAACCACATAGAACCATTCTGCACTTTATCACATTGACACCACTTTAGTAATTTGCTATCTGTCCAAAAGCAACAACATCATGTGCAGCCCACCTGATTTGCGCTACATATGTGCCTTTTCTGATTCACAAGAAATAATACAGATTACGGAAAACGTTCCACAAAATCTACTGAACCATTACTGTTACAATTCCATTCCACTGGAGATGAGGCTTTTCTCTCGATATATAAACAATACAACATTAAGCATGCATGCTAGTCCTACCTGAGAAGGTGCGAGTCGCTCAGCTGTCCAGTGACGCCCATAACTCTATAGCGGAGGTCTCGCCGTACAAAAAAAATAGATCTTCGTTCTTATTCTATTGTTAATGTCCCATTACTGTATCTTGCATGAGATCAATGAGTCAACCAAGTAATTATACTGGCAACATCAGTCTATAGTTCTGTCTTTTCATCTTATTAATTGGTCTTTACAGACAAAATTCACGTAAAATGATTTGCAGATGTAGACGCCACATCACACATCCATCTGCTCCCATAACACTCTCTGGCCATAGGGTAGAGTAGTTTCTTCTGTAATACTGCTTCGTGTAATGCACCGTACACCTGTAAGTGTCTCTGTGCGTCAGTGAGTGACAGAACGTTAGTTGCTGGACCTGAGCGCGTTCCTGGTCCTGTCATATTAAGGGATTTGGGAGGAAAGAACGGATGCTTCTGGCTATTGCTTGGTCTTTGTGCAATTAGAAAGTAAATCCCAACCGCTACGCTAGTGACGTGGTTCAGTGCGATATTCCATGATTTGTAACTGATTGAAGTTCGCTGAAAATGAAACAAAGGGAAAATATCACCGTTAGTACACTGAAATGTTTTAGTTTATTTATTTTATTTAAAAACTTAATTTTTTTTTTTTTATAAAAAAAACAAACAAACCTCAACACGTTAACTGGGAACATATTCAGCAAAACCATAAATTTATAGAAGCAAGAAATAGGACATTGATTCAGTAACAACTGTTTGGAATGAGATAGATAAATTGATAAATAGATAGATAGATAGATAGATAGATAGATAGATAGATAGATAGTGGATGCTTATCTATCTAAACAGTTTTACTTTAAGATGATAGCGATATCTCGTGTTTAGTGAAGTAATGCTGGAAACATCGTCATTATTCTTATTCAGAAGATGACGTTAGCGGTCCTGTCGCTGTGACATATCATACCCTGGCAATACAGTTATAGCAATCGGTATCAGTGGTGTAACAATAGCTCCGCAGACCCTGCAGTGGCTTGGAGGCGCTAGATAAGTTTAGGCGCCGTGGGGTCTGCGGAAGCTATTGTTAATCGGGCCACCGCCAAATCTGTTGCTGCTGGCCCGCCGGGACCAGCAGAGCTTCCTGCTGTCTGCAGTCCCGGTGCTCCTGCTCCTCCTGTTAGAATCTCACTTGAAAAATGTCCGCCCCCTTCAGAGCAGACAATTATTAAGTATGCTAGAGGAGGCAGCGGCCTCCTCATGCATCCTAAATAATGGTCTGCTGCAAGGTGGTGGCCATTTTGTAAGTGACATTCTAACAGGAGTAGCAGGAGCTCCAGACAGCAGAAAGCAAGGACTGCAACGGAGCAACAACGGATGGTCAGTGGTGGTGGAAGATGCATCGGTGATGGAGGGGAGTTTAAGGAGGGTGGAGGTGGGGGCACACAATTTTAGTGGCGGGGGGGCGCACAAATTATAGTTACATCACTGAACGGTATCACCAACGTCATCCTTAATTTTTTGGAAGTCACTCAGGGGGCACCCCCATATTCTGGAACCCCAAGACATCTGCCTAAAGTCCTGGTTATCACTTTACTACACACTTATCTGCCCCACTGCCAGACAGACCCCTGAGTTAAAATAAAGTATATTGTCCAAATATAACACAATCATGTCTGGTTTTTGGGAAAGGTAAGACAGAATAAACACAATACTTCAGAGAGTCTACAACTCTTGTTCTTCTTGGAAGAAATGCCATACTGTTCCAAGTAACCTTAAAATAATACTTTTATGATCCAATTGTTTATAATTTCGTAGCATCCCACAAACATTTCAGCTGCTAACAATAGATGTCAGCCTTAGGATGGTAACAATGACTAATAACGGTAACGATGTTCCAGATACCCACACAGTGCAGACTGCAGCTACTTTTTGGCAGAGGGATTTTGCTGGACCTCATATTTAACCCATTCATTAAAACAAAAGGTTGTCTAAACGAAAGATCAAAGCAAATATATATAGTATCCACCACTAATCTTCTAACATATTATACAGGTTGAGGATCCCTTATTCGAAATGCTGAGGACCACGAGCATTTCCGACAAGGGATTTTTCAGATTTTTGGAATATTTTTTTTTTTTAACATACTTACCTGGCACCCTGGTGGAGCTCAGATGGTCCCCTGGCCACGACGGCCTTCAGGATCCTCTTCAGCGGTCCCAGGGGTGCATTGCGCGAGTTTGCAGGTGCACTGTGACAAAAGTATCAAAAAAGGGCGGGGGGGGGGGTTGTTTTCTGCATTATGAAACAAAAAAACGAAATATTCTGACAGACCGCGGTTTGGGGAATATTTTGGTTTTTGGATACGGGATATTCAACCTGTATATGTATATGATTATTTTTGTTTATTTCATTATGTTTTCAAGCTTAATATAACGGTCTGTCAATTAAACTCTTATAATAATAGGATGTAGATTTCAGAAGTTTCTTTAATTTTTTTTAATGGTGAACTTTTGAACCTGTTGACGTTAAGCACTGTCAACATTTTATACCAAGCATCTGGAGTCAAAATGGGAATGGGTCATTGGGTTGACATGCATTCGGTTGAACACTGAAGGTCAACAAAGGTTGGGTTGACATGGCCAAGGTTGATGGGGTTAGAAGGTCAACATAGGCATTATAGTAGGTCAACAATGGCAAGGTCGGCATGAGTTTTTCACCTTTTTTGTCCCGAATGTCGACATAGTCGATATGGACACTATCAAAGTGTGCTGTGCATGCCATGCTTCGGGCATAGTTGCTTGCTACGCTTGACACACTATTATATTCTACCTCAGCGCCATAGTGGATGGTAGGGCATGAAATACCGCCTGTCTGTACGTCGGCTAAAAAAAAACAACTTGTCGCCCTTTTAACTGTCAACCTTGTCATTGTGGATCTAGGGCTAGAGTCGACCTCCCAACCCTGTTGACCACCACCATATTGACATATTTCAGGTGTTGACCTAATGCTTGTCGACCTTAATAGGGTCTATCTAATGATTGTATCCTGTCAAAATAATGACAGTCTTCCGTAGACATTGTCGACCTATTAATACAAATACGCCGCTATGTCATTAGTGTAGATGTGATTAACTTGCATAGTTTTACAAATAAATATGGATCAAACAGTGCTTGAGGTAAAGATGGTCATAAAAGGGCAGACTACATGGTGGTTCTAATCAGCCATCACTTTCTATGTTTCTATGGCTCTGAATGCCAGTACTTGCATGTGCAGTGTGAATACATGGAATATATGCTCCACATACAGGCGAACGTCCTAGTAGTAGGCCAAATGAGCTTAAGCTGGCTACAATACAAGATGTGTGTACCCAGTGTTATCGCCTGCATCGGCAAGTGCATAGACACTTGTTGATGTTGGCAGCAACGGAGCGCTGGCGGTTGGTCATGTTGCACTCCGCCGCACGGCCCTTTCTAGCAATGTCTTCCATCGGCAATGCAGGAACACATTTTATCAGTGACATAGCAGGTACACACTAGAAGATGTGCCCCATATGTCAGGCGGCATATTCACCACTGTGTCCCCAGCTTTAGACAGATGGCCAGTGGTGACTCCAGAGGAGGGACTACAGCACAGTTCAAAATTCAAATAGGGAAGCCACACCCACTGCCAGAGAGTCCGTTTGGAATGGCAGTTGGTGGCAGTTTCTGTACCTCCCTTGCAGGTGACTATGACCTGCTTATGCAAAGGACGTTTATTTAAGGAGTACCGGACCCAAAAATACTCAAACAATTTGAGCTTTCCAAGCATCACTGCATTAATATTCCAAGTGCACTGTAATTATTTTGACCATGTCTTGTTACATTAAACTGAATATATCTTCAAAGAGTCATGGTCTTGTACCGGTTTATAGTTTTGGAATGGCAATTTTTGTACAGTAGGTGCAGACACGCTGTATAAATATTTGGGTGTCTTGCATACCTTTGTGTTTTAGAAGTGAAGTGCAACAGTGACAAGACTGAAAGAGCTAACTCCAGCAGAAGTTAGTGACATCTCAGGGGGAGAGCGACAACAGAGCTTAAACATATTGGTTTGCAACGCCAGATTAAAGTTTGTGGGGGCCTGGGGCAAGTGATGCGGGACATACAACTGGCAGAAGAACATGTGACTGCAGCTGGAGGAGCATGGGATGGCGGTAGGGGGGGGTGTGGAGGTGCTGGGAGCGTGGAACTGTGGTAGCGCCACTGGCAGAAGAACATGTGACTGCAGCTGGAGGAGCATGGGATGTTGGCGGCAGTTCTGACAGGAAGAGCCCGGGACTGCAACGGTGCCGCTAGCAGAGGAACATTGGGCCTTATTCTGATCGGTGCGCCCCGATCAGAATATGCGGCCACGACCGTGCAGGCGAATCCCCGCCTTCCATACGGATCGCCACCTCCGTCCGTACGCGGATATGTGGCGATCCGCATGAAATTGGACGGGGATACGCCTCCTCCGCCTTGGGAGCAGCCCCTGCATTCGATGGTCGCCGAACAGGTGAGGACTTTGTGCAGCTGGACCGGGAGGGAGAACTACCCATCAACAGAGCTGTATGCTGTATGTGACCCCGGGATCCATATTTGCTTCATGCCTGTTTTGAACTGTTCCACACTCTGGCAGTTCAATACCATCTGGTAACGACCCTTCCATACCTTTTGCACAGTGTCACTTTATTGTGTGCCCTTTTAATATTGTGTGGAATTGATGTTTTTATTGTTATGCTTTTTTGTGATGTCTGCATATCATTTGTGAATTAAATACATGTTATGCGATGATATTTCCCCATCTTTTTTCATATTTAATGTCACTCTTGCTGCAATTACGGAGAGAATAATCAGCAATATTACCAGAAGTGACCCAAGGGGAATCAAGGAGAAAAGGGAAGTAATTTCCTGGTCACCTGTTTGAGCGCTGGTTGAAGGATTGATTCACTTTTTATTTTCATCGAATGCAGGGCCGCACGCTCCACCAGGTCCCGCCACACAAGACCACACGGACACTTGTCCGTGTGAAATCATGTATGGGGGCGGGCAGCTGACATCCGGCGATGTCAGATGCCCGCCCCCTACACACGCGTCACGGCCTCATTACCATGCATACGCCCCGCGTTTGCATGGGAACGCCCATGAAACGCGGGGCGAATGCATAGGGTAATGAGGCTAAGTAGCCCCTCACGCCCCTCGACGCCCCCTGTGCGGCGTGTCAAGAATACTTGCGGCGAAATCGCCTGCACATGCGCAGAGTGACCTCTGCACATGCGCAGACGATCACCATCGGCGGGACGAACGCATGCGGAGAAATCCGCACCGATCAGAATAAGGGCCATTGTGACTGCGGTGGGTGAGCGTGGTTTCTTCGCTAGCAGGCGATGCGTATGTGAACTACGGGCTGTAACCATGTGCAGTCTATCGATAATCGCACGCTACACATGGTAATGTTTCTAAGTCGCACCAAGCGACTCACACCATATATCTCCCAAATTATGCAGTGACGTAACAACAAATTTTGCAACATTCCCCCCCCCCCCCCCCCGCTGGAATATGTCCGTGCCCCACACAGTAATGTTAAGACCCTCCCCCTCTGCCTTACCCCCCTCCGCATCTGTGTCCAGGACCCGCAGATCTGCTTCCTGGCACTCCTCCTTGCTCTTTATGAAAAAACATCCCTCACAAAATGGTCGCCCCCTTACAGCAGACCGTTTTTAAGGATGCTAGAAGAGGCCGCCGCAGCATCCTCAAAAACTGTCTGCTGTAAGGGGGCGGCCATTTTGTGAGGGACATTTTTTTTAAGGAGTCAAGAGGAGCGCAAGGACGAAGACTAGTAGCTCTGCGGGTCCTGACTCCCGGTCACAGATGCAGCGGCGGGGTAAAGCAGGTCCTGGCAGGCGGCAGTGTTACAATAGCGCCAGCAGACCCCCGGCGCCCACACTTACTCAGCACCTCCCCACCACCGCGGGGTCTGCGGTGCTGTTGTTAAGCCACTGAAATAATGGGACAATGAGGACCCCTCTATAAAGCCACACATGTGGACAGGAACAAGGGTACTGTAGTTCCACATAAAAAGTAGAATATAAATGTTTGTCCAAAAAAAAAACATCTGAGAGCTACACAGCTTCCTAGTAAACCCATCATTAGTGCTGGCTGCTACTCGTACCCTTCACCCCCAAGCGGAAAAATAATGATTTCATAATCCTACAGCGTTATCATTCTATACAATTAAAAGAAAAAATGTTTTAGTAGGAGATATGGCAGGTACATACTGGTTAAAAACACACAGTAAGAGAGGAGATTTGTCTACACTGGTGGTTGCTGTGTTATTGGAGTTGGAACCAGTATAACTTATGACAAATTCTTCTGTCTGGGCTGTCTTCCAAAATCATTTTCATATACCCTGGCAGAAGTACAGAGGTCTGTACTCTCCGCTAATTAAGGCATTCACAAGGACCACCACCACCAATACAACCACTGACAAACTGCACACTGCTGTAAGTGACAGCTCAAATATAATTAGTCCAAACGTCATGTACCCTTAGAAAAGAGGCCTAAGAAAATGATGTGTCTCTATAAATCT
Organism: Crinia signifera; assembly: GCF_055691185.1. Lineage (NCBI taxonomy): Eukaryota > Metazoa > Chordata > Amphibia > Anura > Myobatrachidae > Crinia > Crinia signifera. The sequence goes on from NC_139220.1 coordinate 41,134,110, forward strand.
AAATCAATATTATTCTCTATTTTCACATTAACACAGATAAATGGATTTCCAAATGCAGCCCCAGCACCGAAGAACATTGCTTTTTTCCTGAAATTATGAAGAAAATGACAATTAAAAAGACATTATAATCACACGACTTAGCAATCATAAAACCGATGGACTACAACGCTGTATCCGTCATGTACGGTTTCCACAGTGCTGTCTCACCAGTCAAGCAAATAATTTGGTTAATGGCGTCTTTTGTGTACCAATTAAGTGTCTGAGCTGCGCCGAATTGCAGGCGCATGCTAGTTAAATAACAACATGTTGTAGTACAACTTCTCTGCGTATTATAGCCTTCAGGAATAATTACACGACACAACGGTTTAACGAAGTGTCGCAAGCACTTCCCATCAACACGGACAAACCATGTTTGAAAGAGGCTGAATGCCTTAGGGATTATATGATGGGGTAGCAGGCTGTTTTGGACACCACATAGGACATATACAGTAAATGGAGATATGGGTATTGCCCCTTTAAACGAACTAAAATAAAAAAATGAAGTACAGTATATGAACACATTAAACTTTATTTGCAGATCTGTACAAAGGTTATAAGTGATGAATGCTGGTTCATTTAAATTAGAGATGCGGAGTGTTGGATTTACCGGGTTCTCAAAATGGGATCTTATTGGCTATCCCAGTGTCACATGTTTTGGAGCCAAAACATGTGACAGCCAATAGCCAATAAGATCCAATTTTGAGATCAGGGGAAATCCGAACCTGCACAGCTCTAATCTAAAGCCTTCCTCAGGATACAGGTTTTCCATATATTGGCTAAGACAGGGCTGGATTAAGGGGTGGGGGGAGGCACATGGGGGTCAGTACCCCTGGGATATCTGGGAATCTCCTGAAATTTGGGGAGCTCTGCCGGACCCTGGAGAAAATAGACCAGCCTTTTTTATTTTTTAATAGACCAGTTTTTAATGATTTGTAGTTCATTGTACTTCTCTAAAAAGGTCTTGAACCTTAGATCTGTTAAGTAAGGACCAACCAATTAGACTGAGGTTATGGATGCAAGAAACGGAAGTAGAAATTTTTTTTGCTACATACTCGTTACCATGTGCTTTATGCTCGTTGCAAGAGGGTCACATGGTCTGAGTGTGTAAACGCTGCACTCGGCTGACACTTGAGGTCCAGTAGGATCTTTAGCATCTTTCTGTTCCAAATTCAACGGACATTTTTGGAGGGACATTTTAGCAGATTCCAGGTGGAGGGGCAGACAGATTACTGAGCACTAACCTGAGTTTCAGTAATCTTGGTAATTACCATTTTTCTTGGTTTGTTTTTAAAGGCTGCTAGTAATGATTGATATTTCTGCTTGCAGAGTGTCATGTATCTGCCATGGCTTGTTATGGAGACAAAGTTTTTGGAACACTCCTCTGAGCACTGTACAATCCACCCCTGCCATTGTATGACATGTGGAGAGCTGAATGCATGCATGTGTCTGGCTGCCATAATGGTTTACCCTCCAGAGAGATTTTATTAGAAGAAGATAATGATTTACAGGAACAGAGCTAATTGAGAACGGTGCTAAGGTGTCCCGGTTTTTGGGGGCATTCCCGCATCCCTCCTGCAGCCAGCAGTGTCCTGCGGTGGTGGTGGGGCAGTTGGGAGTCCCCCCTGTTAGTTGCTGGGCAGCAGTAAATAGACATTGTATGCATGCACACAGCGTCTTTCCCCGCAGCCAGAGGGGCTGGGGGCATGGCTAGAGGCTCACAAAGCCTCTGTACCATGCCCGTTCAGCGTCAAAATGGGGGTGTGGGATGATGCTATTATAGGCTCCTCCCCAGTCAAGCCACGCGCTTTTGTCCCTCCTTGGCATAAGGAAAATTTGGGAGGTATGCTATGTGGAATTGCTGCTTTAAGGTCTCCAATACGGGAATATATACCGGGGTAAAAAGAAAGTCTAAATTAATGTAATGTAATATATATATATATATATATATATATATATATATATATATATATTATTATTTTTTTTTACAGTATTTATTTATTTTCAATCAAGTTTCTTTTATTGAAGCATTACAGATCAATATAATAGAAGTACAGTGTGTACAGAAGTAAAGACCAAGTTCCCCTAAAAACAAGGGGTTAATAATAATAATATACATGACATTTTCACCGTGCAATAGTATTCCATTCAAGAAGTCAATGAACATACAGGAAAAAAAAAATAGAAATATTATATATAATGAGAGTCACAAGGGGGGCCTGGGTCCAGGTCATTTATTACCTCCACTACACGCACTGTCACGCCTGGAAGAGTGGAGTTACAAAGTAAACAGTATTCTATGAGATTGAGGGGTATGTGCACATACCCGAGTCTCATACCATAATGTGTTTTTAAAACAAATTTCCAATTTCTTTTTTAATGTCAGAGATAGGGTGTCCATGTAGCTGGGTGTGGTATAACACCGACAGTCGGGATTCTGACAGTCATTAGTCCGACATCGGAATCCCGACTGCACAGCGGGGGGGAGCACAACGAAGCCCCTTACGGGCTCGCTGCGCTCGCCACACTGCAGGCACAGTGAATCACTGCGCTCGCCACCTATTTTATTCTCCCTCTATGGGGGTCGTGGACCCCTACGAGGGAGCATTCGGGATTCCGACGTCGGGGTAATGACTGTTGGTCGTCCGGCAACCGATGTAACTCTCCCAAGTGTCAAAAACTTTTCCAGTGAACTTTTCTTCAAGCCACTCCAATCGGAAAATGTGAAATAATTTTTTAAGAAAAATTAGAACGGGGGTAGCCAAAACTGAAGAATACACTTCTTGGCAGCTGCGGATAGGATGATCAGTAGTTTTTGAAACCCTTGCGGGACTCGCGTCCCCTCTGGCATAATGCCAAGTACTGCCCATTCAGAAGTTAAGGGAAATTAGACACGGTTGAGTAGCATATTTCCAAATTGGAGCACAAAACCCCCGAATTATTGGACACTCCCACAAGCAATGATACAATTCTGCCCTTTGTGAACCACATCAAAGGCATAATTGATCATCAATCTGTCCCAATAAAAATATACGATGATGAGTTGACAGGTATGTACGTTGTAGTATATTCAAAAACAACTCTGTGTAAGAGGTTGCAGGGACCAATTTTACAGAAAGTTCAAATGATTTGAGCAGTATTTTGGTATTAAGAGAAGGGAAGTGGTCTCTCCATTGTGCCAACCCAGTTTCTAAGTCATCATAATGAATAGAAATGCAAAGGAAATTGTAATGTACGTAAATTGCCGTAAATGAGGAGTTCTCCCTTTGTAATAGAGAATCCAGGGGGTTGGAAAAATCAGATAGGGAGAGCTTTCTGGAGAGACCAGCCACATAAGGTTGGGCCTGTGAGAATGCCAAAGGGAAGAACTGCAGGAATGGGAACTTGTCCATTGCTTGTGTGAATGTGAGTGGATTCCTCGTATCAATATTGACAAGGTGTCCCACATTGGTTATCCCGTGTTGCGCCCACAGTGTGAAAGGATAGTATGCATTGCCATCCTGCAAGTTCGGGTTTGAGACGAAGGGAAGGAAGAGAGACAAATACGGGTTTAGCCCTTGATTATGGTGCAATATGTGCCAAACTTTATGGGTGGACATTAACAATGGGTTAGCTCGAATTGGGGCAGGTATATCTTCATCATGTGAATGTAGAAATATAATAAAATTATCACCATTCCGGAAAGATGACTAAGTCAGGGTTAGAATACATTTTTTTACCATGAATCCAATCTCGGAGGTAGCGCAAGTGTGAAGCATGGCAGTATTTTGTTATATTGGGCAAATAAATACCCCCATTGGAGTGACATTGCTGCAGTTTAAGCATGCCAATTCTCGCCCTTCTACCTTGCCAGATGAACGTGCGGATAATCCGGTCAATTTCTATGAAGTCCCGGTTGGTCAATATAATTGGAAGGGATTGTAACGGGTACAGAATTCTAGTTAGAGGACAATCTTGAATAGGTTAGCTCGATCAGCAAAAGTAGATATTTTTAATTCTTCCCCTCTCAACTGAATGCCTGTGAACTGCGGCCAGCTCTGCAACACCCGAAGCATGGGATCTTAGGCCAAATTAAATAGTAAGGGCAAGAGTGGACAACCCTGTCTTGTACCCCGGAATAAGCCTAGTTTTTCGCCTATAGTTCCATTAACCAATAGTTAAGTAACAGGCGTAGTGAAGAAAAAGGTTATAATTTGTTGGAATCTTGGTCCAAAACACCTCCTATCGAGAACTTTGTTTAGATACTGCCATGACACCATATCAAACGCCTTGGTGGCAAAGGCTAAGAAGCATATTAGGTATGGTGGGTTGTAGACTAGCTGCCATCACCGCTGCTATTGCGGTACGTATACCACAGACCGAATGTCGGCCCTTAACAAAACCAAGTTGGTGTTTCGAGAGTATAGAATTCAAAAAGGTTTGAAGGCTGTCTGCTAAAATTTTCGGTTAGGATTTTGAAATCTATAATACAGTATTTGAACACACAAAAGCAACTGAATAAATATTTCCCACTGCCCATAGAATTCTTCTGTTCCATTATCTATAAAACGGAGGTGAAAAAGGGCCTTATGATAGGAAGAGTTATGGAGAGAATCTCTAGAGAAAGGTGTTTAGGATAGATCCTCAGTATACTGTAGGAGGCAAGTTAGGGGAAGCCTGCATTCCTCCCGCATAGCACTCATTCCTGCTGAATCGCTGTCCATATCCCAACTGGATATGCACTAAAGATAAACGGAGATCATTTTCACAATCTGTCTACATGAGCCAAAGCAGAAAAACGAGGTATCCCAATAAAGCACACATCCCAGAAATATGCATTTAACTAGCGGCAGCCCATTTAACACACCGAAGAAATGTACATAAATAGACCGTCTCGGACGTTTGACTTGTAAGTAACCATTATGGGCCTCTGAAGTGGGCCTCTAGTAGAAATTAAATTAGACGCGTTAGACGTGTTGAAACTGGCCCTAGAATAAGCAGCGAGATGCTCTTGACTTGTGGATGGAGATGTAGAAACGAAACTTTACAGCTCCTGGATCTCTTAAAAAATAAAAAAATAAATCATTCCTTCCCCGTTTTTAACCCTTTGAGTGCCAAGTGAATTTGTCAAAATAGGTGTGAAAATTGCCAACCAAACATTTTTATTTATCATAATGACCAGTGATTATTACCTTTTATAGGAAATATACAAATTCTATTTGTTTATTTTTTTTTACACATTTTTTTATTTGAATTTATATAACAAATGTGAGCGACACTGGATTTTTAGTGGATAGTTTGCACATCTCTCGCAGAGAGAAAAGGTTAACTAACAGTGTTTGGTTGCTCCCCCAGCGTACTGCAGCACCAACCAAAATTAACAAAGTGGAGCTAGAAAAAAATAAAAATACTTGCTGTACTTTTTTTAAACTTTTTTTTTATTTTTATTTTTTAACTACAGATGGGGCCGCTCAATGGGCAGTATTCAATGTGAAAAATTCTCCGTGCATGGTGAGAGATTTTTTCTCTTGCCATGCACTCGCCCTGTTCCGGAGGGCTCGCTGCCACTCCTGCTCCCACTATTCAATGTGGTTAAGACTCGCCGCCACTCGCGGCGAGTCTTAACCCCTGCAGCAGATGAGCGTCCGCGGCAGGGAGCTGGCAGGAAGCCGGGGGATGGTGGCAGCCAGGGAGATTAAAGTCTCCCTGGCTGCCCCAGAACATATGTGGAGGGGAGGTGGGCTCCCCGGGACCCAGGCAGCACAAGCTGCCCCCCCCCCCAATAGCCAGCCGAGGACCCAGTATTCACTGCACCCGATCGTGCATATGTAATGATCGGATGCAGTGAATATATGAATATCTAATGAGCGGCTCGAGAGCTCCGGCCCCCTGCTGGCTCCTCTGTGTAAAAAAAAAAAAAAAAAAAAAAAAAATATATATATATTTTTTAAATTAAATATATATTCATGTGCTATATAAGCACATGAATAAAAATAACATGCCCCATTCACAGAAAAAAATCCTGATTTTTTTACACCAAAATAAAATAAAAAAACCTTTTAGTTTAAAAGTTCACATTCCAGTTCTCCATGAAAAGATGGAAAATTGCTACACGGAGAGACACTGCGAAAATCACTTAAAAAGACGGCGAAAATATCACATTGAATAGGGTGGTTCACTTTTGCATAGCAAAATGCTCCTTCCAACGCGAAAACAGCACAAACTCGCCATAGAACAGCAAATTTTTCTCATTGAATACTGGCCTCTGTGTTGCTGTTAGCTCGCCATAGCTGGTGGAAGCTGGCGGATGGCAGGACTGGGACGTGCAAGCATCTCACACTGCTGGGAGACCTGTGAATAAACCTTGTTTTACGTGGATGCATACATCTTAGCGGAGCACTCCGCAGTTGTTTATTTATTTATTGAGAGAAGGAACGACTGATTTCTGAAGATCTCATATTGGGAACAATTGTCGTTTTATAGATACATTAATGGAACAAATAAATAGGAATCTGATTTTCAAGACAATATACAGATGATGGCTGACAGACTATGTTAGGTCAACAGTCAATAAGTTGACACATATGGTAGACATGATCAAAATGTTGACACAAGCAATAGGTCATGTGCCAACCTTTTGGGTTGACATATTGCTTTTGTGTTGACCATTTCCCAATGTCAATCTTGTGCATGTCAACTTTTTAGAAGTCAACCTATTGTCTGTCGATCTAGGACATGGTCTATGAGCTATACTGCACCCTTCCAGGATGCCTTCATTTGCTTGTATATGTTGTCTGTAGCCTATGTGTGAGTCCAGTGTGTCTGAGCTTGCCCTGAGTTCGCACCCATAGCAGAAGAAAAAAAAATGCCAACCAAAAATAAATAAGTAAATATTATATATCTATATCATTATTATTATAATTTTATTTATAAGGCGCCACAAGTGTTTCACAGCGCCGTACAAAGGAACAGTACAGGGAGACAAAACTTGGCATAACATTGAATAAATAACAAAAATAGAGTACAAATAAAGAGCGCCACAGATCAATACACATTACAGCTTAAGGGCGAGATTTATCAAATGGAAAATGCGGTAAAACCCCGGTTTTACCGCATTTTCCTATGTATCAAAAATGATACCGCAGTGAAGGGTAGGTGGCGATACCCTATAGAAGCCTATGGGCTTATTTTCGCCGCCCGCCGCCACCGACACAAACCCGCCGCCTCGACGACCACCCCTCTGGCTTACCTTCCTGAAGGGTCCTCCTGGTCCTCCTCCCTCTAGTGACGCAGCCAGACGTCCTTCCGGCTGCAGGGGGAGAAGGAGGCGCCGGGAACAGCATGCTTAGCTGTCCCCGGCGTGACGCCGCGTGAGGGATGCAGGAGCCAGCTGGGAGGTGACGGAGACCCCCGCACACCACATTCCAGGTATCGTGGGGGGGCTCCGTCACCGCACCGCGATGCAAGCCACATATGTTAGTACATATGCGGCTGCATCGCGTCGGGGGGGGGGGGCGCGAAGGGCGGCGATGTATTTTAATACATCCCGCCCTAAATATAAGTAGTGAGAACTCAATCAACATACAACTAGAGGCTTGAGGCCAATGATGGAGATGAGTATGCAGACAAAGATGGTCACTGAGTGTTGGAGTATAGGAGAGCTGTGAGTGAAATGTGAAGAGAAGTGGGTTTTGACAACAGGAGGGAAGAGGGCCCTGCTCGGAGGAGCTTACAATCTAGTAATGATACAGTATAGATACATAAAATGTTAATTTGCTATAAAACTGCTTACAGAAGTAAAAGAAAAGAAAAAAAATACACATTTAAAACTTATCGTGGCTGTTTTAAAATAATAGAATAGAAAATAAAGGCCTGGGGCTTTTAAATAAATAAAAAGGTAGGGGGGCTCTTTATTATTTATTAAAAGCCAAAGGCCTTGCTTATTCCTTAAAGGTATGGTGATCTTTAATGAATAAGAAAGACCTTTTTTCCCCCAGCGAACTGCTGTGCCTGCAGCCAGCTGAGCAGCGCCAAGGGGAGAGGGGATGCGGGGGATGTCAGTTCACGGGTGGCCAGTGTCAGGGATGCTGGTGGCTGTGGTAGCTCTCTTCCAGGGGGTTAGGGAGCTGGTCTACAGAAAGCGTAGGCTGGATCCTCCGGCCAACGCTCCCCCTCCCTGCCACCGCCATATACAGATCATGACCAGCATTTTCTTACGGTAAGTGAAAGTCGGTTGTGATTTGTCAGCATGGAGGAGGATCATTCCAGAAATACAGGAGCTTCACCAGCTCTGGTTTTCCAGGTGTGCCGAAGCCAGCGCTTGTGTCACTGTAGGCAGCACTACCAGCCCCACCAGGGTTGTTTTGCCATGCATCCCGAGTAACCTTACTGTTACACGGATGCCCGTTAATATAGAGGATCCAATGCCATATTATTGTACCGCTTCTGGATACAACGATGCAGCAGTCCTGAAATTAGGATCCATCTCTGAATCAGGCCCAATGTCAAGTTCACATACGCATATGGGCGAAATGTCGTATTATTGAATGGGTTAAATCAATTTTACTTTTTTGACTTGCAAGGTCCACCTGCAATGGAACCCGCGTGGTGTCCATATGTTTTTTTTTTTTTTTTTCTTGTACAGTACCGGTAAGCCGACAACATTTCCCGAAATGCAAATACGAATGAAATACGAAGTCTAAATGAAAGGAAAAGTGTAAACCGTCAACAATATATTCTCAACCTCAAAGGGCTAATAGGTATAGACAGATTTTATGGTCCGTAAGGTATGTTTTACAGTATTATATGTAGGCCTCTAGAAATGAGAGCATTCTTGCTGCCATGACTTTAAATTTTCCATTCTGTCAGCAGAACATTCACAAGCTCGTTCCATAATTCAAGTCCAAATGCAGTACCACTTCATAAAATGACTTAAAACTCCTGGCAAGAGCAATGGGAATGTCTATATTAAATGTGTGTGAGATCTGCCCAACATGACAAAGAGACCATTTGTTCACGTTGGGATCCAAACATAATGCACATGGACGAAGGTAGAACGGTAACTAGGTGACCCTATATTATTTGAGTGTAATGTATCAGTCTCCCTCACACTAATAACAAACTGAGGCTATTAATACTTCTGCGTTACGATTCCTGCTTCGCAGACCCACATGCTCTTGACCTTTTGCATATGGATTTTAACATATTAACACAGTGAAAAACAGTTTCTATGTAAGAAAGCATTATTCAGGAACACGTTTTAATAAACCCTACTATTTTCTTTTTACATACGGTTAAATAATACAAAGTTAAGTATTGTAAGATCCACCATGCTAATATCGATTCCAAAGCTTTACCGCCAAATACGGCCAGGCATTCTGACCTTCTACTGCTGGATTCATTATTTAGCGGCTTGCAGAATGAGGGCGGAATCCAATTATGGGTGAATTTGAGTTGCCGTGAAGTTTAAACGCTGACAATGGCAGCCTGATTTGTCCCCTAGCTCAGCCCAAATCGCTCCCCTTTCACCTAAGGCAGTGATTTTCAACCTTTTTTACCTTGCGGCACACTAAATAAGATTTTAAAATTGCCAAGGCACACCATGAGATCCCCACAGGGAAAAACACATTGGCCCCCACAGGGAAAAAAAACAAACCGATTGGCCCCCATATAAAAAAAAAAAGGTCCCCCACAGGTAACAAAATAAAATACATTGGCCCTTTACATGAAAAGAAGAGACCAGTAAATAACAGTTGAACTGGTGGTGGCTGTAAACTGGTTGGGGCATATGTAGATCTGGGGGCAAACTTCAGAACAGCTCAAGGCACACTAGTGTGCCACGGCACAGTGGTTGAAAAACACTGGCCTCTGGGGTACTGAACACTTGAGAGATCCGCCACATATCTGTACGGCAGAAATTGAATTCCATTTAATTCTCAAGACATATGTCCAAACTCATCAGTTTAAGGAAAAGCCATAATAATCAATCTGGCCAATCAGAAGGTGAAGGATCATAGTACACATATACCAAATAAAATCACTACATATTGAATAAGGAAGCGATTGGAGGTGGGGTCTGTGGATGGGTGGAGGTGGTTAGGGTTCCCGAAAAAAGGTGACAGTGCTATTTTCTGGAATAGCACTGATGTAGACATCCTGGCCTCTGCAGCATGAACAGCCCAGCCATCCTGCATAACCTCTGGGTTGCTCAGGTGAAGTTTATACAAATGTTCAGATGCTGCTTCTAAATCATTCTTGCTTACTTTTGAAAACTGGTTTCAGGGAGATTATAGTTGGTAGTAAAATTTTGCACAGTGCCCCATTGAGGGGGCGTGTCATGCTCCACCCAAAAGGGCGTGTCTAGCTCCTTATATGGAGAGATTGTGAAAAGAGATTGTGAACGTGGAACCTAGAAGCGCGGGGGTGTGTACTGCTACATCTGAGAGGAATCTTGTAATGATTTATATCCAAATGTAGATGATCCCAAAGCAGTTAGAAAGAGCTACTATACTTGGTAAAGTAATGGGAAATGGTGCAGTGATTCAATGTAAATGTATCTATCTCTCATTCCTTTTTTCCCCAGTGTAATGTGGGCTAGGTGAAATGAGGGAGATTGCTAGACTAATGAGGGAGAGAGCTGCTATTTCAGGGAGTCTCCTGCAGAATGCAGTAGGGTACGCAACTACAGTATGTTCTAAATTTAAAAAATAAATAAAACTGTGATATACTGTGACAATGACTTGAGTTGCACACAGTGCCGCTGTTGGAGTCGGGAGATGCATGGTCTTAGAAATTTGTTAATGTGGTGGGTGCTCCTGGGCAGTGGCATGGTGCTTATTGAATGCACCTAGATTGCGTTCCTGATATTAGTTGCATATAGACATGGAAACTCCACACACGGGAAGCCATACCTGGATGAAAAAACTGCACATGCCATAAGGCTGGTATTTTAGCATTTATGGATGCTGACAGTGGGCATCTCAGTCCTGGCACAATCTTATGCACAGTGGGGAAAAGCTTTGTAGCACATTTGGATAAAGTCGCAGACACATGGCTGGAAAATGAAGAAGACAGAAATAAATACCGTATTTTTCTCCCAAAAAAGTGGGTCGTATGGAGCGAATACTGCAAAAAAAAGTGCAAAAAAACCTCCTGGATGCTGCTGCTGCTGCACCAGCATCTCAGGAGCTGCAGCAGAATCCGCCCCCCCCCCCCCCCCCAGCATTTGTCAGCAGCTCACAGAGGTCCGGGCAGCGGGGATCATGCAGTGTGCTGTGCGGTCCGTTCGGCGAATGGGATATCATCGGCGGTGTCCCTGCGGCAGATGGGAACTAGTAGCGCTACAGACCCCACAGAACGCTTAATGATCCCCGCTGCCCGGACCTCTGTGAGCTGCTGACAAGTACCAGGGGAGGGGGGGGGGGGAGCAGGCATACAAGTACAAGGGGAGGAGGGGGGGGGGCGACAGGGCCAACCGCACCAGCATATGGTCTCACAAGGGGTCTGAGGATCTCATCTCGGCCCTCCAGGCTACCTCTGGCGAGCACATGGAGGGCTGTGCGGCCACCCAAAGAAATGCCACCCTACACCATTACTGACCCACTGCCAAACTGGCCATGCTGGAGGATGTTGCAGGCAGCAGAACATTCTCCTTGGCATCTCCAGACGGTCACATGTGCTCAGTGTGAACCTGCTTTCATCTGGGAAGAGCACAGAGTGCCAGTGGCGAATTTGCCAATCTTGGTGTTCTCTGGCAAATGCCAAATGTCCTGCACAGTGTTGGGTGGTAAGCACAACCCCCATCTGTGGACGTCGGGCGCTCATACAACCCTCATGGAGTCTGTTTCAGACCATTTGAGTAGACACATGTACATTTGTGGCCTGCTGCTTTTTTGAGCAGAGATATATATTAGATATTACCACCTGCAGTGGAGCGGATTGCTTGTGCAGACTGTTTATGACTTGCTTCTCACTGCTGGGAAATTCCTGATTTTTGAATAATCATCCCATAGTGGGTGCACCGTATCCTGTTAACACGGTATCATTATTATGCGGTGCCTGTGGGCCATTGACTGGTTTTACTTGGAATAATGTTTTCTACTACCGTTTATTGATTTTATACTCATTGTTCGATGTAAGGATAACCCTTCTGTATCAATTATTTTATGAATTGCGTTGCCCCTGATGAAGTAGTGTTGACGAAACGCGTTGGTATCTTTTTAATAAAGAAAAAATGTCCGAACGAAGTCTTCTTTTTATTGATGAAAACATCGGAATTATACTGCATAGAAATTGTGACTGTGATATCACTGTACTCATATGCAATTGCTAGGTGGTACAATTTGAGCGCACTCCGAACAACCCCCATCTTTGTACATACTATCTTGTGTCTCTCGCGAACAGGAGAGTCGTTTTGGAGTTGCTGCTCACCAATTATTGGGAATAGCGCAATACCCAGACCATTGTCATATAATATATATATATATATATATATATATATATATATATATATATATATATATTATACACACACACACACGCACACTTTCTTCTGCAGTGTACACATCAAAAAGAAAGAAAAGACAATATATTTAACCGTTCACAATTAGCAGTTGCAAAAAGTAATTGAATAACAAATGTTATTGATCTATTGTTCCATATTTCTTTAGGAGGGAGATCCAGGAGCTACCCCAATCAGCACGCTGCTAAATCCGGTCAGTGAATTTATGCTCACACACCTCCCGGAGTAATCTACACTCTCTGGCTCTAAACATGACTATCAGAAATATCGGCCAGGACTGGATACCCCCAAAATTGGAAATAAAGTCCAGGATCAATCAACTCACCTCTAAATCAGTCGGATCTGCATTTTTGGAAACAACCACTAAATTGTTGAATTAGCGTCCGTTTCCAACCCAAAAATAATAATAATAATAATCTGCGATCCAAAATTCTATTCTATTTTCCTCATTTCTATTCCTTGAAACACTGGAGTTCAAATCTAATTATCTAATTAATTGAGATAATAGTTAGTTAGTAGTTAGTGTAAAAATCAAAGGAGAACACAGGCAACGGTATCTTATACCATTTCTAATTTGGATAGTGTTGGATCAAGTCCCATTTACAACCTTCGCAGAGGGATTGAAAAAAAAAAATGTCCCTTCCCTCCTGAAGTTCCACATCTTCTCTCCACATGCTTCCATACAGTGATTGGCTGGCAGGACCCAGATTGATATCCACCAATCAGCATTTTGACAGCCAAACACGGTTGGGCTGCAGACTGGGAGGCGGGTAGAGAATGTTCTCATGCCTCAGATTGCACGAAGGCCCCACAATAGTGAATTTCCTGTTAGGCACGTGCCTAGTGGTGGCACTTGTTAAAGGGCACCACATTTTTTGTACTGCCAGCCTGCAATGTACCTGTAAAATATATCCACTGTACTCAAAAAGATGAAGGATATATGCGCTCAAGGTCTCAGTCCAGCAAAGAACCCTTACTAGGGTCACCAAAGTTCACTATAAGTCCCAGTAATCCGGACTGCTGCACCCTCAACAAATGACTCCTGGGATTCTCAGAAGTAGTGGATATCTGTATCAAATAGAAGAGGAGAGGGGCGCTCCATAGTGTATAAAATACCGTTTAATATAAACCAGTTTAAAAACAATACAAGCCAAAGTGTACTGCTCGTACCAATAATTACATCCGCAGTGGGCTGGATACCACAAGGTTTTATAAACAAAGTTACCAGGCCTGAACAGCTGACACCGATCCGGGGCACCTTCAGGGACCAAACAGCCCACGCTGCTTTCCTCAAGAGGTAACAGCGCGCCGGGTCCTTCCGGGAACAGATGGTCCAGAAGCAGCCTGGATGACAACAGCAGCGAGCGTCACCGTGGCCACGCCCCTACGCGTTTCGTGGTAACACTTCGTCAGAGGGCGTGGTCCAGGTGCGCTCGCTGTCAGCCTAAAGAGACCGGAGACACCCAATCAGCCGGCTCATTCTTATGACGGGCATATGCTCCGACCAATGGTGACGGGCGTATACGCCCCCCTCGACTCCTATACCAAAGGAGCCACTTAGATAACTAATGCGTGTCCATCACAGCAGGTTCTGGGTGCGTGTGCAAAAGGAAGATCTACTATACAGATTCCGAAAAAAAAAAAAATGAAAAAAAATAAATAAAAAATAAAAAAAAGTCAAATGCCCAAAATGTATTCCAACTCAAACTGTCAAATATTACAGGACCTGCGCAGATTTCCCTTCTCCGGTAGCATAACAAGAACAGATATCATTGGATAGTAATGTCTACCGTTTTCTTCACACCACCCAGAAAGCAGAGCGTTAATGGACAGGTCTATGGCCAGTATCAGGGGATGTTAGTGACAAGACTTGAAGCAGTAGTTTTTAAACATGTTGTATATATACCAGTGATCAGTGATAAGTCCGTGCCAAGAATATAATGGCTACTAGTACCCTCTTTGCAAAAACTTCAAAGCCATTAATAAAGGGGTGGTAAATATTTATAGTATTAGCCATGTCCACATTTACTAAGCACACTGATGCCAACAGTCTCTAATTTCTTATGAGTCATAATTTATAATAAGCTTTTCCCCCCTTGAGGGTTTCCATTACTTTTTAATATTCACCAGATGCACAGTAGACATCCTTTTGTTCTGAATGTTGCAGGCAATGCTTCTATTCTGTTCTCGTTATCCGTTACCGCTTCTGTATATTGTACCATCAACTGCATGGTACCACTTCTCTTGTGCGGTATGCAGGATAAAGGAGCCATTACTCCCATTGGATGAGGGTGGTGAGCCTCATCTCAGGTGTCACTTCCCGCAAGAGCAACAGATATTAGGCTCTTCCCACCCACAGACGCATGTATCCAATATACCTCCTCTGCCTACACACTAGTCATTACAATCTCAGTACTAGGAGTACAAATCTCCCAAGAGTTTCCATTGGAAAATGGAAACAATTGTTATAACAGATGGCACAGAATCATAAAGTGCGTGGCTGCCAATTGAAATTGTGGTGCCCGGGACACTTTATCATACCCCAGCATGCTTGGTTATACCTCTGGCCGTACTACTCTTGGCCCCCCAGGGCTGGCGTATTGGAAGCTCTCCCTGATGGTGGCTCTAGGGGAAGTGGTGGGGACGGACACTCACTCTAAATAACTCGACTGGACTTACAGAGCCACCCCTTGGGGAATAGATATTCCCTATCACGGTCAGTAATCATGGATACTGTACCAACTAATTGGAAACGATTCAATTAGTCGCAAGACTTACCACAGGCTATTATCAGCTGGGTTATGTGCCAAGACTTATTCAATTCTTGCCTGCGGTAAGCCCCAAGCATTCACTTAACCCAGATTTATGCTCGTACCTTAGGAGGGTGTGAACAGAAATTCACATTAAGTGCACCCTTGGGCCTTTACTGTATTCTTACTGCATAGCTCCAGCCACACCTTGGTGGGGATCAGGGAAATCCAGCAAACTAAATTTCCCGGATCTACTGATTCCAATAAAAAGATTGGTAAATCAGGAATTTTCAACATGCAAACAGATCACTAATGGCAGCCACTGATTGGCGGAACACAGCATGCTAAAATGATAGTAATGCAATTTAGAGCATTTTAACAGTGTCAACCTTACAACTTAATATATGATGTTTTTCCCATCATTTAATTCAAGGACATAATTACCCCCAGCACACAATACAGCTGGGGGTAATTATGTCCTTGTCCCTTTAAACCAAGGTGAATGCATGCTACCACTGTTATTATGGATTATTCTGGAGAGGTTGAACACTTTTTAACATTGTTGCAAGTGCACTGGGGAGGTGTGTTCTCCCCTCTGTGCACAGCTGCCAGGGAGAAAAGGACACGGAGGCAGATGTACTGTATGAAGTGGTGGTAACAGTGGAGAAGTGTACCATGGCAACCAATCAGCGGCTTTGTATAAATTTATAGAATGCACTTGATAAATGTTTTTTCAAAGCTGATTGGTTGCCATGAAACACTTCTCCACTGTCACACACTTATCATGGCTTCATATTTCTACCCAACTGTCTCATCTAATTTCCTTGATCTGGCAGCTCATAGCCCATCTTGTTGAGTTGCTTGGGCATCATCGATGGCAGTAAACCATTTGGTTCTCCCCCATCCATGACAAAAGTATTTAACATTGGTCACAGACAATGGCCATCCCTACTCCAGAGGGTGGACATCTGAAATCTCCTAAAAAGTGGAGAAGTGGACATGTCAAAGTGGACATTGTCAAAGCAACCAATCACCTTCTAGCTCATTTATCAAAACAAACTTTATAAAAAAAAAAATGTTATGTAGAAGCCTATTGGTTACTATGGATGGACACTATAAAATGTGAAGAACAAAGCACTACATGTAATAAAAATGCAATAACTTTAGAAAAAAAAATACCGTAAAAAAAAAAAAAAAGTAATAAAATTGGGCACTTATGTATTATCTGGGCTCCCATGTTAAATGCACCCCATTTTTTGATACCCCTACTATCCAACTACGCATGGAGTTGATTTTATATAGTGCCCGAAGCGTGGCGAGCGCAGCGAGCCCCGCGAGGGGATGCGGTCTCATAAGACAAACGGGAGCCCAGATATTACATAAGTACCTAAAATTGTTATTAATGGTTTAAGCACTATTTGGGGAAATTGTTTTAGGTTGTATGGCGGGTTCTTAATTATGACTCTGTGAGGTGGCATTGTTCAGCAAGTCAGATTAGCTAGATATCCCTTAATATTGCCAATCTCTGCAGTCCTCCATTCTCATGGGTGCCGGACGGCTCCCCAACAGTCGGGATTCCGACAGTCATTCCTCCGACGTCGGAATCCAGACTGCTCCCTCGTGGGGGTCCACGACCCCCATATAGGGAGAATAAAATAGGTGGCGAGCGCAGCTCGCCACCGTGCCCGCAGCGTGGCGAGCCCGCAAGGGGCTTCATTGCGCTTCATTGTGCAGTCGGGATTCCGACGTCTGACTAATGACTGTCGGAATCCCGACTGTCGGGGAAATATACCACACCCCATTCTCACAGCTGCTGTCCTGAAACTTGTTCACTGCAACTTCCGGCATCAGGTCTCCATACTCCTCCCGCACGGCTGCGGCTTCACAGTGCCCATCGTGACGCCACCAAACCGCTAGAGAGAAATCCCACTTTGAGAATTAATGTGAACACTGTGCGTATGGACGTATACGGCTACATTCGGAACCGTATAACAGGCTCACAATCTAATGAGTTTTACACAACTCATCGCATGCGCCATATAACCCAAGAATTATTTGGCAGTGCGATGGATAAAGGCATATCCGGCCTGGAGCGGACCTCACAAACACTCCCCTAAATGCTCAGGCATGCTAAGCGGTTTCCCGGACACTTTCGAGACACACCTCCGTTTTTCAGAACACTCCCACAAACTGTCCCGTTCCACCCCCACACACCGACTTCCTGCCTACTTCCTACCTTGCCAGTGCCGTGTGTTTAGAAAATGTTGCAGGACTTCATTGCAAGATGGCCTTGCACAGGAATATTGAGAACTGTATTCATGCGCAGTATATCCATAATTGGCAGCTGTGCATTAAGGTCTACCCCTAAATAAATCTTAATTTAATTCAGTTTTAAAAACAAAACCAAGTGCCAGGCGGTAGACAAAAAATTTACCGCAACCTTGTGCCTTTTATGTAAATGTATAAAAGAATACCTATGTATATACCAGGGGCGAAATGTAATAGGGTGCGATTTTTTTCGTAAGAAAAAAAATCACACCAAATCGCACCTTTAAAAATCGCATTTTTTGCGGCGAATTCGCATATGTAATGAGATGCGAATTTGCGGCAAAAAAGTGCGATATGGTGCGATTTCGGGCGATTTTTAAGTCCTGAAAATGTGCGATTTTCAGTCATGAAAATCGGCACATTTTCATTAATGTGCGGTGTGTTGAAAAAAAAAAAGTCGGCTCCTGATTGGCCGCTAGAATCATCCGGAGGAAAGGCGCGGAAGATGAACATCTCTGCGCCTCTCCAGTCCGTGAGCGGGTACCAGCCGGGAGCAGCGCGTCTGCCGGAGAAGATGCCGGGGTCATCGCCGGGGACCAGGTGAGTAGGATTTCCTTCCTTAGGTACCCCTTTTGGATTACTTCGGATCCTGGACCCCAGAGACATCAGCCCTGGAGCCCAGGACCCCGGACCAGCCCCGGAACCAGGACCAAGGCCCCGGAACCGGACTCTTCAGCCCTGGAGCCCCGGACCCAGGGACCGACCTACGGGCTCAAGGTAGCTAAGTATCAGTATGTGTGGGCTGTGGATGTATTAAACTTTTATTTTTCAGGGTGTCAGTGTGTTTTATTTAACTATTTTTTGTACTGTGGAACTACAAGTGCCAGCGGGCCCTTTAATGTCCCGCATGCTGGGACTTGTGGTTCTCCAAAACCCAGCATGCGGGGTAGGCTTGCTGGGACTCATAGTTCTACAGTATAAGACAATAGTTTTTATTCTTTTTTTTACACTTTTCATCAGCCCGATGCCCACCGCCCAGGGGCATCGGGGACAGCCCCGGACTTTCAGCATGGGCTGGTAAGTCCTGGAGGGGGGGGGACCCCTTCATTGGGGGGGTCCCCACTTCCCCAGGACCCCTGCCCATGCTGACCAGCCACGGGGATAATGCTTTGGCCGCGGGACCATATATAATAAGTGTCCCCAGGCTGTGGCATTACGCTGCTGGCTGGCTGGTTGGGTCTGGTGCTGGTTCTTAAAATACGGGGGACCCCTAGTCATTTTGTCCCCCGTATTTTGGGAACCAGCGCTGGACCTTGAGCCTGGTGCTGGTTTCATTAAATCAAGGGAACCCCTATTTGTTTGTCCCTCTGATTTTATGATACCAGCACCGGCTTTTTGAGCCCGGGGCTGGTTATGCTTAGGAGGGGGGACCGCACGCCGTTTCTTTTCTTTTTTTTTCTTTTAACTATTTTTTTTACAACAGAACCATGCACAGATCTCAATGATCTGTGCATGTTTCTGATAAAATCGCCAGTCAGAACCTGGTCTATTTTTTTTGCGATTTTTAGTAACCTTTACTAAAAATCGCAACCCATTAAATATGCGAGTTCTATACTTTTTAATGGGAAAACATCTGGATAGTTAGATTTAGTTAGACTAAAAATCGCACCTTTAAAAAATGCGATTTTTGCTGCAAATCGCACCCTAAAAAATATGCGATTTTCGGGAAATGCCCGAAAACTGCATATTTTGCGGAAAAAAACGCAAAAAAAAAAAAATCGCCTCCCATGTGTGTGAATTAAAATGATGTTCTAAAGGAATAGAAGAAGATCTAAATTTAATCCTGATGGTTGTAAGTTTTCAGATAATAAATCAATCAATCTAGTTTAATTTTGTTATAGGGACAGTGGGGCAGATGTATTATAGCGCCGCTATAATACTTCCTGCTTCACCTCATTAGCGAGGCGAAGCAGGAGGGGATACCGACAAGATGTATTAACATCTTGTCCGCCGAAGCGGGGGAACGCTAACTCCCCCCTCCGGCGATGTCCCCTCCTGGAGATAGCTACACTTTTGCGCAGTCTCCTGTCCCCCGGCCGGCTGCACTGGGCATGCGTGGGATCTCGCTGCTCACGCGAGATCCCCAGCGCAGCCCAGACCTAACAGTAGGGACAGTGCTGTAAGTATGGCGGTACGGGGTGGTACGGCGTACCGGTAAAACATATTGTGCCGGTACCCCGTACCGCCATAACAAATGCCCTGCAAAGTGCTTAATGCGCATGCGCGCATATCTAAGTGGCGGGGGCGTGGCCTCTGCTGCCCCGCCACAGCTGATTCCTCGCCGCCACTGTCTGGAGCCGAGGGGGAAAGGAGCCAAGGGGAGGGGAGCGCATCGCGCATCAATACTTCCCCTCCCTGTATCACTGTGACTGGGCTCTCAGCCAATCATAGCTCGCGGGTCGGTAGCCAATCAGGAGCCAGCCCTTTAGGTATGATTGGCTGGCGGCCCGGACACAGTGAAGCCGGGGAAGGAGAGACGCATGATGCGCTCCCCTGTCCCCTGAAGAAGCAGCAGCGGCGGGGGAGAAGAGGAGACCAGGATACCAGAAGGGTGAGTTACTTCTTGTGCTGCTGCTGGCTTCTGGCACTGTGGGCTGTGGGGGCATATGTGTGGAACTGTGGGGGCATGTGTGGCATTATGGGGGCGTATCTGGCACTGGGGGCATATGTGGGGCATATCTGGCACTGGGGGCATAACTATCACTGTGGGGCATATGTGTGGCATTATGGGGCATATATGGTACTGGGGGCATAACTAGCACTGTGGGGGCATATGTGTGGCATTATGGGGCATATCTGGCACTGGGGGCATAATTAGCACTGTGGGGGCATATGTGTGGCATTGTGGGGGCATATCTGGCACTGGGGGCATAACTAGCACTGTGGGGGCATATGTGTGGCATTATGGGGCATATCTGGCACTGGGGGCATAACTAGCACTGTGGGGCATATGTGTGGCATTGTGGGGGCATATCTGGCATTGGGGGCATACTTAGCACTGTGGGGGCAAATGTGTGGCATTTTGGGGGCATATCTGGCACTGGGGGCATAACTAGCACTGTGGGGGCATGTGTGTGGCACTGTGGGGACAGATCTGGCACTGTGGGGCATATATGTGTGGCACTGGAGGCATAACTAGCACTGTGGGGGCATATCTGGCCCTGGGGTCATAAGTTTTGTCATGTAGCCACTCCCCCTTGTGGCATATGACCACGCCCCTGACCACGACCAGCACAGTACCACTAAGACATTTTTTCTACTTGCACCACTGCCTGAAAGTATGAATGAGTTTTGCCTGAGGACAGAAAGTCGGATCTCAGTCACTGGAGCACACGTGCCTGCCCCCATTGGTAGTGCCACACACCTGCCCCTCTTTAGATATTCCAAACAACTGCGTACCAGCCTTGGAAATTGTGCCAATTGCAGCCCCATGCAATCACAGCGACTCACCCATCCTCAGCGACGGCGTAGTGACATGCGGGTGGTGGGCGGTTTGGTGCTGCTGTACGTGTGTCCGATGGAGGCTGTGTGTGCGTGCGGCATAGTCCTGTGGCCTTTCAAGCAAGTGCCGGGCCTGGCACCTGCTACACACAGGCTGAGCGTCAGCTACACAGGACTACGCCACATGCACACACAGCAGCGCCGAGCGGCAGGCCAGTCAGGAGCTGTCTGCGGTTCACATGTGGCATGTGGGCCACCTGTTGCCCACCCCTGTACTAGAGGGTTGTGGTCCCAGTCAGACCTTAGTGTACACTTGCCAGAACTTTTACTAGAGAAGCCTGTGCTGGGTCAGGCAAAGTCAACCTGTTTTGCTATTATATCGCTTTTCCACTAAAAGTCTGGGTTTTTGCAAATGAATGCGCACCTACCCAGGATGTGGTCAGTGGAAACACCGCGTTACCTAGGATTTTTACCCAGGACACAAGCAGGGATTTTAGCGGGTCTTTAGCAGGTAGGCTTTAGTGGGATTTTAGACTTAGCATTTTCCAAAAGCCACTGATTGGTCACTCCTGAGCGTTGGTGAGGATATCATTGCATAATGCCACACCGTAATGCCCATTAAACATAATGCCACACACTGCCCATTACAAATAATATAAAACACAACATGGGTTATTTTACATGCTCGGCGCCAGGGGGAGTTGCCAGGAGGGGTTTACATGCTCGTTACCAAGGGGACCTGCGCGCTCGTTGACAAGGGGACCTGCGCGCTCCTTGACAAGGGGACCTGCGCGCTCCTTGACAAGGGGACCTGCGCGCTCCTTGACAAGGGGACCTGCGCGCTCCTTGACAAGGGGACCTGCGCGCTCCTTGACAAGGGGACCTGCGCGCTCCTTGACAAGGGGACCTGCGCGCTCCTTGACAAGGGGACCTGCACGCTCGTTGACAAGGGGACCTGCACGCTCGTTGACAAGGGGACCTGCACGCTCGTTGACAAGGGAACCTGCGCACTCGTTGACAGGGTGGGGAGGAGATACATGCTCGTGGCCCAGGGAGTTCCAAACAGCGCGCCATGCTCCTCTGACTGCCACGTCCGGCCTTCAATCCGCAGCAAGCCGCACACACTTTCTGTTGGGACCGGCCCCCTCCAAAAGAAGCACAGCAGCAGCGAGGGGGTGTTGGGCACACCTGGCACCCCACATGTGCATGCCTATGCACACACACAAAAATGTATTTTTTATGAAAATGTAGCCCATCAATTCAGGGGGAACTAGAAGAGTCTCTGTGGCAGTAGCTACTTTACACCTCATGCCTCAGGGAAAGGCCTATTTCCCAGTGGATGAACACTGGCAATCTCACATGTGCTTAGATAATGGCTATAGCATTAACATTTTCTGGCACATTATATTAAATATGCATTTTAGAAAACATGTTATTATTGTTTTTATAAAGTAAGAATTCTTTTGCTTTTCAGGATTTCCTCTGACAGGAGAGGCTCTGTCAGATTACAGGGGTTACAGTACTGTATGCGGCAGCACTGCCAAATGTCAGAGAGTTCTCAGTACGGAGAAGCAACAGTGACACCTGCAGGCTGAATGAATTTTAGCTCTAGGAATATATATGTCTCCTATTTGTACAAAAGTGAGAAAATTAACTGTAAAAAGTTATTTTTCCCATCATAAAAAGTGATATTAATGCACATTGTAAACATATAAATAAAATAAATAAATATGATCCCCAAATAAAGAATGTATATGGAAAAATAAAAAGGAACTATATGGGCAGGGAATCCCTGCACCCCAGGGGGTAAGGATGTAATCCCACACAGGGGAAGGGGGGGGGGGGGTGTCCATACACGTGTGTTTAGCAGAATTACAAATGGAGCTACATGTGTATTAGCCTAGGGCACCTGGAATATTTACTCAGGCCCCCATCCATTGCCAAGTGGCATATTATCAAATGGCAGGATGAGAAGTGAGTAAGACACTTGAAATATGTATGGTATGCCAACGGGTATGTGGAGGCTGGTAGATCAGTATCCGGTCGATAACATATGGTCGACAAGTCTGAAAAAAAATAGACATGCACGGTTGACATGAAGACGGTTGACATGAAGTTTTTACATTTTCATACTTTAATCATCCAAAAGGACTCCGGTTGGGACTGATAAAGTGACAGAGGCATGACAAGCTAAGCAAACCATGCGAAGGGACATGGTACACTAATTTGGTGTCCACGTGATTAAATCTACAAATCGACACCCCCCCCCCCCAAAAAAAAATTTAAAAAAAACAAAAAAACCCACAAAATTAATGTTGACCTTCTCATGCGTCGACAGTTTCCATGTCTACCTTTGGCTAATGTCACAAAAGGTCTACGAAGACCCTGTGCATGTCAGCCATTTCATGTCAACCTTTAATACCTTGATTGGGCCACCAGCTGATGTTGAACTACACATCCCAGCATGCCCTGCCACAGTTTTAGCATGGTAAATTAGGAAAACTGTAGCAGGGCATGCTGGGATGTGTAGTTCACCAGCTGATGGGCCAAAGGTTCCCCATCCCTGCTTTATACCATAACCTTGTAGCGCATGGGCTTGACTTCAAGTTAAAGTACTTTAAACCGTGTCATATCGCCCCCTGGATTCCATATTGTTTATAGTTCTGAAATACGCGTCGTCGGCTAATTTAAGTCGTGGGAACGGTGTTCGCTTCACTGGACCGTCTCAGGTCAGTCGAGCGTCTGACGTGGGCCCAATACCCAGTCATGTTTTCTCTGGATACAGTTTCTTTTACATTGAAAGTTTGCCATCAGAATATGTGCAGTGCCAAAAAAACAAGGGTGGCATTTTCTAAGTTTATAGGTTCTTTTTTTACCTTCAGAGAAAGTGTGGGCTGCAATACCAATTAAAGGGGGACATTCATCTGGGCTTGGAGAGAGAAATAAAAGGGGTGATTCTGGTTGGCTCCCAAAGCAGGGTAAATTCACTGCTTAGTGAGCCTTCTCATGCCGCCTGACCATGCGTGCAAACCTCAGCCTGTGCGGCCTCCGGGACCGAGAATGGGGTGGGCAGTTGATGTCTTGTAGCATCCGCCATTCGTCCCTGGCAGGCAGCTGCCCATCTGCGTTCCGAGCGCCGATTGGTCGAATTGGGCCGCCGGCCCGCCCCCCCCTATGCAAATGAGCCCTGCACTAAGATCATACTAAGTACTACTAGTAACGGGCAGCGGCGGCTGCCCTACCCCTGCCTCCTTCCCTGCTCACCCGGTCTCTGCCACAAAACATCACGGACAATGAGGGCAGCTGACTCACTCCTCTCTAAGTTGCTGCTGCTGCCGCCCTTCTGTTGTGTATACAACATTATCTGTATAATATATATATATATATATATATATATATATATATATATATATATATACACATATATATTTACAGCGTCTTATATAGTGCAGCAGATTCCGTTACAGTGTCTTATATATTTCAAATGTAACATGCCAACACATGTTAGCCACGCCCCCAATTCATTACTGGGGTGGGGGGCGCGAAATATGCCCTTGCTCCGGGCACCATGGCACCTAGCTTCACCGCTGCTAGGGAGTCCTCGAGACCTCCCGCTATTTCGGAAGTCTCCTGGACATTCTGTGAGAATAAATAATTCTACAGTAAAAGGACCAGCAACGTGCTTCCCTATAGTTCTAATTATTACAACATTGCGTCCTAATGAATTTACCGGGATGAGAGATTCCGCACAACGTAAAAAAACAGCCAACGGTGATAATATCATTAACTCTGACATAATCTTTGTCATTTCTTCTCCCTCGTTTAATGAGACCTAGACGCTTTTTACACTCCAGTTAGCATCAATCAAAACAATGGAACAGGCCACCGTGTTGTACCACTCTGCCGCTTGCTTCGCCTGCCACTAGACCACACATGGCCAGCATTATCTAATAACTTTTTTTTTTTTTTCTAACTGGGCCACAACGTCTAGAAATTGCACCGGAAACATAATTAGTCGTGACTAGTTCAATTACTCACAACACACAGGAAAGTGTTAGGCCACCGCACAAATATGCCTAAATGCTTCTCTTCACATTCGTCAAGTGTACAGAGAGCATTTTCACAAATAAATTAGCCATTTTCAAAGCTCGGAGAAGCGTGATTAAATCCTGACAGACATGCGGTATATCAGCATTGCAGACGTACAACACAGTACTTTAGTGTATTTACCAAATCCCAACGATTTTAAGTTCACAGTCCTGTTTATACAAGCTGGTTAAGGCACCCTTTGAAAGCGTTCGCAGTTCACGGTGGCTCCACTGAATATTTACATAGACACCGTGGACGAATGCTGAACATGTAACGTCTTTAGTGCACGTGTCAAATAAAGTAAAAAAAAAAAAAACAGAAGCTCAATGAATATTTAATATTGATTAGACAGTAAACACGGCAACTGAGGTAACGGAGATTGTAAATATTGCAAATACATAGGGAGGGTACATCGGGTTAAAGAACACTGGTTATATACCAGCGATGTACTGCCATTAACATATTACATATTCATGCCGGGAATATTTGGGGGAAGGAAACCATTGCATCTGAAATGATTTACGTCAGAGTGGGATATTTTAATAGGCTGTAAAGAATGTACATAATTTATACGACGGTGGGTTTATGAGCAGCCTGGTTTGCTGTAATGATGCATGTGAGAAGTCAAGGGATGCCCTGTCAGGAGGAAGACTGAGGCGGTGGTCACCGGCAACAGCAATTTCTGAGGAAACAAATTATGTTAAATGTTTTTCTTGTGGTTTTGAGAATTGGTTCTTTCGATATTGGTAACAGATACTGCAAAAAGTGATCTGCTACAGATTGCAATGCGGTTATGGAACGATCGTGGTGCAATACTGTATATAATGTTCAAAGTATTCGCTAATTCAGGCAGCACTGGTCTAGACTGGTAATTAAATATCCAATTTTTGTACCTTACGTGGTGATGCGGGGGAACGCAGGTATACAAAAAGATTCACATGGCTTAATGATTTGTATCATCAGTGTGAAACGATAAATCGTGTCATCAGTAAACATTGATTGGAACCATGGCAACCCCAGCGCTCGGCGTTTGTGTAATCTGTGTCACATGGCTGCTCAGCATGTCCAGGTACGGATTTGACATCATGGCTGCAGTCATGCCAAACAGCCTCCTTAGTGCTGGGAATCTTTTTTTGCCGAGTCTTAAGGCCCATACACACTAGGCAATTTTGAGTTGCAAGTAGCTCCCCTTTTGTGTTTTCAGATTGAAATCATCTAGTGTGTATGGCTAATGCACGCTCCCGCATCATTGCCAGCCGTCGGCCTGTTTTATCAGCCATGTGAAGCACTTTCCATAGTCTCCTAGTGGTATATAGTCATTAGGTCTACACACCTAAGATCGACATGCATGGGTCAACCACTGAAGATCTACAGTCAGTAGATCGATATGGGTATTTCTTTTTTCTTTGAACCAACATGCAGTATTTCATGCCCAACCATCTACTACAGCGTGGAGGGAGAACAGAACAGTGTGCTGAACATATTGAGGCTCTGTGCCCGAGGCATAACGAGTACAGCAAGCCACTGATACAGTGTCCATGTCGACATTCAGGCCAAAAAAAGTGAAGACCCCCATGTCAACCTTTTGACTGTGGACCTTCCATCCATTTCGACCTTAGGCATGTCGACCCATTTCAGGTGTCAACTTAAGCCATGTCGACCTTCAGTGGTCGAACCAATGCATGTCGACCCAATGACCCATACCACTCCTACTATGGAAGGTGGTTCACCCCCCGTGAAAATCGTTTGGACAGGTGAATTTACGGCAAAAATCAGTCTATGTAATATTTTTGGACGGAAGGGGATCATCATACATCTTCCAACCCGCCATAGATCAAGAGTCAATCCAACACAATGAATAAACAGATACTTTTGAAACGGCCGCAATTTATCTAAATTTGAGCTTAAATTTATACCATTTTAATGCTACTTTAAAAGGACTGTAAGCAGGATGCACTACCGGGAAAAAAAGTGGTAAAACACCCATTTTCTGGGTTTCTATCGCATTTCCCGAATGCATTAACCCTGCACGTTGTGGCTTAGGGCCTTATTTTAGTTCACTCTTTCTGACAAAATCCATCTTAGATGGACAAAACCATGTGCACTGCAGGTGGGGCAGATGTAACTTGTGCAGAGAGAATTAGATTTGGGTGGGGTTTTACTTCAAAGTGAGATCTAAATTGCAGTGTAAAAATAAAGCAGCCAGTATTTACCCTGCACAAAAACAAAATAACCCATCCAAATCTAATTCTCTCTGCACATCTGCCCCCCTGCAGTGCACATGGTTTTGTCCATCTAAGAAGGATTTTGTCAGAAAGAGTGAACTAGAATAAGGCCCTTAGTGAGGAGTTGGTATCTCGCGTTCATAGTAATGGACAGCAGTGAATTATTCCGGTGCATTAGCAAGTTTTGCTGAAGTGATGACCTCTGAATTCACAGAATACAAGATAGAACACTAGAAACTTTCCCTAATTAGGGTAAGAAGTCGATAATCTGGAAAACCGCTGCTGCTGCTGGTGAAGCGAGAAACTGCGGGCACCTTGAATACAGGGAACCAAACAAAATATCTCCGACATGCTGGCTTATAACCGAAACTGAATAAAGTAATGTAAAGCTGTATAAACGCTCAATATTCCAAACAAAAAAAACATATAATCTAACTAATATGTATTACAATAACGATGCATTAACTACACATATGTAACGCTTACAAAATGTATACATGAAACATTACTGCATATAAATGAACAAATCAGTATTACAGAAAGCTAGAAATGCTACCAGAACGGACAGTCCCAAATGGAATTATGGGAAAGAATTGAAATGATTTCCGCAAACAGACCTAAGGGAGCATTCAATATAAGATTCCAACTGACAATGTCCCGGCAGTCGGAATCCAGGGCCGTTTTCCTTCAGTTCAACTGAAACTCGACTGCCGAAATTCAATGCTCGGACTATCGAGTGTCGTAAAGTCCAAGGATTGGTGAAAATGGCCGTGGATTGTTTATAAAAAAAAAAAGAAAAAAGACAGAATTAGACAATCCGTGGCCGTTTCCAAAAAAAAACCCAGATCCAACTTGCTTAAAGTCAGTTCTGTTTTGTCGTGAAAATGCCTTCAATGCTGTCGGAAACAACATACGGCCCCCATGCCTGAGGTTCCCCACCCCTGCCCTAGTGGATGGTAGGGCATGACATGCTGCCTGTCAGCACATATTGGCTAATAAAGTGAAAAACCCAATGTCGACCTTTTGAATGTCAACCTAATGCTTATGTCGACCAAACCCCATGTCGACCTAGTGACCCTATGCCCATTAGGAAAGATGCATCAGAGACTCTGCACTGTTGGCCTGGTTCACGTGTATAAATACAGCAAAAAAAAAAAATATATATATATCAACTGGGCAAAACTATGGTGCACTGTAGCTGGGGGATGTGCAGAGAGTTACTGTAGGTTGCATATACACTAGACAAATTTTTGACCAATATTGTTCTGAATGATATTGGTCAAAATATCGACCATTGTGTATGCTACAAACGACAAACGACCATGCGCGGTCCTGCCGATCGTTCATCAAGGTTGTTCGACTACTATGCGGACACATCAATTTGGCTATCTTTCACCACAAAAGCTAAAGTGCCTAGCTAGATCGCTTGTCGTTCGTCACATCGTTCAGTGCGTACGCACAATATCATCCGTCCAGGACCCAGGCAGTATTGACAGCAACCCGGCAATACAGTATCCCAGGTCCGAGGTGTGGTGTGAATGGGGCCCAAGTTACTTGCTCTTTTTGCTTTACTTACAGATATGAGTTAGGTCCTGTGTCCAAAATCCTTTTACCTTACAATAAGGATGTTCACCTCCTTTTCAGCTGCTAAGTGGGGTGCGCAAGAAAAAGCACATGTATAATGTACCTTTATACAGACACACTGGCCATGCCCCCACAGCAGCAAAATGGGAGAGTGGACTCACGTGAGAAGCACTTTGTAGACACCTTGCCGTCAGGCCACGTCCCCAAATTTCATTTGCGCGTAAGGGTCCTGCTGTGGGCCAGTAAACAGCTGGGAGGTATGAAATGGTCACCCTTTATATGTTGTTGTTATTATATTAATACTAGTTAGCAGCCTGTCAAAATTATGAAACAACTTAATAATGTCAACGCCGGCAGCTTTGTGTGCCAAAATAGACCAACATAAATTGCTTGGTCGGTGTCATCTTGATGAGGAAAGCATGTAAAACACTCGAATTGCCACAGAGGGGAGAAGCAGCGTTAGAATTTTATTTATAGGAATAAAGTTTATTTATAAAGCACAAAAAAAACCCAGCAAAACTACAAGAAATTAGTGTGAAACGCCACAGAACACTGAATCAATTGTTATTTGGGTGCCCACCACTAGAGGGAGCCCACCGGCAACTAATTGTCTGGCTGTTCGGACAGGAGGTGAGCAGAAATAATGCACGTTGTGGGAAGTTTGGTACTTTTTTCCTAGCACGGCGCCCATCGCATCGTATACCATTTATTTATTTATTAACAGTTTCTTATATAGCGCAGCATATTCCATTGCGCTTTACAAAGGAGACAATGATACAACAAAACAGGGTATTTACAGACAGTTAAAATGTAGGAGGGCCCTGCTCGCAAGCTTACCATATACCATAAGGCATACAATGGTATGCGATGGGATGCGATGTTGCGCGATGTCAGCCGATGTTATACAATTTTAAATTGTATACCATCGCATTGTATGCCATTGTTATACAATTTTAAATTGTATAACATCGCATTGTATGCCATTGTATACAATGGTATCCAATTTAAAATTGTATAAGCACCCTAATGGGTTTTTTCAATGTTAAATGGTCCCCCTATAAGATTATTAATTGCATAAGCACAGTAATGGGTTCTTACAATGTTAAAAGCACCCCCACGCCACCCCCACTATCAACGCCAACCCGAAGCGTGGCGAGAGCAACGAGCCCACGAGGGGCAGCGGTACGCGTCCTCCGACCTTTTCATACCCCCACTATCCACGTCGGCGTGGAGATGATTTTAGATAGTGTGGCAAGCTCAACGAGCCACCGAGCCCGAAGCGTGCCCCGCGAGGGGACGCGGAATACATGTAAAGTAATACGTGTCCGCTCGCCACACTTCAGGCTCGGTGGCTCGCTGCGCTGGCCACACTATATAAAATCAGCTCCACGCCGACGTGGATAGTGGGGGTATGAAAAGGTCACAGGACGCTTACCGCCGCCGCTCGCCACGCTTCGGGTGGGCATTGATAGTGGGGGTGCATTTAATATTGTAACCACCCACCAAAATTGTATAGGGGGGGGGGGGGGGCATTTAACATGGAAAAAACCCATTAGGGTGCTTATACAATTTAAAATCGCATTGCATCGCATGCGGGTATATGGCATGCGATGCGATACAATGCATAAGATGCCATACGACTGAACATCGTGGGCGCCGTGCTAGGAAACAAGTACCGGAAGTTTATCAGTTGGGTTTAGCTGCGCAAAGCAATGCTTTTGGGCGCTTCAGAAGTATTGGTGCCCAATCGGACCAACATCTGAACTGCTCTGATGGACTCTCCCCTCGCAAAACAAAAACAAATGAAACCAACTGATTTGCCCCCTCACAAGCCTACGGGTTTATTTAAGGTTGTTATTCCATTGCTTATAATCAATTTCAAATCAATGTCAATTGAATAAAAAAAATAGTTTTATTCTTATTGGCTAATAGAGATATGTTTTAACCCCTGATGCCAAACTAAATCCATCTGAAAGCAATAAAAATAGATTGAATTTGACATTTATCCCTCTTTATACAAACTCCATTCAACAAGCGCAATGTGCTGCGTCCAAACCGTTGTCCCAAACAAAATAACAGAAATAGTAAAGATGAAGGGGCCCATTTACCATAGGATCGCATATACAATGTGATCTGGGCGGGATCTACCGCCCAGGATCTCATTGCAATATGTGCTCCTCTCAGCGGAATGTAATTAGGTCCCTGCGATCTGCTTCGCCTGAGGTCTGCACTTGTGTGGTTAGGACATACTCTGACCACACTGCCCTAATTTCGGAGAATTAGCAGCAAATATTCAATAGTAAATGGGCCCTGAAGTGTTTCAAGTCCTAAGAACATGTAACTTTATGCAAGTTATTAATACTTTGGTGCCATCTAGTGGTCAGAAAATGTGGGTGCACCCTCTATTTCAATCAACTCATATAATATTAGTCTACAATTAGATTTTACCAACATGGTTTTAAATAAAATAATGTTTTTGTAAACTATGTAATCTAGAATCCATGAAAAGTTGTCACCTATATACCGGTTTACAGTAAACAAATCATTATTGCTGTTTTATATACTGTAGCACACCATACTGGTATCTGGGAGGGTTGCCCACCTTTCCCATTCATTTGTATGGCTTTTGTCTTCTGCAGCTAATCACCCTGTTCCCGTGCCTGGCTCTCTGAGAACACCGTCATCCTGCTACCCTCACCAGTGTTCGCTCGCCGCTTCTGTGAGTCCCCCAACTTCCACTACATCCCCACTGCCAGCTCCCAGAGTCCCCCCCGCTCCGGGCTGGACATAAGATTTATCCTATGTCAAAACATGAGATTTGGTCCGATTTATCAGACCGCTCCATCAGAATCGGGTCAAATCGGACCAAATCTCACAGGTCTGTTTAATAAAGGTAGAACCTATATCAAGGTCATACCCACAGGCATATCTGTAATAGATACATGGTGTGTGGGCCCCAGAGATAATGGGGGCCCACATGGACTTTTTAAAGTGAGACAAAACTTCTGCCTTTCCCTTCAATTAGTCCAAAAAAATGTTGCAATGCATGTTGGGACATGCAGTTCCACAACATCTGGAGGGCCACAGGTTGAAGACCTGTGGTCTACATGGACGTCAAAGTGCAAAGCGTGCCTCGCTGTGCCCCGCACACTATTCTACTCTCCCTCCACACCCTAGTTAATGGTAGGGCATTAAATACCAACTGTCAGCACAAAAAAAACAAAAGAAAAAGAAAAACACATGTTGACCTGCATGTACAGCAGCAGCTGTGTGGTTCCCAGCGGTATCCAAGTGTGACTGCTGCTCTTTCAACAGAGCTCTGTAAGGCACCCGTTGCTGCGGCAGCAGAGTAATCTTGCCTGTCCTAGGATCCCTCCTAACACCTGTAATAGGCAGGGTTGCTTACCCTCCCGGAATGGCCGGGAGGCTCCCGAAAATTTATCACATGCAAAACTTGGCACATCAGGTGCCAAATTGTGTCAGAGCCCTCCTGGGGAGCTGCCGCTGAAATAAGGTCTGGACAAGTCGGCTTGTAGGGAAGACACATGTAACTGGCTAAGGTGGTACAGAGATGTCCAAACTTCTACATTTTATTTAGTACCCAATGTACAGCACTGAGGACGCTTGTACAGCACTGAGGACGCTCCAACAAAAATTAACCCTAGAATGTATGTGTGTGCGTGTACATGTGGTAGGGAATATAGATTGTAAGCTCCACTGGGACAGGGACTGATGTGAATATTCAAATATTCTCTGTAAAGGGCTGCGGAATATGTGTGCGCTATATAAGAAACTGTTAATAAATAAATAAATCCCCAATCAGAAAATACTAGCCTCTACAAGATCTCTACTCAAAGATAATGAATTATACACTGGACCCCAGATTGATTTGCTAATCAATTAGTTTGAGCTTAATTTAATGAGGAACTACTCCGTATTCAATGGAGAATATTTTGTTCAGCGTACGGGGTGTGCAATGGGTTCTAACATCGGACCCTCTTACGAGATTGCCTTTATATTCTTGATTGAACAAACATTAATTTCATACATCAGAGAGATCTTTATATAGTCATTTTTATACATGCTGCAGCGACGATGTGCTATTTATGTGGACATATTCTTAGGCAGGATTTAGACAGCATGTGGAGAGGATCAACAATTTACAGTGTCCCATCAAATTTACATTTTGAGAGGAATTTATCCCAGATACACTTTTTTGGATGTCCTTATTTGTAAGGATAATGACAAATTAATTACTTCATTATATTTCAACAAAACTTTATCGGAGTCTGCCAAGAGAGGGTATTCTTCAAAAATTCTGTAGTCTGCTAAAACAAAAGTGGATTCAGTGTCCCAATCTGAGGCTCTACAAAAGTCAGCAGCCAAAACGACTGAAGATTATCAGATACATTGGGTACACCAATTCAATAACACTAATAAGACCATAAAGAATTTGGTCAAAAACACCATAAAGAAATGAGTCTACCTGGCAACAATAGGTATAGCTAAAACATTCCATACTTGGTTTCCGTAGTGCACCAGGAGATACAGGCCTCTTATTACCATTTTTCTCACTGGTTAGTAAAGAATTTCAGCAGCTGAAATGCTCAGCAGCATGTCTGTCCTACACCGAGCTCAGCACTTTTCCAAAGGAAGAACCAAAAGTGGAGATGGGGAGGACTACCAATACCTGTTACTCAGGTACTTTCAAAAGATATTCTAAAGCAGAGGTGGGGAACCTTTAGGGGGCCAAGGGCCATTTCCATTGGTTGAAAATGGCACAGGGGACATTTAAAAAAAATAAGAAAAACTTACAAATTGCCCTGCCGCAGACGTCCAACGCTCCGGCGGCTGTGGCAGTTTGAGAGTCGCTGGGCTGTGTGGTCCGGCGGCTGTGCAGGGAGTCTGATACAGGGGAAATCTCGCGAGATTTCCCCTGTACTTGACTTCCCTTCACAGCCGCCGGGAGGGTGGGCGGGCCACAAAGACCGGCTGCGGTGGCCGTATACGGCCCGCGGGCCGGAGGTTCCCCACCGCTGTTCTAAAGAGTTTTCCCAGAGATTAATCAGGTTGTGCACCAGGACCCCTGTTCCCTCAACTACAGGTTGTGCTTATGTTTCATGGGCACTGAAGAGTTAAATAAGAAGCAGTTGTTCCATAACTGAAAGCACACCAAGTCATGCATTGTACTCCCTATTACGGAAGTCAGGGTGTTTAAAAACATCCATTAAATACACTGATCTAGATCATGTTAACCCCTTCCCGACATTTGACGTACATTTACGTCATGGTCGGGATGTACTTCCCGACACATGACGTAAATGTACGTCATGACTTCAAAGTGTCACCGCGTCTAGGGACGCGGTGACAGAGGGACGATGTCTGCTGTCCCTGACAGCAGACATCTTCCCTCATTGCCCAGGGGGGGCAGCGATGCCCCCCGCCATGGGCGATCGCTGCGATTGGCTGTTCAAACGTGAACAGCCAAAAGCAGCGTTTACTGTGTGATGTGCATAATTTTGACTCTGCTGCCCCCTAGTGTCCAAAAAAATTTAAAGCAGGTTGAAATAATGATGTAATAATAAAGTATAGATATGGTCTTTGGTAGTTATTAACTATTTTGAGTGGTATGATTATTTGTCTCACAAGCAGAAAATGTAACATTTTGCAAATTGCAAAATGTTCATTTTTTTTTACGACATTTTGGTATTTTTCACAAAAAAAAAAAAAACTGTATCGACCAAAATTTATCACTAACTTAAAGTACAATGTGTCACGGGAAAACAATCTCAAAATCACTGGGATAAGTAAAAGCAAAAAAAAGTTATC
The DNA here is from genome assembly GCF_055691185.1 of Crinia signifera. NCBI lineage: Eukaryota > Metazoa > Chordata > Amphibia > Anura > Myobatrachidae > Crinia > Crinia signifera. The sequence continues at coordinate 41,168,891 of NC_139220.1, forward strand.
CCCACTTAAGTGATACCTGTCAGATTTGAAAAAAAGGCCTCTGTCAGGAAGGCAAAAACATGCTGCGTCGGTAAGGGGTTAATTACATTCTAACACACAATCAGATTTCATGCAAGCGATTTTGGCTATGAACCTCGTTGAGACAGTAAAGAAGGGGTTTAACCCTTTGAGTGCCAACATTGCTGTGATAGATCCTCAAAATGTCATCTAATTATGCCAGCGTCGCTCACAGCGATTGTTCTTTTAGTATAAAGAAATACAAATACAACCAAGTCAATGATTTGATGTTTAGTTAAATATTGCACCCAAAAAGAGAACAGTCGCTGTGAGCGGCGCTAGTAGTTTTAGCGGATATTTTGAGAATCTCTCACAGCACCTTTGGTACTCAAAGGGTTAAAAGCAGTTTCTGACTACATAAAGGGTGTGGTCAACCACAGGGGGTGTGGCCAGTCACTACAAAGGCTTGGAAAACCATTAAAAACCCATGGTCTGGACACCTTTAAATATATTTATAGTAACTATGAATAATGCACTGTAATGAAGCATAAAATGTATAATAATTAAAGCACATAATGGTGAGCATGTCTATATTATTTACACACACGCACGCACCCACATTAATGCACTGTACATGTGATAGGGGATCCCAGTATCGATGGCCAATGTCTAAAATTCAATGAGAACTGCATTATGTCAGTTAATGGGGTGTATTCAATGCCGTGGGCAAGCGGCGACAGCGAGCAGGGCTTCCACTCACCCTGTCAGTATTCAACTCACCCCCCTCATATGCCAATTCCCTGTCTCCATATTTTGAGCGAGGGGGAATTGGCGTATGCGGTTGCAGAAGCAGCGAGACTCGCGGCTAAATACAGCGGGTTCGCTGCATTAGCAGCGGATATCGGTGTTTGGGGGAATCGCGAGGAAATCCCCCCTGAACGTTGAATAGGGCGAGCGGCTGGCGAGGGGGTTAAACAGCGAGGATCGCTGTTTAACCCCCTCGCCGGCCGCATTGAATACTACCCAATGACAGCAGAGCTACAAGAACATTCCAACCCATGGTCAGGAACTGTGGTCATTATGTAAATGCCCACAGCCAAAAAGAAGAGGGGACAGGGGTGTGTTGTGACCCCCCACTGATTGAAAGGACAAATAGTGTACTTTCCATAGAGGTGAACCAAGTCCCTACAGTACACAGTAACTTTTCAAGATCGCCCATTATCGCACTTTTTAAAAATCGCATTTTTTGCAACGAATTTGCATTTTAATGAGCTGCGTATTCCAGGAAAAAAAGTGCGATAATGGGTGATTTTTTTAGTCATGAAAATGTGCGAATTTGCGTAAGAAAAAAATGGCGTGAGGTCCCCCCTCCTGAGCATAACCAGCCTCGGGATCATTAAGCCAGACCTGGTTCCAAAAATACAGGGGACAAAAAGCATAGGGGCCCCCCGTATTTCTGAAACCAGCCCTGGACTCTTGGACCGGACCTGGTTCCAAAAATACGGGGGACAAAAAACACTGACACAGAAGCACAAAAAAGTAACACTACCTTGAAAAGTATAAAATGCTGATAATACAGTCATTTCAAGGGGCATAATATATACACCCATCAGGAAAAAAACACTAAAACCACCTCTTAATATTGTGTAGGTCCACCCTCATGCTACTAAAACCTCTCTAACCTGTAAAGACATCAATTAGATATAAAGAGTGTGAATACACTGTTGCCACGGCGATTCAATGGGGGCAGCCCAGTGCCAGAGTCACCTAAAAGTGCTTGCGGTCTATGGGGCAGCGAGCACTTTTGAGCGAGATCCTCGCCACCATAGTGTGGATTAGTCAGGATGAATATTCCCGGAACCTAATTGAATTCACCACCATCCTTGCACTTGACCATATTTCCTGCTTTGAACACATGAACTTGTGTTCAAAGACGGTTCATTTGCTACTGAATACTGTATATCCCACACACACACACTCTGTAACAGGTGCCATGGTACAGGTTGAGTATCCCTCATTGAGATCTAGGTTACCCAAATTTTTCTAAAGCCATTGTTTCTGTAATGTACTTTTTTTATGCTAAAAGCACTACTTGGACAGGATCTATAACTGGCACTACTGGGGGACATGATCTGTAACTGGCACTACTGGGGGACATGATCTGTAACTGGCACTACTGGGGGACATGATCTGTAACTGGCACTACTGGGGGACATGATCTGTAACTAGCACTAAATATGTGCTAGAAAATGATAGCTTGGCATTCACATTCAGTAGCGCACGCAGGGGGGGTTTCTGAGTACCCAGAAACCCCCTCAGGAGTCTAAGGGCCTCAGCTGAAAGCAGAGGGTCCCCTCTTTCCATGGGTACAAGAATTGTAAAAATCGGCCCTTGGGAACCGGAGATATCTGACTTCAAAGCAGTGGTCCCCATCCAAGCCTAGTAATTGCCCTTCCCAGTCAAATATTTCAGGTTCTGTCTGACTTAGAGTTTTTCTGAGGATATATTCCAAAAGCTGGGACTCTCCTCCTTTGATGGACACTAGTAGCTTGACTCTACTGTTCCCAGAACCAGAGATATCAGCCTTCCGGCAGCTGGTTACTGCTCCAGCTCCACACACCTGGTATGTAGTTTTATATTCTCGTTGGCAGATTGCTCTGCCTCCTGAACTCTGATCCCCTAGTCCCCAGTACCATTTGGTAGGTGGGATTCTCTAGTTTTTAATTCCAAATATGATTCCGGGAACTGGAGATATCTGCAGTCAAGCAAGCTGTCCTCCCACCAGAAAATTATGAATAATAAGCCTGCTCCACTATACACCCCTCCTTTGCATATTAAACATCCTCTACCACCCTGGAAGTTATGTAGCAGGACCCCTTCATTCAGCCCAATGCCCCCTTCTCCCACTCCATCTCCCACCATCTGTGCAGCAAAGGGGTAATTAGTGGAAATTACTGATCCAGGCCCTACATGCAGAGCGGTTGATATAATACCCCCTACCACCCGCGGGACAGCAAAGCTTCCCCCACCCCTACTGCTGGAGTATCGGTAGGGGCCCCAATACATTGCTATGCCCAGGGGTCTACACTGCTGTTGATGCCCATGTATGTATTGTGGGGTTTTAGCATCAAACGGGTAGGCACAGGTGAGGATTTGGCACAGACTTAGACAGTGACATCACGGCTTGGGTCCAAAACAGGGCTTGCCTGAGTTTTATTGCAGCACTCAGAGCAAGAAACTAACAACAGCCTTTACACTTCAGGCAAAACAGAAAACAAAAACCTGCTCGTCTGAGCTCTAACTAAACCGAATAAACGTCCCTCTCTATACCAGGGCCACACTATGTGACACTGGACGCATACAGCAGATATAGATCAAGTAATGCAGTACTTACAGCCTTGTCTCTCTCTAGCAGCAGCTTACTGCCTCCAACACCCAGGGAGAGAGAGAGCACTATGGAGAGGGCTGACTCCTTTTTAAAGAATCAGGTGCTCTCCTGATTACCAGCCCAGGACAGAACACCCTTTGTAAGCCGGAGCTTACCACACAGATTGAAATAGCCTGCAGTCTATATGCCATAAGACAGGATTCTAGGGGAAAGGTACCTGCCGTCTATGACTTTCCCTGCCACTGTCTTACAGTATGTATGTATGTATGTATGTATGTATGTATGTATGTATGTATGTATGTGTATATATATATATATATATATATATATATATATATAATTATTTTTTTATTATTATTATTATTTATATACATTTGGTCTATCTATAATACTTTAACTGGCCCGGCATATACTGGGTCACCTAAGTGTCCATCTCCGTGCTTTGCTCTACCCCTCTGGAAACCCCCTTCTGAAAATCCTGCGTTTGCCACTGACATTCAGTGCCCGAGATAGTACACAAACTTTGTTTCCTGTTCTGAAACCTTGTTTCACGCACACATAAAAATATATTTGTGTGTATTTCATGTGTTTGAACAAGATAGATACATTTTGTGCATTTATGTTGTTTTTATATTTGAAGGAGGTCCTCAAGACGAGGTGTCTTGAGGACCTCCTTGAAATATAAAAACATAAATTGAAATATAAAAATATTACGAAATACAGAATAATCCATTATCCAAAATGCTTCTGTTCCCGAGCAATTTGGATAAGGGATACTCAAACTGTAGTGAGATAATCAAATTATTCACTTCAACTGTCAGTGGATTTAATGTTTAGATAGACAGTAAAGTAAAACGTGTTCACGTATCAGAGATAACTATTAAGAATGATGCCACAATATCAGTTTCAGAGACAAAATGTAACACAACAAAACATCTCACCACATCCTGCTGCCCTGGTTTCAGCATCTGGGCAGTAAAACGATACACTGTCATCAGGTGTTGGGTGAAACAAAAACAACAGACGAGAACACTGAAGTAACAACTGACGCAATGAAGATATTCAACACTATCTAAAATAAAACAACCCATTTCTGATCAGATCGCTTAGAAATAAAAGCACAGGTTTAATGTCATATGTTGAGTTCTGAACAATGTTCTGGGATGGTTTCCCTTTACTTGGAATACGTATTGTTACCCAATATTTAATTACTTCCTTCCATCTCTAGCTGATTGGGTTAAACCCAAACTGATTGTACTATATCCAACGCTGGATGAGATGCCAATTATTGTATACTACATGCAAACGCAGTTACTGTACCCGTTATGCTCAACATTCTTTGTGTTCATGTTTTAATATGAAAAAATTCTCCAATAAATATATTTTCAAAAAAAAAAAAAAAAAAAAAGAAATAAAAGCACAGATTGCTTCATATGTGTAACCACAGGCCACAGCGATGCGCGGTCCTGAGGCTATAGATCGCAGTGCTTTGTATATACAATAGGGATTCGGGCACTTTGGTAAGCTGGTTTTCTAGAAGCAGCTGCTAGGGGAAGGGTAGTGTAACCCTTCAAGATAAAGTGAACAAAGGTATTGTGATAACTAATACCCCTTTCACATCGCACTTTTAAAACGGTATATTGCCGTTTTTTTTTCCATTTTAAAACGTTTAAGGCTGCAATGTGAAAGTGCCAGAGTTGATTTACCGGTTAAAGTTAACCGGTATTTCAACACGGTTAAAAAGCAGAGTCCTACACATTTTAAAGCCGTTTTTTTGGCAGTTTGAACAGCTCTATTTCAATGGCTTGAAACGTGTCCCTTGGGGGTTAAACGGGTTGAATGTTATTAACCCCTTCCCGACAATTGACGTACATTTACGTCATGGTCGGGAAGTACTTCCCGACACATGGCGTAAATGTACGTCATGGCATTTAACTGTCACCGCGTCTATAGACGCGGTGACAGTTTCAACATGTCTGCTGTCCCTGACAGCAGACATGTCCGTGCATGCCCAGGGGGGGCTGCGATGCCGCCCCCCCGTCGGCGATCGCTGTGATTGGCTGTTCAGTGTGAACAGCCAATTACAGCGTTTTCTGTGTCACCGGCGAATAACGTTCGCCGGTGACACGCGATCGGAGGTGATTGGTGCTGTAAAGTACAGCACCAATCACCGCGGGGTGTAAGGGTGACACTGGTGTCACCCCACCTCACCCCGCCCGCCCCCAAAGGCCGTGATTGGTCCGTCGGACCGACGGACCAATCACAGCCATGGAGGGGGGTTTAAACTAACGGTAACTGCACTGCAGACGCCATTCCGGTCTGGAATTGCGTGCAGTGCGGTCACCGTGCCAATCTGCCGCGATATACTGACCAGAACCTTGCAAAATACTTACCTGATCCTTGCAAATATCTTGGCTGCTTCATCTGTGCTTGTAGTGTGCTGGATGCTTCCTGGATCCTGTTACTTGTGACTTCCTGTGAACTTGTGCTGCTGCAGTGTAATAGCGTTAGTTAGATAGAGAGAGATAGAGAGAGATAGTGTCAGATAGTGTCAGAGAGTGCTGTATTTTGTGCTGCTGCAGTGTGATATAGTTAGAGAGAGAGATAGAGAGAGATAGAGAGAGATAGAGAGAGAGAGATAGAGAGGCCTAGTGACAGAGAGTGCTATATTTTGTGCTGCTGCAGTGTGATAGTTATAGATAGATAGAGAGAGATAGAGAGAGATAGAGAGAGATAGATAGAGATAGTGACAGATTGTGCTATATATTTTTTATTTATTTTTTATATAACTGACTGCTGCCCCCCCTTTTGTGCTGATCAGTATAAATTAACTGATCAGCAACTTTTTGGGGGCGCAGGGTATTTTTATATATATATATACCTGTCACTGCTGCTGCTGCAGTGTCATATAGTGTTAGATAGTGAGAGATAGAGAGATAGAGAGAGATAGCGACAGAGAGTGATAGAGAGTGCTAAATTTTGTGTCTGCTGCCCCCGCCTTTTGTGCTGATCACTATATCTGAGGTGATCAGCAACTTTTTAGGGGTGCAGAGGTTTTTTTTTTTTTTATATATATACCTGCCAGTTGCACTGTCAGTTGCACCTGCTGCCCCTCACTGGTAATCAGTGTCTCATCACTGATCACCTTTTTTTTTTTTTGTGTGTGCTGTGGGGTCTTTTTTTAATTTTTTTTTTTACACACACTGTGATTTTGTGGGTGTCCTGTGGCCGCTGTGCGCGGATCAGTGACGTACATCACTGATCATCTTTTTCGGCACAGGGTTGATCTATTTTTTTTTTTTTTTTGGATCAAATTCCTGTTGCCTTTCAGCGCTGTTCAGTGACGGACGTTACTGACCAACATCTGTGCTCAATTTTTGGCGCAGGACCTTTTTTTTTTTTTTTTTACCCCTTCAATTTTTTTTTTTTAACCCCTTCAATTATTTTTTTTAACCCCTTCAATTTTTTTTTTTTTTAACCCCTCCATTTTTTTTTTTTGTATAAAGTATTTTTTTTTCTGCACACTACATACACACTACACACTACATACCCCCCGGGTTGAAATAAAGTTTGTACCCCCCCCTACACTATACACGTGTTGAAACATTTCACTACCAGTAACACAAAAATAAAAATGGCATCCCAAATGTCATCCCAAATGTCATCCCAGTCATCCAGAAGAATGTATTCAGCGGAGGAGGCATATGCCCTGCTTGCTTCTGACTCTGACACAGCCAGTGATGCAAGCGGGGAATTTGAAGGATTCGCCTTAAGCTCCTCTTCCTCCTCTGGTGATGAGGGACCCCCTCAAAGACGCCCCCGTAGAGCAGCTGAGACCCCCCCCCCAATAATTGATCTCGTATGGACCCCACCACCAGACAATTTTGAGCCCCAGGTTCCTGAGTTTTTGGCCATGCCAGGAATCCAATTTGATTCCACAGGTCTCAGAGAAATTGACTTTCAAATTATTTTTCTCTGATGATTTTATAAATTTAATAGTGGACCAAACTAATTTATATGCCCAGCAGTTTATTTCTCAAAACCCCACGTCATCATTTGCTAGGTGGACCCCTGTAGATGCAGTAGAGATGATGACGTTTTGGGGTCTGGTGTTTCATATGGGCATAGTAAAAAAGCCAGAAATTAGGCAATATTGGAGTACAGATGTTCTGTACAGCACCCCATTTTACCGTATGGCCATGCCCCGGGCTCGATTTGAGACGATCCTTAAATTTTTGCATTACAACGATAATGCACAGTGCCCACCCAGAGATGATCCCACCTTTGACCGGCTATTCAAAGTCAGGCCGGTCATTGATCATTTCAGTGCCAAATTTGAAGACATGTACATCCCAGATAAATTCATTTGCATAGACGAGTCCCTTATACATTTTAAAGGAAGGGTTAAATTCCGCCAGTACCTTCCCAGTAAGAGGGCAAGGTATGGCATAAAAATGTATAAGTTGTGTGAAAGCACCTCAGGGTACACCCACAGGTTTAGGGTATATGAAGGGAAGGATTCAAGAATTGAACCGCCAGAATGCCCCCCCTCCCTCGTAGGTGTTAGTGGAAAAATTGTCTGGGATTTAGTGCACCCCTTCCTGGATAAAGGTTATCACCTCTATGTGGATAACTTTTACACCAGCATCCCCCTGTTTAAGGCCCTTGGTTCAAGAGGTACAGCAGCTTGCGGTACTGTGCGCAAGAACCAAAGAGGCCTCCCAAAAACGCACATTGCCCAAGTAATGAGAAGGGGTGAAAGCAGGGGAATATGCACCGAAAATATGTTGTTGGTCAAATATAAGGACAAGAGGGATGTCCTTATACTGACAACAATTCACGGAGACAGTACCACCTCCGTCCCTGTACGAGGTACCAGTACCCACACCTCAAAACCTAATTGTATCCTGGATTACAATAGGTACATGGGCGGAGTGGATCTTTCAGATCAGGTACTGAAGCCGTACAGTGCCCTGCGGAAAACAAAAATCTGGTACAAGAAGCTGGCCGTGTATATCATCCAGATGGCACTGTATAACGCTTACGTGCTATTCCGTTCTACCGGCCAGAGGGGGACATTTATGCACTTTCAAGAGGAAGTCATAAAGGGCCTAATATTTGGGAACCAGCAGGCTGAGGGCCCCAGTACTTCTAGTACTGGCCCCCGTATTGTACCAGGGCAGCATTTTCCTGATGAAATCCCCTCCACTGGAAAAAAGGGCAGGACACAAAAAAGGTGCAAAGTTTGCTATAAAAAGGGAATAAGAAAGCAAACTATTTTCCAGTGTGACACTTGCCCCGACAAACCCGGCCTATGTATAAAGGAGTGTTTTAAAATATACCACACATCTATGGATTATTAGGTTCATAATTTCACCGTGCTTCGGGGGTCTTGCTAATGCCACATACCACCCACCATTCATTCCACCATAATCTGAGCCGCAAAATCCAAAAATCACTCCTTCCCTTCTGAGTCCTGCCATGCACCCAACTGGTATTTTTTGGTCACATGTGAGGCATTGCCGTACTCGGGAGAAATTGGGGCACAGATTTTGGGGTGCTTTTTCTCCTTCATACCTTCTGAAAAAGAAAAATGTTGAGCCAGAACTGCATTTTTGTGTAAAAAAATGTAATTTTTCATTTTCACTGCCCACTTGTATCAAAATTGGTGAAACCCCTGGGGGTTTGAAATGTACACTATACCCCTAGATGAATTCCCTGAGGGGTGTAGTTTGCAAAATGGGGTCACTTGTGGGGGGGGTTCCACTGTATTGGTGCTTTGGGGGTCTTGCTAATGCGACATAGCACCCACCATCATTCCACCAGAATTTGTGCTGCAAAATCCAAATATCACTCCTTCCCTTCTGAGTCCTGCAACTTTTTGGTCACACATGAGGCATTGCCGTACTCGGGAGAAATTGGGGCACAGATTTTGGGGTGCTTTTTCTCCTTCATACCTTCTGAAAATGAAAAATTTTGAGCCAGAACTGCATTTTTGTGTAAAAAAATGTAATTTTTCATTTTCACTGCCCACTTGTATCAAAATTGGTGAAACCCCTGGGGGTTTGAAATGTACACTATACCCCTAGATGAATTCCCTGAGGGGTGTAGTTTGCAAAATGGGGTCACTTGTGGGGGGGTTCCACTGTATTGGTGCTTGGGGGGTCTTGCTAATGCGACATAGCACCCACCAAAATTCCACCAGAATCTGAGCCGCAAAATCCAAAAATCACTCCTTCCCTTCTGAGTCCTGCCATGCACCCAACTGGTATTTTTTGGTCACATGTGAGGCATTGCCGTACTCGGGAGAAATTGGGGCACAGATTTTGGGGTGCTTTTTCTCCTTCATACCTTCTGAAAATGACAAATTTGGAGCCAGAACTGCATTTTTGTGTAAAAAAATGTAATTTTTCATTTTCACTGCCCACTTGTATCAAAATTGGTGAAACCCCTGTGGGTTTGAAATGTACACTATACCCCTAGATGAATTCCCTGAGGGGTGTACTTTGCAAAATGGGGTGACTTGTGGGGGGGTTCCACTGTATTGGTGCAACATAGCACCCACCATTCATTCCACCAGAATCTGAGCCGCAAAATCCAAAAATCACTCCTTCCCTTCTGAGTCCTGCCATGCACCCAACTGGTATTTTTTGGTCACATGTGAGGCATTGCCGTACTCGGGAGAAATTGGGGCACAGATTTTGGGGTGCTTTGTCTCCTTCATACCTTCTGAAAATGACAAATTTGGAGCCAGAACTGCATTTTTGTGTAAAAAATGTAATTTTTCATTTTCACTGCCCACTTGTATCAAAATTGGTGAAACCCCTGGGGGTTTGAAATGTACACTATACCCCTAGATGAATTCCCTGAGGGGTGTAGTTTGCAAAATGGGGTCACTTGTGGGGGGGTTCCACTGTATTGGTGCTTGGGGGGTCTTGCTAATGCGACATAGCACCCACCAAAATTCCACCAGAATCTGAGCCGCAAAATCCAAAAATCACTCCTTCCGTTCTGAGTCCTGCCATGCACCCAACTGGTATTTTTTGGTCACATGTGAGGCATTGCCGTACTCGGGAGAAATTGGGGCACATATTTTGGGGTGCTTTTTCTCCTTCATACCTTCTGAAAATGAAAAATTTTGAGCCAGAACTGCATTTTTGTGTAAAAAAATGTAATTTTTCATTTTCACTGCCCACTTGTATCAAAATTGGTGAAACCCCTGGGGGTTTGAAATGTACACTATACCCCTAGATGAATTCCCTGAGGGGTGTACTTTGCAAAATGGGGTGACTTGTGGGGGGGTTCCACTGTATTGGTGCAACATAGCACCCACCATTCATTCCACCAGAATCTGTGCTGCAAAATCCAAAAATCACTCCTTCCCTTCTGAGTCCTGCCATGCACCCAACTGGTATTTTTTGGTCACATGTGAGGCATTGCCGTACTCGGGAGAAATTGGGGCACAGATTTTGGGGTGCTTTTTCTCCTTCATACCTTCTGAAAATGAAAAATTTTGAGCCAGAACTGCATTTTTGTGTAAAAAAATGTAATTTTTCATTTTCACTGCCCACTTGTATCAAAATTGGTGAAACCCCTGGGGGTTTGAAATGTACACTATACCCCTAGATGAATTCCCTGAGGGGTGTAGTTTGCAAAATGGGGTCACTTGTGGGGGGGTTCCACTGTATTGGTGCTTTGGGGGTCTTGCTAATGCGACATAGCACCCACCATCATTCCACCAGAATTTGTGCTGCAAAATCCAAATATCACTCCTTCCCTTCTGAGTCCTGCAACTTTTTGGTCACTCATGAGGCATTGCCGTACTCGGGAGAAATTGGGGCACAGATTTTGGGGTGCTTTTTCTCCTTCATACCTTCTGAAAATGAAAAATTTTGAGCCAGAACTGCATTTTTGTGTAAAAAAATGTAATTTTTCATTTTCACTGCCCAGTTGTATCAAAATTGGTAAAACCCCTGGGGGTTTGAAATGTACACTATACCCCTAGATGAATTCCCTGAGGGGTGTAGTTTGCAAAATGGGGTCACTTGTGGGGGGGTTCCACTGTATTGGTGCTTGGGGGGTCTTGCTAATGCGACATAGCACCCACCAAAATTCCACCAGAATCTGAGCTGCAAAATCCAAAAATCACTCCTTCCCTTCTGAGTCCTGCCATGCACCCAACTGGTATTTTTTGGTCACATGTGAGGCATTGCCGTACTCGGGAGAAATTGGGGCACAGATTTTGGGGTGCTTTTTCTCCTTCATACCTTCTGAAAATGAAAAATTTTGAGCCAGAACTGCATTTTTGTGTAAAAAATGTAATTTTTCATTTTCACTGCCCACTTGTATCAAAATTGGTGAAACCCCTGGGGGTTTGAAATGTACACTATACCCCTAGATGAATTCCCTGAGGGGTGTAGTTTGCAAAATGGGGTCACTTGTGGGGGGGTTCCACTGTATTGGTGCTTGGGGGGTCTTGCTAATGCGACATAGCACCCACCAAAATTCCACCAGAATCTGAGCCGCAAAATCAAAAAATCACTCCTTCCGTTCTGAGTCCTGCCATGCACCCAACTGGTATTTTTTGGTCACATGTGAGGCATTGCCGTACTCGGGAGAAATTGGGGCACATATTTTGGGGTGCTTTTTCTCCTTCATACCTTCTGAAAATGAAAAATTTTGAGCCAGAACTGCATTTTTGTGTAAAAAAATGTAATTTTTCATTTTCACTGCCCACTTGTATCAAAATTGGTGAAACCCCTGTGGGTTTGAAATGTACACTATACCCCTAGATGAATCCCCTGAGGGGTGTACTTTGCAAAATGGGGTGACTTGTGGGGGGGTTCCACTGTATTGGTGCAACATAGCACCCACCATTCATTCCACCAGAATCTGAGCCGCAAAATCCAAAAATCACTCCTTCCCTTCTGAGTCCTGCCATGCACCCAACTGGTATTTTTTGGTCACATGTGAGGCATTGCCGTACTCGGGAGAAATTGGGGCACAGATTTTGGGGTGCTTTGTCTCCTTCATACCTTCTGAAAATGACAAATTTGGAGCCAGAACTGCATTTTTGTGTAAAAAAATGTAATTTTTCATTTTCACTGCCCACTTGTATCAAAATTGGTGAAACCCCTGTGGGTTTGAAATGTACACTATACCCCTAGATGAATTCCCTGAGGGGTGTAGTTTGCAAAATGGGGTCACTTGTGGGGGGGTTCCACTGTATTGGTGCTTTGGGGGTCTTGCTAATGCGACATAGCACCCACCAAAATTCCACCAGAATCTGAGCTGCAAAATCCAAAAATCACTCCTTCCCTTCTGAGTCCTGCCATGCACCCAACTGGTATTTTTTGGTCACATGTGAGGCATTGCCGTACTCGGGAGAAATTGGGGCACAGATTTTGGGGTGCTTTTTCTCCTTCATACCTTCTGAAAATGAAAAATTTTGAGCCAGAACTGCATTTTTGTGTAAAAAATGTAATTTTTCATTTTCACTGCCCACTTGTATCAAAATTGGTGAAACCCCTGGGGGTTTGAAATGTACACTATACCCCTAGATGAATTCCCTGAGGGGTGTAGTTTGCAAAATGGGGTCACTTGTGGGGGGGTTCCACTGTATTGGTGCTTGGGGGGTCTTGCTAATGCGACATAGCACCCACCAAAATTCCACCAGAATCTGAGCCGCAAAATCCAAAAATCACTCCTTCCGTTCTGAGTCCTGCCATGCACCCAACTGGTATTTTTTGGTCACATGTGAGGCATTGCCGTACTCGGGAGAAATTGGGGCACATATTTTGGGGTGCTTTTTCTCCTTCATACCTTCTGAAAATGAAAAATTTTGAGCCAGAACTGCATTTTTGTGTAAAAAAATGTAATTTTTCATTTTCACTGCCCACTTGTATCAAAATTGGTGAAACCCCTGGGGGTTTGAAATGTACACTATACCCCTAGATGAATTCCCTGAGGGGTGTAGTTTGCAAAATGGGGTCACTTGTGGGGGGGTTCCTAACTTTTAGCATCTTATGGTGCCTAGAAACCTACATGGTGCCTAAAAAATAATCTCATAAAAAGGAGGCTCCAAAATCAAGTAGGTGCTCCTTCTATTATGAAGCCTGTGGTTTGGTCACCGTGCACACTAGGGCCACATATAGGATATTTATGAAAACAAAAGAATTGGGGGAATCAATTTTCAGTCACATTTCTCTAGTAAAATGTACTGTGTTCCTTAGAAAAATGTATTAAAATTGCAAATCTGCAAAAAAAAAGAAATTTTGAAATTTCACCTACACTTTGTTTTAATTCCTGTGAAACACCTAAAGGGTTAACAAACTTCCAAAATGCTGTTTTGAATACTGTGAGGGGTGCAGTTTTTGAAATGGCATCATTTATGGGGGTGTCTCACATACAAGTCCCTCAAAGTCACATCAGAACTGAACTGGTCCCTAAAAAAATCAGTGTTTGAAATTTTCTTGAAAATTTGAGAATTTGCTATTCATATTGTAAGCCTCCTAGTGTCCCAAAAAATTAAAAGGAAGTTGAAATAATGATGTCAACATAAAGTAGACATATGGTCTTTGTTAGTTATTAACTATTTTGAGTGGTATGATTATTTGTCTCACAAGCAGAAAATTTAACATTTTGCAAATTGCTAAATTTTCCATTTTTTTACGACATTTTGGTATTTTTCACAAAAAAACACAGACTGCATCGACCCAAATTTACCACTAACTTGAAGTACAATGTGTCACGAAAAAACAATCTCAAAATAACTGGGATAAGTAAAAGCAAAAAAAAGTTATCCCCACTTAAGTGAGACATGTCAGATTTGAAAAAAAGGGCTCTGTCAGGAACGCAAAAACTGGCTCTGTCAGGAAGGGGTTAAATGATTTTTAAAACGTTTTTCACCTGCAATGTGAAAGGTCTCAAGGCTCAGACCCGTTTTAAAGTCCCATTTAAGAATACCGGGTCAATACCAGTTTCTGCAATGTGAAAGCAGTATAATAGTGGGATTTTCGGTAAAAAAAAAAAAAAAAAAATTATATATATATATATATATATATATATATATATATCAGAGAGGCCGGCACTCAGGTCTGGGGGTAATGCCAAATGAACTGGCTCCGGTGCCCTCTTTCAAGAGGGGATGTGTCCTCAAGGAGTATATTGCAGAAATAAGCGGCACTCAGAGGCTGTTTAAGCGGTGAAACCAGTAGGAATATTTATTCCTTGTGCAGGGATCAAAACGTTTCGGAGCTCGGGGGCTCCGTGCTTACTTTTGAACTGACGACGGAGCCCCTGAGTGTGTATGGGCCTTTGCACAGGTATTAACAAAAGGCCTGATTCAGAGACGTTGATTCTGGATGTCTCAATGTTGGGAGGTAATCAGATCTCGGTCTGCAAACCCACGCACACACAGAAAGTTACAAGGATTGTGTTACCACTACATTTAGCTGAGGAGAAAATACTTACTTGAGTCACACAAACCACCATATTAGGAAATGCTGGGATTAAAACGGTCTAGACAACAATTTCATTCTTAAGTTTTATTAAGCAATTTAAATGGCGTTGCAGTTGTATTTACACTTAAGGCCCCCATACACTATACGATTTTGGGACGATTTCATCCGATTTCGGCACTTTGGGCCGATAACGGATGAAATCGCCCCAAAATCGCAGGTGTGTGATATATTATCCGATCCGATGCGCGGTCCTGTGCGCATCGGACCGGATCAGGGAGGTCGGACGGTCAGCACATAAGATCATCCGACCTCCCTGTATGCTATGCATATGCCTGCCCACCTGACAGGCATATGCATGCAGACACCGGGGGAGCACGGCGGGCAGACACACTGACTTGGCTGGCATGCTGTGATCACAAATAGCAGCACTGCCGCTGCGGGACGGGACGCACAGTGGCGGCTATTAGATTTTTAAAATACCTGTCAAATGACAGGCCGTTCTGTGATTGGCTGAGAGCTCTCTCAGCCAATCACAGAACGGCCGGTCATTTGACAGGTATTTTGAAAATCGAATAGCCGCCGCTGTGCGTCCCGTCCCGTAGCGGCAGCGCTGCTATTTGTGATCACAGCATGCCCGGCCAGGTCAGCATCACTCGCCGCACCCGGCACCCGCCGGGAACTCATTTGAGAGCCGCCGCCCGCCCCCACTACTGCCGCTGCCCGCCCGCCCCACTGCTCCTCACCGCCCTGCAGCTCCCCATTTGTTTTACATGTAATAAATCGCAAGCGATTTATCACATGTAAAAACTGGCTCATCAAGTGCCAAATTGTATTTGAGCCTCCCGGGGAGAATTGGGTCCGACTTGTCCTAAGGACAAGTCGGCCTAATGTATGGGGGCCTTTACACTAAAACCTTATCTCACCAGTCTGCCTCACTTTGTAAGATAATAAAGTTAAGTTCTACTACAAGGCGAAGGACGCCATCTGAACCACACAATGAAAAGGATTATAGAGAACTCTTCTGAACATAACTGACCACATGGAAAAACCATACTATCCAACGGTCTTTATGCAGGATAAACTTGATTTGAGAGCCATCTCCTGCCATCCAAACCAGAGGCATCATTGTTCCACTGGTGGGAAATTTGGTATGTTCTCTTTACACCTGCCACTATTGTGCATGGCAATGAACAGGTACAGTCCCTGGGTCAAAGGTCAAGGTCCCCATCAGGCTGTGGCCGTTCCTATGTAGGTGTGGCTTTCCCCATTGTAGAGTTGGGAGGTAAGTACAAGCATGTCTCGCTGTCCTTCTGGTTCTTCCCTCTGAACGTGGTGCTGGATGCTGGCCTGACACTTAAACATCAGATATCAGCCACAATCAAATCCTCATTCTTTAATCTGAGCGACATAGCGAGAATCAATGGGGCTGTTAACCAACCAGACCCATTCTAGCCACATAACTCCCATTCCCTACTCCCTTCACTGGCTGCCCATAAAATGGTAAATCATCTTAAAGATCAACTTCCTGAGTTTCAAAGCTCTACATGACCAAGGCCCAAGGAACCTGAAGCAGCTTCTGATTCCATACTGTCTCACTCAATTACTGCAATCTGTAGATAAAGGACTTTTAGCACTACCTAGAGTCTACCGTAATTCATCAGGGGGAGCGACCTTTTAGCCATGAGTCTCCGACTCTATGAACTCACTTTCCCACACCGTTTGAGATGCCCCCACTATTGAATCCTTCAAAACCAGACTCAAGACTTTCCCGTTTATGCAAGCATTTCTGTAATTCCATAATGTATAGTTTATGAAAAGCTTTTCTGTACTTCATTGTTCCTGTACTGTATTACATTAATTGTATCTGTTAAGCGTCTTGAGTCCTATTGGAAAACGAGCGCTATATAAATAAAATAAATAATAATAATAATAATAATAATAATAATAATAATCTTAAAATCATTAATATGGGAATTGGAACTTCCAGCCACATGAGCTGTATGTGGAATAGGCGCATACTACATACAGTGGTGCCTTAACTTTTGTGAGCCCTTCAGAATTTTCTATATTTCTCTTGAAATTTGGCCTTGAACTACCTCAGATTTCCACACAAGTCCTACCAGTAGATAGAGAGAACCAAATAGAAAAAAAAAATGGTACTTGTCGTTTTAGTCCCAAACATAATCTTTGAGCAACTGCCAATCAAGGCATTTCCACTGATGATTTCCCTTGAGCCGAGGACAAATTGAGCATATCCAAAAATGTGCACTGCTTCATTTAAGCACGTATTCAATTAATAGCATACACATAAACAAGGCTGTTTGTCACAAAAAACAAAACAATTAGCTATATTGGCATTCCAGATATTGCACCGTCATATAAAACAAACAAAAAAATAATCTCACTACATATCAAAAATAAATGCATATGTAGCACCATTTGTAAACTAAAATGGAACTAGAACCAGGAATAACCAAAAATCTGCCATTATATCAGTGATGTACATCTAGAATTATATGTAAAGGAAACAAAAAAACATATTGTGACTGCTTCACTAACCTCGCTTTGGAGAAATGGGGTGTTGTATATAGCAGGTTGACAATGTCCAGATCGACCCCAAAGTGATTTTTTTTGTCAATGTCAACACCTGAGCACGTGAACCCCTGATTAGTGTACCACGTCACTCGCTGTGCTTTGCACACGGTACCGGTCCCAATCGGACTCCACGTGGATGGCAAAATATATAAGGAGGTAAAAAAATTAAGATTCCCCCACAAAACAAAAATAACACTCATGCCGACATATTCACGTGTCGACATACAGTTTGTGTCAACATTTTTACCAGGTTGACCATATGTTGTCAACCTATTGACGGTCATCCTATACATTGGGCCTAATTTAGACTTGATTGCAGGGCAAATTTTCTCTCAAATGGACAAAACCATGCCACACTGCAGGTGGGGCAGATCTTACAGGTGCAGAGAGGTAGATTTGGGTGGGTTATACTGTTTCTGTGCAGGGTAAATACGGATTTATTTTTACACTGCAATTTAGAGTTCAGTTTGAACACACCCCACCCAAATCTACCTCTCTGAGCACCTGTTACATCTGCCCCACCTGCAATGCACATGGTTTTGTCTATTTGAGAAAAAGTTTGCCCTGTGATCAAGGGCCTGATTCAGGTCCACTGACTAAGCAGCTTTCTTTTGCTGCTCAGCGAGTGGGTAAATGCCGTCGGGTGTTGGGTGAGCGAACACCCACCCCCACGAATGGCTGAAGTGGCAAATATGTGCAGACCCCTCCCACCATCAGAACAGGTGGAATTCAGCCCTGTCCGATCAAGGCTGAATCAGCCTGAGTCTGAATTAGGCTCATTGTCTGTCAGCCAACCGAATAATGGAGAAATGCTGTTGATGGATAAAATGCCAACTAAACAGCTGCTGTCATTAATCAAACACAGCCCGTAACATGACAGGATCTGACCGATTGCTGCTGTACCTCTCTCCAACACATACAATACTCAAACCTTATTTCTAGATCTTAACATTTTGAATTACTCGTAAAAGGTTGAAATAGAGAAACAGGAAAAATCTGAAAGATAGAAGCACTCCTATTCACAGCTTATGGCTATACTGGGCCTGATTCAGTGTCACACACACTTCTACCGCCACCTTTCTGAATACCCGCGACAGCCAGTTTCCTAAATTCTGCTAATGCATGTATCCATCCATCTAATGCCAAATACACGTCCATCTTTATTTGGATAGTGGATCCACAAACGTGTTTCCACCCGCAGCCGTTAATGTCAGGATTTCTCACCACACCATGCTGGCAGCAAAAGATGCGTCCCATCTCCCCAACCAACCAGCTCGGAAGGCAGCTTACATGCCCATGTTACTCTAGTAGCAAGCGACTGCATGGTAGAGGTCCAGAAATACAAATTTCAAGGAGTCATCCGACAATGGCCCTTATTCTGGTTGCAAATGCAAATTCCTTCACAAATGGACAAAACCATGTGCACTGCAGGGGGGGGGGGGGGGGGCAGATGTAATTCGATTTGGGTGGGAGAAAATTAGATTTGGGTGGGGTTTTACTTCAAAGTGAGATCTATATTGCAGTGTAAAAATAAAGCAGCCAGTATTTACCCTGCACAGAAACAAGCCTCCATATGGACAGGCTGGGGCATGCTGGGGTGCACCACAAAAACTGTTGGCATGCCCATAGAAATGCTGGGAGTGGCCGGATAAACACAGACGTCCCTTTGTCTGATCGGGGCGTGCCCAACCCGATTACGCTTAAAACCTAGCAGCCGCCGCGTGACTCCTGGTTCACGCGGCGGCTGTGAGCTCCAGAGACTGGAGGAGAAATCAATTGATGGTAAGTAACCATCGGATGATTACTCTTCTGTGCGTCCGCTTGTGGACTCATGTGTACCCGTACACATCCTTTCACAGCCCTGACGGCGGGGGAAGTGCGTTCGGCGGTAACCTGCTTGCTGGGCTCCAAACACATGCAGTCCAGCAAGCAGGATCTGCAATGGGCCCTTTGGCCCTTATTCTAGTTGATTCGGTCGGATGCGAATTTTCGGACAGGAACCGAGTGTTCTTAGCTCCGCCTTCCGTACGGATCGTCCGTATGCGGTAAGACGCCGACCGAACGGACCGCGAGTGGATTTTTCATGTGAACACCTCCCCCATCTGTGGGAACCTCCCCCATCCTGCGATGGTCGCCGACCGAGTGGTCAGGCAGCACCGAGTGCTCCAGACCACTCGGGCATTTCTCTGTGCAAACACAGGGATATGGGTGGGGAGCTGGCATCCGGCTATGTCATATGTCCGCCCCCCACATGTGTGTGGATTACCATACGCACGGCCAGCGGTTTCATGGGAACGCCCATGAAATGCGAAGCATACGCATATGGTAATGAGCCCAAACAGCCCTTCACGCCCCTCTCCACCCCATTCGGATTGTAAAGAATTCGAGCACGGCATTCGCACATGCGCAGATACGCCTCTGCACATGCGCAAACACCAACCATCGGTCGTCCGTCCGCATTCGGAGCCATCCGATTTAATCAGAATAAGGCCCTTTGTGACAATGCCCATACGAGTATATAGCAAGGCGCATGCGCAGTCTGTGGTTGCCTTCTACAGTACATGAGCAGCTTGCAAATACCCACAGAATTAGGCCCTCGTGTGTACTCGTAATAATAAAAACAAAAAGAAAAAATACTGACCGCAGTAATCAGCAGACTACGGTTACTACTCTATTATTGTTTTTCCACCTATCAGACAGGCTATAAAATAACACATTTTACCAAGTGTGCGGAAAAGAACATCATGTTCTCTGATGATCACGATAACAATGCGCTTGTGGGAAGTGTAGGAAGTGTGCTCTTAACCACCTCACATATTGCTCACCCCCGGCTGACTGAGGCTTAAATCATAGAGGCATTTACAGCAGATGACTGTGTCCCTGTAGTAACATTAATGTACAGTGTAGCTGAGGCATGGCAAGAACGACTTAAAAAGCAACTAACAACCAGCTGCCAGTTACAGATGGAACAATGGCGTATGAGAAAACGAGCAAGAAAAGAAAACCACCTAACAGCGTTACAGAGACCCGGCGATGCCCCTAAAATAGTTTCGGACTTCCCTTAAAACCCCATTTGCTCGCTGCACCTGCTCAGCGTGGAGCACCTGGCCAGTGACATAGCTAAAATGGGTGCGGTGCAGGGGTTAAAGTGAGGGGGAATAGGGTGGAACGGAGTTCCACCACCTCTAATGGTGAGGTGGAACATTTTAACCTCCACATGGGCCCTGCACAGTAATTCTCACAGAAAAGCATTCTAGTTTGCAGGGGATGCCAAAAACGCTACCACAGGTCCTGTCTCTGCCTAATGGGGGGAGGGGAGGGGGTAATCACAAGGCGCCAGCACTAGGCAGCTTTAGGCATCTGCCTGGGGCGCCGGCCACTGGAGGGCATCAGGATGGATGGAGGTGAATTGGTCACCCCCCCCTTTGCTGTGGAGACACTCGGCCGCCACATCGCCGATCGCCCCCCCTCCACTGGAGTGACGCGGCGGGAGCAGAATGGAGGTGAGCAACCCCCCCCCCCCCCTCCCTGTGGAGTGACTCGCCCGCCGTTGACTCACTGTTACAGGACTTTCATAGAGCTGCACTCACCCTATGGAATGCCCTTCCACGCACAATAAGTCTCTCCACTAGCCTCCAAACTTTCAAGCGTTCCCTGAAAACTCTCTTCAGGCAAGCGTATCATATTTAAGTTCCACACGCATAAACCTCTGAGGCACTTATATAGTTTTATATAGCTTCCCTTCTGGACTTGCAACTTGGTGGGACTGCTATGCCATTACTGGTGCCTGTCCTTGTGTTTCCCTCCTATGTCCCTATAGATTGTAAGCTTGCAGCAGGGCCCTCCTACCTCTATGTCTGTCTGTTTTACCTAGTTTGTACTTTCAGTGTTGTCAACATTTGTAAAACGCAATGGAATCTGCTGCGCTATATAAGAGACTATTTATTTATTTATTTCCAATCTAAAATTATACAGAGCAGCAGATTGGTTGCTATTGGCCACTTCTCCATTATCAGTGCTTCATACCACTCATACCCCTTTCAGACTTCAAAATGCAGGGACCCTGCATTTCCGTCTGTTCAGACCTCCTCAGCAAACTGGCAAAATTGGCGTGCAGGGGGGGGGGGGGGGGGGGGGTTGCGCAGGGTGGTGTCTGGTGGACTCCCAAGGCTGCAAATTCTTAGCCTTGAGAATCAACCAGAATAACCACCATAGTCCCACGTGGTCATATCTGCCATTTTACACACATAATCCAAGGGCTTCCCAGGTGCAGATACCCATCTCTGCAGGCTGTTCAGTCAGTGGGATTCAGCCAGATCCAATTGCGGTTGGGTGGGTGTAACTGGCCCACAAAGGGGATTCCACACATAAAAATATAGGAGTACCGTGGACAGGTCTTCTAGGCGGAACGGTGGAGTATCTGCAGGAACCTGGCTGATTAAGACCGATCTATTGCATGAAGGATAGAACAAACACTAATGCATACTAATAATGATGAGGGACGACCTCACACATGGACGTATAAGTATTGTAAGCGGCGTACTCTGAATACAGGAGGCCCTTGGGAGTTCTCCTTTGTAATAAACTACACTTCTAGACCATGTTTAATCCTTGCCTTTGTCAGAGGCTACTCAATTTAGAGGGGAATTTGGTCCTCACAAGAAAAGGAACCTTCATTTTATCGGGTGTCACACTTCCCTTGGCCGCTAATCCTTTCCAGATGTGTAATAGGGATTCAAATCTCCGGCAAACACTGAGTCATTGTGCATCTGGAGTTTATATTTCACCCATTAAACGTACACAAAAGCTACACATCCAATCCTCTCTACTGAAAGGACATTCTGTAACGTCCAGAACATAGAACCATGAACATAGAAATATGCATAAATAACATAAAACAGCAGACTGTTCTCAACCCTTAAAGGCACCAGAAGGGTGGAGGGCAAATCTTCCATGACCAACACCCCTACTGGTGACGGGGAAACAGTGATGAAAATGGATGCACGTTGCCATGGTAACTGGACAGTGTAAGTGAGATAGGGATAAATAAGGCTTCTACATAAGAAAGAGGATTTAAAATTCACATTTGTAGGATGATTTTTTTTTTTTTTTTTTTTTTTAAGGGCAAACCAAAGGTAATCCTCTCTGCAAATCGGGCTTGTTGCCCTATACATGAATAGGATACTGAGGGTGTTTCCAGATCTATTCCCTCTCCACGGAGAAACCATTTTATAAATATTGCAGATGGCAATTCCAGATAATAAATGCCTTGCTCTTTGATAAAGACATATATTATATATACACACACACACACACACACACACACACACACACACACACACACACACACACACACACGTCCTGAGGCCAGGCTGCACTCTCCAATCCAGTCAATTACCAGAGTGCCAGGCTCCAAAATGGTGTAATACATGCAGTATTAGTAAGCCAGCAGCATCCGGATTTAGTGAAAAATATCAAAAATACTTTTAATGGCATATAATCAGTGCAAAAGCAGACATAAAAACATCGACAGGAGCAGGGGTATACTTAGCATATCAGCATGATAGAGAGCATGATAGAAAACGCCACCCTGTAAATCTTGTGGGCAATCATACCAAGGGCCTTATTTTTGTTCACTCTTTCTGACAAATTTCTTCTTAGATGGACAAAACCATGTGCACTGCGGGTGGGGCAGATGTAACTTGTGCAGAGAGAATTAGATTTGGGTGGGGTTTTACTTCAAAGTGAGATCTATATTGCAGTGTAAAAATAAAGCAGCCAGTATTTACCCTACACAGAAACAAAATAACTCACCCAAATCTAATTCTCTCTGCACATTTTACATCTGTCCCCCTGCAGTGCACATGGTTTTGTCCATCTAAGAAGGATTTTGTCAGAAAGAGTGAACTAAAATAAGGATCCAAGTATGGTATGATTACTCACAGGACTTACAGATAAATCGAACAAATAATATCAATATATTTCAGTTGTTGGTTGAGTCTTGGAGTCTAACAACCATTGCAAAATCTCCTGTGCGGCCCAGAACCTAGCAGCCACTGCACGTATGCACAACTGTACACATATCAGGGATTGATTTTGTTCCCATCAGAGAGTTTGGTCAGATAAATCTGTAGGTGTGTACCCAGCTATAGAAACATAGACTTATGGTAGATAAGAACCATTTGGCCCATCTATACCCCTTTCACACTGCAGCTCTTAACCGGTATATTGCCGATTTTTTTAGCCTTTTAAAACGGTTAGAGCTGCAGTGTGAAAGCGCCAGTCTGCTTTTACCGGTTACAAATATCCGGTATTTGCAAACAGGTAAAAAGCAGAGTCCTACACAGTTCAGAGCCGTTTTTTTATGCAGTGAGAATGGCTCTGAACCGGTATATAGGACTCAGGCAGTAGCTGTGAGAGTGCAGTAAATATGTAATGAGCCGCTCATTCATATGCACTGTGCTCATTACATATTTGCATATGTAATGAGCAGTTCATTACATATGCACTATGCTGTCTTATAGCTACTGTCTGTCCTGCTTTCACAATGCAAACCTGCTTGAGACCCGGTATTTATGTGCCGGCAGCGGCGTAACTATAGCACAGCAGCCCCCGCCACCGCGGGGGGGCGCTGTGCATGTGGGGGCGCCGGGGGCTGCGGTGCTATAGTTAAACCCCCCCCCCTCAATCCCCTGCAGACTTACCTATCGCGCTGGTCCCGGCGGCTCCGTTCTTCTGCTGAGGACCACCACAAAATGGCCGCCCCCATATAGCACACAGTTCTCTGAAACTGTGTGCTGTATGAGGGCGGCCATTTAGTGGTGGTCCTCAGCAGAAGAACGGAGCCGCCGGGACCAGCGCGATAGGTAAGGCTGTGGGGGATTGAGGGGGGTTTGCATGGGCGGCGGGGTAGGGGTGCTTGGTGGGGCGGCGCCCAAAACGTAGCTACGCCACTGTGTGCCGGTAATATACAGTTTTAAATACCGTTTCAAAATACCGGGTCTCAAACGTTTAGGCAATGTGAAAGCAGCACTAGTCTGCCCTTTTTTAACCACATTGTTACCTCAAACTCTTTCATTCCTTATTTCTTTGTAAGGATGTCCTTAGGTCTGTCCCATACATGTTTAAATTGCTTTACCGTCTTAAGCCCTGTACGCACGGGACAACTTCAGCTCCATGCAGAGCGATGTAGTTTAGCACACGTCGCTGACACAGATGCTACGCACCAGCGATGTGTGCAGAGCGATCCGTGCTACTCAGTTTCTTGACCCACATGTAGAGTGATCTGACTACATGTTGGTCAAGATCTGAGCAGACGATGGAGAATTGCGGAACCGCGCATCACCGTCACTACGGGGCATACACACGGAGCGAACCATGCTCGATTTCTAAACGATCTAGACAGAACCCTTAGAAAATAGGCTGAAATCGTCCCGTGTGTATGCCCCCTTAGTCTCTACATCTCGGATGGGAGGCTATTGCACTTGTCCACTACCCAGTGTTAGTGCATGTTTTCGTGTTCTAATACAGATGGAGCGCCTCCCAGCCAGCCTGCAGTACCGCAAAATGTCCTGAGCTGGTGCAGGCTGGCGGACAGGCGCTCCATGTGATGGGGACTCATCTCCATCAGCACGGCAGCGGGGAGCAGATTCCCTGCCCATCTTCACTTCAGGGAGACGGGCAGGGTGAGTGGGGGGGAGCAGCGGGGAGCTGGTGGCGGGCTCTGACAGAACCGGGCGCGTGGGCATCTCGTGCGCCCCTGTCTGTTGGCTGGCGGCGGGTAGCTCCTATGTGAGCTGGTCCATCTGTACTTCTCTTCATTTGAAGAATGATTTCCTCCTGGACCTTGCTAAAACCCTTGGTATATGTGACACTTTTTATCATGTCCCCCCTTTCCCTTTTCTGCTCCAAACTGTACATATTGAGATTATTTAGTCTTTCCTTGTATGTCTTGTGATGTAGGCCATGCACCATTTTAGTTGCCCTTCTTTGTACAGTCTCTAATGCACGGGTGTCAAACACAAGGCCCGCGGGCCAAATCCGGCCCGCCAGACCTCGTCATGTGGCCCGCGCAAGGATATAGCACGCTGGGGCAGTGTGTCTAAAACAAGAGTGCTGCGGGCCGCGTCCACGTCCACCTTACCTGTTCCTCCACTGTCAGCGGCCATGTTCCTGTAGGCACATATGTATGCGGCTACAGAAACATGGCCGCTGGCCTCCACGGCTACGTGGAGGAGGGCCCAGCCGCCTGTTCCCTCTGATGCCCGGCAGTGACAGACACTGGGTGGGGACGTCATGACGATGACGCCGCCCACCCATGCGTCTGTAGAGAAGTAGGAGCAGGCAGGGAAGCTGGACCGGGAGTCGGGGACAGTGTGGCCGCAGCAAGCAGTGAAGAAAAGCTGGAAGCCACAGCAGCTGCAGGACAGACAGAGAAACAGTAAGTGAGGATGAGGATCACACTCACAATAAAAAATATATATATATCTGCTGTTTCCTGCGGTGTCCCCGTGTATAATAATAATAATGCCATGACACCAAAGGCTGCTCCTCCTGTATAATCATTTATGTGTCATGGCATTACTTTTATTATATTATACAGGGGGAGCAGTCTGTGGTGTCATGGCATTATTATTATACAGGGGGAGCAGCCTGTGGTGTCATGGCCTTCATTTTATATTATACAGGGGGAGCAGCCTGTGGTGTCATGGCATTATAATTATACAGGGGGACCTACAGATACAACCGGCCCTTTGAGGGTGACCAAACTGCTGATGCGGCCCCCGATGAATTTGAGTTTGACCATACCTCCCAACAGTCCCGATTTTATCGGGACAGTCCCGATTGTCAGGGCCTGTCCCGCTGTCCCACCCGCGGGCGGCAGTGTCCCGCGGTGTGGGGGGGCTGTTGGGAGTCCCCCCTGTCAGCTGCTAAGCAGCGGGGAATAAACGCTGTGCGCATGCGCACAGCGTCTATTCCCGCAGCCAGGGGGCTGGGGGCATGGCTAGAGGCTCACAGAGCGGCAAAATGGGGGCGTGGCCTCGCAGGGGAGCCGGGAGTATAGGCCACGCCCCAAATTAGGCCACACACAGACACCCCCCCCCCGAAAATTTCAACACGCCTCCGGCGCGCAGCAGCAGAGTGGGAGGTATGGTTTGACACCCCTGCTCTAATGTATTTATATCCTTCTGGAGATATGGCCTCCAGAACTGAACACAATACTCTAGGTGAGGTCGTACCAATGACCTATACAGTGGCATTATTACTTCTTTCTTTCTACTGCTGATTCCTCTCCCTATGCAACCAAGCATCTGACTTTAGCAATATCAATAGTGACACCTAGATCCCTCTCTTCCTCAGTAGGATTCCATTATAGTGCCATTTATACTATATTTAGCCTTTGGATTTTGCATTTTTACCATTAAACTGTAATATTATTATTAATACCTAGATCAACAATCATTTGTTTTAACCCTCCTGGTGTGTCTACCCTGTTTGTATCATCCGCAAAAGGCATAGTTTGATATTACAAAGCACTGGTCCAAGTACAGATCCCCGGGGTACCCCACTGGTAACCTTTCCATTCCTGTGAATGCATTTACTTTACTCCAACACTCTGTTTTCCATCAAGCACCTCCACACCTATTCATCCCTGCCCTGCTAGGCAAAGAACGGTTCAATGGCAAACACCTTTCAATCTTCTGGCACAATTACAATGAAGAGGTTCATTAATGCTATCAGAAGGAGGTCTTCCAATACTACAGGGGTAAGGATGAGGTGGTCCTGTACCACTGTGAATGCAGAAGCCCTATTGGCAGCTGCACATCTTCCATAATGTATAGCCCTTGCTGGTTCTGTCACATCTATACATTGTTAATGCACTTTCCAGTTGCTAATACCTTGTTTCCTATGGGCTTATGTTCACTAGAAAATTGTGGCACACACAATTCCTATAGTAGGGCATGCTGGGATGTGTAGTTCAACAACAGCTGGAGGGTCAAAGGTTGCCCATCCCTGACCTATATTAACCACAGCCAGGCTAGATATCCACGCCACAGTTTTGTTTGTTAATGTCATTTGATGCTTTTTGCCTACCAGCATGTGGGGACACGGTCGGTTGTTCGACCTACAGATGTTCGACACCACTATGTCAACATACCGCAAGGTGGACATGGGACAAGTTTGACAGGTCATAAGGTCAAGCATTAGTGTGAAAGTTTTTTTGAGCCGACAGGCGGTATTTCATGCCCTACCATCCACTAGGGCGTGGCGGGAGAATAAAAATAGTGTGCCGAGCGCAGCGAGCCATGCGATGCACTTAATCCTGTGTCCATGTCGACTGTCAACATTCGGGTCAAAAACCAGTGAAAAACCCCATGTCGACCTAGACCATGTCAACCTAATGCTTGTGTCGACCTTATGACTTGTCGATCTTGTCCCATGTCAACCTAGACCCAAGTCGACCTAGTGGCGTCGACCATATGATCCAACTCCAGCATGTGCAGGTTTGCTAATGCATGTAAACTGCACAGAACCACTTCTTGGGCCCAATTCAGACCTGCTCACTAGGCTGCTTATATTCGCTGCCTAGTGAGCAGGTACCCCCCCCCGAAACTCTGCGCTATCATGCAAGATATGCTTACACATCCACCTGCACGGAGGAAAAATCATTCGATGGTCACTCACCATCGAATGATTTTTCCACCCTTCGGTATGTAAAGTTAAGTCTATACTTACTGTTCATATGACCGATTTATGCTGAATTGAGGGTGGGCGCTGATGTCATGTGATGTCAGCCGCCCACCCCGAGCAGGCACGGACGCGCCTCCGTTTGCAGGGGTACGCCCAGCGTTTCTATGGGGGCACGCCCATAAAACACTCTGCTGTCCCTGCCGCTGCCCCCGCCCCCCTCCCCCCTGTAGTGAACACCCCAGGGACCTCCACTACCAGGGAACGAATTCGGTCCCATGTGATCAGGTCTGAATGACCCCGTTTGTTTTGCATGCTGAGGTATTTGCACTATTTCCCACAGGACATATGCTCTGCATACGGCACTCAGAACCGCCTGTCTCCATGCAGCATGTGCTGATAACTGCAGAGTACTTCCTGTCCTGGATGTGTGTCTGCTCTTATCACGTGAGCTGATTTTAGTCATTCATTCAATTCTGTGCCGTTGGCACACACAGCGCCTGCTCTTACAAGATAACATGTGCCAAAAGAACCTCCAAAACCCCAAGAAGTCTATGTAGGTCATACTGAGGGTATGAGATCTTGGAGCGGGTATGCAGTCATTAAATCTACAGTGTCTAGGTCGGCAGTCATAAGGTTGACCACTATTGGTCGACAGGGTCAAAATGTCGACATGTTTTATTTATTTAATTTACATTTTTTTTATGTTGACATAGACACACAAAAAAAAAACACAAGAAAAAAAACTCATGTCGACTTTTTCCAGGTAGACCGCATGACTGCGGACCTAGATGTTATTGATAGATCTAATGATACCATTACCCTTGGAAAGACGGGTGTGCTATGTGAAGAGATACAAAAAGACAGCAAAGGGTCCTCCTGACAATAGGATTGAGCAGTCTGTTGGTGGACACTAAACAATGTATACCTATTTTTTTTTTTGGTCTGACAACAGCATTGTTCACTATGGGCTGCAAGGAGTTGAGAAGCAGAAGGGTTATTTCAGAACATAGGACCTCCAACTTTCCACTTCCACACAGTAAGTAGATCAGAATGTAACAGTCTGTGAATGAGCACAGCTTCAGCCAGCCTGCTGTCAAATTATCCATTCCATATACAGCTTGAGTGTTCCTTATCCATCGTTGTAAATTTTTTTTTGTGGCAAAAAAAAAAACACTACTGGGACATCTGTAACTGGCACTACTGAGGATATGATATGTAACTGGCACTACTGAGGATAGGATATGTAACTGGCACTAAATGTGTGCAAGAAAATGATTGCTTGGCATTTACATCCAGGCCCTTATTCAGATCTGATCGCTGTACAAATATTTGTTCTCAAAATGGGCAAAAAAATGTGCACTGCAGGTGGGGCAGATGTAACATGTGTGGAGAGTTTAGATTTGGGTGGGGTGTGTTGAAACTGAAATCTGTTAAAATTATGCCTCCAGTATTTAGCCTGCACAGAAACAAAATAACTAACACAAATCTAACTCTCTCTGCACATTACATCTGCCCCACCTGCAGTGCACATGGTTTTGCACATTCTCAGAACAAATCAGATCTGAATAAGGGCAGCAGTGCCTGAGATAGGACACAAACTTTGTTTAATGTTTTGAAACCTTGTTTCATGCACAAATAAATATATTTGTGTGTGTTTGATGTGTTTATACAACATAAATGCAAGATACCGCAGTGAAATATAAAAATATTCCGAAATACGGAATCATCTATTATCCAAAATTCTTCTGGTCCCCAGCAATTTGGATAAGGGTTACTCAACCTGTATATCATTCATGCCTTGGTCACACTGTTATTACAGTACACGGCTGACATCAATACAGTGTGGGTGCCCAGCTATAGAAGGACTACAAGTCTCAGCATACCCTGGGCTTACATTTCTACAAGTGACAAGAATAGCGGTTACATACGGTCACGGAGTTAAGGTGGCCATACACAGGTCCGACTTGTCTGAAGCACATGTCATGCCTGTTTTCCTCTGAACTCCCGCAGCAGCTCCCTGGGGGGCTCCTTCCGACCTGGCACTTTTTTTTTTACATGTGATAAATCACACGCAATTTTATCGGGTGTAAAAAAAAGAGCTGCTGTGGGAGTTCAAGGGAAATCAGATGCGATGGTCCAATTCTGACTGATCTTATGTGCAGCACATAAGATGTCTAGGATCCGATCGGATGTGCACAGGAACACGCATTGAATCCCATCTGTCCAATCTAATACCTCTGATTTGGGATGATTTCACCTGATATATCAGCCCGATCCGTCAGAACCAGGTGAAATCGTACCTGTGTATGGGCACCTTACGGGAGGGCTGTAATTGAAGTGCGGAAGAAAACAGCTGTGAGAACAGAGCCCTGCTCCAAGGAGCTTACAATCTACTGAAATGTTTACAGTGCACCAAATATTAAAATGCAAGCTCTTTAGAATAGTGCACAACTGACCATTTTTGCTGTTGCAATGTATTCCCCACTGCAGCAACCAACACGGTATTATTGCAATCCAGGCATTCCTAACCTCAGGTGTCAAAACACATTTACGCCCAATACACACTAGACCAGTGGCGTCAAACTCATGTCCCTCCAGCTGTTATGGAACTACACATCCCAGCATGCCCTGCCACAGTTTTAGCAATCCATTATATAAAATCTGTGGCAGGGCATGCTGGAATGTGTTGTCCCACAACAGTTGTTGGCCTGCGAGTTTGACACCACTGCACTAGGCAAAATACTCAATGAACCATAGCGTCAACAATATCAGCGGAACTCCAAGAGGAACGATATAGTGCATACACATTGAACGATTTTGTTAAAGGTTTCATTCAGAGACGTCACACGGCTCTGGCTTTAATGCAATCATTGACGATATTTACATTTAAAGCTGTGCACACACGGGGGCGATAATCGCTGGGAATATGGTCGCAGGCGACCATATTGCCAGTGATGGAAGTGTGCCCCGGCGATAAATCGCCGGGTGCGCGCTCCCATTTTCAGCCCCATTGTTATCGCTGCTCGCAGGAGCTTGCTCCTGCGACCAGCTAATTACCTCTGCGGCACCGCCCGGCAGACGTTCCCTTTCATCAGCGACCATCTCTGGTCGCTGATGAAAAGGAGACACTGGGCAATATATTGCTCAGCCATGTATTGCTAGCAATACATGGCTGAGCAATATATCTCCCCCGTGTGTACGGGGCTTAAGTCCTTGTTGACTACAGTATAAGAAAGTAGATATCGTTAACGGCTTTTGGAATCACATCATTAACTATATTTAACGTACACACTCTATATGAACTATATTTTGTTAAATATTTATCATTCATATTGTTAATGATATATCACTTGGCCCTTATTCAGATCTGATCCCAGTACAAATTTGTTCTCAAAATGGGCAAAACAATGTGCACTGCAGGTGGGGCAGATGAAACATGAGCAGAGAGAGTTACATTTGGGGTACGGTGTGTTGAAACTGAAATCTAAACTGCAGTGTGAAAATAAAGCAGCCAGTATTTACCCTGCACAGAAACAAAATAACTCACACAAATTTAACTCTCTCTGCACAGGTTACATGATCTGCCCCACCTGCAGTGCACATGGTTTTGCCCATTTTGAGAACAAATTTGTAGTGCGATCAGATCTGAATAAGGGCCTGTGTGTATGGGAATTAACAGTCTAGGTTTTAGCAGTATCCAAACTTGAGTGCACATGGTTA
Organism: Crinia signifera; assembly: GCF_055691185.1. Taxonomy (NCBI): domain Eukaryota; kingdom Metazoa; phylum Chordata; class Amphibia; order Anura; family Myobatrachidae; genus Crinia; species Crinia signifera. Next base: position 41,200,745 of record NC_139220.1, read on the forward strand.
AATCAAATTAACTGAGGTACTAATGAAGGCACCGGTCCTCAAGTCTGGAGATCACTGAAGACCCATACACACTGGGCGGTTTGAGCTGAAAGCAGCTCAGTTTTGCTTCAGCTCAAAAGCCGCCCAGTGTTTACGGGCCGGCGATGAATGGTGAGTGCTAATGGTTGGTCCCGAATCATTACCAGAAGGAGAGCGACAGGGTGGAAGGTTTTCTATAGCGGCCTGCTATGGAAAGCCGTCATACCCCCAGGAAAATTGCTTAGGCGGATGAAAATCGCTCAGTGTGTATGCACCGAGCGATTCTCAGCCCAGCGATTTTCCCCATCATCGCTGGACACTCGGATCACTAGCACCCATCAACAAAAGAATCATTCCAGGGGACACCCATTGCTTACATGCATGCAAAAAAACAATAGCATTTCCCCCATGTTAAGTCAGTGGCACCATTCTCAACCCATAGACAGTATTATATCACCAACACTGATATCTAACTTCAGTCTGCTATAACTGAGAATAGCTTTCTACTTATGTCACACAGAGGGACAATCATGTTGATTCCTACTTGCTATTTACCAGTGAGCTGCTCAGTTAGCAGAATAATGCTATGAGTGTGAATGTGTGTGTGAGCCCCCTCCATGTCCCCCCTGCCCCCTTCCTGCAGAAATAGTTCACATAAGGTACTCACCACACTGTGCCTCCCTCCTGGGATGCAGCCACTGACTTTGTGACCTGTAGTAGTAGAACCCCAGCCGCAGCAGCTGTGTACAGGGAGCAGCGTGCAGTTAAACCTCCAGCAGCCGGACTTGTTTACAAACTAGTATGCGTTCCCAGATTGGCAGATCAGGGCAAGCCCCGCCCTCTCTTGCATTAAATTCCTCACAGCCACGCCCCATTCAGGGCAGATCATTGTGTGTGTGCTGTTGTTGTAGTAGTGCGAGTGTGTATGTGTACTACTTGTTCTCCAGTCTCTGGCCCTGCCTGCCTACTACACTTCGGCAAAGCAGGAAATTACCAGGGGCCATCCCTCAGGGCAGAGGGCCCCTCCTTCTGCATGTCACTGGTTCATAGTTGCTCAACTGAGGAGGACAGTGCTGCCGCAGACACTACAAAATACACAGCATTAAAAGTGCGCTGATTAACCTCTCTCTGCAGGAGCTAAAAGCTGCACCCACACTTAGTGCCTCCTTGCTTTTGGAGGGTTGCTCTTGAACACTGCAACCTGAGGTATCCATTCAATGGTCTGTTTTCAATGTGGCCGGCGAAGGGGTTAAACGGCTGGGATTGCTGAAAACAAGCGATCCTTGCCGTTTAACCCCCGCACCGGCCGCTCACCCTATTCTACGTTCTGGGGAAATCCTCGCTGTCACAAGACGGAGAGGATTCCCCCAAACAGCAAGGCTCGCAGATAATGCATGGAGCCCGCTGCATTTAGCCGCAAGTCTTGCTGTTTTAGTGGCTGCACACGCTGTTTGACCCTCGCTACAAAAACCTAGCGATGTGGAAATGGAGTGTGCAGGGGGTCAGTTGAATAACGACCCTGCGAGCTGTGACAGCGAGCAGTCAGCACTGCTTGCTGTCACAGCTCGCAAAAAGCTTTGAATACATCCCTATGACTGGTATCCAATTTGCATTGGGGGTAATTGAGTCGCTGGTGGCTAATTAATTAGCCCCAATAAGGCCCGGCAGGAGCTGCGGATTATTGGGGATTTTGTTAGCAGAATACCCCAAAGCAGCATCGTTTTAGGACATTTTTTTTAGGGTGTCCAAATTCTATAACCCATATAAAACAATATCAATCGGAGACGCATCGGGAAAATCGTAGAAACAACATCCATTTTTTGCACCCGATGCTAATTGAATAATGGCCTGTCTAGTGGCATAACTGCAAAATATGTGCCCCCCAAGTAAAAGTAAACCTCATTCACCCCCTCTGCTGCCACTGCCGGGTCTGTGGCCAGGACCTGCAGATCTACTTGCCTGTGGTCGCGACGCTCCTCTTGCTGCTAATGAAGAATGCCCCATACAAAATGGCTGCCAATAACAGCAGACCATTTTTAAGGATGCTAGAGGAGGCCGCCTCCTATAGAATCCTCAAAACTTGTCTGCTGTAAGTGGGTGGACATTTTGTGAGAGCAATTTTTCATTAGCATGAAGAGCCCACAATTATTCAGCGCCTCCCTGCCACCGAGGGGTCTGTGGGTCTATTGTTACGCCACTGTGTATGTCATATGTCTTCATTGTGACCATGTTGACATTTCAACCCATATGAATGTCAACATAGCTAAAGTTGGCATATGGGCCGTATTCAATTAGATGCCGAAGAAACAACAGATGCGAAAAAAAGATTGTTTCTCCGATTATTTTTTGCTGACTATCCAATTTGGACACACGCAAAAAGAACATCTGTGTGTTTTCACTAGAAACAGCTCTGCTTTCACCTTAAAACAAGGCTGTTTTCGGGGATTATGCTTTGCCTGTCACAGTGACACAAGAGTGACACGGTGACACAATTACCCCTGTTCAATGATTGGGGCTAATTGAATACGAGCCATAGTAAGAATGTTGACTGATACCATAAACTTGCTTCACCTTGTGACAGCCATATTGCCAACAGATAATGTGATTAAGTTAAGACACAGGTTCTAGAAAGCCCAGCACTGCCTAGTGCAGTGGTCAGGGAACTCGGTCCTCATTACCCCACACAGTGCATGTTTTGTTGGTAACCCAGCAGGTGCACAGGTGTACTAATTACTCACAGACACATTTTATAAGGTCCGCAGGTGGAGTTAATTATTTCACTTGTGATTCTGTGAGGAGACCTGCAAAACATGCACTGCGTGGAGTAATGAGGACCGAGTTCCCTGACCACTGGCCTAGTGGGTCCTCAGGACGCTCCTGGTGGGGAGAAGGGGGGGGGTTGCAGAGACTACAGGGTGCTTGCCTGGAGCATCTTCAGCTGGTTAGACACCGGCAGATATACACTGACAGAGCTCAAACGTTTCCTGTAGTTCTTGACCAGGTTTGCACAGACTGTAGCAGGTATTTTGGCCCACTCTTCCATGCAGATTGTCTCTAGATCTGTCATGTTTTTGGGCTGTCGCTGGGCAACACGGACTTTAACTCCCTCCACAGATTTTCATTTGGGTTGAGGTCTGGAGACTGGCTAGGTAGGGATGCCAATCCAGGGGCATTTTTTTTTTTTCAATCCCGGGTTCCGGGATTGAAAAATGCTCAATCCCAGGATTCTTGGGCATCCCTAAACAAAAAAAAACACGCCACGTCCCCCCCCCCCCCCACAGATTTACTTACATGGGCAGGCGGGCACACCTGCCTGGTGCCTCCGTGCGGGTATTGGCAGCATCAGCTGGGCAGGAGGAGAGGCCAGGAGTAACAGTGCAGCAGGAAGCGGTCAGCTGTGACAGAACGCTGCGGCCTGTGCAGCGTGGTCAACGGTCACGCTGCGCAGGCCGCACGCCGGGTTCGGGAACAGCTGGGCAGCTTCTGAGAGGGTGCTCAGAAGCTGCTTGACATGCGCAGTCTAATCCCGAAATCCTGGGATTGAATACTCCAATCCCAGACATTTTGGGGCCAAATCCCTGGATCCCACCAATGGCTAGGCCACTCCAGGACCTTGAAATGCTTCTTACAGAGCCACTCCTTGTTGTCCGGGCGGAGTGCTTGGAGTCATTGTTATGCTGGAAGACTCAGCCACGTTCCACCTTCAATGCTCTTACTGAGGGAAGGAGGTTTTTGGCCAAAATCTCACGATACTTGGCCCCATTCATCCTCTCCTTAATATGGATCAGTTGTCCAGTCCCTTTTGCAGAAAAGCAGGCTGAAGCCCCAAAGCATGATGCTTCCACCCATGCTTCACAGTGGGTATGGGGTTTTTGGGATACCACTCATCATTCTTCTCCCTCCAAACACGGCGAGCGGAGTTTATACCAAAATTTTCTATTTTGCTCTAATCTGACCACATGACATTCTCACAATCCTCCTCTGGATCATCCAGATGGTCACTGGCAAACTTTAGACAGGCCTGGCTTAAGCAGGGGGACCTTTTGGGGACTGTAGAATTTAAATCCATGACGACTTAGGGTGTTACTAATGGTAACCTTTGTGACTTTGGTCCTAGCTCTCTTGAGGTCTCTAGACCTTTGCCAGCATTTGGTTGGTAGGGCTTGCTGGAACTTTTAGTTTCACATCTGGAGTGATGCAAGTTGCGTAAACTGGTTTGAAAATATTTCTTGCATATTGGTGCTGAAAATCTCAGATTGTAGCAGATTAATACAACAGTGATACTAGTGCGACCAATTTATTTATCCAGAGTGGTCGTGTGGCGTAAGTAAAGACACTAGTGCTTTTATCTGATTCTGATATGTCAGTCTGGTAAAGGGTGCCGGACGGGGTCCCGACAGTCGGGATCTCGACAGGAATTTACCCGACGTCGGGATCCCGACTGCCAAAACACCGACAGCTGGGTTCCCAACGGTTATTTTCCCTCATGGGGGTCAATGACCCCCATAGAGGGAGAATAGAATAGGGAGCCACCGTGCCCGCAGCATGGCGAGCACAGGGAGCCCGCAAGGGGCTTAGTTGCGCTCACCATGCTGTCTGGGTCCGGCCAGTCGGGATCCCGACGTCGGGCTAATGACTGTCGGGATCACGACTGTCGGACCCCTGTACCACACCTCTGGTAAATTGGATGAAAAGTGTAAATTGCATCTGTTTCACCTCCGATTCAGAACCGAGGTCCTATGCACATCAGATCAGAGATTACCAAGCCTGCACTATAGATTTATGGGGTCCCACATGCCTTGCTGGGATCGCATACGATACATCGTATGCAAAAGGACTACATATGATGTATCGTATGGGATTTTGACGCCCGGGAACCTTCCAGGCAGCTCAATGGGGGCTGTATGCAACTTCTCCCCGCGTAGAGGTTGCATAGTGTAGTCTGGCCATGTTTGGCGAGTTTTGATGCCGTGATCAAAACTTTGACACTGTTGCAACCAGTATCGGACGAGGACATGAAGGGCCACCCGGGGTATATGCAGTGGAAGGTGTCTATGTTTAGGGGTGTGGCCAGTCTCCAGAGAGGGTGTGATCAGCCACTATATTGGTTTGCCAACTATTAGAGTAGAGCAGGCCAGTGACCATCGATGATTCAAAATCATCAATGGTTTATGAGCGATGTAAAATAGTTTAGCCAATGATGGAGGAGAACCAGATAGTTTCCCTCCATCGTTGCAATCGCAATTCGCCCTTGTTATGGCTAATTAATTCTACCTGTAGTACTGCAGTTCTAACGCCCTTTGTATCCTGCCTCCATTCTCCGTTACTGGATTTTAAACACAATTTATTTCGCTTTTTTTTTTTAAATATTAATATCCTACCAGCTGTTCACTATTTCATTACCAGCTATTCCCTATTTAAGTCCAAGCAAGGCACATTCCTGTGTAGACTATTGCTTAGGTTCCAGATGGGGAAAAGGATTGGTTAGCCCTCATATGCTCGGCCAGTAACTGCATAGTGTTTGTAATGCTAGTACACTGCAAGTAAATGGGCCGAAAAATAACATTGGGTTCCTCAGTATGTTTTAATGACCCATACATTCAGATGAGATGTGTTTTTCTCAATGCATCATGTTCCAATCACTTGTACTTAGGGGCCCATTTATCATTAAATATTTGCAGCTTATTCCCCGTAACACCGTTTTTGGGGGTTAGCCGTAAATATTAAGTATCACCTGAATGTATCAGGAGAGATTGCAGCATGATTCTCCGATCCCTCCTGCCGGCCGCATCCCCCATAGGTTTCTATGGGGGATGCGATGCTGCCCGAAGTATCAACATTGGGCAGCATCGCATTGGGTCCCAGGGCTACCGCCATTTTGAGATGGTGGTAGCTGTTGTAGCCTATGGTAATATTCCACCCAAATCGCATTGCATACGTGATTCATAATAAATGTGTGTGGGGGGGGGGGGGGGGGGGGCAGGAGAGAGTGGCAGACACAAGGGGTGGGGGGGGGCAGGAGAGAGTGGCAGATACAAGGGGGGGCAGGAGGGAATGGCAGACACATGGGGGGGAGGCAGGAGAGAATGGCAGACACAAGGGTGAAGGGGGGCAGGAGAGAATGGCAGACACAGGGGGGGCAGAAGAGAATGGAAGACACACGGGGGGGGGGGGGGGGGGGTAAGTGAGAATGGCAGACACGGGGAGGGGGCAGGAGAGAGCAAAAGAGGCAGGAGAGTGGCAGACACATTTGGGGAGGGGGGGGGGTTAGGCATGAGAGAGGCAGAGAATGACAGGAGTGGAGCAGAGAGCATACACAGAGTATTACGGGCAGAGTGGCAGAAAAGAAAGTGGGGGATAGAAGAGGGGAGACGGGAGGAAGATGGAGGTATGCGGGAGTCAGACACCAGAGCTGCAGTGGCACTACACAGGTGGGAGCCGTGATGCCGCCGGTAGCAGGCTGCTGTGTGTAACGCGCACGGTGCAGCCGCCAGTATAACAGTCTCCCTCCTGCCGCTGACACTGACTGACTGCCGTACTCCTGTCATCACACCGAGGGGCGGCCCCGGACACGCAGTTCCCGTCACGCCTACTCCGGTTTTGTTGCTCTGCACAGCTGTGTAACTGTGAGCCGGAAATGGTGCTAAGAGCAGGTGAGCTTTACCGAGTCAGGTGTTCCGTGAGCTGTAGGGAGCAGGGAGTCAGCGAGCTGTTGGGAGGTGGGGACAGTGGGTGGGTGAGTAAGCTGTGGGGAGTAGGGGGGTCAGAGGCTAATATAGCAGTAGGCAGCAGGGGGTTTAGAGGGTGGGTGAGCTGTAGGCAGCAGAGGGTCAGGGTCTGAGTGAGCTTTAGGGAGCAGGGGGTCAGTGTGTGGGTGAGCTGTAGGGAGCAGGGGGTCAGTGTGTGGGTGAGTTGTAGGGAACAGAGGGGTCAATGGGTGAGCTGTAGGGAGCATGGGATCAGTGGGTTAATGAGCTGTTGGGGGTCTGTGGGTGGGTGAGCTGTAGCGAGCAGAGGATCAGGACATCTCCAGCAGGATCAGATAAGGATTTCTTCTCTTGGTTCCTGAGTACAGAGCATAATAATATAATAATAATCCACATAAGGAAACCGTGTCACTACTCTATCCAGCACTGCCATGTCACACTGTGTCTGTCCTCATCCTGTGACACAGCAGTTCACTCACTAATCTGCTGCACTGTATGCGCTCATGTGATGCGTTTAGCATCCCAGCGGTGGCGATGCCGGTGTTCAAAATACCAACGCTGGCATCTTGACTACCACCAGGAGACTGGAGCTGGAATCCTGGTGTAAGTATGTGGGGTAGGTTAGGTCAGGGAAGGGGGTGATTTAGGGGTGGGGGTACTAAGAAATGGGGTTAGGTTTAGTAGGTGGAGGGGAATGGGGGGGGGGGGGTAGGGGGGGGCAGCGGCAACATAAGTATACTTAGCTGACCCCTGTTAGTCTTCCCTCCATCGTGATGCTGGCATTCAGAACACCGACGGTCCTGTGTGTGTGTGTGTGTGTGTGTGTGTGTGTGTATATAATATATTTGTATACACATACATACAGTAGATTAAACACCAGCATCCAGACCACATCCCAGTAGAAGCAAGGATACCAGAAAAGAGCCGAAGAAAGATCAACTTGATAAATGCACATTCTTTTGGCCATGAGATATTTTGGGAAATTAAGCTCTCCGTCGGAAATTGACTAAGATGGGAGTTATATGGGGACGAACATAAAATAGGGGTCACCTTGGTCCTTCTGTAATCCTTTTTTAAAAAATTGTATTCTTTTTTAGACCGCATTCTGTGCTGGGACTGCTAAGTCGGTTGTAATGTTGTAAAACGGCCTAGGAATGGCTCAGAAACGACTATCGATATAATGGTCTTTTGTACACTAGTTGGGAGTCCTTTCCAGTTCACTATGACAGAGATGGTAAAGACACTTTTTTATGTATTATATTTTCCAAGTGCTGTTACATCTTATGTGATTTATTGTGCCACTGAAATAAAAGCAAATACCAGCTAGTCCTGGGCATCACCTTGGCAAACGTGACACGCCAGCCTTTGTAGAACTACACATCGCAGCCTGCCCTGCTACAGTTTTGCTATTTGACCACGCTAAAACTGTTGCAGGGCATGCTGGGATTTGTAGTTCAGCAACAGCTGGAGTGTCAAGGTTAGCCATCACTGGCACAGACAACATGACAGCATTTCCGTATGCACTTTGTATACTATGAACATCTGCTTTGAGGTTGTAAAATACTCCAAATTATCATGTGCAATTTTAAAAGCGTTTTAGTTCTTGGTGAAAGAATACATTCCTATTACTTCTCAGTTAAACAATTACATAGAGCTTGTGACCAATCTGATGCCACTTAGGTCGGGTACACCCTTATCTGGCAGGCCGTCCAGTCTATAGATTGGTAAGGCGTATGCAGTATAGTTCTTCTGCATACATACTTTCCGATATACCTGGCCTAAGGAACTGGATGTAATGTCATTATGGGTGGTAATGGGTCAGTCGGTAGAGCACAAAGGCATATGGAAATTAATATGATAAACAGGGCACACATCTACGAATATATGTTCGGATCAATCTGTCTGCAGATATATCTCTAGACCACAGCTTCTCAAAGTCGGTCCTCAGGACCCCACACAGTTTTGCAGGTCTCCTCCCAGAACCACAAGTTAAATAATTAGCTCCACCTGTGCATCTTTTAAAATGTGTCAGTCAGTAAGAGTGCACCTGTCAGGTGACCTGGAAAACATGAACTTTGTGGGGTCCTGAGGATCGAGTTTGAGAACCACTGCTTTAGACAGATCGGACACTGTGTTCTGCGTACACGCAGCCTGCTCGGGATACGGTCATTGGATCGACATGCTGAAAGGTCGACATGGGTCTAGCTTGACACAAGCATTAGGTGGACATGGGCAAGTTCGACAGTCAATAGGTCGACATGGGGTTTTTCACTGTTTTTTTTTAGCCGATGTCCTGACAGACGGTATTTCATGCCCTACCATTCACTAGGGCATGGTGGGAGAATAAAAAAGTGTGTCCGAAGCATGGAGAGCGCAGTGCACTTTAACCTGTGTCCATGTCGACATTCGGGTAACAAAAACGGTGAAAAACCCCATGTTGACCTTTTGACTGTCAACCTAATGACCTGTTGACCTAGATCCATGTCGACCTAATGGTGTCGACCATCTTGCTGTAGACCTAATGATCCACACCAGCCTGCTCAGTCATGACTGATGTCATAACTGGGTAAGAATTTACATGTGCCCACCAGGTTGTGCTGCCAAATCACCGCCAGCTTGTGCAGCAAATGTATGTGGGGTAGGTTAGGTCAGGGAAGGGGGGTGATTTAGGGGTGGGGGTACTAAGAAGTGGGGCTAGGTTTCAAAACATGGAATGCACAGCACAGTGTCCAGACTAATACTCCATCTAGCTAGTTTGGAATGAACTGGACAGAAGGGTGGTAGACATTGTTTTTACCACAGCTATTTGTTTTGGGTGACCGTCAGAGCAATTCAATTGTTGCTCCGTTCTGGCTGGAATGACAACAACAAATGGCTACATTTTACCTTTGGTCAATCCAATTTAAGTGGCCAAAGCAGGAACATTGCATCTCCTGTCCGAAAGGTGAAAAAGTAACCACTGTGCCGCAGTTCATATGCCTAGAACGTGTTTTGTTATTAATTATAATTTGTATTTCAGGTTGGGAAAGTTCACACACCGGAAACAATGGAGGCGGCCTCCGAGCCTATGGAGATGGACGTTTCCGACACACAGTGGGGCTGGTTCTATTTGGCAGAATGCGGAAAGTGGCATATGTTTGAGGTAGCTGTTGCTGTCAAAGTAATCGGATGAGGGCGCAGTGCGGCTGCCACATGCAGTTAAAACAGACACGCCTCTCTTGTGGCCCTTCTCCAACTGCCTCCAGGGCCCTGCGCCCCCCCCAGCTCCGGTCATTACAGTGCGTGCCTAGTTACTGTAAGTGGGCCCCTCCTCTGGGACCAGGCACGTGCCCCACTCACCTTCACTTCATACGTCTGCCCCTTTGTCCTCACCCCCTACTCTCATGACACCCCCTGACCTCACCCCGTTTCTGAAGGCCCACATACACAGGTCTAATTAGACCCTTTTTCATCGGATTGGGCCGAAATATGAGATAAAAATAGGCCAAATCGCATCCGATCCGTAGGTGTGTACCAGCCCCCTTTAGCCTGCAAAGCTATGAAGTGCCCTCCCTTCTCTGCACCTCCAAGACTCTCCTTTACTCCCCCCGCCACTGTGGTAGAGCATATCGGCGCTGCGGTGGGCAGAAAATTTGAAAACTGCCATTCAAAAAAATGGGGATCGCTGATTGGCTGGTGTTTGTTTGAAAACTGACATTAGGTTGGTATTTTATCTCTCCCCAGTGCTTAGTAATTAGATCCCTTTGCTACTTATTTTGGGTACTTGTGAGTTATCCGGGCTGCCGATTTTGTCCTTAAGTTTAGTTAACTTAAGGACACCCGACCGACGCGATGCCCACGATTTAGCTCCAAATCGGGGGCATCGCGTCGGTCGTGGCCGTTATAAGGGGCCGCGACGCGATGCCCACGATTTCCCATAGACAGTAATGTTAAAAGACGCGATAGACCCGATTTCCCATAGACAGCAATGTTAAAATAAAATTACAATGTGAAATTGGGCAATATGTTTTTAAAAAAAATGTTTCATGGCCCCCCACCACCGTTAACGCCACCCCGCTATTGACGCCAACCCGAAGCGTGGCGAGCGCAGCGGTACGCGTCCTCCGACCTTTTCATGCCCTACTATCCACTAGGGCGTGGAGTGAGAATAGAATAGTGTGGCGAGCGCAGCGAGCCACCGAGCCCGAAGCGTGGCGAGCGGACGCGGACACCTGTAAAGCCCGCAAGGGCATGCGGATACCTGTGAAGGTGTCCGCGTCCCCTCGCGGGGCTCGCTGCGCTCGCCACGCTTCGGGCTCGGTGGCTCGCTGCGCTCGCCACACTATTCTATTCTCACTCCACGCCCTAGTGGATAGTAGGGCATGAAAAGGTCGGAGGACGCGTATCGCCGCCCCTCGCGGGCTCGCTGCGCTCGCCACGCTTCGGGTTGGCGTCAATAGCGGGGTGGCGTTAACGGTGGTGGGGGGCCATGAAACATTTTTTTTAAAAACATATTGGCCAATTTCACATTGTAATTTTATTTTAACATTGCTGTCTATGGGAAATCGGGTCCATCGCGTCTTTTAACATTACTGTCTATGCAGCCCGGATAACTCACAAGTACCTTATTTTGTCTTTAGAGGTACCCTCTAGTGCAGGCATGTCCAAACTATGGCCCTCAAGCTGTTATGAAACTACAAGTCCCATCATGCCTTGCCACAGTTTTGCTATTAGGGAATGCTAAAACTATTGCAAGGCATGCTGGGATGTGTAGTTGCAGAACAGCTGGAGGGCCACAGTTTGGACATGCCTGCTCTAGTGGTATCACACCTTTAAACTGTATATAGGCTGCCTCAAAAGCATATATTACGCAGTGAGTTTACTATTTTAGGAATTCTGTTGCAATTCTAAGGCATTAAAATATACAACTTTAAAAAGCAAATAAATAATACAGTTTAAAAAATAAATATAAGTTGAGACCCCACACAGGGGCTTATATTAATAGCCTGTAAGATGCAAGCACAAGCGAGATTCCTGGGTAGTTTACCTACAAAATTATTTTCTCTTTAAGTTTGCTGGAATCACCCCCCTTCCTGCATCTCGCAGACTGTTACATAAGTCCCATACACTTTAGCCATGACTTGCAGGAGGCAAGCAGGAATATTATATTGTGCAGAGAGAGGGCATTTATAATGCTGTACAACCTACATTATGTGTTTGTGTGCTGTAACGTGTCTTTCCTACTTATGGTGTCTTATAGACCAGTACAACAGCATGCTGCTCAATAAGCAGCCAAGATATTGAACAACATTACAGAGTAAACCAACACGGATCGGTGAACTTTAGAACGATGAAGTTCAATTACAGTCTAGACTTTATAGGTGAGCATTTACATAAATCGTTGTTTCCTAAACAGACGTTTCAGATTAATGGATAGATTCTCTAAGCTTCAAAAGTGATAAAAATGGAGAGTGATAAACAGCCAGCCAATCAGCTCCTACCTGCAATGTCACAGACTGTGTTTGAAAAATGTCAGACAGGAGCTGATTGGCTGGCTGTTTATCACTCTCCATTTGATCACTTTTGAAGCTTAGTTGTATTACCTTTGTAAAATTCTGTATGGTCAATACACTGTTAGGTAAATCCCTGTGTGATTTTTGTCCATATAGTTTTCCTTTTGGCCTACCAATTAAGGACAAATTACATTCATTCCAGGGGCGTAACTAGATAATCGTAGGCCCCATAGCGAAAGTTTGTAAGGGCCCCCTATTTAGCAACCGATGGTGATAAATGTATGTAAAACATATTACGTAGACAGTAAAGATGGGCCCCATAGCAGCTGCACCCCTTGCACCTATGGTAGTTACACCCTTGATTTGTCCTATTCAATCTCTGTGCCGGCACAGCGAGTTTTGCAAAATTTTCAGGCATTTTCTCACATTTTCGTCTGTCTATTTAAATCATTGCTATTTTATTTTTGCCTGGCCAAAAAAAAACATCAATGATTTAATGCCCCCATAGTAATTATCATTAGATGCATTTTAGGTGACTATTCCCGGCCCATGCACTGCGCACTTTCTATAGTCTGTCCTGAAGAAAAGGCATATTACCTTGAAACGTCGATATGATGACTATAACTTGATGATTGCTTTTATTATATCACTAAAATGATTTTCTAAAAGTCTGAAGAGTGCCGATAGCCCGTCTTCAGGACAGACGTTCTGCGGCCCGAAACGCTGCAGGCAGACAGTTATGCTTTGTTCCCTTCTTCCTTTCTCTCTATTCATCTTCTTTCCTTTTTCCTGGTACAGAAATGAAACAAACCAATTTATGCACAGGGAAAAAACGACCCATAAAACGAGCCCCCTTTTCCATTTCCGCATTCAGGTAATTGGATATGTTGCCACTCTTATAAATACCTCTTTTAGCACTGTACTAGGGGGGTTATTCTGGTACACTCACAAAGGCACAATCACTCTCTAATGGATAAAACCATGTGCACTGCAGGTGGGGCAGATGTAACCTGTGCAGAGAGAGTTAGATTTGGGTGTTTTATTGTTTCTGTGCAGGGTAAATACTGGCTGCTTCATTTGGTACTTGTTTCCTAGAACGGCCACAATTGCGGCCATCGTGTACCTTTAAGTTAAGGTACACGATGGACCCGATTTCCTTTGAAATCAGGTCCATTTTGCCGTTAAAGGGAAAATCGCGGGCATAGCGTCGGTCGGGACCATTAACATTGGCCCCGACGCGATGCCCGCGATTTTGCCATAGGCTTCAATGTTAAAATATTTTTTAACATTGAAATCGGGAGCATCGCGTCGGTCTTGTGCTATTATAATGGCACAAGATGAGATGGACTTGAAGTCCATCTCACATAGTAAAAAATGTGAAATGGGCCAATATGACCCATTTTACATTCTATATGGCCCCGTCGTCACCCCACAATTGACGTGAACCCGAAGCGTGGCGAGCGGCGGCGGTGCGCGTCCTCCGACCTTTTCATTCCCCTACTATCCACGTCGGCGTGGAGTTGAGAATATATAGTGTGGCGAGCGCAGCAAGCCACCAAGCCCGAAGCGTGGCGAGCGCACGCGTATACCTGTGAAGTTATACGCGTGCCCTCGCGGGGCTCGCCACGCTTCGGGCTCGGTGGCTCGCCACACTATATATTCTAAACTCCACGCCGACGTGGATAGTAGGGGAATGAAAAGGTCGGAGGATGCGCACCGTCGCGGGCTCGCTGCGCTCGCCACGCTTCGGGTTCACGTCAATCTTGGGGTGGGGTTTACGCTGTAAAATTGGGGGTCTAGGGAATATTTTACATTGAATCCAATGTAAAATCGGGTCCCAGGGACCCTATTCACATTTGATTCAATAAAAAAATCGGGTCGGTCGCATCGCATGCGACCGACGCGATTTTTCCGACACGACCACCCCGATGGAAATCGGTGTGGCCATGCTAGGAAACAAGTACCCTTTATTTTTACACTGCAATATAGATCTCACTTTGAAGTAAAACCCCACCCAAATCAAATTCTCTCTGCACATGTTACATCAGCCCCACCTGCAGTGCACGAGGTTTTGTCCATTAGAGAGTGATTGTGCCTTTGCGAGTGAACCAGAATAACCCCCTAGATCTGTTAGTTGATCAAATATACTGTAGTAGATTAATGTGTTTTTATTTGGGAACTATACAATTCTGTACGGATCATATTTAGAGAGAAAGTAAACCATGCTACTGCCCATTGCCAGACTGTATAATATCTTCTATAAACAGAAATTCACGTCGACATAACTATCGTCATTCATGTTATGCTGACATTCACCACATTAACGTTCATCATGGCAATTCTGATGAAATGTCGACATGATTAGAATGTCGACATAATGTTCCCATTGGTCCAGTTGTGACTTACCTGGTTCTTTGTTTCCAGCTTTGTCGTTGGTCCAGTGTTAAGCTGTTGGTGACTTCGGTGATTCTGTGCCAGTTCCGGCAATGGGTATTGCTAACCCTCCCCCTAGTGCAGGCATGGTCAAACTGTGGCCCTCCAGCTGTTGTGAAACTACACCTCCCAGCATACCTTGCCATCGTTTTAGCATTCCCTAATGGCAAAACTGTGGCAAGGCATGATGGGACTTGTAGTTTCACACAAGCTGTAGGGCCATAGTTTGGCAATGGCTGCCCTAGTGCCTAACTGGTTCCGGTTGATAGGTAGACAGTGTCCAGTTAGAGTCAATAGGTCTACCCCAACATTTAGACATGCGGGTCAAACGGTCGACATGAAAAAGGTAGACACATGAACGGTTTTTTTATTTATTTAAACCGGCTTATTTTTTTTTTTTTTACTATTTTATACTTTGTCAGCTTAGAGAGAGATCGACCACGAAGCATGGCGAGCATATGCGTTACACTATCTAGGGGTCCATGTCGTCAGTTGACACCCAAAAATAAAAAAAAACAACTTTTTAAACGTCAACCTTTTTCATGTTGACATTTGGACTCTGTCGACCTATTGAGTGTCTATTTAAAAATCCACACCCATGCCTAACCTTCCATACCTTTTGCCTAGCCCTGTAGGCAGTCTTTTAAAGTGTTAATATGGAATATATCGACATTTGAAATGCCAAAAGTAATAATGTCAACACAACAGGCAACGTTTTGAATTGTCATCATTATAACTGTTGACCTAAACGACTGCATCTTCTATAAACCTTAGATACAATCTAGATAAAAAATAGCAAACCTTTTAAATTCACAAGGGAAACCTTATTATTCTGTATCCTTTTTAATGCCTTCTCTTTATCTTCTCTAGCTTGCTCATGTGTGATACCCTCACAAAGCATCCATTTAGTTTGGTACCTTTATGACCAACACTGACAGAGCAAAACATGGAAGCCAGGCACAGATTAATATAGTTCCCCTATACACATCGACCACAAAAACACAACTTTTTACATTTAGGTGACTGACAATAGTCGACATGGACACAGTCTCAAGACCCCCATACACCAGAACAAGATTTTACACGTGTTCAATCTTGAGGGGTTGTACGACGGATTGTATGCACATCATGTGTGCAGTCGTTCAATGCGCAGTCCCGCAGGTCAAATGGCTGGTCCTTTAATCAGTCGTGCTGCACGTCTGATCAGTTGTGATTGGAAGCTGATTGCACATGCAATCGTTCGTTAGACGGCTGATAGGACCGTCGTCATTTGAGTGGCAGTTTAGGTGCAAACAATCGATTTTGTGAGGCGACCGGTCATATGCAGAAGCTGGATTGTATGACCGATTGTGTGCACATTGTGAGCCCAAAAATCATCAGTTAATGAGTCTGGGACTGCCAGGGAGTTCAAGGGAAATCATGATCCTGAGCATGTCGTTCTGATATATGACCAGCAGTCCGGTGTCCCCTTGCATGGCTCGTTGCGTTCGCCATGCTTCGGACACCCTATTTTAGTCTCTTACCACGCTGTAGTGGATGGTAGGGCATCCGCTAAAAAAAAAATCATGAAAAACTCACGTCAACCTTTTCACTGTCCCGAACAATTTTCCTGGCTGTTGTGTTGGTATACCTGACCGTGATTTGGTTTCCACAGAATCCCTCATTTTTCACTGCTGATTGGCATTCTCAATGGCTTGGACATCTTTTTATATCCCTTTCCTGTTTTATACAGTTGAATTACCTTTTTCCGCAGATCCTTTGACAATTCTTTTGCTTTCCCCGTGACTCAGAATCCAGACAGCGCAGCACTGGATGAAAGATGCAAGGGTCTTTCAGGAGTCCAGAAACTCACTGACCTTTACACACACACACACACACACACACACACACACACACACACACACACACACACACACACACACACACACACACACACACACACACACACACACACACATTCATTACAAGCAAACAGATCACATGAGAGGATGGTTACCTTTAGTAGCCATTCAAACCCGTTTGTGTCAACTTGTGTGCATGTTATCAGGCCAAAATCTCCAGGGTATGTAAACTTTTGATCAGGGTCTTTTTGGTAGTTTCTGTTGTCATTATGATTTAAAAAGAGTAAACACAGTTGTTTGAACAATTAATGGCTTCACCCAACCACTAACCATGAGGGAAAGGAAGGTTTGTGAGTTTTCATTCTCTGACAAATGGCCAGAAAATCACAGATTCTGCTAGGGTATATAAACTTATGAGCACAACTGTATATATAATTATTTATTGGTATACATACATACAGTTTACATGTATTTTTCTGTTCTAGTTATATCTGTGAAAATGGATCAATTCCCATACCAACTCACTGGGAACATGTGACCGATACGGAACCATATCAGGTAGGCATTATGACTGCCATCGGGTAAAGTAGATGGTCTTGTGATGTGTTACTGGTTAATTAAAATATTCTGTTTACTTGTCAGCTCATTCCTTTGATAAAGATCTCTAATGAGTATAACAAAGTAACCAGTCTCTTTGGACAATCCATGGATCGGAGCCGCATTACAAATATCATAAGGGTACAAAATCTAGATCTCTGGGAATTCTTCTGCAGGTGAGTCTCATTGTGTTACCTTCTGCCACATCTGTCAATGTTCTGAGGGTAACGGGAGCTGTAGTCAGGTGGTTGTTGGGCAGTAAAGGGAGGGCATCGGTACTTACCCACTACATGAAACTGCTCTGGAACCAGGATTTGCTTTGGCTCTATGCAGGTTATTGTATCTTTGTTATATTTTTGTGTTTTTTCCCCAAAAGTGTAATGTGAGTTAGGTGAAATGAAGGAGATTGCTAGACTAATGAGGGAGAGAGGGAGATTGCTGCTATTTCAGGGAGTCTCCTGCAGAATGTAGGAGCGGAGGTAACTATGGTCTAGGTTGACATGGAAAAAGTTGAGACTTGAAAATGTGAACATTAGGACTAGGTGCCTTGCTTCTGAGAACCTTGGCACTCCAGCTGTCATTGAAATACACATCCCAGAATGCCGTGCAACAGTTTTCGCATTGGTCAAATAGCAAAACTGTCGCAGGGCATGCTGGGATGTGTAGTTCAACAACAGCTGGAGTGCCAAGGTTCTTCATAGCTGATCTAAAACATGTTTTATGATCCAAGGCTATGGGGCTAGTCTTGTGGCCTCTGAGAGTTTTTTTTTTTTTTTTTTATATATATATATATATATATATATATATATATATATATATATATATATATATATATATATATATATATATATATATATATATATATATATATATATATATATATATATATATATATATAAATAACTAAATAACTAAAGGGCACACACACACACTTAATTAGCACCAATAAAATATAGGCTTTTGACATCTAAAAATAAATGTTCCTGTTTTACCAAAAGTAAGATATGTGGTCATTGGAAGCAATTATTAATGTACTCAAATGGATGCTTATGAACTATAATGAATAGAAATCCTATTATGGTCTTGTGTTCTTTGTAGGAAAAAAGCTCAGCTGAAAAAGAAGAAAGGCGCAGCTGATATTGCAGAGGAGATGCTGTTCCATGGAACAAGTAATGAATTTGTGAATGCAATATGCAGTCACAACTTTGACTGGAGAATTAATGGGATACATGGTGCGGTGTTTGGAAAAGGTGAGCGGCCCTGCAGAGTTCTATTTATAAAACATTTGTATTGGCAATTCCTTTGCAACAACAGCAAAAAATCCTAAGGGCCAGATGCACTAAGCTTCAAAAGTGATAAAATGGAGAGTGATAAACAGACAGCCAATCAGCTCCTACCTGCCATGTCACAGACTAAGTTTGAAAAATGTCAGGCAGGAGCTGATTGGTTGTTTATCACTCTCCATGTTATCACTTCTTGAAGCTTAGTGCATCTGGCCTATTATCTAGTATCAGCGGCCAAGTGCACTTTTAGCGACGTAAAATTAAAAATTTGGGGGAAAATCGCAACCAGCTTCCGTGTGTCTAGAGACCCATACACATGTGGTGATTTAATCCATTTTTAAGCGATCTGTCTAGATCACTGAGAAATTAAGCACATATTGCCCTGTGTGTATGCCCATTAGCGATGGTGCACGGGTCTGCGCGTCTCCATGACCCGCTCGGATATTTAGAGCAGTGTCTCAACGTATCTGGTTCATCAGAATCGTGAGATCACCGCACCTGAATGGCTGCTGCACTGTCGATAAGCTAGGGAACTGTACATCACATGATAACAATCTTGGTTATGGCAAAGTCTGTGCACAGTGGGTGCCCAAGCAAAGAATGTCAAAGAATCAGAAGTTGGCGAGAATCAGTGTTTGCTTACCCCACCTGTTTCGGGGCGCGAAGCAAGGAATAGATTTCATTGATATTGCAGTGCAGCAGCAACTTCACGCATGGTGATCTGACGAATGAGATCCGAAATTTATGTGGAGACCCTGTTCTCCGTACACCGCCTGATCCTGCGATACATTTCTGAAGCATGCTCGCCTCCTGCACAAAGATATTGGATAACAACTCTTTGCGCTGATCTGGAGGAATCCTTCAGGCATCCGAACGCACAAAACGTCTGTCCAGGAATGAAGAAACTGAGGTGAAGTCGTTCATGCGCAACTGGGGAAAACCGCCACGGCATCTATCGGCGCACACTCTAACCCACTGATACAACGCCGCTACAGCAAAAGTCTCCTCATTTGAGCAGACCTTATATCTAGTCCGATTTGCCTAGCAAGTACATAGAAAACAGTGGTTCGCACAGATTGCCCAGCAAACATGGCGCATATACTCGCAGCCTAGTGAACAGGCATCCTCAGCCACCCGGATCTCCTCGCTAGCATGCGAGAGGATGTGTATGCGAACACACATTTCCTCGCATTGGACTGCCGGGATGTAAAGTGATTCGATGGTTGCTGAGCATTGAATGGTTTTTTTTATTTTTTACCCTGGATGGGGATGACACCTTTTTTTGGCATGTTTTTGCTGTAAATGTATGTAACATCCACATCCACTGCACTACAGATCCCAGCCTAGCTTCTGCATAATCTTCTGGCATGTTTTTGCTGTAAATGTATGTACATCAATAGATGATTGTATTTTGTTAGATGTATGTATAGATTGGAAGGTTCTAAGCAAGGCAATATTAGCATACCTCTTGGTTGGCCAATCAGGCTAGTTTATGATCTCTGTACAATTAGCATTTCAATCAGGTGGGCAAATGGTCTGGCCTGACCTTGCCCTTCTGTAGGGTTAGAAGCAAGGCAGCTTGCTGACTTTCAGCTTGCTGTTTTAACAAAGGGTGTTCTTAACTATGGGTGCTATCTGAACAGTTAAAGAAACAGTTGAACAAACATTGAACAACTACATAAAGAAATACCGGAGGAACCCAGAAGGACATAAAATTAAACATCATCCACTGAAAATCCAGAATTCTGCAGTGAGTTACCTGACCCAGCATCACCTACAGTCTGCACAGCCAGGACAATGAACTCCATACTGAACCAATCTCTGTACAAGAGCCAAGGTTCCTCAATCCTGTGCATTCCATATTCACTCTGCATTGTTTCTGCCCCTAGCAGGGTGTGTTGTGGCATGGCCCACGGTGCAAAGCTGTTAGGGGTCAAGGGTGCAGGTGGAGGGGGAAGAGGAGGATAGGAGGAGAGAGAGGACTACTTTGTCCATTCTTTTTACCTGCTGCCTCATGTCCTGACCATCCCTGCCATGCTTACTTCTTGCCTCAGGTCTCCTTAGCTGCACCTCATGTCATCTGTCTGTCTCCCCCTCCCTCTAGATCTGGGGTAGCCAACCTTAGTCCTCGAGAGCTACCAACAGTGCATGTTTTGCAGGTCTCCTCACAGAATCACAAGTGAGCTAAGTAGCTCCATCTGTGGATCTTTTAAAATGTGTCAGTGATTAATGAGTGCAGCTGTGCAGCAGCTAGGTTGTCTGGAAAATGTGCACTGTTGGTAGCTCTCAAGGGTTAGGGTTGGCTACCACTGCTCTAGATTGTAAGCTCATTAGAGCAGGGCCCTCCTCCTTCCTGTTCTCACAGCACTCTTCTTGTATTTCAACTACAGCTCTCTTACTCATTTACAATCTATACCTGCATATATTCTCATTCACTATCTCATATCTCAGCTGTATTGTGTACTAAGAATTGTGCTTTAATTATGTTATGTCTAGTTCTGTGTACCCTCTACTGTTCTTTTGTGTTCTATATGTACAGTACTGGCTGGTGCAATCACCATGTGGCGCCGCTGATTGGCTGCCTGGGTGCTGCACAGATCAGTAATTATATGTTCCCCATGTCTGTGTCCCTCATTAGAGTACATCTAGTATATATATATATATATCAGTACTGTTACTTGCTGTGCAATCACCATGTGGCGCCGCTGAATGGCTGCCTGGGTACTGCACAGCTTGGTAAATATGTTCCCAATGTTCGTGTCCCTTATTAGAATGCGTCTTGTGCATATCTGTATGTGTGATGTACATCTGTACTGCCATTGTTGCCTGTTCTTTGTACCGATAACCCTTTGTATTGCAGTCATAGGCGAATCTAGGGGGTGGTCCGGGGGTGCACAGGACCACCCATTAGCCCATTTTGTAGCTGAGGGATGGTGCTTTCCAACGAGCCCAGCCCCGTGTCTCTAGCCCTCTGGGAACCGGAGATACGGCCAGGCAAAGCTGGAACGTTTTCACTATAGGATAACATGGGACCCCCGCCCAGTTCAACAGCTGCCAGTTCTCCCTTCGGCATCACTGAAGCTCAAGGTTGATCTCAGTCGAACCCAAATCGCTGGGCCTTCAATCTGATATGGGTTAATTGGTTCCAGGGATATTGAGGTTAAACCGTGTTTTTTTTTCTTTTCATTTCTTAAATGTAATTTCATGACTGTTTATGTTCCTTGAGGGCAGATTTCTCTGGAACCAAACAGCCCAGTTTAACGGGACCAAAATCATTCGAAGCCAACTCAAAAGTTCTTCAATATGATACTGGTCTCATGTAAATGGGTCAGTTGGTTCCAAAGATATAGCTCAGCCCCCCCCCCCCCCCCCTTAATCATGTGGTGCCGGCGCCCGGCGTGCTCCCCCGACGTCACGCACAACAACAGCGTGCACAATATTTGAAATGTCCACTCGGCTAAAGGGGACACCAGGAGGGGAGTGGGAGCGTGCTCTGCGCTGCACTCTGCTCCTCTCCCCATAGAAGCAGCTGCACCGCTCTCCATCTCTCCCTGCAGCAGCAGCGAAGGCTCATATAAAAATGTACAGTTCGTGGCACTTTTGGGGGCATTGCTTAAGGGACGCTACAAGTTTTGGGGGCATTATGCATAATGTGAGGCTTAATGTGTAAGGGGCATTACAGTGTGCAGCATCATGTGTAAGGGACATTATGTGTGCAGCATCATGTGTAATGAGTACTATGGTGCACGGCATCATGTGTAATGGGT
Source organism: Crinia signifera (assembly GCF_055691185.1). Lineage (NCBI taxonomy): Eukaryota > Metazoa > Chordata > Amphibia > Anura > Myobatrachidae > Crinia > Crinia signifera. Next base: position 41,222,883 of record NC_139220.1, read on the forward strand.
ACTATGGTGTGCGGCATCATGTGTAATGGGTACTATGGTGTGCGGCATCATTTGTAATGGGTACTATGGTGTGCGGCATCATGTGTAATGGGTACTATGGTGCCATCAAGCAAGAACCCCCTAGCAATGAGCACGTAGGTAAGCAGCACTTATGTGGCAAATATGTAATGGGCATTATGGTTTGTTATATAGTATGTAATGGGCATCATGATATGTGGCACAATGTGTAATGGGCATTATGGTGTGTGGCCTTATGTGTAATTGGCATTACGGCGTGTGGCTTTATGTGTAATGGGTATTACGGAGTTTGGTAAAATGTGTAATGGGCATTACTGTGTATGGTCTAAAGTGTAATACCACACCCCTTTTTGTGATGCCACGCCTCCTTCCCATGAGGCCACACCTTTTTGCCACGCGGCTACGCCGCGCAAAGGTCCCCCTTCTATTATGTCTAGATCTGGGACCACCCATTACCATAATTCTAGATCCGCCTATGATTGCAGTATGTGCATTATTATTTTTAATGTCTGTAAAGCGCCTTGAGTCCTGTTGGAGAAAGTGCGCTATATAAATAAAACTTACTTACACCTGTCATTGGGTGTACTATAGCAAGCTTGTTATTGGCTGTTACAGCAGCAAATCCTGGCCACCTGTTGTTTCCACCTGAATCTATCTACAGTAGATATTTGCTCATTAAATGTTACTAAAACTAAGCACCAGCATAGATAATGTACAAAGGATTATTGCACATTGTCCTATAAAGCAGCGGTTCTCAAACTGTGGGTCCTGACCCCAAAGTGGGTCCCGACCTTCTCAGCATGGGGTCACAACTCCATGTTGCTGACCATCAGGCTGATGACTTTTCTAATCTCAGTCAGTGATTCAAGGAGTCTGAAAAATCAGTTGAAATGTCTGGTATTTTAGACTCCTCCCATCGTGTTGTGCCTCCACAATGCTGCCCTGTATGTGCTGTCTGCTGCCTACACATGTCATGTGATGGGTTATGGTATGTCAGACTCCTCCCATCATTGTGTGCCTTCGCAATGCTGCCATGCATGTGCTGACTGCACATGTGATGTGATGACCTTCTGTAGTAACTGCTGGGGTCCTGTCATTATTTATATGGTCTGATGGGGTCCCAGAGCAAAATAGTTTGAGGACCCCTGCTATAAAGGAATGGTTTCAGTTTATTTGGATGTGTACATGATAGATTAATGGTGTGTACACACTGTTCGATTCCTTTTTTGGATTCGATTTCTATTAAATATGGACTATTTGACCTGCTCTGACGTTTTTTTTCTACTCCTTTTCGATTTCCCATGATTTCCCATTAGATTTTCCATTAGATTTTTTTTTGGTACTTGTGAGTTATCCGGGCTGCCGATTTTTTTCATCGCGCCCGAAATCGTGGGCATCGCGTCGGTCGTGGCCGTTATAAGGAGCCGCGACGCGATGCCCACGATTTCCCATAGACAGTAATGTTAAAAGACACGATGGACCCGATTTCCGACACGATTTCCCATAGACAGTAATGTTAAAAGACGCGATGGACCCGATTTCCCATAGACAGCAATGTTAAAATAAAATTACAATGTGAAATTGGCCAATATGTTTTTTAAAAAAATGTTTCATGGCCCCCCACCACCGTTAACGCCACCCCGCTATTGACGCCAACCCGAAGCGTGGCGAGCGCAGCGATACGCGTCCTCCGACCTTTTCATGCCCTACTATCCACTAGGGCGTGGAGTGAGAATAGAATAGTGTGGCGAGCGCAGCGAGCCACCGAGCCCGAAGCGTGGCGAGGGGACGCGGACACCCTCACAGGTATCCGCGTGCCCTTGCGGGCTTCACAGGTGTCCGCGCCCCCTCGCGGGGCACGCTGCGCTCGCCACGCTTCGGGCTCGGTGGCTCGCTGCGCTCGCCACACTATTCTATTCTCACTCCACGCCCTAGTGGATAGTAGGGCATGAAAAGGTTGGAGGACGCGTATCGCCGCCCCTCGCGGGCTCGCTGCGCTCGCCACGCTTCGGGTTGGCGTCAATAGCGGGGTGGCGTTAACGGTGGTGGGGGGCCATGAAACATTTTTTTTAAAAACATATTGCCCAATTTCACATTGTAATTTTATTTTAACATTGCTGTCTATGGGAAATCGGGTCCATCGCGTCTTTTAACATTACTGTCTATGGGAAATCGTGGGCATCGCGTCGCTGCCCCTTATAACGGCCACGACCGACGCGATGCCCCCGATATCGTGTCTTTTAACATTACTGTCTATGGGAAATCGGGGGCATCGCGTCGCGGCCCCTTATAACGGCCACGACCGACGCGATGCCCCCGATTTGGAGCTAAATCGTGGGCATCGCGTCGGTCGGGTGTCCTTAAGTTAACCAAACTTAAGGACGAAATCGGCAGCCCGGATAACTCACAAGTACCTTTTTTTTAAATTAGATTTTCTATTAGATTTTCACTGGCGTCAGGCAGGAGATGGACATTGAATTAAATGCTGCAGTGAACACATTAGATTTGTACTATCTACTATTAGATTTCCACCATATAGTCTTGGCTGCCAGGACTATTTTTCTATTTGATTTACACTACACGGGAGAGCACATTGGGATCGAATCTGGATCGAATGTAGAAAAACCATTACATTTTCTAATCGATTTTCTATTCGATTTTGCTTCTAAAAGCAAAATCGAATAGAAAAATAGTGCATATATCACCGTGTATATGCTCTATTACACTTTTAAGATCAAGGGGATGATGTATCAAAACTTGGGGGAGAGGTAAAATTGATAAAGTACTGTACCAACCAATCCGCTTCTGTCATTCTACAGTCAGTGGGGCAGATGTAATTAGTGTTAAAAAGAGATAAACGTGAGGGTAATAAAGAGGGATAAATGCCCTGCCAATCAGATCCTAACTGTCATGTTATAGGCTGTTTGGAAATGGCAGTTAGGAGGTGATTGGCTGGGTGTTTATCACTCTTTTATAGTAGATATCTAATGTGTTCACTGCAGCATTCAATTTCGATGTCAAGACCCTGCCTGAAGCAAATCCAATATCAAATCTAACAGCACATCGAATGGAAAATAGAAATCAAAACGGAATTGAACCGCATGTATGCACCTTAACACCCTCGTGTTTATCTCTCTTTAAGGCTTAATACAACTGTCCCTGTGTTTGAAAAATGACAGGAGCTGTTTGGATACTTTTAAGGTGCCCATACACGTCGGGATTATCGCATGCATTTTGGACTTTTAAGTTCAAAACGCATTGAATGTGCTTATAATCGCACCTCATTTCTGCGGGGATGCACGTACTCGCGAGTGCGATATTGTATAGCACAAAAAGTATGTGCAGGCAGTACTTGTTGTGCTACATCATAGTACGATGCGATGCACCTAGTGACCACTAGGTGACTATATACTTAAAAAAAAAAAGGGCTTAAATCACATCATATTGCATTGCCAAGTGGCAAATTAGCACAGCACCAAAATAAGTACAAAACGCACAGCACACTCCTATGGGCCCACGTGTATGGGCACCTTTAGGCCTGATTCAGACCTGTTTGCTATGCAGCGTATATTTGCAGGCTAGTGAGCAGGTAGCCCCGCACGAATCCCTGCATTGGCATGTGAGTGTATGTGTACGCTTACACATCCACTCGCATGCGGCTGCACAGTCGATAAATCATTTGATGGTAGCTCACCATCGAATGATTATTTTTCATTCGCAGATAAGTCAGTCTAAACTTTTTTTAAAAAGACTTTTTTTTATCCTGGCTGGAGTTGACCAAATTCGGGGCGCTGCTGACGTCATTTAACATCAGCCCCCTGCACCACCAAGCAGGTGTACACCCAGCGTTTCTATGGGCACGCCCACTGATTCCACCCCCTTCCCTCCCATACTGGAGCGAACCCCCCCACCTTTGTCCCACTGCAAGCGTGTCTGAATCACCCCCTTTATCTCCTTCCACTTTATCTCTCCCTAAGTATTGATACATCTCCCCCCAAGGATGATAATTGGACTGTTTTCAGTTTAAAATTTTCTTTGACGTTTCAGGCACATACTTCGCGAAGAACGCCTCCTTATCGAGCCAATACTGCAAGAACAGCGGCAAGCACGGGCCGACGCTGAAACTGCACGGAGTTACCACCAACTGCCCTCACTCGCTGAAGAAGAAATCCATGTTTCTGGCCAGAGTGCTAGTGGGGGAATACACGACGGGAGACAGCGAATACATCCGGCCCCCATCCAAGGACGGCAGCCTCGTTAACTTCTACGACAGTTGTGTGGATAATCCCTTCTGTCCGCTCATTTATGTCATTTTCGACAGCAATCAGATCTATCCGGAATACATAATAAACTTCGAGTGACTCGTTTCCTAGGCTTTTATGTGTAACACAACTATTGAGACCTTTCATTGACGCAAAAAAAAGAAAATCGGGTCCCGGGAGAATGATCTACAGTACCCACTAACTTGGATCCTTTTTGCTGCTCAAAAGCTGAAACGACATAAAAGTTCCTGTTTTCACACTATTCTTATTTATTAAAAGTTGCAGTTGTATATGTTGGTAAATACGACGATGCCTCTGCTTTTCCTGGTTGGAGTCTGTGCTTTTCAGTACATCCTCTTGTCCTCGCAGAGGTGTTTATGAATGGGACACCTGTTTCCTGCCCTTTACAAGGGCTTATAATAAAACAAATCTGCCTGTCTGGTATACAGGGCATGCTGTAAATCACAGACGGGCACGGGCAGTCTAGCGGGTGTTTCATATTTTTTTTTTTTTTGCATTTTCATGAATATTCAGAAAATAGCTGGCACATTTCATGCGTATTTATAAAAATAAGTGAACCCCCAGAGAAAAAAAGTAAAAAATGGGGAGCGGTATCGTATTGCAGAGTTTTATTGTTTGTGAATCAACAAAGTACATTTTTGTTTTTTTTATTTTTGTAAATTACACCAGCAACTTCTAACCCTGGTCCTCAAGGCACATTTACATAGCAGTGTGTACCTACTCTATCGATAATCGTGTGCTCCCATGCAGACCGTCTATGACGGGCATGTCCAAACTGTGGCCACCCAGCTATCGTGAAGTCCCATCATGCTTTGCCATATTTTTAGTATCCCCCAATAGCAAAACTGTGGCAAGGCATGATGGGACTTGTAGTTTCACAACATCTGGAGGGCCATAGTTTGGACATGCCTGATCTACGATAACCGTGATCAGCTTATCATTCAGTCCAATCTAAAGATATCGTCAGTAACTGCATGTTCTGTTCCGCGAGGGTCCTGGTGATGGCACTGAATGATATGGTTTGGTGTGTACCTGTGGGCTGTACCCTGTATTGTATAGTGTGTACGCTCCAGGTGGCCTGGGCCTTGCCTCTCTGACAGAGAAGGAAGGACCCGCTCCCCGCCTGCCTTCGCTGTGCTGCCTGCACTGAACGAAGCTCACTGCTCCCTGTACACAGGCCTCTTCACCTCTGGGCACCATCGGCCAGTTAAAATGCGGAACCAGATGGTGAGCCAATCAGCGCTTGCGAACTGGCAGCCGCTCTGATTGGCTGACCCCCAATTGAAGAAATCCGTTCCAGGCCCCACAATTTCTAGTGGCAGCCCTGCCTTTAGTCACGTGCTCAAGCATGGCTATCCTAAAAACATGGACTGTTTGTGTGCCTCGAGGACCGGGGTTGGGAAACAGTTAGTTACAGATTATTATACTCTACATGAACATGTCGGCAGATCTTACGCTCTGATTTCTCTGACAAAAGTGCAAGTTTAATAACCAGCCAATTAAGGTACCAGTATGTTTTTGGATTGTGGGAGGCAGTTGGAACACCCATCAGATCCAAGTGGCTGTGGCCAATATATTAACGCCATACATCGACCTAAAGATGGTCGACAGGCATTAGGTCGACATACTGCAAGGTCAACATGGGTCTAGGTTGACATGGGACAAGGTCGACACAAGCATTGGGTCAACATGGTCTAGGTCGACGGTCAAAAGGTCGACATGGGCTTTTTTCACTTTTTTTTGAGCCGACATGTGCCGACAGGTGGTATTTCAAGCCCTACCGTCCACTAGGGCGTGGTGGGAGAATAAAATAGTGTGCCCAAAGCATGGCGAGTGAACACTGTGCACATGTTGACTGTGTCGACATTCGGGTAAAAAAAACAGTGAAAAACTCCATATGGACCTTTTGACTGTTGACCTAGACAATGTCAACCTAATCACCTGTCGACCTTGTCCCATGTCGACCTTGCAGTATGTTGACCTAGTGGTGTTGACCTAATACATGTATAGGAGGCTGGTCCTATATAAACAACGGGGTACGGTCACTAGATTACCAAGCATTAGGTCATCATGGGGGTTTTCACTGTTTTCTTGAGCCGACATGCGTCATTTCATGCCCTACCATCCACAATAGCGCGGTGGGAGAATAAAATAGTGCACCAAGCGTAGCGAGGGGACACAGTGCACTTTTTTAGTGTCTATGTTGACTGTGTTGACATTCGGGACAAAAAAAAAAAGTTAAAAACCCATGTAAACCTTCCCCATGTTGACATAATCACCTGTCAACCTAACCCATGTCAATCTTCAGTCATGTTGACCCTGGTGGTCAACCTAATGCTTGGGAGACCTAATGTATGTCTATACAATGATCACATTCCATAAAAACCATACATTGCAAAAAACATCATTATGTACAGCGTTAAATGGCCTAATTTACTAATGGTGCCCATACATGGTACAATATTTCCGTGCATTTTGAACTAGATCGCATCGCATGCGATTTGCATCCGATCAAAAGCTACTTCATAAAAGCACGTATGGGCACTTTAAGCCTTGGAGAGAGAGTTAAAGTGCCAGCCAAACTGCCATGTTACAGGCTGTATTTGAAAAATTCTAGAAGCGGATTGGTTGGTAATTTATCTCTCCCCTCTTTATATTTCTCCAAGACTTAGTAGATAGACTCCCACTACACAGACCTAGGATTTATTGTATAACATGTACTGTGTTACAGCAAGTACAGACCCAGATTCTGGTGCCTACAGAACAACTTACATCCCTTTTACATTGTTTTGAAAAACAACGCAGACCGCCATTGCTGCATGTAGTAAATAATACAGACCATCACAAGGCAGTGTCTTTTCTATTGACTTGTATATAGTGCAGACCACTTTTCTGATGGCTTTTGTAACCTGAAATCCACCTAGCCCATATGAAATGTAGTTAAAATGTATAGCAGCCCTCTTTTCTGGCAACTGGTGTATATACAATCAGCAACAGATCCTGTATTTGTGTAGGAGAGGGGTGCCTGCGGCCGGACGGATCCAGGCCACTGCACAATGGAGCTGCCAGTGACCAGCTCTTGCACACATGCAATGGTTTAACTAGTCATGCACAAGCCCCCAGCTTCTATATACTGCCTCGGCTGCAGCACATAGAAGCCAGTTCAGGTAGCTTCCTACAGGTCTGACAGTCTCACAGGGAGGGAACACCTCCCAATGGGACTGCCTGTGCTGCAGTTGATTGGCATGTAGGACTACCAATAAGCTGCTGCCAGTCACAGTGTAGTCAGAGCAATAGCGGACCTCAACTGGCACAGTGCATTGGTGGATTTTACTGGAGGGGTTGCAGTTCTGCAGCCCATAGGTAAAATCCGCCACTGTATACAACCAAACAATACTGTAGTGTACGGTTTGTGCATATGTCTCTGACTGGATAGCAGCGTTGGACAGAAAGCTGCTCAGAGAACTCCAGCAGCCAATTGTATTCCACTATACAGTTTTCTGCATTATTAGCCTAGGAGAGTTGCCAAGGGCCTGATTCAGAGATGTATGTAAACCCGTTGACACACAACACCAGTGTTTTAAGTCTGTATGTTTGGGCTAGCCGCATACTACATGTGCAGATCTGGGGCTGAGATGTCGCTTGCATTCCCCACACGTCACAACATGATCTACAGGCAAGCCGCAACAGCATTCCAGAAAAGAGGGGTGCCGCTCCTGTCTTCTGGGTGTGCGGAAGTTGCCGGCGCTCCCAGATCCAGCGACTTCAACAGCGTGATCTCCTGGTCATCTTGAGTAACTGGGGGCTGCGCAGATGTCCAGTGGGCATGCAGTTGATCCAATGAAGCATCTTTAGGAGCAGCGATCTGCAGTGGCCATCTTTGTGAGACCCCGTCTGCGTCTTTTAAATACTGTTTTGACTGTTGGATTAAACTGTGTTTATGCCTCTCTGTACCAGTTTGTTTAAATATCCTGTGTATTTTAGGCTGAAAGGGCTTGATTCTGGTTCACTCACAAAAGCAAATTCTCTCTTTAATGGACAAAACCATGTGCACTGCAGGTGGGGCAGATGTAACATGTGCAGAGAGTTAGATTTTGGGTGGGTTGTGTACTCCAAACATATCTATATTTCAGTGTAAAAATATAGCAGCCAGTATTTACCCAGCACAGAAACAAAATAACACCCAAATCTAACTCTCTCTGCATGTTACATCTGCCCCACCTGCAGTGCACATGGTTTTGTCCATTAGAGAGAGAATTTGCTTTTGCAAGTGAACCAGAATCAGGCCCTAAGTTTCAGTGGGGCAGATGTATTACACCTGGTGAAGAGATAAAGTGGAAGGAGATAACGCACCAGCCAATCAGCTGTTTTAAAAATGACAGTTGGGATTTGATTGGCTGGTACATTATCTCCTTCCACTTTATCTCACCTGGCTTAATACATCTGCCCCAGTGTGAGACGCAGATGATGTGCTGTCTGCACATCTCCTGTACATACAACAGCCTAAGGGGGTGTGAAGTAGGGTGCAGACACCATCCCAATGACATTGACTGCGTCCCATTTTATTGCATTGCCCCCCATGTGTGCAGCTTTAAGCTCCTGTATGTTATATATATATATATGTAATCTACTTGATGTATTTGGTTTACCATGCTATGCTTTATATGTGGTCCAGTTTTTTCATAAACAAAATTAAAAAAGTTTATTAAATGAAGAAAAAAAAATGTATGTATTGGATATGTATGCGCTGAATGGAAAATGAATTTGCTTCCAAGTTTGCAAACTTTAGAATCTACTTTTGGGGCATCCTCAAACACAAGTTGAGTCGTATGAGAGCTGCTAGTAAAACGCACAAGTATATAGTAACCGAAACATGGCAGCTGGATGCTGACTGTATTGTCATTAACTTAACATTCCCAAAATATTCACAGCAAAGCTAATCTAGTGTCTGACAAAGGATGGTTGAATCTACGGCCAACATTTAAATAACATGGGATGTTGCTATGGGCAACCAATCAATCTACTTCATTATTTAGCACCTTCTAGAAGATATTAGATAGACACTATTTGATTTTTGCTCATAGCAACATCCCATGTTAAAAGGAACTCCCATTTTAGTAAATTCCCCCCTATGAGAGGTATAGGCAACCTGTGCAACTACACATCCCAGCATGCCATGCAACAGTTTTGCTATTAGGGCATGATAAAACCATGGCAGGCAATGTAAGGAAGTGTAGTTCAGTGGTTTTTGATAAAATGTCATGTTCCCTTTATGTGACTGGAGACCTATTTGAGCGAGGGGGAATGTTGGAGACTAGAGTGCTCTTCACGCTGGGGGTTATTCTAGTCCATTCTTTCTGACAAAATCCTTCTTAGATGGACAAAACCATGTGCACTGCGGGTGGGGCAGATGTAACTTCTATATTGAAGTGTAAAATCATGCAGTCAGTATTTTCCCTGCACAGAAACAAAATAACTCACCCTAATCTAATTCTCTCTGCACATGTTACATCTCCCCCCCTGCAGTGCACATGGTTTTGTCCATCTAAGAAGGATTTTGTCAGAAAGAATGAACTAGAATAAACCCCACTGTCTTGTGTCCACTACACAGGTCAGTGCATGCTTTAGTGAGCCCCCTAGTGACAGATCCTTGCAGGAAGTAACCTGTTATAGCATCTTCCTTACTCTTCCATCTTCATTCCTCCACACTGTGAAGAAGAAGTGTAAAGGTGCCCATACACCTATGCAATCTGGGCAGTTTTCATGCGATTGAGACACATTGGTGAGACGCATCTCATGAAAACTGGCACGTCGCAGGTGGTTTCGGTGCGATTGCCACAAAGATTTGTCTCAGGCCGTTCAGTCCTAATAGGATCGCATGAGATACATTGCATGCAAAAGGTCTGCATACAATGGCCCTTATTCAGATCTGATTGCAGTACAAATTTGTTCTCCAAATAAGCAAAACCATGTGCACTGCAGGTGGGGCAGATGTAACATGTGCAGAGAGTTACATTTGGGGGAGTTATTTTGTTTCTGTGCAGGTTAAATACTGGCTGCATTATTTTTACACTGCAATTTAGATTTCAGTTTCAACACACCCCACCCAAATTTAACTCTCTCTGCACGTTACATCTGCCCACCCGCAGTGCAGCATGGTTTTGCCCATTTTGAGAACAAATTTGTACTGCAATCAGATCTGAGTAAGGGCCAATGTATCATATTCGATCCTGTCCCCCAGGAAGGTCCTGCCTACACTGCAAGCAAATTGCATGCAACCAGTTGGTGAGATACATCTCACCGGCACCTTTACGCTGCTGAGCAGTAACACTGTGGGGTGGAGCCTGGCCAATCTAACTGCCGCTTATAACAGGAAGTATCAGAAACAGTGGCGGTATGTATAAGAAGGAATTGATATTGGGTGGAGGCCAGTGAAACAATTAACACATCTATGGGCCATTTTAGAATGAAAGGAATTAAGAGCAAACAAGTAAGAAAAATAAAGCACAAGGCTCATTAAACAGGAGCGTAAATGGTTATGCAGCATAAGTATACAATAGCAATAGTAGAAAAAAGTGTGTGTGTGTGTGTGTTGGTGTGGGGGACACAAGGGATCAGCCATGTAGAGGAGACAAAATCGTAAACTAGTTACTGTACACACCGCAGTCACAAGAATTCTAGCCATACCTATGAAGCTAACAAAGGACCAAAATCATTAGCATTGTAACAGGATTTAAATATCTCAAAGTATTATTAGTTAAGTAAAATAATTAACCCGATAAGCCTAGACATAAATACTTAAATGCAAGAAATAAGCTCAATTAACATAAACAATAAAGCAAAGCTTCAAAATGTAAACTTATGCCCCGTACACACGGGGGAGATATATTTCTCAGCAATATATTGCTAGCAATATATTGCTGAGCAATATATTGCTGAGCGTCTCTCCTGTTCATCAGCGACCAGAGATGGTCGCTGATAATCAGGAGACTCTGCCGGGGGAAGAGGCAGGGAAATAGCTGATCGCAGGAGCAAGCTCCTGCGACCATCAGGGGCTGCACACGCGATTCATCGCCGACAGCACAAACAAATCACTGGCAATATGTTCGCTCAGCGACCATATTCCCAGCGATATGTGCTGAAATTGCACCCGTGTGTACGCACCATATAAGTCCCGTTACAGAGCAGGGAAGCAATACTACTGGCCTCTACAAACCAACGGGATGCAGTCACTTTCCCGGCGGTCAAAATCCTGACGCCGAAATCCCGGCACTTTGTCCCTCTGTGGGTGTCCACAACACCCATAGAGGGAGAATAAATTAGTGTGCCACGTCCCCACCTTGTCGGGATTTCGGCGGTCGGGATTTCGGCGGTCGGGATTTTGACCACCGGGATTCCATACCAATCCCGTGCCAACCAGGCGTCAGAAGGCTTATGGCCCACATACAGCGTGCGATGTGATGTGATCCACGGGCAGTACAAAAAGTATGTGCAGCACATACTTTTTGTACTGTGCAATGCGATGCCCGCGGGAGCGCCTATCGCAGCGTGTATGGGGTCCTTTAGGGCTAAATGTAACAGCCTCCGAGTTGTGAAGGTGCAGGACTTTGTGCCAGTCTGCCTGCGTTTTTTAAAGCAGAAATAATTTCAAAGGCAAAACCAACATCAATGTTATACACTTATGCGACTTCTCGGAGGGAAAAGTGGCATAAGATTTCCCTTGAACCACCTGGCAGCAGGAGAGAGATATATATATATATATATAAAATAATGTGGTCCCAGAAAAGGCTCAGGCCCTGATAGATCTGTAGCGCAGAATAGTGATCTAGGGGCTCTAACCTGATGCGCACGTGACCGCACATTGCATCGGATCTTAAACACATTCAATTTGCCAGTTTTCATCCGATTTATTGCCCAGTTTAAGTATAAAAACAAAAGGATCTACAGGAACATTTATTTAACCCCTATACTGGCACTCCCCAGACTGGCAAACCAGGAAAATTCTCGGGATTGCCACGGTCTGTCTCTTAGTGGCGGGCAGTGCTGCTGAGCTGAGCACTGACTTCAGCCGCTGCCCGGCTCCGGCCCCGCCTCCCTCCCCCCGGTTGTGTGCGGCTTGGCTTGTTAATGTCATGCCGCACACAGCCGGGTTGCTGGGGGCAGGGCCGGGTTGCCAGAGGCAGCAACCCGGGAGAGGCAGTGGTGGTTTTTTTAGGAGTGATCCCCAAAACAACTTGCCCAGTGGGGAGCACTCCCTTAAAAAAAAAAAAAACCACTGCTGAAGGGGTTAAAGAACAAAGATATTTTTTTTTTGTCCGTACAACTGATCATAATTTTGGGAGTTGGTGAGTTTGCAAGACCCTTATATTCATTGTGTAACCTGGAGACAATTTGAAAGTTGAAAGGAGCCATCGTATTAGTGCTTATTGGAGGTATGCAATAACCGGATGCTTTAGTGCAGGCATGTCCAACGTTGGCCCTCCAGATGTTTTGAAACTACACATCCCAGCACGCTTTGCAATAGTTTTAGCATTCTCTAATAGCAAAACTGTGGCAAAGCATGCTGGGATGTGTAGTTTCACAACATCTGGAGGGCCAACGTTGGACATGCCTGCTTTAGTGCCTTAATCACATGAATTTGACGCAAGGGATAAGGAACCACAAATGACTCTGAGGCAATGGGATCGTTTCTGAGTTGGGTGCAATAAGAAAAAGAGAAAGTGGTGATGCACCTGGGTATGCTGCTCTGCAGGTGGGGGGTGTTCAAACTGAAATCTAAATAGTCTAAAAATAAAGCTGTGCAGTATTTGCGGGCTACATGCAAAAGTATCCAGTATTTACCCTGCATCATACCGGCTACTTTATATTCTCCTCTCCGGGGTTCTGGGTGCATGCGGGAGGCTTGCCCACCTTTCTGGGGCACTGGGTGACAACCAATTTTCGGTAGCCTCCCGGATGTTCCAGAAGTGTAGGCAAGTATGCAAAAATAAATGTGACTTTCATCACAGTTCGGTTTGTTCCAGATACAAAGTCGCTTGTGTTTTGCATTGCTTTCACCTCAGTTAGCCCCCATGTCTCTATGGTAAATAACCATGACAAAACATGTATACTCGGTACTTGTTTCCTATCTGGGCGCCCACGATTTTAATCACGGGCATCGGGGGTAAAATCGGGGCCATCGCGGCCATCGCGGCCGATAAAAAATCGGGTGCAATGTGCCAGACGCGATGCCCGCGATTTTCCCATAATCAAGGTATCCGCATCCCCTCGCCACGCTTCGGGCTCCGTGGCTCGCTGCGCTCGCCACACTATTCTATTCTCACTCCACGCCCTAGTGGATAGTAGGGCATGAAAAGGTCGGAGGACGCGTACCGCCGCCCCTCGCGGGCTCGCTGCGCTCGCCACGCTTCGGGTTCACGTTGATGGCGGGGTGGCGTCAACTACTTTTGGGGGGACATTTTTATGTTCGGGGGGGTTTTTGCCCCATTTCCCATTGTTCCCTATGATAATTTGGGGAAATTGATCCATTTAACATCGTTTCCTATGGTAAATCGCGGTCATCGCGGGTAAATTGAGCCATTTAACATTGTTCTCTATGGGAAAATCGCGGGCATCGCGTCGGTCGCATCGCATGTCATTATAATGACATGCGATGTACCCGCGATGGGCGCCCAGATAGGAATCAAGTACCGTATACACTACTGACCCAGCAACTAGACGGAAGATCAGACAATAGGGGGTGTGGTCATCCCTCTGAATAAATGTCATTGGTTTAGTGGTCGCTAATTATATGGAAAAATTTTCTTCCTATCCCTGGCTCTTGTCCTCAAGGGAATTAATAAGTCATCATGTCAGCCAGGTAACAAAATTGGGAACTGTGTCTAAAACGGAGCTGATAATCTTTCTACTCTCCAAATAACCTAACTTCTTACAATGTATCTACCCATTGACAGCACCACCATCTCCTCCTCTAGCCCACAAGTGTGTGGACCCCCTGGATTCCTTCAACCATTTTTAGGTAATCCAGCCTTGTAAACCAGAAGTGATAAAGAGGTGATAACACAACAGCCAATCAGCTCCCAGCATTTTTCAAACCCAGCCTGTATCTTGACTGTTAGGAGGTGATTGGCTGGTGCTTAATCACCAGTCAATGTATCACTTCACCAGGCTTAATAAATCTGCCCCATTCAGAGGCGGAACTACCATTGGTGCAACTACCCTTGTCACCCTCCTCCTGTTACACTCTGCCTTCCACTTCTAGTCAACCTCTGACTCTCCCTGTCACTCACTGCCATGTTGAACTTGGGTTTGGATGAATAAGGGGAAGCTCAAATAATAAATTTGCACCTGGGCTCACAACCCACAATTAAAATAGCATAGATAGTTAAATTAAAACTTTTATTAACATGATAAAACTGTAAAAACAAAACACTTTGAGACAAAGTAAAAGCGCTCTTGTATCTAACAAGACAAAAACTGTCAAGATAACATGAGAGCGTAACACAGTACAGAATACGAGAGACAATATAAAATCTCAATGTGAACACAAACAAAGGTAATGGCAAGGTGAACAATGTATAATATCTGTAATTCACTATAACACATCGTAGTAAGGCTGAAGCAGAAGCAACGCAAATGACATTGGCTACAGTACTTTAAATGAAAGCAGTAAATTAAAAACAAAATAATATAATTTAAAAGTCTACTAGGTTAAAAAAAAAGTAATTTTCTCTTGATTTGCTGTGGCCTCCAGCTTGCAAATTTAGCAAATTAGGAATATGAAAACAGAATTAAAGCTTTAAGGTGAATTGACACATATTGCTTTGTTACTGTGATCTTCTTTAAAGAAGGATCGACAGCAGATGGTCCATTGCACACCAGTCATGTGCAACCACAGGACAGCAGATACACAGGTTAGATGGACATTTACCCCTGAGAGTTTGTATAGCAAACATAAAAACATCTCAGGGACCAATTTTTCTGTGTGAGGGTCCAGTAATCAGTACAGAAATGTTATGGAATAGATTCCAAGATTATGGAACCAGGGGTAATTTCAGCGAGTCCGCTGCATAAATAAAAGTGTCTATCAGTTCGGACTTGTTCTGCCTTATAACAGATGGCAGCCTTAAATATAGCAACCAACTAGCAGAAATCTCACTGGTTCCATAATCTCTGAGCCTATTAGATAACCCCCTAAACCTCTAAACAAAACAATAAGTTATTAATTTAGCCATATAATTGCTATATGCCCACATAATGTAAAATGTATTTAGAGTTTGTAAATAAAACAAAAGTTCCTAGAAATGAGTTTGCTCATGATATTGCGAGACCTAGAAGCTGTGGCAGCTCCATAAGAGGAGCTGTAGCACAGTCCAAAATCAAATAGGGGCGCCACACCAACTTCCAGTTAGGAGTGACAGTTGGGGCAGTTGCTGTACCTCCCCTATTTGAATGTTGGACTGTGCTGCAGCTCCAACCTCTGGAGCCTGATCATAAAGTGTGGTACAGGAGAGTACATCTATAACCTATACACAGTGCAGGCAGCCAGTTTGTGCTCCAAGCCAGTATTCATGACCATGCAGCCTAGGAGTTCACTAGGAACCAGACGCACCACTAAGGCACCGCAATAACTTGTGCCTCAGTGTCACTGGTGCCTATGGAATTACTAGGACTACAGTCCATTTAAAACAGGCTCGGCCTACAGGAGGCTGTCTCCCCTGGGTGTAGGGTATAGGCGATGATGTTGAAGCTTCATCAGGTCATTGTAATCCAAATTCACTTGGTTACCCTATCAAATATCTGTATTTCTGCCAATTGTACCGTCCGTTTCAGTTGTTTCCATCGCGCAGTTTGTATAGCTCATTTCCGAGAGGGATAAAATATTTAAAGAGTGACCGGGTTTGTGCGACATTATTAAAATCAACGAGTCTGTACATTGCCGCACAAATGGTCACTGGTGAAAAGCTTCTAGACGTATTCGGTTCGCATCAGCCGAGTGCCGTAATGCAATTCCATAGCGGAGTAACATTTCAATGTAAGGAGGCCAGTACTCCGGTTGAATTACAATATAGGGGTCGTGGGGTGTTTCCAACACTTTGTTGATGAGAGTCTGAAAAATAAAGAGTAAGCGACCGTAAAATTATCAATAGAACATTAGGAATAGCTCCGTATTAACAGATAAAGGGCCTGATTCAGTAATGATCGCATATACCGATGTGCTTGGGAAATCCGTTAGCTGGGAAGTATGGCAGTGTACAGCATGAGGATTATAGTAATATGAACATCGGAGATAAACAGAAGAGAGATAGAGAACGTTTCAACCTCCACCAAAGTTACCAATCAACACCCTGCAATGAATGACCTAATCCACCAACACCTGCAGACTGCACACCCTGACTCTGACCCCCTGTCTAACAAAATGCTGCTCAACCTATATCACAAGTCAATTATTCTCTGTAACCTTTTCAGTGTGCCAAATTCCACATCAGTTCTCTCTGCACTGTATATGTCCCTCTACACCCGCTTCTCTCTCTCTGCACTGTATATGTCCCTCTACACCTGCTTCTCTCTCTGCACTGTATATGTCCCTCTACACCCGCTTCTCTCTCTCTGCACTGTATATGTCCCTCTACACCCGCTTCTCTCTCTCTGCACTGTATATGTCCCTCTACACCCGCTTCTCTCTCTCTACACTGTATATGTCCCTCTACACCCGCTTCTCTCTCTCTACACTGTATATGTCCCTCTACACCCGCTTCTCTCTCTCTCTGCACTGTATATGTCCCTCTACACCCGCTTCTCTCGCTCTCTGCACTGTATATGTCCCTCTACACCTGCTTCTCTCTCTGCACTGTATATGTCCCTCTACACCCGCTTCTCTCTCTACACTGTATATGTCCCTCTACACCCGCTTCTCTCTCTCTACACTGTATATGTCCCTCTACACCCGCTTCTCTCTCTCTCTGCACTGTATATGTCCCTCTACACCCGCTTCTCTCTCTCTGCACTGTATATGTCCCTCTACACCCGCTTCTCTCTCTGCACTGTATATGTCCCTCTACACCTGCTTCTCTCTCTCTGCACTGTATATGTCCCTCTACACCTGCTTCTCTCTCTCTGCACTGTATATGTCCCTCCACACCTGCTACTCTCCCTGCACTGTATATGTCCCTCTACACCTGCTTCTCTCTCTGCACTGTATATGTCCCTCTACACCTGCTACTCTCCCTGCACTGTATATGTCTCTCTACACCTGCTTCTCTCTCTCTGCACTGTATATGTCCCTCTACACCAGCTTCTCTCTCTGCACTGTATGTGTCCGTCTACACCCGCTTCTCTCTCTCTGCACTGTATATGTCCCTCTACACCTGCTTCTCTCTCTCTGCACTGTATATGTCCCTCTACACCCGCTTCTCTCTCTCTGCACTGTTTATGTCCCTCTACACCCGCTTCTCTCTCTGCACTGTATATGTCCCTCTACACCCGCTTCTCTCTCTCTGCACTGTATATGTCCCTCTACACCTGCTTCTCTCTCTCTGCACTGTATATGTCCCTCCACACCTGCTACTCTCCCTGCACTGTATATGTCCCTCTACACCTGCTTCTCTCTCTGCACTGTATATGTCCCTCTACACCTGCTACTCTCCCTGCACTGTATATGTCTCTCTACACCTGCTTCTCTCTCTCTGCACTGTATATGTCCCTCTACACCCGCTTCTCTCTCTGCACTGTATATGTCCGTCTACACCCGCTTCTCTCTCTCTGCACTGTATATGTCCCTCTACACCCGCTTCTCTCTCTCTGCACTGTATATGTCCCTCTACACCCGCTTCTCTCTCTCTGCACTGTATATGTCCCTCTACACCCGCTTCTCTCTCTCTCTGCACTGTTTATGTCCCTCTACACCCGCTTCTCTCTCACTCTGCACTGTATATGTCCCTCTACACCCGCTTCTCTCTCTCTGCACTTTATATGTCCCTCTACACCTGCTTCTCTCTCTGCACTGTATATGTCCCTCTACACCCGCTTCTCTCTCTCTGCACTGTATATGTCCCTCTACACCTGCTTCTCTCTCTGCACTGTATATGTCCCTCTACACCTGCTTCTCTCTCTGCACTGTATATGTCCCTCTACACCTGCTTCTCTCTCTGCACTGCATATGTCCCTCTACACTGTATATGTCCCTCTACACCCGCTTCTCTCTCTGCACTGTATATGTCCCTCTACACCCGCTTCTCTCTCTGCACATGTCCCTCTACACCCGCTTCTCTCTCTGCACTGCATATGTCCCTCTACACCCGCTTCTCTCTCTGCACTGCATATGTCCCTCTACACCTGCTTCTCTCTCTGCACTGTATATGTCCCTCTACACCCGCTTCTCTCTCTCTGCACTGTATATGTCCCTCTACACCCGCTTCTCTCTCTCTGCACTGTATATGTCCCTCTACACTCGCTTCTCTCTCTCTGCACTGTATATGTCCCTCTACACCCGCTTCTCTCTCTCTGCACTGTATATGTCCCTCTACACCTGCTTCTCTCTCTGCACTGTATATGTCCCTCTACACCTGCTTCTCTCTCTCTGCACTGTATATGTCCCTCTACACCTGCTTCTCTCTCTGCACTGTATATATCCCTCTACACCTGCTTCTCTCTCTCTCTCTCTGCACTGTATATGTCCCTCTACACCTGCTTCTCTCTCTGCACTGTATATGTCCCTCTACACCCGCTTCTCTCTCTCTCTGCACTGTATATGTCCCTCTACACCCGCTTCTCTCTCTCTGCACTGTATATGTCCCTCTACACCCGCTTCTCTCTCTGCACTGTATATGTCCCTCTACACCCGCTTCTCTCTCTCTCTCTGCACTGTATATGTCCCTCTACACCCGCTTCTCTCTCTCTGCACTGTATATGTCCCTCTACACCCGCTTCTCTCTCTCTGCACTGTATATGTCCCTCTACACCCGCTTCTCTCTCTGCACTGTATATGTCCCTCCACACCTGCTACTCTCCCTGCACTGTATATGTCCCTCTACACCTGCTTCTCTCTCTCTCTGCACTGTATATGTCCCTCTACACCTGCTTCTCTCTCTGCACTGTATATGTCCCTCTACACCCGCTTCTCTCTCTCTCTCTGCACTGTATATGTCCCTCTACACCAGGGGTGAGGAACCTTTTTTGTGCCAAGGGCCGTTTGTAAGGGGAAAAAATCCTTTGGGGTCCATATGTAAAAATTTCTCGTACAAATTGTCCTGCTGCAGCCATTTGACGCTCTGGCGGCTGCCACTGAATAGGACTGACAGTCTCTGGCTGCTGTTAATTAAGAGGAATCTCGCAAGAACTACCTACTTCTTGCGAGAATTCCCCTGTACTTGACTCCTGGGAACGGGTGGGAGGGCCACTCAAACCGGCTACGGGGGCCGCATACGGCCCCAGGGCCTGAGGTTCCCCACCCCTGCTCTACACCCACTTCTCTCTCTCTGCACTGTATATGTCCCTCTACACCTGCTTCTCTCTCTGCACTGTATATGTCCCTCTACACCTGCTTCTCTCTCTGCACTGTATATGTCCCTCTACACCCGCTTCTCTCTCTCTGCACTGTTTATGTCCCTGTACACCTGCTTCTCTCTCTGCACTGTATATGTCCCTCTACACCTACTTCTCTCTCTGCACTGTATATGTCCCTCTACACCTGCTTCTCTCTCTGCACTGTATATGTCTCTCTACACCTGCGTCTCTCTCTGTACTGTATATCCCTCTACACCTGCTTCTCTCTCTCTGCACTGTATATGTCCCTCTACATCTGTTTCTCTCTGCACTGTATATGTCCCTCTACACCTGCTTCTCTCTCTGCACTGTATATGTCCCTCTACACCTTTTTCTCTCTCTGCACTGTATATGTCCCTCTACACCTGCTTATCACTCTCTCTGCACTGTATATGTTCCTCTACACCTGCTTCTCACACTACTTACACTAACTCTGTATTTATCTTTCTTCTCTCCATTTTGACACTATCTTTCTGAACTACGCTGTTGTAACAGAGCCACGTTTCCTCTATCCTGTGCTATACATATTCACTTTGCATGCTTCCTGCCCCCTAGCCGGGTGTGTTGTGGCATGGGCCACAGTGCAGGGCTGTTAGGGGTCAAGGGTGCAGGTGGAGAGGAGGATAGGAGGAGGGAGAGCACTACTTTGTCCATTCCCTCCTGTTCTCACAGCACTCTTCTTGCATTTCAATCACAGCTCTCTTACTCACCTACCTATCTATACCTGCATCTCTTCTCACTCGCTTCCCTACATCTCAGCTGCATTGTGTACTGTAAGAATTGTGCTGCTACTTGTTACTGGTGCTGTTTTAGTTCTTCTGTTGCTGTTCTGTTTAGTTCTGTGTACCCGGTACTGTTCTATATGTACGGCGCTGCGTACCACTTGTGGCACCTTATACATAAAAATGTAATAATAAGAATATGCCAACCAGCAAGTTAGTAGATGCAATTCTTAGCAATGCCAATGCACAATTATACCACCTCCTGCCCGGATTTGTGATCGCAGTTTAAGAGAAACATTATACTCAGCGGCTGCCATGTCCATATGCGGCTGCAGCCTGATTAAGTCTAACCTTACTCAGGCTGCCTGCTGCATGGCGGCTGGCGGGGCCAAGGAATCTGGCATGACATGCTGGCCACCCTGCCCCTCCCTGCCAATGCCTTTAACCATCAATAAGACAACTCTAAATCATATTTACCTCTAGAATCTCATTCAGTGTCACCAGCTGCTCCGGCGGTTCTTCAGTGGGGCCCTATAAAGCAAAAAAACAATAAATTTAGATAAAATAAGAAAGTGTTCATTTCCATCGTACAAGTTCAACTCAAAGTAAAAACTGACCCATCTCTAAACATCCCCTTAAAAAAAAACAAAACATTAAAATCGTCCTCCTTGCAATTCGTGTCCCTGCGAACAGGTATCAATTACCCCCATGGTCTTTAAAAACTTAACTGGATCATTGAAAACCCCCAGGCCCTGTGGAGCTTATTCTCCAACACAGTTGATATAAGGGTTACAATTGTGGACCATAAACAGGAGGAGAAACTATCTTGGAGCAATCACCTTATGAAAAAGTCAGCTGTTAGGTGGGGAAACGCACTACGGATCCATTGATGTCAGATGTGATTGCTGACACAGAAAGAGGCGCTCCCCGGAGACTCTCCTCATCTCGGCGAGGGCTTCATCACATTACAGCACATACATTCCTGCTGCTGGCCATCACCCAGCCGGTCTGACATTCAAACCCATGACTATACTGTTCAGGTACACTGAACGTCGCTACAGACTCCTACTGCTGGCCGGTAATTTCACCTGCCATTCCAGTCTGTATCGATGCTATGCAGGTATATCGCACCCCCCCCACATTGCTCTACACTTGGGTGCAGCCCAGTCATCACGACACAGGTGGGTCAGACTTCTCAGCATCGGACGGTGGCTGCTGCCCTCAACTACTGGACTACATTGTATCGGCACACAAGCCGCTCTTTACATTCCAATATCCTGGATACTATAGGATTTCTCCTGCATACAGACATTACTTTTAAGGGGCATACACACATTTCTACACACGGAGCGATTTTGTGCAATTTTCTAAGCAATCTGACTAGATTGCTTAGAAATTAAGCACAGATCTCTCCGTGTGTATGCCCTGATAGATTAAATATCTCCTGCTAACTAAGTCAGTCAAAATCTAGTCAGATTGCTTAGCAAGTGATTGCAAATATCTGTGTGTACAGAATGTGAGATACTGATCGCAATCTCTCATTCTGAACCACTAACCGGCCTTTTTTTGCTTAGCACAAATCTCTGCATGTGTATGTGTTCCCCATGGGAGATCTGGACACCAGGAAATCGCCTACACTAAATAGCTTAGCACACATCTCTACGTGTGTATGCCCCTTAGCTCCCTTGGAAATTAAGCACAAATGGCTCCGTGTGTGCAACTCATAGCAATGCGCAGTCCCTCATGTCGCTATCGGTGGCAGAGATCTTTAGCACATGCAGTCAGAAACTAGTCAGATCGCTCAGCAAGTGAGTTGAAATCACTCTGAATGTACAGTATCAGCGAAAGTTATTTACCATTTAAAATAAAAAAAATTGAACCTGGCACAAATGACTCTTTACTCTGCACAGATCGCGATGTGTGTATGGGCGATCCAGCCACCGGGAAGGTCAAGGGAAACCTACATCACTCAGCACTTAAGCATACATCGCCCCTTGTGTATAAGTCTTCAGACTGAGTCATATTATGCACTAGCAGTGTGGACTTATATATCAATCAGAACAATTGGAATTAACCTGGGCATCCATTTAGAGTCCGGATCCTGATGCTGGATGAGAAGACACCGCTTCAGCAGTGAGTAATTGCAAACTAATGAAGTGAATAATTGGAAACTTCCAAATGCTTAATTAGTCCTCCGAGGAAGGGTACAACAACAAGATCCGGTGAGGCACCCCCCGACTTGCTCTGGGGGTGGGGGGTATGGTGCGTGAAAAAAACTGCAGTGATATCGACTGAAAGTCTACTTTTCTCTATTTTAATATCATTACCAAAATGACCAATGACCTAAATGGCTCGAGCTGTCTGGTGGTGGAAACAATGATGTTTGTTTTTGCAAAATGACGGACAATATAGGGTAACGGGTACCTTTTTCTTGTTTGCGCGCTTATCGCTCTCCTCGGGGAGGGGGAAGTGTTGGTCCAAGAAGTTCTGAAATGCTGCTAACAGCTCCTTCCTGTATTCGCTATCTTTTCTGAGTTTCTTTTTCTGCTCCTTCTTAGCACTTGGATCAAGCAGAGAGAAAACCAATGTTATTTCCTGCAATGCCTGTAGAAAGCCACCAGTGTATCTTAGCTGACGGCAGCTCCCCTCTGTGAGGTACAAGAAAAGGGACAGACGTGATCAGTACATTAACCATTGTAATTTGCCTTTCTGTTCTCATAGACTGCATACAATGCTAACATAGCACTACCAGAAGAACAAAGGTATACAAGAATATCCATTTGTGGCGCACTTAACGGTCAAAATAAATACAAAAATTCACTTTTAATCAAAAAAAAATTGTATTAAAATTGATTAAAAGTAATTTTTTATGTTATTTTGACCATTAAGTGTGCCACAAGTGGACATTCTTGCATCCTTTGTTCTTCTGTTTCATTATCTATAAGTGTCTGATGTCTGAGGCCGCACCCCCTAAATGAGAGCAGTGACTAATGCCTAAGAGAAATAAGAGGGGCACTCTGTATTGTTTAAATCTCTGTTAATTATTCACAAAAAGAATAAGGCCTAGTGCGATAGTTTCCTCTCTCGTGTTCATAGCACAACATAGCCTTCATTTGGTGATGGTTCAACAATCACTCACTCAACACAAGACAAAAAAAAAAAAGAGCGAAATTCACATTTCAAGAATGTTGCCATGGTTACTGTAACAGCGTTGTACCATTCAATGTAACTGGGGTTCACTCTGATACCATAATGTTAATGGTATGGGAACCTCTGGCATGTTGTATACATACGAACTGAACACATACATCGTCCAGTCACGCCTGGTCTTCACAGCTGACTATCAAAAGCTTGGCCAGTTCCAAGAAAGATAAAACAGTAATAAATTGTCAAAATAAAATAAAAATCTGGTTACATTCTTCCAAACTTCTTAAATTAAATCCCTATAAAAGCATAATGATGTAGTATGCTACTCCTTATATACCCTATTGTGGACTCCCCCTTGAACTGCCTGGTCTCCTCCGTACTTCTTCCTTTCACTCAGCACACCTTAAATATTTGGGGTTTTTGCGCCAAATCATATCACGTACGCTCTTTTCACCCACTACTGACTCCTATTTGGAATAGTCCCCTTTTATACCTGGGATGGATCATAAATCCTTGCTATATTTGACCCGACACAATGATCTCTTCCCACCAGATATTCGTGATGTCTATAATTCCCTCCCTCCTTTTTATGGGTTTGGCGGTCATTGACCGCTCCATTTACTATAATTTCTATCCTAATCTAACCTTTCCTTCTTAACCCCCATTTTCTCTCATTTAGGGGGGTATTCAATCCCGATTAGGACTTTCCCGACAGTCGGATTCACGGCTGTTTTCGACCTGTTCCCACTGTAACTCGACAGTCGGTATTCAATGTTCCGACTGCTGAGTGTCAGAATGGGCACATTTTGATGGAACAGCCACAAACTCGACAATTAGCGTCCGTTTCTAACAATTCGGATTTGTCTTTTAAAGGCGAGTGCCGCTATTTCTGCTGGCGGAAATAGTGGCACGGATTGAATACTGCCCTTATTTCCTTATTCTTTCACTTTTCCTTCTATTTCTTTTGTTCCTCTTTTGATTCTAAAATTCTATATCATAAAGACCATTCAATTAAGTTTACAGGAGGTACGGATTGTCTTGTCTAGATATAATCATGTTTCTATTGCTCACTTAAAGACACTATAATATTCATGTGTTGTCTATTTTTTTTTCTGATATTGTAACGATTTTTTAAATGCATCTATATGGACATATATCAAAAACCAAATAAATACATTTTCTCCCAAAAAATAAATAAAAAATATGCTTTTTGTACTATACTGGTCTCACATTCGATTCTGGAAATACCTTTTCTCAGACATATTCGCATATAGGTTTTCGAAATCCTTTAGCTTGGCCTGAAGTCCATCCAGGAACTGCTGCTGTTCGCCCAACCACTGCTGTTCTCTAGGGAGAACACAACAGAACAGAGAATGTTTCTCAGCAGAGAACCAAGGCGTGATACACAGGGGTGCTTTATTTGCAATTTATTCCATAAATAAAAGTGTTCTAAGGCTAAGTTCAATATGGCATAAACACACATTTACTTTGGGCGCGATGAGGATTTGTAGTAATGTCACTTTTGCATTATCACACAAGTTTGCGCAATGGGAGCTCACTAAGAGACTCCGTCCTTCAGTACATTCCCAACCTTGGGGTAAATTTGCTAAAGGTTCTAAAAAGGAAAAAAGAGGTGATGTTGCCCATAGTAACCAATCAGCTTCTATCATTTATCTATTAGAGGTGTGTCTAGGTATAGGAGATGGCACAGGAGCAAATCCCTTCTAAACGGCCATACACCTGGGTGATTTTGCCCAGCGTGCATGTTGACCGATGATTCCCAATGTGGCAGCGGCAATGTTCCGGCCCTCTCTTTCTATCTGCAGAGGGGCAGTGTTCTTGTGCCGCCAGATGACACCTTGATAAAGCTGGTGTTTGGACCAGTGAAATGCGTTGGAGCTTCTCCAGATTTGCGGTCATCACTGTTGGACTCACCTGCTTATTTATCTGACCATCAAGTTCCCGTAACACTGGATGTCTTTGGCTAAAGTTCCCTGACACAAAACTATTCCAGCATCAAGCCACTCCCTCAGTCAGCGTTCAGGACGTAACATGCTGCGTGGACTCCATTAATCGGGATTGCTGCATTGGACAGTGCAGGTTATACTCACCCAGCATCAGGTGCTATCTTACATATACGCAATCTGGATTCTAATACTGTTGTTTTATATATGCATTATAATCGAGTGATATTCTCGTGTTATTATTATGGTTTATTAAAATGTTATTTTTAAAATTGATTCACCTATTATTAGTATTGGCGCGCTGCTTTTGATCTTTCTTTTTTCGTCCATTGTAACGTTAGGGGACTGACCATTTCCTTATTAAGTGAGCGACTCCTGAGTCAGCGCTCTTTGGTTTTTTTAACCTTGTGTTATAAAATTGTTCTCCTCATTAACCTAAAGATGTTATGGCTAACCTTGACATTCCAGCTGTTGTTGAACTACACAGCCCAGCATGCCCTGCATCAGTTTTAGCATGGCCAAATAAAAAAACTGTAGCAGAGCATGCTGGGATGTGTAGTTTACCAACAGCTGGAGTGTTAAGGTTAGCCATCACTGCTCTAAAGATTCCAACTTTATGATGCACATTAGGAGTTCCAGGCTCCAATGGGGCAAAGGCTGATGTGAGAACTAATAACATAATATGCTGAAAACTATTTTTGGTTGTAACCAAAAAAAAAAAAAAAAGAATAATAACAACAAATGTGTCTGTTGGTTGACACCAGGCCGTAAAGCACATGATACATCTACCAAGCCAGTAACACCAGGTCATCTGAAGCCGATAAAGCACTGTACAGACTAACCAAACTTAGTTTATGGGATTACTTGGGGGTTCTAGCATAACCAAAACATCATAGGTGAACCGGATACTTGTCGATGGTAAAATGTCCAGCGGTAATGCATTGTCCAGCTGATCTGTGCTCGGAACCGATCAAAAGAAGTCAAGCATTGAGTGTTGGACTTGATACACCGTAGAAGTCCCAGCATCTATTCGATGAAACCCTTCACTCATAGGGAGACTTACTTTTGAAGGGGTTATTCACATTCAGTCGGTCCCCTGCACGTTCGCACAGGGGACTGATTGTTCGTGACTACGCGTAGGTTTTTATGCGCATGTGCAGCCGCTGTGACGCTCGCACACACAAGTCGGGGAGGGGGGCGTGGGGCCGGGCAATTTGCATATGGGAACGCCCAGTATTTCATGGGCTTTCCCATGCGAACTGCCCGGTGACGCGGGTGTGGGCAGCTGACGTCAGCCACGTGTTCTCACACAGGGCGTCTGCAGGTCTGTGACGCCATAGAGGTGTCTCAGGTCTGTGAGCGCTGAGGAAATTATTCGATGGTCACCAACCATCAAAGGCTGCGAATGGATGACTATGCAAATCATCGATTCACATGCCTTTGGAGGGCGGCCGTGCAGGCGACAGACGGTCCTTGGTGGACTCGCAAGGCAACCAGAATAAGGGCCTTGATGTAGCAGAGGTCTAATCCTGGTTGATAATGTTGTGCCAAGAGGAACGTCCACTGGTTCCATGAACAGAGTGTGTGAGCCATAGGTCCTCAGCAGTGAAAACCGTATGTGAAGAGAGAACCCATAGAGCATATGAAGCTTCATGACTCCACAAGCATCACAGCCTTCTCAGAGCCACCCTACCGCTTGTGAGGCCTGTTATACGTTTCACACTACCAAGGCGAGTCACTTCTCCGAACCACCAAGACACAGAGAGCATACCTTTTACATTCATTATTTAGTTTCTTGCTTTCAGCCCGACAGATGGACAGCATGGTCTCAAGTTCTTGGTCAACGTTTTGTAACTGCAAAGAAAACATGCTGTAAAAATGATATAGCGTCGTAAATAAAGTAGGGTATCAGAGCCTTTAAGATATATGTCAGAGGGTATAGAGACCATACCATGCAAGTATAGTGATCACACATCTCCAACATATCCATTAACAGACCCATCACCAAATTGACGTATTGGACTCATTGTGACGGTATAAGGCCTTGTGCCGTCGCTGGCAACATTTATAAGGTCTGGGAGAACTTGAATATACAAGTCCATGTAGGTGAACAGAAGGGTGCCCGATCTAGGTAACAGCCACAGTCCAGAATATTGTCAATAGAATACACAGAAGATGCACTGCAACAGGTTGATGATAAAATCTATATTTTATCCATTGTATTTATCTCCAGTAGGAAAATCTATTTCCTGCACACAGGCAGAACAAGTAGCTACTGTGGCTTGTCCAGTTTATTCACCTATTCAAGTCCAGCTTATGTATTTCAAACCTTCTCCAGGCTTTGTTATGGGCATCTGGGTCACCGCTGTTCTACCGGAAGTTATGAAATGTATGTTTTCCTAGAGTTCTTCCTGTAGATTTATTTATGTTTAATAACTAATCTCAGCATATCAGTATGGGTATGGGTCATAGGCCTTAGGTTGACGCCTGAAATACAGACAGAGCCATCCTCATCTAGCCCTTTAATAGGATTAAGTGAGCCAGAGCTGTCAGACTTAATCCTATGCTAATCCCCTACTGCAGTGGTTCCCAAACTGTGTGCCTAGGCACCCTGGGGTGCCTCCGGACACTTGCAGGGGTGCCTTGTGTTGGTGGACCGGGATATATTCATATTGTTTATGGTCAATGTACCAGGCAAAACCAGTGCTTGTGGCTGCCAATCATAATATATATGGACAAACAGAAGCAAATCCTGACCCTCACCAGATAACTGACATATAAACACAATGCACTTAATTTAATGTTTAATATTTGTTTCTGAATTTATCGATAAGAAGCATTTGGCCTAGGGGTGCCTTGAAAATATTTTGAAGTTCTTAGGCGCCGTGATTCAAAAAAGTTTGGGAACCCCTGCCCTACTGTATTGTTCTATGTATTGTAGCCGAGAACAAAAGGCCTTGGTGAGAAGGCTAGTAGAAGAAGGCTCCATCTGTTGGTCGACATGGGTAATAAAAGAAAAATCTATTTTTATGAACGATGACATGAATACATGGCAGACAGGTGTCGTTCTGCACTGCAACAACAATGGAAACTCACATTATGTATGTATTCTTTTAAATCTACAGCAAGAACCGGGAGCCGGCTGTGCAGTGTGTTACTTATAGAAATGATTCTGTGGAAAAGACAACCTACTCGATAAGTATTATAACAATTATGGGTGAGATTTAATAGGATGAGAGATTCAGAAAAAGAAAGATTTGGTGAGAAATCTCTTGTTTTTTTTTTAAAGACGCAATCATTTACACTTCAAAATCAAACTGGTTGTGCAGTGTAAATGATTGCCGCTTTAAAAAAAAAAAAACCTGGAAATTTCCCACCAAATCTCTCACTTTCTGAATCGCTCATCCTATTAAATCTCACCCTATAAGTCTGCCAATAAAATATACTACTTATGGAAAAGCCAATGAGATGGTTACCTCTTCTTTTCCAACGACGAGCAGAACATCCGCCTTTCTGGAGATTACTAAGAAGCATAAAATAAATTGCAGTTAATGTTTTGTGTTTCCAAGGCAACACATTAGACCTTATTCAGGCCCATTCGCACGGCCGTGTGCTTTCACGTGTAGGCCGATGTTTTCGTTTTGCGCATGCACTGGGTTCGTGCGGCCACGGCAAACAAACTGTTCCTTGGGTGCACGCACCCAGCCTTGCCAACTGAGGGCGGCCATAGAATGATGTGGGTGTTACCCTGCAGGCTGCGAATGGATATTTATGCAAAACATCCATTAGCAGCCAGTGCGAAAGTACGCGCATTGTGAGCCGGCGCACCACCATTTGTAAGGCGGAATCTGGTTAACTCGCAAGAATGTGAAATTGCATCTGAGCAAATGAACCAGAATAACCCCCATTGACAGAAGACAAGTTCTCATTATCCTCGCTGTCTACAAAATCAAGAGAAGCGTTTGGTGCACACATTGCCGTGCTCACTGCGATGCTGTGTGCTGAGCGGGACTTGGCCTGTGTTTAATAGGCAACGCCCCCGCGATCTAGGGAAAGCCAGCGCTTGCAGGACTCAACCTGCGGATAACTGAACCGGAGCCTACTAAATATACAGTTTAGGCTGTGAGCAGTTCTGTTTCTCCCATAATTCTCAATGTATTAACCAGACATCTGCACGCCTTACTTTGTTCCCATATAAGATCCATGTTCTGTAGATTTCCTCTTTAGAGACTTACCGCGTGGTTCCCTCTCCTGCCAATGCTTATGCTCTGCCATCAGGGCCTTCACTTGCATCATCAGCAGATGTAGCTAGAGATAACAAATACTGAGTGAAATAAACAATTACAAATTGATGTAAAAATGATATAGAACAGCGATGCGGGAAGAGGAAACAAATGAACCCCATATATCTACGTAACGGCGGGAGAGGTTTGTCTTACCTGAACCTCAGATTCAGATTCTGGCAACGTCTCGACTTCCAACGCCATATTCTGGCTGTGGCACTGGTCAGAAAACAGTCAGTCAGTTATACAGGACACACAAATGTTGGTTTACATTCATTACTTGTTAGTTTATTTGGTATTCAATGTAAGTGCAATTGTCACCATTAATTCAACGTATTAGATTTAGGAGACGATTCCAGCCTGATGGCTGGGCAGCAAATCTTCGAAGCCATTCAAATTCAGGGAATCCATTCAAATTCACTCACCATTGAATGTATTCCCCCCCGAGTGCAGCGCCAAGTAAGTCCAGACTTACTTGGTGCCGAGATGGCCATGGAAGGGGGGGGGGGGGGGGGGGAGGAAATCGGGCCGCAGCTGAGGTCAGCGTTCCTCCCTCTCGACGGCCGGCATCAGAAAATGCTGGGGTGCTGCCTACAAAAGCCCGGCACCTGTCAATCATCTTGCGAGCGGATGGCTAGCCATTGCTGCTTTGTAACAGGGGACCTCGCGCATGCACACGGTGTAAGGGCCTAATTCTGAATGCAAAGTTGCAGATAGAGAAAATTTCCCATGCAAATCTGCAAACGAACTGTGCAAATATCTCAGATAGCTATCCACCTGCAAATCTATATGCAATTCACTGACCAACAAATCAGTTGGTACTTGTGTAATATCTGGGCACCCGATTTTTTCATTGTATCGCATCACATGCAATATAGTGGCATACAATTCATGCGATGCGATTTTTCATTGTAAAGACCCGATTTTTAATTGTATAGTCACCCATGGGTGATTTTATACCCCCACTATCCAACTACGCATGGAGTTGATTTTATATAGTGTGGCGAGTGCAGCGAACTTTGTGCTCAGTAAACTTTAGGTGTTTCTATACAGACAGGAGAGGTTGATTTACAAATCTGCTGCAAATAGAACGGTTGTTTACAGGCAATACATTGTTTAACATGGAGGAAAACAAATATTTTCTTTAGAGTACACTCAATTATGATATTCCCCAATTGACAATAAAATGATTTGTAAATACTTTTCTTAAAACGTGTCAGTTCCCTTATGAATAAAACAAAAAACGGTCAAACTTACCAGGTTTCTGCAGCACTGTGGGGTCACTATTGTGTACAGTGCAGCAACATGACTGCAAAAAAATACAAAATAAAAAGAAAATAACCAACTCACAGATGTTTTGGCTACTTGCCAAGTCCAGTTGTAGCGGATAGGTCAGGCATGGTCAAACTATGGCCCTCCCGCTGTTGTAAAACTACACGTCCCTTCATGCCTTGCCACCGTTTTTCTATTAGGGAATGATAAAACTATGGCAAGGCATGCTGGGATGTGTAGTTCCACAACAGCTGGAGGGCCACAGTTGGTAATGCCTGGGATAGAGAGTAGGGGGAGGGGCAGGAAAGCTAACAGGCTGCTAACTTTTTTAAAGAAGCAATTGCAGAGAAGGGTTCTCTTTGTAAATCAAGAACCAAAGTATACATATGATAATTAATGTGCTTAGCTAACCTTCTATAGATGGCAGGACTGCATCTGTACACCTTGTGCAGTCCTTTTACATACAATGTGGGAGAGGGTAAGAGGTGGATGTCACGGTGAAAACAAAGCTCAGAGCCCCATTCCCAAACATCTCTGCTCATTTTTTCATGTGCCATGTTATAGCTGGTCACGGAAAAAAAAAAAACTATTGTGTCCGGCATCCAATTAGAGGGCCATTGGAAACACTAGGACAGGTCTGGGCAAACTGTGGCTCTTGGAAAACTACACATCCCAGCATGCCCTTCAGTTTAGCATTCCCTAACAGCACTGGCGGGCACTCAAAATACATACAGTATGAAGTTCCAAGGCAGCCTTCATTGGGTATACAGAAACTTCAGTTTTTTAGCTGAGAAATTTATATTGTGAAAGTATATTAGTAGGTATGGTGTTCACCATAGAGATGTTGCAGTTTGAAGAGTTCCTTTTAAGATGCCTTCCACATCTAATGTTTACAGTACATGTTCACGCTTGGTACTCAGGCCATCAAAAGCCAATCGGACTTTGCCTCATTGCACATAAATTACCAAGGGTGTACCAAGAGTGCAATTGCCATATGAGAGAATGGTAGTATGTGTTGGACGGATCAACGAGTTGTAGCCATAAAAACGGTTTTGTACCCAGGGTGGAAATGTAGGAGCAGACTCTCTTAGTAGAACCTTAAGCTCAGAGAATGGCCCCTTCATTAAGGGGGCTTCACTGAATCATAAGGTGTAGTGCTTAGGCCTGATAAGTGTGGCAGAGGGTCCAAGGTGGTACTTGCCTTCAAGACCTAACGTCTTAAATCAGAGCACCAGAGATTCCTCTGCTGGATTTAGTAGTGCGCTTGTTGAAGTCGTGATCCGTAGAGCTTAATATATTTCTGAAAATGTGGTTAAGACCATGCTCATGACTCCAAAGCTTGTTCGGGTCAAGAACTCCCACAGGACTTTGCCTGGTGTGTAGTGATGGGGTTTTGTAGCTCTTCATTTCATTAGGATGGCTCACTGTTGTGTCTGCGGGATTGTTTGGAAGACTGTTTATAGGTCAAGTTTGTAAAGGTTGAACCATCAGTTTTCTTTCAGTGTCTTTTTCCTGAAGTGCAGACCTTGTTACAGGGAGTGATGTATCGGCAGTCTCTCAGTAGCGCTCTATGTGGTGCGGACAACCTTGCAGCGCCTTTCTTTTGAATCAATGGATTCAGCTGAGCAGGAGTTCGGTAACGGTCTCTTTCATTGGCTATCTCCAGTTATCAGTTTTGGAAGTGAAAGGGGGGGGATTGTCTGTCTTGTAGTTGTACCTTCCTAATTTTCCATGAAAACAAGGCTATCCTTATAAGAGCCAAATCTTTCTTTCAGCTAAAATAAGTATATTAAGGCCCCCCCCATACACTCGATTTGGGACGATTTCACCCATTCCTGGCGCACATTCTATATCCAACTGTAGCCAATGGCCTGGTAGAAAAGATTTTAGACACAAATTCATATTTCATGACATTGCTCCTTTATACTGTACTGCCATTTACATGCAATCTCCAGCTCACAAGACCACAATGATATTTTACCACAATAAGAACAATACATTCTAAATCATCTTATTATCAAGTGGGGGATATTTTGTTTTACATTTGCAGAGGCCTCCGTTACTGGTTATTTGGTTTCTTAGCTAAATCACTCGGACATTACAGTAAAACACACAAACAAGTATGGAGAAGAAATCTAGAACCCAGATTGCCATGTGGAAGACCACGTGAGCGGTTCCTGTAAGATGTAACAGGTGTACACATAGTGCAGAAGCGCCTCCCACTGTCCGGCACTTACAGCATACCTGCTTGATTTGTTCCCATAGCTCCTCCTGCTTCTGTAACAAGTGATTCCTAGACTCCTCGCTGATTTGCATGGTGGAAGTCAGGTCCGGTGCGAGCTCATGCTGGTACTGGGACATATGTCTTGCAAGGTGCTCAGTCTGAAAAGATAAATGTGGGTGTGTAAATAAGAATTAGAGAGCACATGAATGGACATGAATACAGATAAGGGAGGGGTTAGGAACATATTAATGGACATTAAATTTAGGGAGATTTTGTAATGTATAGAAAGGCACCAAACATCCTAGCACTGGCCCTGATTGGAAGGGGGGGGGGGGAACACGACGACGACACATGAATGGACATCAGGACATACAGATGAGGGAGGGCACATGAAGGGACACCAGGACATACAGATGAGGCAGGGCACATGAAGGGACACCAGGACATACAGATGAGGGAGGGCACATGAATGGACATCAGGACATACAGATGAGGGAGGGCACATGAATAGACATCAGGACGTACAGATGAGGCAGGGCACATGAATGGACATCAGGACATACAGATGAGGGAGGGCACATGAATGGACATCAGGACATACAGATGAGGCAGGGCACATGAAGGGACACCAGGACGTACAGATGAGGGAGGGCACATGAATGGACATCAGGACATACAGATGAGGGAGGGCACATGAATGGACATCAGGACATACAGATGAGGGAGGGCACATGAATGGACATCAGGACATACAGATGAGGGAGGGCACATGAATGGACACCAGGACGTACAGATGAGGCAGGGCACATGAAGGGACACCAGGACATACAGATGAGGCAGGGCACATGAAGGGACACCAGGACGTACAGATGAGGCAGGGCACATGAAGGGACACCAGGACATACAGATGAGGGAGGGCACATGAATGGACATCAGGACATACAGATGAGGCAGGGCACATGAATGGACAATAGGACATAAGATCATGAGGCGCAAAGTTCGACCGGCATGCCTGCGCATCGCGATGAATGGTACATAAAATGTGCATACAATCATTCAATTTATCGAACAGATGTAATCGAAATCAAAGGATTGCATGCAATATCTCACAAGTGTATAGGCAGCAATACATAGATCTGAGGTCACACCTCTTATGAACGTAGCGCAGGTAAACTAAGTTGCAAATCAACTCAGCCAAACTGTTTAAATGTCCTTATTTTAAGCCAGTGTAAGTCGGTATTCCAACTGTCGTGCTTCTGACAGTCGGTATTCCGATGTCGGAGAAGCAACCGTCGGAATCCCGACTGTCGTTGAGACATTCGGCATCCAAACGAACAGAGATGGATCTATATCAGGAATGGCCAAACGACAGCCCTCCAGCTGTTGTGAAATAGTGTTACTATTAGGGAATGCTAAAACGATGGCAAGGCATGCTGGGATGTGTAGTTTCACAAGAGCTGGAGGGCTACAATTTGGCTATGCCTGATTTATATGATACTGACAGATTTCCTTTTTTTTTAATGTAAATACATTTATTCCATTCACGCAAATACTTTTGTATGTGCCCATACATTGGGAATATAAACCATCACAAAATACGTAGAGATATTTTGAAAGTTCAAGCAATACAAACAAATCATGTTATCCTGTTGTGGTTTCTTATTTTGGCAAAAGTTTTGGAAGCTGAGTCAGCCACTAAAATCAGCAAATGCCAGACAGTTTGGATTTTGCTCCAAAAGAAGGACAGTTGTAATGTGTGGTTGTGTGTTTAAAGTGTGACATTTCGTCACACTGAATTAGTCACTTGTTTATACTGTTGTGAGCACCTACCTCTCTCAGAAGGTCTTCCATACCGTCCTGCGAACAGACAACAGAATGAAAAAATGAGTACAGAAAGGGTCAACTCATAATTTTATTCACTGTAACACTGAGAGGTAGATTTATTAAGCTCGGTGAAGTGATAAACTGTCTGGTTTTTCTGCCAATCAGCTCTTACCTGTCGTTTTTCAATCCAAGCCTGTAGCTTTACAGGTAGGAGCTGATTGGATGGTGATAAAAACCAGACAGTTTATCACTTAACCGAGCTTAATAAATCTGGCCCTGAGTTCCAAACAATAAATGAGTTGTTTACAGTGCACAGCAATCCCTTCACCAACACTGTGGTTTTATTTTCCCGGTCTGATTTGTTTTTGTGGCTTTTAAAAGACAATTGGAACTTTAATAAATAATGACACACCATAGTGGTCTGCTGCAGCTCAATAACAAATGAAATACCCATTTCCTTCTGGCTAAAATAAAGTATAGTATATGTTCTGGGACATCCATTTAATAGAACAGGTTATCTGGGTTGTCTAAAGCAGTATTTCTGAAACTAGGTGCTCAGGACTTCGAACAGGTCACGTTTTCCAGGTCACCTGGCAGGTGCACAGGTGTATTAATTACTTCCTGACATATTTTTAAAAATCAGGTGGAGCCAATTATTTCACTTCTGATTATGGGCCTTATTCTAGTTCACTCTTTCTGACAAAATCCTTCTTAGTTGGACAAAACCATGTTCACTGCAGGGGGGGCAGATGTAAAATGTGCAGAGATAATTAGATTTGGGTGAGTTATTTTGTTTCTGTGCAGGGTAAATACTGACTGCTTTATTTTTACACTGCAATATAGATCTCACTTTGAAGTAAAACCCCACCCAAATCTAATTCGCTCTGCACATTTTACATCGGCCCCACCTGCAGTGCACATGGTTTTGTCTATCTAAGAAGGATTTTGTCAGAAAGAGTGAACTAGAATAAGGCCCTTTGTGAGGAGACCTGGAAAATGTGCATTGTCCAGGGTGCAGAAGACTGAGTTTTACATTTTACAAACTCTCCATACCGCTAGGGCCCTTGGGTACTTAAGCTCATTCACTTAGTACAGTGGCTCCCAAACGGTGTGCCCTGGCACCTAGTGTTGCCTCATGCTAGTAGCAGTGGTGCCTTGGGTTGGTGTTCCAGGTCCAATTCAAATTATTTATGGACAATTTAATAGGCAAAACCACTATTTGTAGCATCCAATCCTAAAATATGCGGACAAACAGAAGTAAACCATGTTCCTCACTACATAACTGACCCTAAAAGGATGACATGTAAACACAAATTATTTAATTAAATATATTTTATCCTGAAATTCTCAATAAGAAACTTTTGGCTTAAAAGTGCTGTGGCGAGCGAGTGCAACAAAGCCCCTTGCGGGCTCGATGCGCTCGCCACATATTCTACTCTCCCTCTATGGGGGTCGTGGACCCCCACGAGGGAGAATAGCCGGTGGCCATCAGGAACCCATGCGTCGGTATTTTAACAGTCGGGATCCAGACGTCGGGTAAATGACTTTCGGGACCCCTTCTGGCACCCAGCTTAAACACCATACCCTATTTAGTCCTGGACTCTCCCTTCCCACACCCTTTTTGGTAATCCGGACTTCCCTATTGGCTTCACCTCCCCATCCCTGACGACCTGGTCCATAGCGGGAATCTCCCGCGTCTCCCATTTACTGTCCAACTTGGGCCTATGTCCCTTCACTGACCTCCAACAGACGTATTCCCCCTACCTGCAAGCTCGTTCTGGGCATACCTAAAATTTTGACATTACATCCAATGGTACTTGTGTATTATCTGGGCGCCTGATTTTATCATTGCATGCCACTACTTAAGGCATGCGATTTTTCATTGTAAAGATCGATTTTATATAGTGTGGCGAGCACAGCGAGCCCCGCGAGGGGACGCGGATTACTTTACATGTATTCTGCATCCGCTCGCCACGCTTCGGGCTCGCCACACTATATAAAATCAGCTCCATGCGTAGTTGGATAGTGGGGGTATGAAATCACCCATGGGTGACTATACAATTAAAAATTGAGTCTTTACAATGAAAAATCGCATCGCATGATTTGTATGCCACTATATTGCATGCGATGCGATGAAAAAAATCGGGCGCCCATATATTACACAAATACCCATCCAATCTTCCCACAACCCTCCACTTAGAGGGACCCAACCAGATTTGAACAAATATGCTTAGATGACACTCCACCTAAACACCTCGTATCTATAATCTATCAAACGTGCTCAGAAGCCCTGTTGCCTGAACTACTCCCCTTTGTTAAGGCATGGCAATCTGAGTTGACAACTCCTATACCAGATGACCAGTGGCCTACCATATTCCAATGTACGTTTGCCAGTTCATCCTCGATTCAGATTCTTGAGACCCAATACAAAATCCTCTCAAGGTGGTACAGATGTCCGGTACATGTACACCGGATGTTCCCAACTATCCAGGAGCGATGTCAACGCTCCCAAGGCTCCCCGTTGCACATCTGGTGGCAGTGCCCCGAGCCGACTGATTTTTGGACGACAATTAGGAGACTATCCATACTGATTACTGGTACTCCCTTACCTCACACTCCAGAATGTTGGTTGCTCAACTACATGGATATTTCTATCTCACGGTTTAAGAAATCCCTTCTCTGATACTTAATGAATGTTTCTGGAGAACCCAAACACGGCCCCCAATCTCCCATTGGTTCCTGAGACTAGATCGTTACATGCTCATGGAAGACCTTAAGTCTTCCTCTTCCTCCAAACTGCTCTCTAATACATTTACCACCACCTGGTCCCCTTGGCTGCTCTTTA
The DNA here is from genome assembly GCF_055691185.1 of Crinia signifera. Taxonomy (NCBI): domain Eukaryota; kingdom Metazoa; phylum Chordata; class Amphibia; order Anura; family Myobatrachidae; genus Crinia; species Crinia signifera. The sequence continues at coordinate 41,261,008 of NC_139220.1, forward strand.
AAGAAAGCCACGATTATGCATTATATGTTGGTACTCCCTCACTGACGCCTGCCCCACAACCATGACACGACACTGGTTGGATTCTACCTCTCCCTGCTCTTTCCGTTCTCTCTCTCTCTCTTTTTCTCTTTACATTCTTCTATCACTACCTTTATTTTCCTGTCTCATGCTTTTATGCCCCTTTCCCACTGCAGGTCTAAAACGGTAAATTGCCGATTTTTCAGCGCAATTTAACGTTTAAGGCTGCAGTGGGAAAGTGCCAGAGTTGAAATACCGGTTAAAGATAACCGGTATTTCAACCCGTTTTAAAAGCAGAGTCCTACATGGTTAAATACCGTTTTTGAGGCAATGGGAATGCCTCTGAAATGGTATTTAGTTAAAAAAAAAAAAAAATCGGCACCAGGCTGAAAGAGCCAGGGCTGGAATTAAAAAATAAAATAAAATCAGGAAACCCGGCAAATAGGGCTTCGCTGATTTTTTAAAACCAGCCCCAGACTCAAAGGCCGGGGCTGGATCCCAAAATACGGGGGACAAAATGAGTAGGGGTCCCCCGTATTTTAAGAACTAGCCCCAGGCACAACCAGCCAGCAGGGTAATGTCACAGCCGGGGGACACTTATTATATAAGGTCCCGCGGCCAAAGCATTAACCCTACCGACCAGTCAGCCTGGCCAGGGGTCCTGGGGGAGTGGGGACCCCCCAATAAAGGGGTCCCCCCCTCCAGGACTTACCTGACCAGGCTGAAGCCTGGTGCTGTCCCCGGTGGCCCTGTGCGGTGGCCACCGGGCTGATCATTGTGTAAAAAAATAGATGAAAAACCTATTGTTTTAAACTGTGGAACTATGGGCCTTATTCTGATCAGTGCGGCCCGATCAGAATATGCGGCCGCAACCGTGCAGGCGAATCCCCGCCTTCCATACGGATCGCCACCTGCCGTCCGTATGCGGTTATGTGGCGATCCGCATGAAATTGGACGGGGATACGCCTCCTCCGTCTTGGGAGCAGCCCCTGCATTCGATGGTCGCCGAACATCGAATGCAGGGCCGCACGCTCCACCAGGTCCCGCAACACAAGACCACACGGACACTTGTCCGTGTGAAATCATGTATGGGGGCGGGCAGCTGACATCCGGCGATGTCAGATGCCCGCCCCCTACACACGCGTCACGGCCTCATTACCATGCATACGCCCCGCGTTTGCATGGGAACGCCCATGAAACGCGGGGCGTATGCATAGGGTAATGAGGCTAAGTAGCCCCTCACGCCCCTCTACGCCCCCTGTGCGGCGTATAAAGAATCCGTGCGGCGAAATCGCCTGCACATGCGCAGAGTGACCTCTGCACATGCGCAGACGATCAACATCGGCGGTCCGTCCGCATGCGGGAATATCCGCACCGATCAGAATAAGGCCCTATGAGTCCCAGCAAGCCTCCCCCGCAAGCTGGGACTTGGAGAAACACAAGTCCCAGCCTGCGGGGCATTAAAGGGCCCACTGGGTCTTGTAGTTCCACAGTAAAAAAAATAGATAAATAAATACACACTGACACATTATAAAAATAAAAGTTTAATACATACATTACACAAACACACTGATACTTACCTATCTTGATCCCGTAGGTAGGTCCCAGGGTCCGGTGGCTTGGTTCCGGGGCCGGTCCGGGGTTCCAGGGCTAAAGAGTCCGGGGTCCTGGATCCGTAGTAATCCAAAGGGGTACCTGGGGAAAGAAATCCTACTCACCTGTCCTCTGGCGTCCACCCCGGCATCTTCACTTCAAGACGCGCTGCTCCCGGCTGCTGGTACCCGCTCCGCTGTATAATAGAGACGCAGAGATCCTTCTTCCTCTGCGTCTCTGCTCAGAATGAATTCTGGCCAATCAGGAGCCGACTTTCTTGGCTCCTGATTGGCCGCTAGGCGGCCAATAGAATTCATTCTGAGCAGAGACGCAGAGGAAGAAGGATCTTTGCGTCTCTAGTATACAGTGGAGTGGAGCGGGTACCAACAGCCGGGAGCAGCGCGTCTTGAAGTGAAGATGCCGGGGTGGATGCCAGAGGACAGGTAAGTAGGATTTCTTTCCCCAGGTACCCCTTTGGATTACTACGGATCCAGGACCCCGGACTCTTCAGCCCTGGAGCCCCGGACCCTGGGACCTACCTATGGGATCAAGATAGGTAAGTATCAGTGTGTTTGTGTAATGTATGTATTAAACTTTTATTTTTATAATGTGTCAGTGTGTATTTATTTATCAATTTTTTTTACTGTGGAACTACAAGACGCAGCGGGCCCTTTAATGCCCCGCAGGCTGGGACTTGTGGTTCTCCAAGTCCCAGCTTGCGGGGGGAGGCTTGCTGGAACTCATAGTTCTACAGTTTAAAACAATAGGTTTTTCATCTATTTTTTTACACAATGATCAGCCCGGTGGCCACCGCACAGGGCCACCGGGGACAGCACCAGGCTTCAGCCTGGTCAGGTAAGTCCTGGAGGGGGGGGGGGACCCCTTTATTGGGGGGGTCCCCACTCCCCCAGGGCCCCTGGCCAGGCTGACTGGTCAGTAGGGTTAATGCTTTGGCCGGGGGGACTTGTATAAAAAGTCTCCCCCCGGCTGTGGTATTACCCTGCTGGCTGGTTGTGCGTGGGGCTGGTTCTTAAAATACGGGGGACCCCTACTAATTTTGTCCCCCATATTTTTGGAACCAGCCCTGGACCTGGAGCCTGGGGCTGGTTGTTAAAAATCGGGGAAACCCTATTTGTCGTCGGGTTCCCTGATTTTTAATTACCGGCCCCGGCTCTTTCAGCTTGGTGCTGGTTACAGCTGTGGGGGGGAACCCACGCTGGTTTTTTTTAAATCCCCCCCCCCCCCCCCCACATATATTTTATGGGTGAAACGGGTTTTTAAACGGCATTGTGAATGTGCCAAAAACGGCTTTTAAACGGTAATTTACCGTTTAAAAGCTGCAGTGGGAAAGGGTCTTTATGGCTCTTGCCGTTTAAAAACCCGTTTAGAAAAAACGGGAAACGACACGTTTAAGCAGTGGGAAAGCAGCATCACTCTAAAGTTTGTTATTTTCCTCGATTTACAATGTTAATACATATGTTTACCAACAATACAGACTGTTTGCTATTTTGATTTGATACTCTTTGTATCCCATTGAAAATGTATATACTACAATGTATGTTTGTTATCTTATCATAATAAACACTGATTGCGTAAAAAATAAATAAATAAAGAAGTTTGAGAACCACTGACCCTTATTCTGGTTCACTCGCAAAGGCAAATTCCTTCGCAAATGAACAAAACCATGTGCACTGCAGGTGGGGCAGATGTAACTTGTGCAGAGAGCGTTAGATTTGGGTGGGGTCTTACTTCAAAATGAGATCTTTAGGGACTATGTCAAAATCGGACCTGGACTACACTCCGGACCGCCAGACAGGACATCAAAATCTGAAGTCCAGAGCTTGTAGGGTCCGGTCCGGGCGGTGTCCTGTCCAGGGGGGTCCCTGTTATAGCTATGACAAGGTACATGGGGGAGGGGAGATTACAGCCTCCCCGTGTGGTCCGGACCGTCTGGTTTTTGCTACATGCCCGGACCATACAGGGAGGCTTTATTCTACCCCTCCTCCTCTACCTGGTGACAGGTGTCACAGACAGCCCCCCAGACAGGCCACCCCCGGACCAGAGGCTACAAGCCCCAAAATGCAGCGTTTGTTGTTCAGTCCGGGGGTTTTGTCCTGGTCCGGTTTTCACCCATACCCAGATCTATATTGCAGTGTAAAAATAAAGCAGTCAGTATTTTCCCTGCACAGAAACATAATAACTCACCCAAATCTAATTCTCTCTGCACAAGTTACATCTCTCCCCCCCCCCCCCCCCCCTGCAGTGCACATGGTTTTGTCCACTTGAGAAAAAATTTGCCTTGGCGAAGGAACCAGAATAAGTCCATTCTTAGCAACTGCCATGTTCAGTTTTCATGTTGTGAGTAGAGGGTCTAACCGATATATGTCTTATGATATAGGACTTCGGTTTATTCACGAAAATGGGATTTCCATTGAAGATGGAATGTTGCTCAACCAAACAGATTCTATTATCTTTTGGAAGGTGATAAATAAATATGAAGTAGAGTCTGATTGGTTGCTATGGGCAACATCTCATCTTTAATAGATCTCCCATCTTATAAAAAAAAACGGTACTTGTGGATTATCACGGCTCCCATCGCATGCCATATATAGTGGCATGCGATGCGATTTTTACAGATTTTTGCCGTTTTTGACAAAATCGTATGCAATCGCATCGCATGCGATTTGATCGCATGCGATCGCATACGATTTTGCACTGAAAAGCATCCAAATGCATTGGAATTAGTATTAAACATGTTCAATGGCCCCCAAATGGCATTTTTGAGGCTGTACCACCCCCACTATCAACGCGAACCCGAAGCGTAGCGAGCCCGCGAGGGGCGGCGGTACGCGTCCTATGACCTTTTCATACCCCCACTATCCACGTCGGCGTGGAGTTGAGAATAGAAAGTGTGGCGAGCGCAGAGAGCCACCAAGCCCGAAGCGTGTCGAGCGCTTCGGGCTTGGTGAAGGTATCCGCGCCCCCTCGCTGTGCTCGCCACGCTTCGGGCTCCGTGGCTCGCTGCGCACGCCACACTTTCTATTCTCAACTCCACGCCGATGTGGATAGTGGGGGTATGAAAAGGTCGTAGGACGCGTACCGCTGCGCTCGCCACGCTTCGGGTTCGCGTTGATAGTGGGGGTGGTACAGCCTCAAAAATTCCATTTGGGGGCCATTGAACAGGTTTCATACTAATTCCAATGCATTTGGATGCTTTTCAGTGAAAAATCGTATGCGATCGCATGCGAACAAATCGCATGCGATGCGATCACATGCGATTTTTTCGCATACGATGGCCATCGTGGGAGCCGTGATAATCAACAAGTACCAAAAAAACCCAGGCTAACTTCACGGAAAAGGGTCTCACACTAAGTTTATGGTGAGTGCAGGCCTTTGCCCACTATTAGGAACTCATCATTATTTTTGATCATGCATCAAATTTTACCTGCAGTTCTACAAATCATTACTATGTTTGTCACAAAGTAGAATCACCCGACATAGCAATTCAATTGTTTCAGGCACCCCTTAATTGTCGCACCCAAAGCATGGAGTTTAGCAGAGTAAAATGGAAAGCTTATCATATTTCAGAACCAGTCACGGTACCTTGCATTCTGGTGGAAACTATGCAATAAAGAATACAGCATCTATCCTTATATATCAATGCCTATTTCCCTATAGATTGTAAGCCAACGTGCCTGGGAACTCGCGCAATGCACTCCTGGGACCGCTGGAGACGAAGCTGAAGGCCTGCCGTGGACGCCGGGGGACTAGGTAAGTATTAAAAAAATTGTTGGGGGGGGACATCGAATGGTTTTTCCACCTTCAATGCAGATTCGATCCCGTTGCGTGCTCCCTTGTAGTCTAAATTGAATAGAAAAATAGTCTTGGCAGGCATGACTATACAGTGCAAATCTAATGTGTTCACTGCTGAATTTGATTCATATCTCCTTCCTAGAATCAAACATAAAACCAAATCTCACCATGTGTACCCACCAGGAGACTGTGAGTATTTAATGTCAGAAACCCTCCTCCTGGGCTGCCCAGTGTTTTTTCAGACACACCCAGAAACCGCAAGATTTTACCCCCAGCCAAGCTCCACCCACTTTGTGTTTACAATACATATGCATTTTCAGTTTCTATTTTCCTGTGCGCATGCAAGGGAAAATAGTATCAATAATCGCAAGATCTGCGAATTCTCAGATTAGCCATTCATGCTGAATTAGGCACATAAATGGTTAGCTGCACTGGGGCAGGGACTAATATAAATGACTGGAATATTCTGTAAACCAAAGAGTGATGTGTGTGTTATATAAATTACTTTGAAAATGCTGTATAATTCAGCCAAACAACCACCTGCCGGACGCATGGTTACTTTACATAAACATATAGGGGGACATTTACTAAGATGGGAAATCTGTTTCACATGGGATGCTACGCAAAAACCAATCAGATTCTATTTCTTTTTTATTTAGCACCATCTAGAAGATAATAGATAGAATCTGATTGGTTGCCCATAGCAACATCCCATCTTAATAAATTTCCCCCATAGTGTTTATTCTAGCACCCTGCACCTTTCAAAATCCATGCAGTTCCTCTTTTCTACCTGGGGTGTCATGCTCCGGTGTGGTGCTTCTATCACAGTTTGATCTGTATTTCTCTGCTGAAATATATGTCAGAATGTGCTAGTAGCACCACAGCAGTGAGCGACTCCCCAGGCAGAAAAGAGGAACTGCACATGTTTTGAAAGGTGCAGGGTGCTAGAATGAACACTAACTATACCTATGTATATTCTGTTGTATCTAGATCATATTCATCCAGTACATACATCAATCCCATCCACACACCAGTATCTACTGTATGCCTTGTTCATACAGTAGATCAGGCTAACTGTGACACAAAAATTATAGTGGACCAATTTGTATTGCGTAGATCCAGGTGGGTGAATGTGTACATTTAACATGAATCAAGTAACAGTTGTGTGTCTGAGTAATTTAGATCAGGGAAGAGGGGTGTGTGTGTGTGCCCAGTATGAATCAGTGAAAAGGGATTTGCATGTGTGTAGTGTGATGTAGTGGGGTTCGGGTAAGAGGTGTGTGTGTGTGTGTGTGTGTGTGTGTGTGTGTGTGTGTGTGTGTGAAGTGTGGATCAGGGAAAAGTCTGTAGATTTGGGGGGGTGTGTATTGAGGATCAGGGAGGTGTGTCTAGGTTGGATAATGGAATAGCTGTGTGTGTGTGTGTAGTGTGGATCAGGGAAAAGCTGTGTGTATGTAGTGTGGATCAGGGAAGAACTGTGTGTGTGTGTGTGTGTATATCAATGAAGAGCTGTATGTGCGTAGTGTGGATCAGGGAATAGCTCAGTGTGTGTGTGTGAGAAAATTGTGGATCAGGGAAGATGTGTGTGTAGTGTGAATCAGAGAAGAGCTGTGTGTGTGTGTCTTTGTATAGTAACTACAGTACGAATCAGGGAAGAGCTGTGTGTGTGTGTCTTTGTATAGTAACTACAGTACGAATCAGGGAAGAGCTGTGTGTGTATCAGCAGGTGTGTGTGAGCGTCGCACACTGTGACAGGCACTACAGATCTCAGAATGCAATGTTATGCACGTTACCATGGTGACACAGATCCGGCAACCCCGCGGCCCCCGCTCGGCGCTCTCCGGCGTCTGCTAGGTACAGATGGAGACTCCTCACACCACAGCCTTGGCCGAGCACATAGCCTAGAGATCCCAGATTCGGCGCGCCAGCCGTGGATTGGCTGACGGGCGACCGTGACGTCATCATTCGAGGTCGCCGGCTGGTGTCAGTCGCAGCGTGGTGACGCGCGGAGAGAAGGTGGCGGTGAGGAAGCGGAGAACACGGAGAAGCATCAGGTCCAGCTCCTCATCCTCCGGCAGCGGGATGAGGAGGACCAGCAGCGGCAGGGAGCAGATTAGGCTTGGATCAGTCCCCTTACACCCAAGGCATCCTAGATAGGGGAGCGGAAAGGTGCCTGTCCATTCATCCTCATACGGTCATACCCTTTTAACAGTTGCCACCCCCTGACTGCTGGCCCTCATCCTCACAGCGCCCCCTGACTCCCGGCCCTCATCCTCACAGCGCCCCCTAACTGCTGGCCCTCTTCCTCACAGCGCCCCCTGGCTGCCGGCCCTGGCCCTCGCAGCGCCCCCTGGCTGCCGGCCCTCATCCTCGCAGCGCCCCCTGGCTGCCGGCCCTCATCCTCACAGCGCCCCCTAACTGCTGGCCCTCTTCCTCACAGCGCCCCCTGGCTGCCGGCCCTGGCCCTCGCAGCGCCCCCTGGCTGCCGGCCCTCATCCTCGCAGCGCCCCCTGGCTGCCGGCCCTCATCCTCGCAGCGCCCCCTGGCTGCCGGCCCTCATCCTCGCAGCGCCCCCTGGCTGCCGGCCCTCATCCTCGCAGCGCCCCTGGCTGCCGGCACTCATCCTCGCGGCGCCCCCTGGCTGCTGGCCCTCATCCTCACAGCGTCAGTGCCCCCTGACTGCCGGCCCTCACCCTCGCGGCGCCCCCTGACTGCCGGCCCTCACCCTCGCGGCGCCCCCTGACTGCCGGCCCTCACCCACGCGGCGCCCCCTGACTGCCGGCCCTCACCCACGCGGCGCCCCCTGACTGCCGGCCCTCACCCTCGCGGCGCCCCCTGACTGCCGGCCCTCACCCTCGCGGCGCCCCCTGACTGCCGGCCCTCACCCTCGCGGCGCCCCCTGACTGCCGGCCCTCACCCTCGCGGCGCCCCCTGACTGCCGGCCCTCACCCTCGCGGCGCCCCCTGACTGCCGGCCCTCACCCTCGCGGCGCCCCCTGACTGCCGGCCCTCACCCTCGCGGCGCCCCCTGACTGCCGGCCCTCACCCTCGCGGCGCCCCCTGACTGCCGGCCCTCTCCCTCGCGGCGCCCACTGACTGCCGGCCCTCACCCTCGCGGCGCCCCCTGACTGCCTGCCCTCGCGGCACCCCCCGCCACAAACAACACAAACACACACACAGATGCTGGCTCACACTTTCTCCTTCTCACATACCAGTACAGCATGTAGCACACTTGGGGCCACTGTAGTATACCTTCTTTTGCAGAGTTAGAAGTGTCTTATTTTTTTTCCCCAATTCTCTTGTTACATTTATTTATTTATTTATTTATTTACAGTTTCTTATATAGCTCAGCAGATTCCGTTGCTCTTTACAATAGTAGACAGTGATAAAATAAACTGGGTAACAACAGACAGACTTGGAGGTAGGAGAGCCCTGCTGCAAGCTTACAATCTATAGCAGTGATTTTCAACCTTTTTACCTTGTGGCACAGTAAATAAGATTTAAAAATTGCCAAGGCACACCATGTGTTCCCCACAGGTCAAAACACATTGGTCCCCACAGGAAAAAAAAAACCTATTGGCTCCCATATAAAAAAACTATCACACTGGTCCCCACAGGTAACAAAAATAAAATATATTGGCCCTTTACATTAAAAGAAGAGACCAGTGAACAACAGTTGAACTGGTGGTTGCAGTAATCTCTGGATCTGGTGGCACACTTGACAACAGCTCAAGGCACACTAGTGTGCCACGGCACAGTGGTTGAAAAACACTGTTCTATAGGGATATAGGAGGGAAACACAAGGACAGGCATCGGTAATAGCATAGCTTGTAGGTCCAAATGGGAAGCTATTTAATACATAAGTGCCTCAGAGGGTTAACATAACCTGCATAGTATTTCTATTCTATTCTAACCAATAATGCATTGATTGAGGTTGCTGTTTCTATAGTATTAGCCAGTACTTCGTAGCCTGTGCTCAGGGTTTCTTTAGGTATGGGTAGTTAGTAGTTGATGGACAATGCTTTTTTTTTTTATTGTGTAGATTTTATTGAATTTAAGTGAAATTTGATGTACAATTATACATTACAGTAATACAATATTACATTATTAAGCAATGTAAGACAAATAAAAAGCGAATGAAATGAACGTATTCTTGTCATTTGTATAAATAAATCACTGCACCATATCTATACAACACGTATTCAATGCCATAATTCATCCCTGTTTTGGATTCGCTGCACAATCGCCGGGTTCCAGAGGGCTGGTGCATTCTCTGCCAGCCCTCCCTCACCCCCTATTTAATGCCTCAGGGGCTCGCTGCCCCAGGCAGCGAATTTTAACCTCTCCCTGTGAAGGCCGCAGGGAGCCGGGGAATGGCAGCAGGCAGGGAGATGGAAGGAAGAAAATGGTTGTGATAACAACCAATTAGGCGCTTGTGATGGTATGTGTTGTGAAGCAGCTACTAAGGAAGGTGGTGAGAATCCATACAACAAAGAAAAGGTACAGAAAAAATAGTAGCGCTAAACAATGTAAATTTATAAAGAATTTAATAAGACATAAAAAAGATAAGGTTCATAAAAGCACAATAAAAGAACAATAAAGCACTGGCACCTATTAGAACTACTAAGTGTATCGGTCTATTCCTAGTACACCGCCAATTGATTTTTGAAGAAATTCCGGATACAGTTAAAAGTCTGTTATAATGGAAGCCTGTGGGGGTGAAGGAGGGCTGGCAGGGACACAGGGAGAGCCCTGGCAGAGCTGGCAGGGGACTGGGATAGGAGCCGCTGCACTGGTCCCACTCCTGCATATTTAATGATCGGGACCAGTGTGCAGTGAAGATATGAATATTAATGAGCGGCTCCCGGCCCCCTGCTGGCGAATGTGTAAAAAAATAATTATGTAAAATTAAATATATATTCATGTGCTGCAAGCACATGAATAAAAATATCATGCCCCTTCATCGAGATAAATTATATATATAATATGTTATTGTGGTGACTGCCCCTCCCACCAAAGACTATGTATTCCACCTATCCCATTTTGCTTGATACTTAAGGCCCCCCCCATACACAATTTATTTTGCTTTGAGAATCTGAGTTCCAGGAGGTTCTCTTGGAAAATAATTCAGCTTCTTGGTAAAATGTTATAAAACTTCTTCATAATGGGAAAACCACACAGTTCCCAAACTGTGTGCCGTGGCACCCTGGAGTGCACTGGGGGACTTTTAGGGGTGCTCTGATTTGGTGGTCCATGACCAATGTAATAAGCAAACCTGCTGCATGTCACACCTCTGGGTAATGGGATTGCATGCAAAAGGATTTCATATGATCTATCGCAGTGGTCGCCTACCTTATTTGGGGTGTGAGCTACTGGAGAAAAATGAAACCATTTGAAGAGCTACTAATAATTTTTTTAAGAAAAATCTGCTAATTTCTCATGTGGTACCCTTATCTGTCTGGCCAACTTCCAATGGATCCCCTCTCCATCTCGCAGCGACTCCCAACTACCTTCCCACTTATCTCTGTGGGAGTGTCAGCTGTTCTGCTCTCTCCCACCAGTGGCTACCGGTGGTGTGCATCTTCATGGGTCCCCGGTACAGCCTCCAGTCTGCTATGGGACAATGACTCTGTATCCCTCTGCAGCTACCAGTGGCTTCCGGGTTCTTTCTTCCTGCCTTGTGGTGGCTCCCGGATTCAGGTCCTTATTTCTGGCTCTAAATAACAGCTGACAGCAGTACTGTAGGTAGGCGAGCTAGCCAAACTATGACTGGGAGCTACTGGTAGCTCGCAAGCTACAGGTTGGAGACCACTGATCTATCGTATGTGCCACCTGGGAAGCTTTCAGCGGTTCAAGGGGCATCATATGTGACCTCTCCCCTCGGAGAAGTCGGTTTGGTGAGTTATTTTATTTCTGTGTAGGGTAAATACTGGCTAAGTATTCTGGTGACGGTGTGGGATTCTAGGTTGCAATTTGGCATTATTGTGGTCAGGACATTAGTATGAGTTTCCGTCTGGATGTCCTTTTAGATGTGCCCTGATTCAAATGGTCGAATCTGCAACCGTTTTTTGACAACATACGCGAGTAATTCAACAATTTTTCAGACTATTGGTAAAATCTGCACTGATTGAATACCTTAATTAGACTTTTCTGCAGGGTGTGCTACATGTATGTCCCCAATCTGTTCCACTGACCCCCCATTTGGTCCTGGGGACACCTCAGCTGCCTTCTTTGAACCTCTGTTGAAATAATGTTTTTTTATTCTCTTTCTCTTGACTGTTGCTTCCACTAGATGAGAGCTGATATATGTCTTCTTGGTTCTCCTCTCCTGATTTTCTCTCTGTCCAGGTGGTAATCTGCACTCAGCAAGCTTCCTGAACAATGAGGTCTCCTGGTTTTACCCAAACCAGGACACCATGGTATCGTTTTTCATTCTTCTGATCCTGACAGTCCTCTCCACTTCTTAGCTGATGTCCAGGCATTGTGGCTTTGGGGTATATTCAATGCCGTGGGTGAGCGGTGAAAGCGAGCAGGACTTCCTGCTCGCTGTCACCGCTCCCCCTGACAGTATTCAACTGCCCCCCCCCCCATTAGCCGATTCCTCCTTGCTCTGTTTTTTTGTGCGAGGGGGAATTGGTGTATGCAGCTGTTTGGGGGGATCCTTGCCGTCCTGTGACAGTGAGGATTCCCCTGGAACGTTGACTAGGGCGAGCGGCCGGCGACAGGGTTAAACGGCGATGATTGCTGGTTTTCTGCAATCCTCGCTGTTTAACCCCCTCGCCGGCCGCGGCGAGCACCATTGAATACTGCCCTTTTTGTTTATATGCACCAGGTTGCTTCAGATTTCTTCTGACTCTTGGGGGGGCAATTTTTTTTTTTTACAACAAGCCAGAAATAATTAGCGATTCTGGCAATTTGTTTTAGCAACGGGAATGTGCACTTTTTTAGGCAAGTCAAAATAAAAATGGTGTGTATTGGACCTGGTGCGTATCTCCTTCAGTGACGTCAGCCGGACCTCCGCCGAACATGCAATCGCTAACAATCTAGTCACATTTTACAGTGTGTTTAGATGATAGGAGGGATCGTTAATGACCTGTTGGTTCATGTATCATTAACGATATAGTGGGAACACAGCTTAAAGGAAAACAGTGTTCTGGGACTCGTTCTATAACAGCTATAGCGCCACTGATTGCTCAAGATTGTCCTGTAATTATCCTTTATTTAGATTAATAGAGTCCAATTAAGATTACTATAGAGATTGTTTTTTTTTTTACTGATGACTTTATTGAAAATCAATTGCAGAAGTTAATAGACTAATAGCTTTTTCTTAAAAATATATTAATTTGCGTATTACCTTTAACAGGACACTAGATGGCGCTGTCTCACTGTGACATAACTTTTATTACTTGCGCATGAAATGTTGAAGCAAGCATTTGCTGCATCTGTGAGATTCCAGTCACACGGCTTACTTTGATGTAAGGCTTCTACAATTTGTGTCCACGTTACACATCCTGTTAATTATATTTATTTTGTTCCAGGGGGTCTTTATTCAGGCTTATGCTTTTCAATTCATAAATGTAAAACTACAGATCCTGGTCATATATAGCGATGATGAAAGCAAGTTTATATGTCATACATAGCATACTTCCTACCAGGTACATACCTTCCTGCCAGTTGCTGTTCCACTTAATTCCACCCAGAGGTATTTCAATGGGGTCAGCATCACCAAACCTTTCCCACGCGCCTGTGACAGGAAAGAGGGAGAGTGAATTGTGTAAAAAAATGCAGCGCTTTTGTCTTTGGGTGCCATACGCCATTATTAAAAGATACAAATATTTATATTATATTTACCAGTGTTCGTATTTTTTTCCCCACATACCTAATGGTAAATCCATTACTGACACTTACACCAACTCAAGCAGCTTTGCACAGTCCTATTTTTTGGAAAGGGAACAGAATAGTTCCCTTTGTGTATATGGTAAAGTAATACTCACCCACTGGCATATCTATAATGGGTTCAGGGTGGTCTCTGGCCAGGGGGCCTACACTGCCTACTCTGCACCCAGAGACAATATTTACAGGGCCATTGGTGCCTCTGAAACCTATAACACTAAAGGAGTTCAAATCTAAACATAATATATTGATAGGTTGATGATATATAATACTCTGGCGCAGGGTTAATAGGATTTCCCTGTTTTTAGTACATTACAGCAGTGAAACATGGGTCCAGTCCAGGTTTTGGTTTGAGCTCGGGAATCAACTGCAGCTAAATTCTGTGGCAGGTCATATACTCCTGATGCTAGAATAGCTGGCCAGGTGATAGGCTGCGGCTCTGAGATTACCATAAGAGTCATTTGCCTGTTAGCCAGGATTGTTACTATGGGCGGTATTCAATGAGCCTGATTCGCCATGTTTTTATGGCGAATTTGTGCTGTTTGGCGAATTTTTGACTAAAATGGTGAATCACCCTATTCAATGACCAGATTGCGAATACATTTGAAGGTTTTTTTCGCCATGATTCACCGAGTAGCAATCGCTATCTTTTTATGGTGAAGTGGAATGTGAACTTTTAAAATAAAGTGTTTTGTTTTTTATATTTGGTGTCAAAAAATCAGGAATTTTATTCTGAGGAGGGCATGCTATTTTTATTCATGTGCTGTAAGCACATGAATATATATTTAATAAAAAAAATATATTTGTATGTTTTTTTTTTTTTACACAGCAGCCAGCAGGGGGCGCCGGAGCCGAGCCGCTCATTAGATATTCATATATTCACTGCACCCGATCGTTACATATGCACGATCGGGTGTAGTGAATATACCCGGTCCCCTGCTGGCTATAGGGGGTGGGCAGCCTGTGCTGCCTGGCACCCGGGGAGCCCACCTCCCCCCTACAAACGTTCTGGGGCAGGCAGAGAGACTTCCATCTCTCTGCCTGCCACCGTCCTCAGGCTCCCTGCGGCGTTCGCCACAGGAGCTCATATACGCCCGTCAGGGGCAGCAAGCCCCTGACTCGTTGAATACCGGAGTCAGCGAGGCTCCGGAACGTGGCGAATGTGCAGCGAATCCTAAACAGGATTCGCTGCACGTCGCCGGTATTCACATTTAATACCGCCCTATGACTGTGGAATACAACACTGTAACCAATAACTGCTGATATCCATGTATATGTCCTAACTGATTTTGGAGAAATAAAAGTGCTGTTTTAACTTTTATGTGGCACAATACATACTGCCCAAAACTTTTAGGCAGGTGCGGAAAAAATGCTGCAAAGTAAGAATAAAAAAATAGTAAAAAATTGTTAATTGTTTATTTTTATCAATTAACAAATTGCAAACTAAAGGAACAGAAGAGAAATCTAAATCAGATCTATATTTGGTGTGACCATATTTTGCCTTCAACACAGCGTCAATTCTTCTAGGTACACCATGACAAAGTTATGGAATTTGTAGGATTATAGTCAAGTGTATAATTATCTAATAATACCAAAAAGGTTTCGATGTTCATCATGTATATATGTATGCTGAAACACAGTCCTTAACTGAAACAGAAACAGCTGTCCAGGAGGATTAAAACGGTCACGCCATACACCATGCTGAGCCAGCACAGCAACAAGACACAGGGTAGTTATTCGGCACCCATAGCCAGATTAAGGGTAAGGTGCATGGGGATACTGTACCCAGGGCCCTCCTCTGTCAGGAAGATCACTGGCTGGAGCTCACTGGCATCACTAGATCTGCATACAGTATATGGTCATTTATACAGCCCGGAGTGCTGTATAAATGCTCAAAAAAACAGTGAAAAACCCCATGTTGACCTTTTGACTGTCGACCTTGCCCATGTTGACCTAATGCTTGTGTCGACCTAATGACCTGTCAACCTTGACCCATGTTGACCTGAACCCATGTTGACCTTGTTGCCTGTCGACCTAGTGGTGTCAATCCAATGCTTGTCGATCTAGTTGCTGTAGACCTAATGACCGTATCCCCTACATCAGGGGTGGCCAAAAGGTCGATCGCGATCTACCCGTCGATCGCGGAGGTCCCGCGGGTAGATCACGATCAAATTCCCAGCAGCACATAGCTGCTGAAGCCTCTGGCAGAACAGAGGCTTCAGCGTTCCCAGGCATGCAGTGCGCGGGTGCACATGTGACGTCACCCGCGCACTGGAAGAGTGAAGCAAATGTTGGAGCCGACTTCAGCAGCATGTATGTTCAGCCCGCTGTGGCAGGACAGGGAGCAGGGAGGCTCAGTGGCGGCAGGACTGGGAGCGTTATGTAGCAGCCGACACTGGAGGCTCAGCTGCGGCGGGACAGGAGTCTGTGCGCACAGTGAGTGACAGCAGGGAGGCTCAGCAGCGGCAGGTAGCTAAGTGCACTGTGCATGTGGGGAATAAGTTTTTCCAAAGGGTTTTGTTTCTACAGTATGTGTTGTTATGCTGTGGGAGGGGGAGGAGCTCTCTTTATAGATGTAAGTTCATCCCAATTGCTGCCTGTAATGGAGTTTTGTGCCCCTGAAAAAAAATAATTATATATATATATATATACATATATATTTTAGGGGCACAAAACTCCAGGCAGCAACTTGGATGAACTTACATTTGTAAAGAGAGCCCCCCTCCCACCGCATCAACCAGTGGCGTAACTAAGTTTTGGGCGCCCCCCCGCCGAGCACCCCCAATCCCCTGCCGCCCATGCAAACCCCCCCCCCCAATCCCCTTCAGCCTTACCTATTGCGCTGGTCCCGGCGGCTCCGTTCTTCTTCTGCTGAGGACCACCACAAAATGGCCGCCCCCATACAGCAGACAGTTTCAGAGAAGAAGAACGGAGCCGCCGGGACCAGCGAGATAGGTAAGTCTGCGGGGGATTTGGGGGTGGGGGGGTGGGTGTAACTATAGCACCGCAGCCCCCGACACCCCCACATGCACAGCTGCCCCCCCCCCCCCCCCCCCCGCGGGGGCCGCGGTGCTATAGTTACGCCGCTGGCATCAACTAATTTTGCATCATTCATTGTAAAATTTGGAGTTTGCATCATAATGTGTGGTACAATGTGAATTTTAGCTAATTCCGTGTGGCGCAATGTGCAGTTTGCATCATTCTGTGTAGCACACTGTGATGGTGTCAGGATGTGAATTGCGGCTCATTCCCTGTGTAACAATGTGATTTTCGGCCTCATTCCCTGTGTCAGTATGTGATTTTCGGCCTCATTCCCTGTCTCAGAGTGTGAATATCGGGCGCATTCCTTGTGTCAGATTGTGAATTTCGGGCTCATTCCTTGTGTCAGATTGTGAATTTCGGGCTCATTCCCTGTGTCAGATTGTGAATTTCGTGCCCATTCCCCGTGTCAGAATGTGATTTTCGGCCTCATTCCCTGTGTCAGAATGTGAATTTCGGGCACATTCCCTGTGTCAGAATGTGAATTTCGGGCACATTCCCTGTGTCAGAATGTGAATTTCGGGCACATTCCCTGTGTCAGAATGTGAATTTCGGGCTCATTCCCTGTGTCAGATTGTGAATTTCGTGCCCATTCCCCGTGTCAGAATGTGATTTTCGGCTTCATTCCCTGTGTCAGAATGTGAATTTCGTGCCCATTTCCTGTGTCAGAATGTGAATTTTGGGCACATTCCCTGTGTCAGCATGTGAATTTCAGGCACATTCCCTGTGTCAGAATGTGATTTTCGGCCTCATTCCCAGTATCAAGACGTGAATTTCGGGCACATTCCCTGAGTCAGAATGTGAATTTCAGGCACATTCCCTGTGTCAGAATGTGAATTTCAGGCACATTCCCTGTGTCAGAATGTGAATTTCATGCACATTCCCTGTGTCAGAATGTGAATTTCATGCACATTCCCTGTGTCAGAATGTGAATTTCGGGCACATTCCCTGTGTCAGAATGTGAATTTCGGGCACATTCCCTGTGTCAGAATGTGAATTTCGGGCACATTCCCTGTGTCAGAATGTGAATTTCAGGCACATTCCCTGTGTCATGTGTGGCATAATGTAATGTGAGGTTTCTCTAATTCCGTGTTGCATAAGGTGTAAATAACGTATTGCATTTGGAGGGGTATATTTTACACAGGGTGAAATGCCGGTAGATCCCCGGTATGTAAATGTACAAAAAGTAGATCCCGGGTTGTAAAAGTCCGGCCACCCCTGCCCTACATCCTGGCTATGGCTTGCTTAACCTGCTGCTATCAGGCAGACGTTACAGGGCCATTCCCACCATGTCCACCAGAGGCCTAAAAAGTTTCTTCGGTACTCTTTACCTAGCACGGCGCCCATCGCGGTCATCGCGGGCATTGAATGCACTACAAAATCGGGTGCGACGCGACCGACGCGATGCCCGCGATTTCCCATAGGGACCAATGTTAAATTTCTCAATTGACCCGATTTTTCTGTTCAATGCCTCAATTGACCCGATTTTTCCATAGGAATCAATGTTAAATGGCCCACAGAGGCCAAATAGCCACCCTGAAGTGTGAAATGGCCCCCACAATTGTTAACGCCACCCCACGATCAACGTGAACCCGAAGCGTGGCGAGCGCAGCGAGCCCGCGAGGGGCGGCGTTACGCGTCCTACGACCTTTTCATACCCCCACTATCCACGTCGGCGTGGAGTTGAGAATAGAATAGTGTGGCGAGCCACCGAGCCCGAAGCGTGGCGAGCGGACGCGGATACCTGTGAAGCCCGCGAAGGGACGCGTTTACCTGTGAAGGTATCCACGTCCCCTCGCGGGGCTCGCTTCGCTCGCTGCGCTCGCCACACTATTCTATTCTCAACTCCACGCTGACGTGGATAGTGGGGGTATGAAAAGGTTGTAGGACGCGTACCGCCGCCCCTCGCGGGCTCGCTGCGCTCGCCACGCTTCGGGTTGACGTTGATCGTGGGGTGGCGTTAACAATTGTGGGGGCCATTTCACACTTCAGGGTGGCTATTTGGCCTCTGTGGGCCATTTAACATTGTTTCCTATGGAAAAATCGTGTCAATTGAGGCATTGAACAGTAAAATCGGGTCAATTGAGAAATTTAACATTGTTCCCTATGGGAAATCGCGGGCATCGCGTCGGTCGCGTCGCACCCGATTTTTAGTGCATTCAATGGCCGCGATGCCCGCGATTTTTTTACCTGCGATGCCCACGATCAAAATCGTGGGCGCCGTGCTAGGTAAAGAGTACCGTTTCTTCCCTCAAGCGGTTCACCTGCTGACATGTGCACTTGTGAACACCTCACTGTCTAGCCACGCCATAACCCTCTGCATGTCTTTATTATCTTTCTGTATGACTGTACATGTTCCCCCACCTGTTTATATTGTTTATTGCTTATACTGTTTACTTGTTCCCACCCTGGCTATTGCAAACCCGAAAACAAATTCCTAGTATACTCAAGTATACCTGGCCAATAAAGCTGATCCTGATTATGCCCACCAGCTGCCCAGTTGGCCACACGATCAACAATAAATAATAAGTGCTGCAATTGTATTCCTGTATTCTTCACACTAGTCCACATTTTCCTTTCCTACCTCGAGTTGCATCTCCCGAAACAAGAATTGGACACAAACCACCAGATGTAAGTAACTCTGCATAAAATATGTTCTTCCACCAGTTACAGTTATGGAACTTTCCTGATTTTTAAACTATTTTTACATACATATTCTGATTACGATTCAAAAGCCTTTGGCGCCCCCTTCCTGTACATCTCTGAAAATGAATTCCTACTTCCAGTATCACATATACTTTGCTAAAGCAACATGACTGAATGATTAACAATGAGTAAGTCATCTTCGGTATCCTTCTTGCATC
The DNA here is from genome assembly GCF_055691185.1 of Crinia signifera. Classification (NCBI taxonomy): domain Eukaryota; kingdom Metazoa; phylum Chordata; class Amphibia; order Anura; family Myobatrachidae; genus Crinia; species Crinia signifera. Next base: position 41,280,227 of record NC_139220.1, read on the forward strand.
GGATCATTTGTTCCCATTGGATATCTTCAAACATGCAAATCCATCTCGTCCACCTACTTCTGGATAAAAAGTACACAAAACGGCCAATGTCAATTTATTATAGTTTGGTTATGTTTTCATTGGTTTGTTTCTCTTACTACGTTCTGATACCCTACGATATATTTGTCCCTATTTATATTATGATCTTAATAAAAATATGGTTACAAAAAATGTAATTAAATAATGAGTAATGGTTGTTTTTTCCTAGAGGAGACTACTTATGAAATTTGATAGAGCACAATACATAATTGTTTGTCTGATAACAGATGCCATGATGTTGTGGCCAGGAAGTGTACAGCTTGTGTTATTTGTATTATAGTGTCACCACCCTTTAAATACAGAGACATTTAGTGCTAATTATCAAGTGAAATGGCCAGAGGCAGTTTGTTCATTGAGGTGTGGCACAGAAGGAATCGTCTGTCCAGTTTTCATTATCCGTACACATCCTGGTGAGAGGCAGCTATCCCTGGATACTGTAGTAATTGCAGGACATTTCTTAGATATCCTATGTCATGCTTTAAAAAATATGGCTTTCTCTTTCCGTATAGCCGAGGAGCAACCGGACCGGTTCAGCTGGTGCGTCCCGTTAACTGCATGCAAATTCCTGTTCCCAAACCCACCTCTGTTCTTGCTTACCGTAGGTAGGCATTCTGCGAGCTGAGCTAATATCCTGGAGAATGCAGCCAATGAATTTCTTAGCAATTGCCATCGTTAAGATGACTGCACATATAAACCAGATGAACATTTTTAACAACTGTTTCTAAATTCCCAGGAAATATTCTATGTAAAAGCCAAATGAGTGGAAACATGTCCCCTCCCAGGCTTGCTTTGCTTGCCAAACTTTGGACAAGGTTACGGTTCCCAATCGTGATTTACTTGGATTGTAACGGATGAAAAAGATGGGAAAAAACAGTGTCCACCATAGGTGTTGCCCTTTTGAATCTGTCGACCTTAAGCACTGTGGGCCTTTTACATGGTGACGGTGCTTACATGTCTGACTACTGAGCAAGTTGACCCTTTGGTACCTGTTAACATAATACATGTTGACAATAAGGGGTCAACCTGTTAACTGTTGACCTATTATCTGAATACAATGATTGTCAAACCCATGAAATGAAGGGTAGACGGTCATCAGATTGACAATATTTAGGTTGACATGCAATGTGTTCCCCACATGTAATGTCTTAATGTAATGTATGTAATGCCTTCTCCCCCCCCCCCCCTTCAACCCTGCTTGATGCTGCACTGTAAATCCACAAAACATTCCTAGTGTGCGCAAGCATACATGGCCAATAAAGTTGATTCTATTCTATTTTATTGAGTTGACCACTAACGGTCAACATGACTTAGGTTGAAACATGAAATATGTGGATGCGGCTAGGCCGACAGGATGGGAAGGTGGACACAAGCATTGGGCCAACAATGGAAGGGTCAACAGTCAAAAGGTCCACATGAGTTTTTCACGTTTTTTTGAGCCGACATGTGCCGACAGGTGTTATTTCATGCCCTACTATCCAATACGGCATGGTGGGAGAATAAAATACTGTGTCGAGCACCGTGAGGCACCATGCCTGAAGTATGGCGATAGCAGCGGTACACTTTGGCGGTGTCCTTGAAGACATTCGGGACAAACAATAAGTAAAAAACTGATGTCAACTTTTTGATTGTCGACCTTCCCATTATCCACCTAATGCTTGTGTCGACCTTCCAACACTGTTGACCTTAACTATGTTGACCTAATTCAGGTGTCGACCCAATAACCCGTACAGGAAATGAAGCTGCAGTGTATGAGTACGCTGTACAAGTGCCATCATTTTCATTTATCCGGCGTCTCACCGCGACTTCAGATGTGATGACTCTCTGAGAACCCAGCCTGGGTGGCAACTCAGCCGTTCATCCCATGTTTTCTTTGTTCCTCCTCAATGTGATACATAAGGGTGGGAAGATTAAATACACTTGTGATCAAGAAGCTGTGTGCGTTTTGGATTTCTTTTGTTCATCATTTATAAAGCTTGAATCTGTAGTGACCTGGGAGGGGTTGTGTATTACCCCTAAGTCAATTTGCTGGGTAAATAAAGACTTTAAAACATGATTTGACTGTTTCATGTCTGAAAATCTAGCGGCACCTCTCTCCATTTGCCAATAGTGTTAGATTGTGGAGGACATTATCACATAAAGCCCTTAGTGAAGGAATAACCTATTTACTAACATTGTGTAAGTAAATAATGTGTGTAATCAAGAAACTTTCATGCAGAAAAATAATTATTATTTTAGAAAATAAGAGAAAAATGAATGCTGCTAAATTGCGTACACACTGTGAGATTTCACTTTCGACTCGACCCCTATTCGATCTGGGTCTGTGTCTTGATCTGGGTTGGTTACAGTGTTCACATTCGATTTGACTATGTAGTACGGGTGTGGTATAGGGTTCCGACAGTCGGGATCTGGACAGTCATTAGCCCAACGTCGGGATCCCGACTGGCATGGTGAGCGCACCAAAGCCCCTTGCGGGCTCGCTGCGCTCGCCACTCTGCAGGCATGGTGGCTCGCTACGCTCGCCACCTATTCTATTCTCTCTCTATGGGGGTCGTGGACGAGGGAAAATAGCGGGTGGCCGTCGGGCACCTGTCTGTCAGCGTTTTGACAGTCGGGATCCTGACATCGGGCAAATGACTGTCGGGATCCCAACTGTCGGGACCGCATCCGGCACCCATGTAGTACAGCTCTGTACTATATAGTCTTGCCTGCCAAGACTATTTTCCTATTGGATTTACACTACACGGGGGCGCGCATTGGGATCAAATCTGCATCGAATGTAGAAAAACCATTTGATGCCCATTCAATTTTATATTTGAATTCTATTCTTTTCCTTATTCTATAAGCAAAATCGAATGGAAAAATTGTGCATATCTCACCATTTGTACCCTCTATAAGATGTAGTGATAACAGTTGGGTCCAGCAATCAGGGGACCATAAGACATTGATTATGCTGAGCGAAAAATACCCCTCCCTTTAAAAAATTGGGACCCTACTCAGCCGGTTCTGGGCTCAATCACACTATATGATAAAACTAGTTAAGAAGCCCGTCAAGTTGACGGTTTCTGCAATGTACTTTCTCTTTGAGCTGTGAACGTTTTTACTTTCACTGTGAGCTGTGACAGTTTTTAGCCCACAAACTCGTCACCCCCCCCCCTGTCCCTATCTGCTCCTACCTCCGATCTCTGTCTTCACATCTCCCTCTCTCCATATCCTGCAAAAAGTACTTCCTCTTTCTGTTGACATCTTTTAGCACACAAAGGAGTAATTTGGTCCATCGAGTGGCCTCTAGTGGTCACTGATGGTACTTCACCTCATAAAGGTGAGCAGTAGTTAGCCTTTTATATATACAGACAATACAAAAATGATACTATTACAGCAACAATTCAATCAACCCGTCCAAAATGATTTTCTCTCTGGACGCCGTAGTATCATGTGACCACGCAGACAGACAGGAAGTGATTTTACAGTACATTGTATTGGGGCTTTCACAAGAAGACCACATATATGTTTATAATGCAAACGGACATTTCCAGACCACACAAGAGAGCATAATTTTTGCGCAAGAAAACCTTATAAAGGAAAACGTACAACATGAACTGGACAAAAAATAGCTTATTTATTGCCTTACCTTAGACTGAAAACCAGATATACCACAAAAAGCAAACACGTAGTCTTGGGCAGTATAGTGTTACATACCTTTCTGTCACTTCCCAGATTGTTTTTCTCTTTATCTTTTCATCTTATTTTTATCTGTGTCCTTTGTGGGTATCAGCTTAGGGCACAAACTGTATATTTGCTTTGTGATGGATGTTTTTGTATTCGAAACACAAAGTGGTGAAATTACTATGGCCACGAGTTAGTACTTTGTTGGGTCATCTTTTGATTTTATTACCTTGGAGTTCTACTCAGCACAGATTCTACTAATACCCCTTTTCCATCTACAAGATGCTGCTGGTGAACTCTTTTCCACTAGAGTCCCCACCCAGCATAATGCCGGGCGGGTGACATCACTGGAGGCGGGTCCTGAGCCAGCGCTGGGAGATGAGAGCGTCTCCCAGACCCAGCTATTACACTGCAGTGAATCCCATCGACCCGGGTTACCCATTTGGACTGCACAGTGACCTGGGTTGAACCTATGTTAAACCCTGGTCGCTACCTGGGTTGAATTGCCGGGTCTCACGACCTGGGACATTTCAACTGGGAGCGTTGCCACCTGCCTGCAATCTCAGGTTTTGCGCGCTCCTGTGCAAAAACCCAGGATATTTAAGCTAGTGGAAAAGGGGTATTACTGTCCAATGGCGTAACTACACAGGGTGCAGGGGGTGCAGCTGCCATGGGGCCCGGGCCATTGGGGGGGCCCGAAGGCCCAGCAGGCTATCACCTGCACCCTTTTGGGTTTTCTTCCCCATATACTGCTGCACCGCTGTCCAGTGTGGTTGCATGGGACCCGGCGTACAGTAGTTCGGTGGCTGCCTGAGCTGCTTGCAGGAGGCTGGAGCAGCACATCTAGGGCACATGAGATCGGCGGCGCAGACACTAGGCACAGGAGTCACTTGCAGGCACACAGTAGAGCAGCATCTGCTTGCGCGTCTTGTAAGAGAAGAGACTCGGTGCACAGGAGAGCAGGGGCCGGCTATGGATGCACAGGAGAAGTGCCGCTGCTGGTGCCAGTATACGGAGAGACCCTGCGCTGAAGGCTGGTGAGAGGGGAAATATACCTGTCACAACCATTTCAAGCCCCCTACTCTCCATCCTCTCTGCCTCCCCCTGCTCTTTCCCCTCTCACCTCACTTCCTCCCCACAGGTCACCCAGCACACACTTCAGGAGCCCCTGCACACAGGAGACATGGCACACCTCACCCTCACTCCCTCTATCTCCCTCTGTCTCTTCCTCACTCTCTCTCCATTTTCTCCCCCACCCTGTCTATTTCTTCTTTTTTGCTCTCTCCTCATCCCCTTCTCTCTCTCCCCTTCCCTCTCTCTTTCCTGCTCTCTCTCCTCTCTTTCTCTTTTCCCTGCCCTTCTCTTTCTCCTCCTCCGTCTCCCCTCTCTCTTTATATCTCTCTGCCCTAGTCTTTCTTTCTCCTCTCTCTCCTCTCCTCATCTCTTCCCACACTTCCCCTCTTTCTTTCCTTCCACTCACTCAGTCTCTCACTAAAACCTTCTCTCTCACTCCCTGTCTCTCCCCCTTTCTCTCGATGACACCCTCCCTCACTCTCCCTCTCTCCTTTTCTCTCAATGACTGCATCTCTAACTCCCTGACTCTCTTTCTTGAAAATGGTGGGGGGGCCTTTACAAAAGTTTGCTATGGGGCCCACACAGTTCTAGCTATGCCTCTGTTACTGTCAATATGTTTGGCGGGGGAATATTAGCCCAAGTGTAATGAACTGCATTTTCCACTTCCTGAAAGTGTGATGGTAATGGATCCATTTGTCAGCTCCTCCTTTCAACCTCATCTCACAAATGTTCATAGGGATTGAGATCTGGGGATTGAAGACTCCACCGAAGCAGAGACAAGCGTCTATCATGCTCCTCCTACCATTCAGGCACAGTTGTAGTCCTATGACAGGAAGCATTGTCCCCCTGGAAGTATCTGTCTCCAATGGGAAACGCCATCAACATCACTGGCTGATTTCCCACAACATGCCTTAATGTTTTCTTTCGCCAGCCTGAAGAGTCATGATGATGCAAGGGCTGTGTCAAAAAGCATTGGGACAGGGACCCTTTCAATATGTTGCTAATGGGCCAGTCATGCCACACGGCACACATAGCCAGAGCTCTGCTTGGCTGCCCGTCATACAGAAAGACACCAGACTCATTACAGGTCCCCTTGAGTCTTGACCAAGCCCCCTGCCATGTGTGTAGTGGTGTAAAGTTTAAGAGCTACAGTGCAGCCTTGGTGGCTACTGTGGGTGGGTGTAGGGCTGGGGGCAGTGCATACAGTCATATAGTCAGTTTAACATAGCATTTGCAGTAAGCGATTGGATCTAAGAGGGTGGATCAATAAGTACCTGTGTCTGAAGACAGATGGCGCTGCTGAGGAAAGTTGCTTTTGCTATAGTCTTTCAGACCCAGGGCGGGATGTATTAAAATACATCGCCGCCCTTCGCCGCCCCCCCCCCCCCCCCCCCCGCCGCGATGCTGCTGCATATGTACTAACATATGCGGCTGGCATCGCGGTGCGGTGACGGAGGCCCCCCGCGATACCTGTACACTGGTGTGCGGGCGGGTCTCCGTCACCTCCCTGCCGCCACGCTCTCCCCTCACGCCGGGGACAGCTATGCATGCTGTCCCCGGCGCTTCCTCCTCCCCCCTGCAGCCGGAATGATGTCCGGCTGCTTCACTTGTGGGAGGCAGGGCTTACCTTCCAGGGTCCAGGAGGACCCTTCAGGAAGGTAAGCCAGAGGGGGGGTCGGCGAGGCCGCGGGTTTGCATCGGCGGGCGGCGAAAAGAAGCCCATAGACTTCTATAGGGTATCGCCACACAAAGGTGGCGATACCCTTCAGTGCGCTATCATTTTTGATACATTGGAAAATGCGGTAAAACCGGGGTTTTACCGCATTTTCCATTTGATACATCTCGCCCATAATGCTATACCAATTTCATATTGATTCATAGGTTTGTTTATTTTTCACCACGACAATGCACCAGCTTCCTCATCCGGAATTGTTATGGCCAAATTGCATTATTGCACTGTTAATTGTTGCCGCATCCACCGTACTTGCCCGACTTGGCTCCTTGCAACTTCTTTCTGTTCCCTAACCTGAAAATGTGACACGCGGGGAAAAAATCAGCTCAAACGAGGAGGTCATCGCCGATACAGAAGCCTATGTGAGTTTGACAAATCATATTTTTTAGAGGGTTTAAAGAAATGGCAGGGACTTTGGAAAAAGTGTATTGCCGTGAAAGAAGATTATGTTGAAAAATAAATTAAAATTTTAGTGAAAAAATGTTTCGTCTTCATTCTTGCTGCTTTCCCACTGCCTACACGGGTAAAGACCCGTTTTTTTTAAACGGGTCTTTAAACGGGTAAGAGCCATAAGACTCTTTCCCACTGCAGCTTTTAAACGGTAAATTACCGTTTAAAAGCTGTTTTTGTCACATTCACACTTACCCGTTTAAAAACCCGTTTAAGCAGTGTAAAGATAGGGGGGGGGGGGAGAATTTAAAAAAAAAAAACGGCGTGGGGTCCCCCCCACTGCCGTAACCAGCACCAGGCTGAAAGAGCCGGGGCTGGTAATAAAAAATCAGGAAACCCGACAAATAGGGGTTCCCTGATTTTTTACAACCAGCCCCAGGCTCCAGGTCCGGGGCTGGTTCCCAAAATACGGGGGACAAAATGACTAGGGGTCCCCCGTATTTTAAGAACCAGCCCCAGGCACAACCAGCCAGCAGGGTAATGCCACAGCCGGGGGACACTTATGATATAAGTTCCCGCGGCCAAAGCATTAACCCTACCGACCAGTCAGCCTGGCCAGGGGCCCTGGGGGAGTGGGGACCCCCCCAATAAAGGGGTCCCCCCCCTCCAGGACTTACCTGACCAGGCTGAAGCCTGGTGCTGTCCCCGGTGACCCTGGAGCGGTGGTCACCGGGCTGATGGTATTGTGTAAAAAATAGAATAAAAACCATTGTCTTTTACTGGTGAACTATGAGTCCCAGCAAGCCTCCCCCGCAAGCTGGGACTTGGAGAACCACAAGTCCCAGCCTGCGGGGCATTAAAGGGCCCGCTGGGTCTTGTAGTTCCACAGTAAAAGAAAGAGTTAAATAAACACACTGACACACGTGAAAAATAAAAGTTTAATACATACATAACACATACATACTGATACTTACCTATCTTGAGCCCGTAGGTAGCCCTGGTCCTGATGTCCTGGTCCGTGTCGGCGTCTGTATCCAGTCGGCATCCCTGTCGGCGACGGCGTCGGCGGTCCGGAGTCCGAAGAAATCCATTTGGGAAGCTGTGGAAGGAAATCCTACTCACCTGTCCCAGCGCGACGTAGTCCAGGTAAGGTCTTTGCAAAAAAAACAAACCGACACCCGAACCAAGCGGACAGCTGAGAGACGCACGGTGTGTTTACATCGTGCGGCTCCGCCCCCGAATGCCGCTATTGGCCGCCTTGCGGCCTAGCGGCCAATCAGGAGCCGCTAGGCCGCAAGGCGGCCAATAGCGGCATTCGGGAGGCGGAGCCGCACGATGTAAACAAACACACGTGCGTCTCCGTCAGTCCGGTCTGGTTCGGGTGTCGGTTTGTTTTTTTTGCAAAGACCTTACCTGGACTACGTCGCGCTGGGACAGGTGAGTAGGATTTCCTTCCACAGCTTCCCAAATGGATTTCTTCGGACTCCGGACCGCCGACGCCGTCGCCGACAGGGATGCCGACTGGATACAGACGCCGACACGGACCAGGACATCAGGACCAGGGCTACCTACGGGCTCAAGATAGGTAAGTATCAGTATGTATGTGTTATGTATGTATTAAACTTTTATTTTTCACGTGTGTCAGTGTGTTTATTTAACTCTTTCTTTTACTGTGGAACTACAAGACCCAGCGGGCCCTTTAATGCCCCGCAGGCTGGGACTTGTGGTTCTCCAAGTCCCAGCTTGCGGGGGAGGCTTGCTGGGACTCATAGTTCACCAGTAAAAGACAATGGTTTTTATTCTATTTTTTACACAATACCATCAGCCCGGTGACCACCGCTCCAGGGTCACCGGGGACAGCACCAGGCTTCAGCCTGGTCAGGTAAGTCCTGGAGGGGGGGGACCCCTTTATTGGGGGGGTCCCCACTCCCCCAGGGCCCCTGGCCAGGCTGACTGGTCGGTAGGGTTAATGCTTTGGCCGCGGGAACTTATATCATAAGTGTCCCCCGGCTGTGGCATTACCCTGCTGGCTGGTTGTGCCTGGGGCTGGTTCTTAAAATACGGGGGACCCCTAGTCATTTTGTCCCCCGTATTTTGGGAACCAGCCCCGGACCTGGAGCCTGGGGCTGGTTGTAAAAAATTAGGGAACCCCTATTTGTCGGGTTTCCTGATTTTTTATTACCAGCCCCGGCTCCTTCAGCCTGGTGCTGGTTTCGGCAGTGGGGGGGGACCCCATGCCGGTTTTTTTTTTAACGGGTAAAGGGCTACCCCTTTCCCACTGCCGAAAAAATGGCTATAACACGGTAAAAACACTGCTTTTTACACGGGTAACAAAAACCGGTATTTGTTACCCGTGTAAAGCAACCTGGAGCTTTCCCACTGCAGCTTTAGCCGTTTAAAAAGGCTAAAAAAACGGCATTTACACGTGTAAAGCCTGCAGTGGGAAAGGGGTATTACTTATTGATCCATCCTCATGTACTTATTTTGCGGGTGACTCGAGCATCAGATGACCAATCTGAAAACTGTTTAGTTGAACTCTGTATTCAGCAATGTTGGCATTAAACTTTGAGGTAAGATCAAACCAGTTTTGAAGTCATAAGGTGCATACACACTGCGTTTTTGCCCAGTGTGAATGCCAAGCGATCATGTGAAAATCGCAGGCCGAAAAATTGAGTAGGAGACTGGAAAGTGGTTCACTGACTCAGCAAGTAAAACAATCCGACAGCAGCTGGCATTGATGCGGAAGCAAACCTCAGCGCTCATCGCCCAGCCATACACGCTCTGAGATTTTGAGCTCAAATTAGCTCAAAACTTGAAAACTGAATCGCCTAGTGCAGGCATGTCCAACTATGGCCCTCCAGCTGTTGTGAAACTACAAGTACTATCATGCATTGCCACCTTTTTGCTATTAGGGTATACTAAAACTATGGCAAGGCATGCTGGGATGTGTAGTTTCACAACAGCTGGAGGGCCACAGTTTGGATATGCCTGCTCTAGTGTGTATGGGCCTTTATTTGGGACATACCTGGCAATGTGAAGTTTTATGGAGTTAAGTAAAAATAATTATGTTAATTTTACTGTTCTTTCTAATCTAACTTCCTTTGTGCGAACTTCCACCACAATCCAGAAACAAAAAAAACTCACTATGGAGAGAGGGCGGAAAGAGTGTTTGATTCAATGTGCTTTTTTCTTTTTGCCAGTCAATGGAATGACAAAGTGTCATTGTATACATCTGGTAAGTGAAGTCTGAAGTCTGCAGATCCCTCCCCAGGGCAGGCCTGGGCCCTGACTCTACTCTCACACTGCTTGTTACACTGAACCTCCCACAACTGGTGTGACAAGCGAGGAAACTGAGTGAGATTTTCTGTCTGCAGGTAAAGAAGACAAATTCCTTCAGTGACTGCTGAGTGAAATGCATGAAAGGCGTCACTGACAGATGTGGATGTATGAGCGCTGCCCTTTACTGACACAGGGTGTCCGCGGAGAGATGGGCATCTGGCAACGCTAAGCTCCCCTGCACCTTTCCTACACTTTGTTACAGTAAGTAGGAACTGGCTGACAAGTTGTGGTAATGCCCGTGTCCCCCTGCTGGTGCTGAGTGATTGGATAACTCACACACACTGTCTGAGCAGATCAGGCTAAAGGCAAACAGATGTTTGAGAAGGTTTGAGCTTTCGCTTGGGTTTGTAGTGACCCGAGACCAGTTCATTGTATGCATTACTAGAAGTATATTATATAGAAAAATGCAAATGCGTGTTACTATTGCACATTGTCCTGTTCTGGTTATATAGGGCCTCAATGTATGCCGTTCTGTTCGGCACACGTGTACCTGAATGCATTCCTACCTATAGTGTTGTGCGACATAAGCTTGCAGTACTGTGCGCATGGTTAGGGCTTAACCCTTTGAGAGTCAAGTGAATTTGTGAAAATAGTTGTACAAATTGCCAAGCAAACAATTGTATTCAACATATTGAACTGTAATGTTTACCTTATATACTGTAGGAAATATAATCTTGTTTTACAAAAAAAATAAAAATGATTTGCATTTATATAACAAATGTGAGCGACGCCGGTATTTTTAGCAGATGTTTTGAACATCTCTCACAGAGATGTTGAGACTTAAATGGTTAATGGGTCATAAACTTAGCATTGCAATGCAACCTAATGAGACTTGGATGGTGGGGATAGGGGGTGTGCACACAGGGGCAGGGGATTTAAAGTGTGTCATACTCAGGGGGGCTGGTTAGGAGGTTCAAAGTGTCATAAATATACTAGTAGGGGGTACAGGGTGTTATATACACAGAGGTAGGGGGTGTGGCAAACATGTAGGGGTACAGGGCACCACACACACACACGCACACAGGGGTAAAGGAATACAAAGGGTTACATATCAAGGGTAAGTGAGGCAGAGAGGGTCACACACAGAGGGGTAGGTGGGTACAGTGCTCCCTGATTACTCGCTTTGTCCTCTGATCCACCTTGGGGTGAGCTACAGCCAGAGTGTCAGTGATGCTGGCACATGGGACCCAGGTATAGGACCAAGGGAAGGCCTGCAGTGGGGGCTTCCAAGTTAGGTACAAATCTAGGCAAATGCTATGCTGCACAACACATGGAGCCGTCTGGTTGGTAATGTCAAGTGTGTGGCCAGATGCATGGTTGCGTCATTGGGGGACTCCCCGAGGAACTGTGCCCAGGAACAGGAGGCTGCGCTCTGCTTCCTTCTCCATGGAAGGTAGTAAGGATGCCCTGCTGCTGTAGAGGGAGCTCAGGTCTCCGGGGCCAGGAAAGGGGGATGTTGGGCACCTGTAGGCCCAGGCAGGGTGCAGTGGGGGCACTTCTCTAGGTGGAGTGCAGGGGGAGCTGTAGAATCAAGCAGCTGCCTCCCCTGGACCCACGGTATGTGCATCTTCATATATTCATCTTTTGTGTATACCAGTGTCCTGGTGTAATGATACATTATGATGGAGAAACTAGCAGCATCTACTAGTTTCTGATTGGCTGTTTGCTCACTCACCTCTCCCGCTGAATGTACTCACCAGCATTGCGGCACAGGTTGCCCACTTCTGTTTTGATTTATTACTGGTCAATTCCATTAAGAGAACTGCAGGAAAAAGATTCTCTTTAATAATAAAGGAAATGGGGATATTTGTACTTTAGTGGAATACGGCAAGCTATGTTGTCGGGTGTAAGTAAGCATTGCCTGATATAGAAATGCTGACAGTGTGGGTTGGTGTTATGCAGTAATCCTGGATATGCGGTCATTAGCTCAACAGTCTCTATTGGTCGACAGACAGGTCGACACATGAAAACAGTCAACATAGTAAAAAGGTCGACACAAGCAAACGGTCAACATGTTGTTTTTTTCCTGTTTTTTACCATCCCATTGGGCATAGAGGAAGAATACGTGGTGAGCGCAGCGAGGCACCGTGTCCAAAGCATGGCGAGTGCAGCGGCACACTAATACGTTGTCCGTGTCAACCTGTGTCGATATAGTCAACCAAAAATATGAAAAACTCATGACGGCCCTTTCACATGTCGACCTTTTGCCTATATTGACCTTTTGACCGTGTCGATTTAATGCATGTCAAACTTGTTTCACGTGTCGACCTTCTGTCTGTCAATCAATAGTCATCGAACTATTACCTGTCAGCCTAGAAACTGTCAATCTAATGATATACACACGTAATAATGGGGCAGATGTATTAAGCCTGGCGAAGAGATAAACTGGAGATAAAGTGGAAGGAGATAACACACCAGCCAATCAGCTGTGTTTGAAATATGACAGTTGGGAGTTGATTGGCTGGTGCGTTATCTCCTGCTACTTTATCTCTTGTTTATCTCTTCTCCAGGCTTAATACATCTGCCCCATTGCATGTTATGATTTGAACGATGAATTAATAATAATAATTTCATTTATATAGTCACTTTCCATACATCCAAATATGTGTTGAATTATAAGTCACAGAAGAAGCTCAAATCTAATATCAGTGGATTGTTTTATTACTGGGCTGTTTTTATTGTGTATACATAGGGGGTTATTCTGCTTCACTCGGAAAGGCACAATCACTCTGTAATTGACAAAACCATGTGCACTGCAGGTGGGGTAGATGTAACATGTGCAGAGAGAGTTAGATTTAGGTGGGGTTTGTACTTCAAGCTGATATCTATATTGCAGTGTAAAAATAAAGCAGCCAGTATTTACCCTGCACAGAAACAAAATAACTCACCCAAATCTAACTCTCTCTCTGCACCTGTTACATCTGCCCCACCTGCAGTGCAGCATGGTTTTGTCCATTAGCGAGTGATTGTGCCTTTCCGAGTGAATCAGAATAACCCCCATAGTGTATTGTGCATCAGTGAGCAGGTTTGGAGTTCTTGCAGCATTTAATATTTAGTATAATTGCCCAATTAGCTGGAGCTGGCCTCTGTGGTTACTTGTGTATATGTACATAGAGGTACAATACAGAGGCACTACACCATTAGAAGCAAACCTGCTTTTCTGCTAGTGGAAGCACTTCCCTATATGATGCTGTGCCCTTTAAAAACAGATCCTGGTAAACCGGTCATTAAGGGATTTGACAAGAGCTGCTGTAGATACAGAGAGATCTAAGCTGAGGGAAATCTCTGTAAATTGAATTAGAATTTCAGATGGATTTACAACTACTTTGGTGTATGTTACAATTATCGTGTTTTAGACCCAGTAATTAGAATTTCTTATGGTTGCGGTTCGTGGCAATAAGACATTTACATTTGCCAGAATGTACTAAAGATCACATGCAGTCACGGTGATATGCAAAGGCGTATAATGATCGCAGAAGCAATCATTCCACTTCAGCTTCGGGAGCTGTGGCTGTTTTGTGCATGCAGTCCGCTGATCATACAAGTGCGGACCGGTGATTACTGACAGGGAGAGATCGGTGTAGATCAGTGGTGTCCATCTCATAGCCCTCCAGCTGTTCTGGAACTACATGTCCCAGCCTGCCCTGTCCCAGTTTTACATACCTCCAAACTTTCTTTTCTTGTCCCCGACCCTGGACACTGCTGATGTGAGCCGAAGGTGCACCGGAAATTTCGGGGGAGGGGGGGGGTGGCCTATACTCGTGGCTCTCCCGCGAGGCCACACCCCCATTTTGCCACTATGGGGGCATGACCCAGAGGCTCTGTGAGCCTCTAGCCATGCCCCCAGCCCCCTGGCTGCGGGAATAGACGCTGTGCGCATGCGTTTATTCCCCGCTGCTTAGCAGCCGACAGGGGGGACTCCCAACAGCCCCCCCTCACTGTGGGACACTGCCGCCCGCGGGTGGGACAGCGGGACAGGCCCTAATAATCGGGACTGTCCCGCTAAAATAGGGACTGTTGGGAGGTATGGTGTTAGCAATCCGTCATGTAAAATCTATGGCAGAGTATTCCACAACAGCTGGAGGGCCATGAGTTTGACACCACTGGTGAAGATTCTGGCCCATAGGCTACTGTAGGGTAACGCCATCTAGAGTTTGCATAATGTATCACAACCAAAGTTAGGAATGATTTTGATTCCAGGGCTTGGTAAATCTGACAGCTTCTCAGCTAACAGCAGGAAAGCCAATAGGGGGTTGCTGTGGGTACAGCTGTTCCAGGCCCCGGCCTCTGGAAGGGCCCAGGCAGCTCATTTTGCCCACCGCAAGTCGTCCCCCCCCCCCCCCTCCTGACTGCCTCCGCTGCGCTGCGCTCAGTGCACTGAACAAAGCAGGTCCTGGAGTGCAGGCTTATTCAACCCAGGATGCCGGTGGCCACTTAAAATGCTGCACCGGCTTTTGATCAGCTCTGATTGGCTCACCAGCCAATGCTGTATTTTAATTGCCCGCCGGCATCCTGAATTGAAGAAGCCTGCACCCCGGGAACTCCGTGCTGCAGCTCCGCAGAGGAGGAGATGGGGGAGCAGGAGTTGGGTTACGGTAAGTCAAGTGAGGAGGGGGACCGGACAGGAAATGGCGCCCACTTGTCACAGGCCATGCCCCTTCTCCAGCCGTGCGACTGTCCCTCTTCTGAGCCACCAGAAGTTGTGAGGTATGTAATGCTAAAGCGTAATCACCCTTTAAATGCGGAAACTCCTGGGAGATTATTTGTATTTGTTTGAATACCACTTAGTTAAAAGTTTCCGAGAAGATGATTGGACAAATCTCAACAGCAGAACCAATAGTTTTATTAAGAACTTCCCAGTAATCTATGCTTTCTAATGAGCTGTTCTGCTAGTTAGCGGATGGATTCATCTTTATATGGTCTCATTCTACAGTTCTCTGCTTCTGCGCTATATCTCAGTGCTCCAATACAAGGGCAGTGGTGAAATTGATGAGATCCTTAAAGTTAGCAGGAAACACGCCAGATTTGCTTTTCTTCTTGTACAGCATAGAACTCCATGTTCTGTTGAAAGTAATATTTTGCTGGGATAAATACATATTGTTTATGAAGATTAAACTGGAGGCATACTGCAGTGGAACACCAGATGAACCAATTCATCACAGTGACAAGTGGCTTTGTTAAACTACAGCGCAGAACAGAAAGCAGAGCATTGTATATCTTATATACAGCTGGGCTACATGCTCTGATAGCATAAGAGGTACCGTATGTAGGAATACCTCTATTTATGGGTTTATAGGAAAATAATCATCTGTAAAAGTCACATATTTTCATCAGGCTTGCCTACCCTTCTGGAATTACCGGGAGGCTCCCAAAAATCGGGTCCCCCTCCCACCGCCTCCTGGGAAGGGGTACAGTCCTCCCGCATTGGCCATGCAGTCCCCGCACCCCCTTTCGTGCTGCACTAATTACCGGATTTCGCGGGTCTGCAGTGAGGGGTGGGGCTAAAAGGATGCAAATCGCGTAATTTTAGCCCCTCCCCCAATCCGCAGACCCACGAGTTGCATTGTTTGACTGTCATGGGGGCGGGGCGAGGCAAATGTCACCAAGCCCCGCCCCCATGACAGTCAAACAACGCAACTCGTACTACTATCAGGTCTCCTCTCTTAGCTTCTCCTGGAGAGTAGTAAAGAAATGTTGGCAAGTATGAGTTTCATACTGTACCTCCCAACTGTCAAAATCTTGCTGTCAATCGCGGCTGAAGGGAAGTGGCTAGGTGGCACACCAATGTTGCGCATAATATAGGGGTGTGGCCTATACTATCTGAGGTAACCCACAGTATGTCGGGCAATGCTTGGATGCCAGGTGCATGCGTGTAGCATCCATTCACCAGGAGTTCGGTAAGCGAGCTGTGTTGACAGAGAGCTTTCCCTTCCTCCCTCTGTGACATACTGTGGCCTACGGGTGAGACAGTGGCACAGACCAAGAATAAATCAGGACAGTTGGGAGTTATAGCAGTGTACTGTAGATTATTGACACCAAGGGAACCCATGTAACACTATAGTGAGTTGGCATTAATACGTTGTTTGATGAGTTGACTAACGTTATCTCTAGAGGTCAATGGAGAGGACGTAAGCTCCTCTAACTTGGTTAACACTGGATAAATCTCCACCTGTAGCCCAATAATAAATGCTATGACACCTATATGCAGTGGTGCCACTGAGGCACCGTACTCACCTTGTCACTGTATATATCTGGACTCTTTTATACCCAAGGTGAAAGAAAGTATGACCACATGCATGCAAAGCCATGCCTCTGTACATAACATTTTTGAGACTTGCATTGTCCATCACCACTGCTCAATGACCCTAGGGAGTGACTCCATAATAGTAGGAATTTTGGTGTCACCGTCTACGTCTCAAACTCCTGTAGTGGGCCGCTGACTATTTGACATTTAAGCAGTGGTTATAGCCATGAGCGGTGAGTCATCACACTCTGTGCGACAGCTGTAGTCTTATTGCTTGTCATGTCTGGACAACTGCACTAAAGCAGTTGTCCAGACAAGAGATCACTTGAACCCTTTCAAAATTTTCCTATGAGATCCAGAGTCTGATTTAGACCTGATGGGGCCCTAGGTAAGATGCTGGTTTGGGGCCCTCCTCAAATAATCCATAGCACTATATTGTTGCTGATGATCGCGGGTGGCATCAATAGAGTTAAGCTGGCCATACATCTACAGATCGATTGCCAGATTGGGCTGGTTGGAACAAAATCCTGGTAATGGATGAGAGCAAATGACAGTTGACCATTTGCTTTGAAATGCTGGAAAACTGCCAAAAACTGTCAGATATTACCAGGTGTTTGTTCCAACCAGCCCAATTAGACAATCGATCTGTAGATATATGGCCACCTTAACTTGGCGCTTGCACAGTATACCGGTAAATGCTCAGCTGCGTGAACATCAGCATTGCATACAAATCTGAACCAGGCCCTATGTCTTTTTGGAAATAGACTTAATAACTGTCTTACATTCAGTGGCATAACTACTGTAAGGCAGCCCCTGCTGCCGCTTGGGGGAGCAAGCGGCAGCGGGGTCTGTGTGGGCGCCGGTCACAGGCACCCACCCGGCACACTGACTGAGCACCGGCTGCCCGCTGGCTGAGCACTGGAGGCAAGTCAGCCGTGGCTTGGGTGCAGCCATGACAGTCATAGACAACAAATCCCCCCACTGATTCAATTGACTGTACACAGAGCTGGCTATTGGCTGCTGTGTACAGGATGAGCGGGTGGATCAGGGGCGGACTGGGACACATTGGAACCAGGGGAAGCAGCAGTGTCTGCTGGTCTCACTCTCTGCCTCACTCCTGCTTCAGCTTCTCCATTATGAGTGTGATGTCATCACGTCACACGCTGGGGAAACATGCTGGAGAGGAGCCGGGAAGCTAGGCCAGCAGAGAAGGAGCAGACAGACAGTTCCACCCAGGGGGGGCGCCTCAAACTTTTTGTTTGGGGGGAGCAAAATTTATAGTTATGCCACTGCTCACATTTAAAGAAAACTGACTGCCCACATACAGGTGCTGAGACTATTTTGTGTGCCCAAATATGTTTTATCCTATCAAAGAAAATCAAAGGGACTTTGGGAGTGCGGACAGGTCCATGTGATGTCATGACATCACACGGTAGTTGCGCAGTGGTCCTCTGGAAACCTTTTGGATGGCCAGCAGATTTTTGTGGGGCTCCTTGAGACCTGCTAGGCACTAGGCAAACTTCTAGGTTGCCTTGTGTAAAATCTGCCACTGATGAGGTCTGATAAATTCTGTCCTCCACACCACCTACAAGAACATACAGAACAAAAGAATGTGCACTTTGGAGAGGAGAGTTGTGGTACAGATGTATCAAGCTTCAAAAGTGATAAAATAGAGAGTGATAAACAGCCAGCCAATCAGCTCATTCCAACCATGTCACAGACTGTTTGAAAAATATCAGGCAGGAGCTGATTGGCTGGCTGATTATCACTCTCCATTTTATCACTTTTGAAGCTTGATACATCTGGCCCTTGGTCCGGTTGGTTGGATGACTCTTGTGTACTGCAAATTTCAGAAAGTGCCACCGATTCTTAACTGAATTGTTGTTGTTCAACCACCGCAGTGTTCACGCTTGATGCGGGCATTGTGTCGGGGCCTGGCAGGGAGGGGGTGTGTCCCATCTGATTTCACTAATGGGGGCAGTCCATGCTCACAGCATCTATTCATGTGCACACTAGTAAGGTAATGGGCAGGCTGTTATAGCAGGACACATAAAACATCCTAGCGAGAACACTACGATTGGGACCATGTTGAAATGTGAACTTTCTCCTAAGCTTTATTTTTCGAATAGACTGAAGCAGGCTGTCTGGCAATATCGCCCTGTATTTTGCTATCTGTCCTTTTATTTTAAGAAGAAGCCCAGCCCATTCAATTAAATGAAAAAAAAAAAAACCAACAACATTTTAATTGGGCGCTGATAGGCTTGGCTTAGACTGTGCTGCTAACTAGGGACAGACAGTTCCTTAAATACAACAAACATAAATTTCCATGTAAGTAGCAGAGCTAATACAACTGATCATAAATGATATAAAATAGTAAACCATTAATGATAAAGTTACATATTAAAATATATTGTTCTTAAACCAAGAGCTTAATGCAGTGGCGTAACTATAAATTTTGTCACTCCAAAACATAATTGTAGAATGGTGTTTGATGATGAATGGACATTGATAGGTTTGTGCCACACATGGTGTTTTGAATTTGGGTCAAAAAACTTGTAGGGGTTATTCAGACCAGATCGCACTGCGACCAATTATCGAATGACAGTGCATGCATGCAGCTCACAGTGCTCTTTATCGATGCCAAACGGACAAAAATCTGCAATCTTTTTAAATCCGCTGTTTGACTGGCAGCAAGGGGTCATTTGGGGGGTGATAACTGCCCGTAATCTGGGTGTGCCAGGGAAACTCATGTGATGTCAGCTCTGGCCTCGAATCAGTCCGTATCAATAGCACAGGCAGAGTAGGTCCTGGGTTACACACAGACGGCACAGACTGGGAAAATAATTCCATGGAGAGTGAGTTGCATATGGATTTGCAGATTAGTGTGATTTACGCAAGTCATTTACAGCACAGGATGGATTTTTACTGTTAGCGGCTGAGTTTGAAAATTTGGTACTTGTGTATTATCACAGCGCCCATCGCATAACATCGCATACCACTAATTAAGGTATGCGATGGGACCCGATTTTTGGGTCCAAAGACCCGCACTGTACAATAAAAAATCGCATCGCATCGCATGTCATTAAAATGGCATGCGATGTGATGCGATTTTTAATTGTACAAGCTCGCTGATGGGTGATTACTATGTTAAATGCACCCCCATTGTTAACGCCACCCCTACTATCAACGCCAACCCGAAGCGTGGCGAGTGCAGCGAGCCCGCGAGGGGCGGCGGTACGCGTCCTCCGACCTTTTCATACATGGAGTTGACGAGGGGACGCGGAATACATGTGAAGTAATCCGCGGGCGCTCGCCACGCTTCGGGCTCGGTGGCTCGCTGCGCTCGCCACACTATCTAAAGTCAACTCCACGCCAACGTGGATAGTGGGGGTATGAAAAGGACAGAGGACGCGTACCGCCGCCCCTCGCGGGCTCGCTGCGCTCGCCACGCTTCGGGTTGGCGTTGATAGTGGGGTGCCGTTAACAATGGGGGTGCATTTAACATAGTAATCACCCATCAGGGTGCCTGTACAATTAAAAAATCGGGTCGCGATGCGATCAATACGATGCCCTACGATGGAAATCTTGGGTGCCGTGATAATACACAAGTACCGAAAATTTACTTAAAGAGCCTAATACCTTGGAATAAAAATACAGTTTGGGTTCCCCTGGTATTTCAATTAACCATGTCCTTCCTGGTACAATTCAAACAGTATAAGTATCAATACATCTTTACCACCATGAGACCTCACTTGTGCTAGCTCATTCTCTCATCTACCCCTCACGCTTTCCTTGTTTTGTGATATTCTTGATTTTCATTCCCTCCTTGTACTGACATATGATAGGTCCATATTACCAACTAGCTAAGCCGGCGTGAAGAAAAGCTTCGAAAGCTAGCCTGCTACCTTGTGATTGCCTTTGTGTTTCAGTATGTGGGTTTGCCTCTGTGTTTCTGTATGTCTGATTGCCTCTGTGTTTCTGTATGTGTGAAAGAGAAAGATATGTAGTTACAGTCACTGCCAGCTGGCAGTGTTTCGGTTACACACAGACACTAGACACACACACACACACACACACACACACACACACACACACAACTATATTTATATATATATATATATATATATATATATATATATATATATATATATATAATTCATTTTACTTAAATGCGTAAATGTTACAGTTAAAAAGTTATTCTCCATTTAGCCAACCTATAGCAATCTTATGAATTGTGTTCTGGTATAAAATAACTATAAAATTCCTGATGTCATTACGGGGTTAATCTAAAAAAAAAAAAAAAATGTGAATATCCTATTGTGACTATGCTTGATATGTTTTTACGTTTATGAAATAATAAGAGATATAAATATGGGTGGAATGATATTTACTCTCCAGTTATATATATGAAAGGGAGAACTTAGGTCAATATTGACCGTAATTCATTTACTTGTTTGTACAGTTGCAGCTTTTACTTCTCAGGATGTGTTATTAGGAAAAATACCTGTGCAGCTTATGGAATTGTGAAAAACATTTCCTGACATTTTGCTATGTTATTTAATGAAAAAAGCCAGTGTTCCAGGTCCAATTTGCTGCTGCTAAATGGCAGAGAGAGCCCAGATAGGCAATATTTAATATGTTTACTGGTTAAAACTGAAGCTTCATAGATAATAGATTTTCTTTAACTAGAACCTGCTCATTTAGATTATTTTCTTAAATAATTATTTGTACATAATGGTCATAGAGTCACAAAATGTTCTAGGTCAGTACCCAAAGGAATGCCAAGCAAATTATACTTTTAAAGTTTTTTCTTTAACAATAAAAAAGAGAGCAAGAGTGCTGGAGGGAGACCCCCTTCCACTGCTCACAACTGTTATTGACTACCTGGACACCGCACTCTCTTCTCCTCCAACTAACCACCCAATCACCCCCCTGCCAGAGAT
The DNA here is from genome assembly GCF_055691185.1 of Crinia signifera. Classification (NCBI taxonomy): domain Eukaryota; kingdom Metazoa; phylum Chordata; class Amphibia; order Anura; family Myobatrachidae; genus Crinia; species Crinia signifera. Next base: position 41,301,690 of record NC_139220.1, read on the forward strand.
ACTGCAAAAATGGCCCCTCTCTTATGCTATCTCACCCCATGCTGAAGGTTCTGTGACTCATTACTTCAGGCATTCTCCGGTTTCCTGCATGCGTATCTGATGAACCATCACCACTGGCGGTCTGGGGTACAAAATGGCCACCAGGAGAATGCAGTAGTAGGGACCCATGGTTGTGGCTAGTTACCAGTTTGATCCCTCTCATAGGAGGTCCTGCAACTTGACAATTCCTGAAAACTGAAGGTTCTGTGAATTGACACCTCCTCAAACACATTCCACCACCGGATGTCTTGCAAATTGGCACCTTCCACAAGCCAGAGACCCCACAAAATAACATCCAGAAATCAATATAAGGTGGTTATATACCCGACCGACGTGTTGGTGGATCCAAAAACACATCGCTCAAGCAGCCGATCTTTGGCTGTGCAGCAAAGATGAATCGATATGTCTGAATGACGTTGTTCAAAGACATAGAGGGGAAAGACACATGCCTATAGCCTCCCGATATAGCAGCTATTGTGTACCCAGCAATACTTATTTGCCAGCAGGGAGTCCCACAGACACCTCTCTTCTATACACTGATGCAGTCCACAGCCATGTCACCAGAGGAAAGAGGTCTGGAACTGACCACCTACCAAAGCCTTGCTGTGCAAGTGAGTCTTATAGCTCCCAACACTATGGGCCTTATTTTGGTTCATTCTTTCTGACAAAATCCTTCTTAGATGGGCAAAACCATGTGCACTGCAGGTGGCGCATGTGTTACTTGTGCAGAGAGAATTAGATTTGGGTGGGGTTTTACCTCAAAGTGAGATCTATATTGCAGTGTAAAAATAAAGCAGTCAGTATTTTCCCTGCACAGAAACAAAATTACTCACACAAATCTAATTCTCTCTGCACATGTTACATCTGCCCCCCCTGCAGTGCACATGGTTTTGTCCATCTAAGAAGGATTTTGTCAGAAAGAATGAACCAAAATAAGGCCCTATGTGCAGACCTGTGGACATAAGGTAATGGTAGATAAGGGAAAGAACATGGAGAGTCTGGTGGAAAAGAGGAAGAACTATTGGCATATGCCTACAAGTTGGTAGGTGTGTAGTGATTGAGTGTCAACTAAACAACATACACCTACAGCAGTGTTTTTCAACCACTGTGCCGTGGCACACTAGTATACCTTAAGCTGTTCTCAAGTGTGCCCCCAGATCTAGAGATGCCCAAACCAGTTTACAGCCACCACCAGTTCAAGTGTTATTTACTGGTCTCTTCTTTTCATGTAAATAGCCAATGTATTTTATTTTTGTTACCTGTGAGGACCAGTGATATTGTTTTTTATATGGGGGCCAATAAGTTTGTTTTTTTCCCTGTGGGGGCCAATGTGTTTTGCCCTGTGGGGATCTCATGCTTCGGGCACGGTGCCTCGCTGCGCTCGGCACACTATTTTATTCTCCCACCACGCCCTAGTGGATAGTAGAGCATGAAATACCGCCTGTCGGCACATGTCGGCTCAAAAAACAGTGAAAAAACCCATGTCGACCTTTTGACTGTCGACATAGACACTGTCGACCTAATGGCAGTGTCGACCTAAAAACATGTCGACCTAATGAGCTGTCGACATAATGTATAGCAAAAAAGAGAGCGCACTGTGTTGATCAATTGTAAATTTTTTTTTTTATTTTTTTTTTACTGAACAATTTAGAAATACATTTAATACATTATAAAAAATAAAATAAATAAACAGACAATTTGTTTAAAAATATATGCATTAAGCACTAATTCATTAAAAGCTTCCCGACCGTGAAATAACTTGTAATTAACCAGATTGGTGATTTTATGCCTTCAATAGTAACAGTTCCTGAGGAATCAGTAATACAGTTCCTTTAAATATATTGTGCTGATGTGCAGCTGATAGCTATCAGTGAAGCGGTGCTCCTTATTGTAAAGAACAGGTTATATTACCAGATGTCTCCTGCGGGTGGATGGGGTGGTGATGTTGGTTCCAGACGGACACCCGCTACCACCGGTGTTGCTCCGATGGTAAGGGAGCCGGTACCGGGAGCAGGTGTCTTAGACGGGACTCAGCGGGTCTGCTAACAACCAACGCGGCCCCGATGTGAAGAGAGCCAGCGTTGGGAGCTGACAAGGCTGGAAGGAGAGTCGCACCCTGGACGGTCTGATGTGATAGACGTCTCTGCACACCTGTGCAGGGGACACTGGAGGAATGAACCTTTAGCTGTTGGTAGGAGCAGTCCGGCAATGTGGGGCACAAATAAACCAATTGAGGCAGTCTGGAAAGTAGTCACGATCGGAGCAAAGTATGTCTTGACGCGTTTCTCCGTCCTTCTATTGCTGACGGTTTCATCAGAAGCATCTTCTGATGAAACCGTCAGCAATAGAAGGACGGAGAAACGCGTCAAGACATACTTTGCTCCGATCGTGACTACTTTCCAGACTGCCTCAATTGGTTTATTTGTGCCCCACATTGCCGGACTGCTCCTACCAACAGCTAAAGGTTCATTCCTCCAGTGTCCCCTGCACAGGTGTGCAGAGACGTCTATCACATCAGACCGTCCAGGGTGCGACTCTCCTTCCAGCCTTGTCAGCTCCCAACGCTGGCTCTCTTCACATCGGGGCCGCGTTGGTTGTTAGCAGACCCGCTGAGTCCCGTCTAAGACACCTGCTCCCGGTACCGGCTCCCTTACCATCGGAGCAACACCGGTGGTAGCGGGTGTCCGTCTGGAACCAACATCACCACCCCATCCACCCGCAGGAGACATCTGGTAATATAACCTGTTCTTTACAATAAGGAGCACCGCTTCACTGATAGCTATCAGCTGCACATCAGCACAATATATTTAAAGGAACTGTATTACTGATTCCTCAGGAACTGTTACTATTGAAGGCATAAAATCACCAATCTGGTTAATTACAAGTTATTTCACGGTCGGGAAGCTTTTAATGAATTAGTGCTTAATGCATATAGTTTTAAACAAATTGTCTGTTTATTTATTTTATTTTTTATAATGTATTAAATGTATTTCTAAATTGTTCAGTAAAAAAAAAAAAAAATAAAAAAAAAAAATGTACAATTGATCAACACAGTGCGCTCTCTTTTTTGCTATATATTTCTTGTTCTTGTTAAAAAGACTCAGTCTTTTTCTTTGGGAGCAGCACTAATTTTGAGCTGTGTATCATATAAACTAAAACATATATATTGATAATTTTTGCGCCTGATTTGCCCTTTGGGCATTTTTTTCTTTGTGTCGACATAATGAGCTGTCGACCTAACGACCTGTCGACCTAATGACATGTCGACCTAATGGTATGTCGACCTAAAACCATGTCGACCTATTGAGCTGTCGAACTAATGGTGTCGATGTAATGGCTGTCGATGTAAGGTCTGTCTAACAATAGTCCGGATACCGTAATGTTGTGGATGATGAGTTATGAACAATAACACAGATGTAACATTGTTGTGGCTGATAAGTCATGCACAATAACACAAATGTAATGTTGTTCTGGCTGATGAGACATGAAGAATAACACAGATGAAATGTTGTTGTGGCTGATGAGTCATGCACAACACTGATGTAATGTTGTTGTGGCTGATGAGTCATGAATAACAAATATTAAATGTTATTGTGGCTGATGAGTCATGAACAATAACACAGATGTAATGTTGTTGTGGCTGATGAGTCATGAAGAATAACAGATGAAATGTTGTTGCGGCTTATGAATCATGCACAATAACACAGATGTAATGTTGTGGTTGATGAGTCATGCACAATAACACAGATATAATGTTGTGGCTGATGAGTCATGAAAATAACACAGGTGTAATGTTGTTGTGGCTGATGAGTCATGAAGAATAACACAGATGTAATGTTGTTGTGAGTGATGCACAATAACACAGATGTAATGTTGTTATGGCTGATAAGTCATGCACAATAACACAGATGTAATGTTGTTATGGCTGGTGAGCCATGCACAATATCACAGATGTAATGTTGTTGTGGCTGGTGAGCCATGCACAATATCACAGATGTAATGTTGTTGTGGCAGGAGTCATGAACAATAACACAGGTCTAATGTTGTTGTGGCTGATGAGTCATGGACAATAACACAGGTCTAATGTCATTGTGGCTGATGAGTGATGCACAATAACACAGATGTCATGTTATGGCTGATGAGTCATGCACAATAACACAGATGTAATGTTGTTATGGCTGATAAATCATGCACAATAACACAGATGTAATGTTGTTATGGCTGGTGAGTCATGCACAATATCACAGATGTAATGTTGTTGTGGCTGGAGTCATGAACAATAACACAGGTCTAATGTTGTTGTGGCTGATGAGTCATGAAGAATAACACAGATGTAATGTTGTTGTGGCTGATGAGTCATGGACAAAAACACAGGTCTAATGTTGTTGTGGCTGATGAGTCATGAAGAATAACACAGATGTAATATTGTTGTGGCTGATGAGTGATGCACAATAACACAGATGCCATGTTATGGCTGATGAGTCATGCACAATAACATAGGTCTAATGTTGTTGTGGCTGGTGAGTCATGCACAATAACACTCCGTTAAGAGACCGTTTGTAGCAGGTAACTACATGTAAACAGAACATAGGATAGACATGGGGCGGGATCTCATAATTTAGTATTGTTTGATGAGCGTATTTGCTGATTGTCACTCATGATCAGGTTTTAACTGGATTTTTAATAAATTGTGATATTTTTAAGTGTATATTGCAATAGTGGAACATTTAATTTTTTTGTGAACATTCATCATTGGCATCTTGTTTTTCAGCTATGTGTTATTATGGTATTATGGATGCTCACCTATAGTGTGGATACGTTTTATTTCAAGAGAAGCATATATATCTGGATTTGTGTGTGTGTGTACAAAGGTGCCTGATGAAGACCATTCATGTCACCGTCAGAGGTAAATGTATGAAGCTTGGTGAAGTGGTATCTATCCCCATAAAGAACGTAATGTGCAAGGTGCAGCCAATCAGCTCCTAACTGTCAATATACATATTGGAGCTGATTGGCTGGAGCATTATCACCTTGCACATAACGTTGTTTATGGGGGTAGATACCACTTCTCCAATCTTCTTACATTTAACCCTCAGTATGCGGTGACACTTACGAATCCATGTAATAGAGTGGCTGTTCTATCACTATAGAATACAGCTTGCAGGAAGCTACAGTATCTGTTACATGGTTTGCATTTGCATTGTGTTCACGCTTTGAGAAAGGTCCGTTCAACACCTTTATTCAAACACAGCCTACACTTTGTGTTTGTATTACCAGGGCAGGCGACAGGGGGGGTCAAGGGGGACAAGTGTGACGGGCCCCAGAGATCTGAAAGGCCCCAGAGTTTCCATACCTGGCACAGCCACTGCCTGTACTAGCTGGCCTGTCAATGACCCTTGCGGCCCGGCCGTCTACTGTGCACCATCTGTTTTTGGCTGAGTCTTACTGACTTACTGTGTGCCACTGCCGTCTACTGTGTGTGCGCCCTGCCAGTTGGCGCGCAGAGCCATCTACTCTGTGTGTGCGCACGGCCTGGGGCCGCAGACGCACAGCCGTACCCGCCACTGGTGCTGTGGCCTCAGTCTCTGGCTCCTGTACTTTTGCTGCGCATGTGCGGATCATCTGTTCTGCACTCTGCGAATTACCTGTCCTGCCTGCTCGTAGTGCTCAGCAGTCTTTTGTAAAAATGACAGGAAAGCAGCAGCCGGAGCCAGCAGGAAGCAACAGCCAGGAGCCAAACCAACAGGACTGAGAACTAGAGAGGTCCACACCTGAAAACAGGATCTGGAGCAGCAAAAGGTTAAATGAGGCTCAAGCAGAAGAGCGTTGTGTCGATTTGGGATCAGGTGGGGGCCCCCAGAAATATCATTGTACAGGGCCCCAAGATTTCTGTTGCCGGCCCTGTGTATTACCATACCTCCCAACTTTTGAAGGTCTGTAATCGGGACGATGTTCCTGCGCGCCGGAGGCGTGCCGAAATTTTCGGGGCATGGCCTAATTTGGGGGCGTGGCCTATACTCACGGCTCTTCAGCGAGGCCACGCCCCCATTTTGCCGCTATGGGGGCATGACCCAGAGGCTCTGTGAGCCTCTAGCCATGCCCCCAGTCCCCTGGCTGCGGGAATAGACGCTGTGCGCGTGCGCACAGCGTTTATTCCCCGCTGCTTAGCAGCTGACAGGGGGGACTCCCAACAGCCCCCCCACACCGCGGGACACTGCCGCCCGCGGGTGGGACATCGGGACAGGCCCTGACAATCGGGACTGTCCCGATAAAATCGGAACTGTTGGGAGGTATGTATTACAAAGGTATTATGCAGGGAGAATCATTGCTAAAAAGACCATTTTCCTGGTATTCAGTAACCGCTGGAATTCTTGGAGCACCCTTCAGGCTGACAAGACTGAGAAATACAAGCTGGGAGGTAGATCAGAAGATTTGGGATCACTTGTCACAGGCTGCCACCTCACAAAAAGATCATTCTAATGTAAACAGTTCATTGCCATTAACACACAGCACAGCCCAGGGAGGTGCAGATTAAACCACTGTATTGTAGAGTAACTGTATTGTAGAGTAACTGTATTGTAGAGTAACTATAGACCAGTGGTTCTCAAACTCGGTCCTCAGGACCCCACACAGTTCACGTTTTCCAGGTCACACGACAGGAGCACTCCTTACTGACTGACACATTTGAAAAGATCCACAGGTGGAGCTAATTATTTCACTTGTGGTTCTGTGAGGAGACCTGCAAAACATGCACTGTGGGGGGTCCGGAGGACCGACTTTGAGAACCTGTGCTCTTATTATAATAGTAGATGCCTCCTGCATTTCTCACCAAGCTCTGGAATGTATTAAGGAGCTTGGATCTGGTAGGCAACGCCATTTGTAAATGGCTTTGCCTCATACTTTCCTACTCTCCCGGAAGTTGCAGGAGACATCCAATTTTTTTGGGAGTACCTTGCATCCCTGGAGGATTCCCAGCTTCCTGCCCACATCCTGGTGATTTTCTGTAAGAATCAGTGATAGTGTATGGAATACTTGGGGATATTTTGTATAATATCTTAGCAAAATGATTAATTATAGGGGAAAAGATGCTGCCGGTCACAAGACTGACAGTGACATTTCATTGATCAGAAACCAGACATGGGTGGGGTAATTCAACGTACCCTCTCTCCCCTAACCCACCCCATCTGATGTCCGTAACCATAACTCTTCCGTTGAGCAGTACAGTTGCAGCCTGATCCTAACCCTCCCCCCTTATTGTCCTTACCATCCCTTTAAGTACCCAACACTCCCTGCACCCTAATCCTAACTCTACCCCCCCCACATAACCCACCACACCACCAGCTATTTATGTTCACACCACAGTGACCCACTGCAGCTGACACATCACAGCAAACCGCGGCAGATGCCTTAAGGAAAATCGCAAGGTGTGGCTATGTTGCAAATTGAATTGCATGGCTAATTTGGCCACACGAATCAGGGATCCCCCCCCACCTTGACAGACCCAGGGGCACAGCCAGGCAGCGGGTGAAAGGACACAGGCTGCCACTGCCTCTCTCCCTAGCTCAGCATACGGCATTGAGCAGCGTGTGCTGAGCTGGGGAGAGAGGATGTGCTGCAGCGGCTGCCTGTCCTCCCTCTCCCTACTGCCCAGCTCCCTGCAACAGAAGAGAGGGAGCAAGACCGGGACCCTCCATCAGACCCAGGCCTGGGTAAAAAGTACCCGTTCCCCCCTCTCGGCGCCACTGGACAGACCCTACTACTTCAACAGACCACTCCCCCCATTAGGACATATTCCATACATTTTCTGGGCTTGTTTTCCATCCCAATCTGTCCCTGATGGAAAAAGACAACCTTTCAGACAGATCTGTCACCGCTGCTTATTTTGTGAGGACTGAAGAAGAATCATTAACCAATTTTTTAGCTGTATCCCTTGCTGTCAACTACAGCACATCATGCTTACCTACGTTTGTGGCTTCCCCCGGAGAGGAGACACTTTAGCGGGCTGGGTCTAGCTGAAACGTTACTAGGCCCCACCCCTGTCACTGCATAATGCAGCAATTTGTGGGTCTACTGGAGGGGTGGGACTAAATGCCACAAATTTGCATAATTTATCCCCACTCATCCACATGTGATCTCAGGGGGGGAGACAGGTGGAGGCAGAGTGTGACAGGGAGAGGCAGAGGGTGTCAGGGAGAAACGGGGAGGCAGATTGTGACAGAGAAAACCAGTGGGTGACAGGAAGAGGGTGACAGTGGCAGCAGTGGGCCCCTTAGTCTTCAGGAGCCCTGGTACACTGCACCTGCTCCACCAATGGTAGTTCCCCCTCTGATCCCAGGTATTACCTTCCTATTCTGCCGGTATCACCAGGAAGTGGGCAGGATGCAGGATATCTGGACAGGCTTCCATGGGTGTATGGGACTGCCCAGAGAATAGGCTAGACTGCAGTACATCTGTAAGCATTTATTGTAGCTAAGTATTTAAATCATTTCTTTAAAAAACAACATATTGCTCACATAAAATACAGTAGTAGAGGGCAAAATGACACAAGCCATTTTCAGTTGCTCAGTTAAGGGCAATCTATGGGCCTTATTTTGGTCGGTGCGGCCGGATCCGATTATGCGGCCAGGACCGTGCGTGCGAAACCCCGCCTTCCATACGGATCGCCAACTCCGTCCGTACGCGGTAAGAAGCTGGCCGAACGGACCGCACCTCTATTTTACACGGAATACGCCTCCTCCATCTAAGGGAACCTCCCCCATCATTCGATGGTCGCAGACCATCGAATGCAGGACCGAGTGCTCCACCAGCTCCCGCAACCTCAGACCACACGGACATTTTTCTGTGCAAAAGCAGGGATCTGGGCGGGCATCTGACATCCGGCGATGTCATATGTCCTCCCCCTACACGTGCGTCACGGCCGCATTACCATACGTACGCCCAGCGTTTGCATGGGAACGCCCATGAAACGCGGGGCGTATGCATATGGTAATGAGCACAAATAGCCCTTCACGCCCCTCTCCACCCCCTGTTCGGAGTGTTCACATATCATGCGGGATTTGGCCGTACGCCCCGCTCGCACATGCGCAGAGACGCCTCTGCACATGCGCAGACACAAAACATTGGCGGCCCGAACGCACGCGGATATATCCGCACCGACCAGAATAAGGGCCTATGTAATTTTACAGCAGCTTGTTCCTTAAAGTGTCATCTACACAGATGATGCTAATTGTCATGTGTCGCGATCATCTTTTCCATGTACAGTGTTACCCCATTTAATTACATCATGTGAACGTCAAGCAATTCATTGCATCCATTGATTATAAGGGGATAAGTGATTAATTGTATATGGCGCTTTAAGTCCTTCTGGGCAGGAGATGCTTCTTTGATCTGTGTAATGAGATTTTTTGAGAAATTAGTAGCATACAGCTGAACGTGCAATATAGTATTAAGCAGCACAGTGTTTTCTAACTGATCTTATGAGAATTAGTTACAGAAACTAAAAATCACCCGTGTCCTTTAGGCTGATGAGATGATAGTGATCATGAATTGTATCATTACCTTTGATTGTCTTTTTAACCCTAAAATATTGTGCGGCACGGTAATCACACTTACCCAAAAATGTACCTCAAGGGCAAGTAAAAGAGGTTGTTTTTTGTTTGACTTAAGCCCCATAAACACTAAACGAGAAAGTAAAACATATCATTTAGAAGGGATATCTCGTTTAGTGTGTACACTCCACATCGGTAACAATGCTCCATGTCGACCTTTTGACAAAAGGTCAACATGGGTTTTTTCAATTTTCTTGAGCCGACATGTGCCAACAGGTGGTATTTTAAGCCCTACCACCCACTATGGCGTGGTGGGAGAATAAAATAGTGTGCTGAGCGCAGCGAGCTATGTGAGGGGACACGGTGCTACGTTTCAGTGTCCATGTAGATTGTGTCAACATTTGGGTAAAAAAAGGAACCTTGTAATCGCAAGGTTGCCATCATATATGCCATAATTTTGGTAAACACCCGAGGTGCTGAAGATAGGCCAAACGGAAGGGTCTGAAATTGGAAGTGGAGATCCCGAACTACAGCTTTGGGACGACAAAAATACTGGAATAGAAACCCATTCTGTGCTGACCTTCTGCAACTGGTATAACTACACCTGCTTGTAACAGTGTGTCTATAGCCACCAGGAAGATGACTTGTTTGTCCGGTTATGCTGGAAGAGCTTTCGTAAAGAACCGCTTTGGTGGTGGAAAGACAAATTCCAGACTGTACCTGTGAATGACAATATTCTGAATCCAATTGTCATTGCAGCCCTGTAACCACTGAGCTTGAAAGTCGAACAGATGAGCTCCCACTCTGGCGTCCCCTAGTTGGGTCGGAAACCCATCATGCCAAAGGTTTATCTGTGGCCTTGAGATCTGGGCGATGGGCAACAGCTGTGGAAGACAGGAAGGAAGAGGGGGCACGTCTACCTCTACCTCTGGACATACCCCTAAATTTTGGGGAACCCCCGAAAGGACGGCCCTGAAAACAAACGCTTCGGGGGAGGTGGAGCTGAGGGTAAAAAGCGGGACTTACCCTATTGCCTAAGCAATGAGTTTTTCCAGCTCTGGTCCAAAAAGGGCATCACCAAGGAAGGAAGGTATTCCACTGCCCTTTTAATTTCCACTTCCGTCTGCCATGACCTTAGCCATAGTGTGCATCGTGCTGAAATAGAAGAAGCCGATATCTTGGCAGCGAATTCAGACTCGTCCTGGGAGGCTTCACCTGATGTCTCCATTATGTGTTCCACCAAAATAGCATTTCGGACCTCCAAGGCTGTAGTTAGCTGTTCAGCCCATTTTTCCATTGCTTTGTTGACAAGAGAGGCCACCAAAACAGGATGTACGAGAACCCCGGCGGTTACATAAATATTTATTAAAAAGTCCTTTAAGGCCACTGCCCTTGGAACTGGCAAGGTAGACTTTTTGGACAAGTGAGACATGGAGATGTCTACAGGTGGCGGTGTTTACTATTTAATTCAGGATTCCTTTTACAATTAAGACTCATGAGGAGACCAAGTACAGTACCAGGGATCCGAATCCTCTGGCACTGTTCCTAAGACTGAGGTCTGGGAAGAATTAGAGGGGAGGAGTCTATCTCACTTCAACTAAAAATGTAAAGTGCCTGACTCCTAGCTAACACTCTCTATTCCCAATGTAAATACAGAATTCAGTGTTCCCTATGAATTAAGGAGAAAAGCAGATACAATACAAATTTACAATGTACTTTTCGATTCAAGAAACGTAAGAACCACGGACCCAAGCATAGTAATACAGTACAGAAAGCATAAACAATTTATTCGACACAATTTTACATATAAACCATTCAAGGTTAGAAGGGAAAGATGTAAGTAGCGGGAAAAAACAACGGGGTAGATTGAGAAAGTGGGAAGAGGGAGAGGAAACCAGTACAAGTAACCTAATTAGCCAGAAAGAGTACAAAACACACCTAGAGCAACACATACATACCACTAAATTAACAACGTTTAATCTCATATTACAGTATATGGTCAAAGCATAGTAACCTAAATGTAACCAAATACTTACCCACTTACCCGCTCTGTGCTAAATTTGGTCTAGAACTCCCAAAGAAGCACCTTAGACCCTCTGGTTCACAAACTCTATGAAAGTTATCTGACCTATCATACAGGGTTAAAGTGGTCTTCTCCATGTTTGCGGTAAGCCAGATTTTGTCCACAACCATATAAATGGTATGGGGATAGTGTTGTTTCCAGCAATTGACCACTGCACACCTAGTTGCACGGAGAACGTGAAGTGTATCCGTATTGAGGCATTTTGCTAATTTTCTGATTGAGGCACTGAGACTGGTGACTGGGAGCCCTAGCAATGTGGTCCAATGGCTCAGAGGACTGGGGTTAGAAAGATACTCCCTAAAAGGGACTCAATACTGGTCCAGAATGAGGGTGGGTTTTAGGACAATTCCACCAAATGTGAGTGGAGGGTGCAGCCATGTCAACATAAAGGAGAGGATGAGGAAAAAATCTTATGTAGTCTATAAGGAACAAAATGCCACCTAGTATAGATTTTATACAAATTTGTGTTAATCAATGATGAAATAGAAGACTGTGCAATGTTTGCCTAATGATTTTTTATGCATTCTCTCTTGGGGGGAATCCAAATCAACCTTCCACTTACTTTCATGAGGGAAAATATGTTCTGAGTCTGAAGAGTGCAGTAAACTATATAACATGGAAATAATACTCATTGACCAATAGAAACACATTCTTTTGAAAGGTGTTAACTGCAGAAAGATCAAATACAAATCTATAGCGAGCAGTTAATTGGAGCCAGGAATGTGACCTGAGGGAGGAAGAAACCAGAGGAAAATTAGGGTTATCCCAAAGAGGCATAAGTGGGAAGGAGAGGCCAAAATGTTGGATGCAGAATAGCCAGATAGTACAGGTGAATTTACTAGTCAGATTATAATTTGTGTACCCTACGGTTTAACCTAGCCGGCAGCTGGAGAGAGAAAAGTGAGGACACTGTGGCTTCAGCCTTTTCAATCTTTACCCAGGGTAAAACGATTGTGGAGGAGAAGCATGTGGCTCCAATGGGTCATGTAATAGTATTTCCATAAATCAGGCAAGCCTCTATCCCCTCCCAATGGGCTTCTAATTAGTGTGGAGAATTTAAGTCTTGGTGGTTTTTCCAACCGAATAAAATTGAGTATGTCTTGCTGCACCCGACTCAAGGCACCAGCAGTAATTCGCACCGGCATAGCCTGCATGTAGTATAGAATTATGGGCAACACATTCATTTGTACCGTTATCTTGTGACCGATCCACAAGTTTATCTTATTCCTCTAGCCGCAATGCTAACAAAGACAGCAGTAAAGTTTTAATATGGTGAGAATATAGTTCATTTTTTTTTTTTTACATGTTGCTGATTTTTTTATTTGAATCTGGTGAGAATTGCACCTGTATATAGTAGAAAGCGAAGACATAACTAAATGCAAAAAAATGCCATACAGTATCTATGTTAATAAGCTGAAAAACCTTTTATATTTGAAGTATTGTGCTAGACTGTATGTCTGAGAAGGGTTCATTTATTACATACTCTCTTGGTTGCTAAGCTACATTACTGCTGTTTGTTTTTATAATATGAGCACAACTAGCGGCTGGAATGTATACGGAGCCCACACTTCTATCCTGTATCGGTTCAATTCCCCGTTCTGTCAACACCGGGGGCTCTGAAAAATCCAACATTTTGAACAATCCTAATTGCTCGATTCTGACCCAAATATGGTCAGAATCTGCTAGTTGGAGAAAAAAAAATCTATTTATTTTTTTGATTCTGAAGCATATCATAAAAATTAACAGGATAACATACTTTATGCATACCTCCCAACTTTACTCACTTAAGTCTCAGGACCTGCTGAACCAGAGGCCATGTCAGAAAGCGGTGGGCCTATGAGGTAGCGGGTATGGCCTTAGGTTTAGGGGGTGTGGGCTAGCGCTGCAACTCCTGTTTTTTGTCATTTTGGGGACATGCCCAGCACTCCCTGAGCCAGGGCTGACTTCAGGAATTTTGGGGCCCGGGACTCATTTCCAGTCTGGGCCCTATGCCCCTTCCTCCTCACTTGATTTACTGTAATCCGGCTCCTGCTCCCCCATCTCCTCTTCTGCTGAGCTGTAGCCCGGAGGTCCCGGAGTGCAGGCTTCTTCAACTCAGGAGGCCGGCGGCCAATTAAAATGCAGCACCGGCTGGTGAGCCAATCAGAGCTCTGATTGGCTGCCGGTACGCAAGCTCTGATTGGCTCAAAATGCAGTGCAGCATTTTAATTGGCTGCCGGTGTCCTGGGTTGAATAAGCATGCACTCCGGGACCTGCTTCATTCAATGCACTGAGCGCAGCGCAGGCAGTCAGGGGGTTGTGGTGGGCATAATGAGATACCTGGTCCCTTCCAGAGGCCGTGGCGTGGGACAGCTGTTCCCACAGCACCCACCTATTGGTGACCCTGCCCTGAACACCAGGGCAGCCCTCAGATCACCTCCCCGCACTGTCAGATGCAGACAGTGCTCGTACCCTGATGCAACTCTACCAAGTACTTGTCCTAAATTACCTTGCAATGTAAGTCCTTGTTTTCTGGTTTTTGCTCATTTATGTATGGTTAGGTGCTTCAAAACCGTTGTAGTGCCATATAAATCAATAATCACAATATTGTAAGTTCTGTGATATATTTATTCAGAAATAATTCTCTGTAAAGCCCTGTACACACAGGGCAATATTAGCCAGAATTGCTTGCTAAATGGTCACTGAGCGACTATATCCCCTGTGTTTTCAGGGCAATATTGCTAGGTGCGCGCTCCTGCACCTAATCCTGTACTGGTCGCAGTGCTGACTTATCAGTCAAAACTAAAAAGTCTCTGAAAAAAATGGAACACTGAGCGATATGGTCGCTGAACGATAATAAGCCAGAATCACTCAGCGACCATATTGCACCATGTGTACACACCTTAAGAACTACAGATGTAGCCAGTTTTAAAAACATTTTTTTTTTAAACTGTCAATTCATCTTTCATTTTCTATTCATTTGATATTGCAGCATCACTTACTGTATATACACACTTGCTTAGTTTTCATGTAATGTTAGACAAATAGTTTTACCTTCGGGCTATTATGTGACGTTATGTTAAACCTAACCCTCATCTTTATTCTGCAAATTGTTTCCATTTGTCAACCTTCTATTTGCTATAAACCCTCTCATCCATCTCCCTGTCATCCCGTGCAGTGCCAGGTTTTCCAGTTGCATCTATATTTATGGTAGAGTTGCAATGCTGCAGAAATGATGAGGTAGAAAATATTTTCTTGTCAGATTTCCATTCTGAGAGGAGAGATAGAAGAATAAGCGATTCCAGTTGCCTCATAATTCTGTAAAATGGATAAACTTCTACTCCTGACAGCTATATCTATGCTGGATGTGCAATGACCCTTATAGCATCAGTAAGGTTTCAGTACGGCAGTAAGTGATTGTACAGAGCACATCAAAGCTGTTCTCCAAAACCATCTTCAAGACAACCTCTATAGTACTGAAGAGTTTCCGTTGCTTATACATAAGTGGGTGCTTGAACTCCAACAACGTTTTGCTGATGCTACCACTATCCATGTCTGTACATGACACTGTTCAGTCTTATAGGAGGGGAGGGATATGAGCACATAAAATCTGGCTTCAGAGAATATGAATGATAACTCACAAACTTTTCTTTCACTCATGGTCAGTGGTTGGGTGAAGCCATTTATTGTCAAACAACTGTGTTTACTCTTTTTAAATCATAATGACAACAGAAACTACACAAATGACCTTGATTAAAAGTTTACATACCCTGGAGATTTTGGCCTTATAACATGCACACAAGTTGACACAAATGGTTTTGAATGGCTACTAAAGATAACCAATCCTCACCTGTGATCTGTTTGCTTGTAATCAGTGTGTGTATAAAAGGTCAGTGAGTTTCTGGTCTCCTGAAAGACCATTGCATCTTTCATCCAGTGCTGCACTGATGTGTCTGGGGAAAGCAAAAGAAAAGATCTGCGGCAAAAGGTAATTGAACTGTATAAAAAAGGAAAGGGATATAAAAAGATATTGAAGCAATTGAGAATGCCAATCAGCAGTGTTCAAACTCTAATTTAGAAGTGGAAAATGAAGGATTCTGTGGAAACCAAATCACGGTCAGGTAGACCAACAAAAATTTCAGCCAACTGCCAGGAAAAAATGTTCGGGATGCAAAGAAAAATCCACAAATAACTTCAACTGAAATACAGGACTTTCTGGAAAAAAAAAAGTGGTGTGGTTGTTTCAAGATGCACAATAAGGAGGCATTTGAAGAAAAATGGGCTGTACAGTATGATCAAGTCACCAGAACTTTACTACGCAAATGCCACAAAGCATCCCGCTTACAATACTCCAAACAGCACAGAGACAAGCTTTAAAACTTCTGGAACAAAGTCATTTGTAGTGATGAGACCAAAATACTTTGGCCACAACCATAAACGTTACATTTGGAGAGGAGTCAACAAGGCCTATGATGAAAGGTACACCATTCCTACTGTGAAACATGGAGGTGGATCGCTGATGTTTTGGGGATGTGTGAGCTACAAAGGCACTGGAAACTTGGTCAAAATTGATGGCAAGATGAATGCAGCATGTTATCAGAAAATACTGGAGGAAAACTTGCACTCACCAGCCCGGAAGCTGCGCATGGGACGTACTTGGACGTTCCGACATGACAATGATCCAAAACACAAGGCCAAGTCGACCTGTCATTGGCTACAGTAGAATAAAGTCAAGGTTCTGGAGTGGTCATCTCACTCTCCTGACCTCAATATCATTGAGCCACTCTGGGGAGAACTCAAACGTGCAGTTCATGTAAGACAGCCCAAGAATTTACAGGAACTGGAGGCTTTTTGCCAAGGAGAATGGGCAGCTTTACCATCTGAGAAAATAAAGAGGCTTATCCACAACTACCACAAAAGACTTCAAGCTGTCATTGATGTTAAAGGGGGCAATACACGGTATTAAGAACTGGGGTATGTAAACTTTTGATCAGGGTAATTTGGGTAGTTTCTGTTGTCATTATGATTTAACCCCTTCCTGACAGAGCCAGTTTTTGCGTTCCTGACAGAGCCATTTTTTTCAAATCTGACATGTTTCACTTAAGTGGGGATAACTTTTTTTTGCTTTTACTTATCCCAGTGATTTTGAGATTGTTTTCTCGTGACACATTGTACTTCAAGTTAGTGGTAAATTTGGGTCGATACAGTCTGTGTTTTTTTGTGAAAAATACCAAAATGTTGTGAAAAAATGGAAAATTTAGCAATTTGCAAAATGTCACATTTTCTGCTTGTGAGACAAATAAACATACCACTCAAAATAGTTAATAACTAACAAAGACCATATGTCTACTTTATGTTGCAATCATTATTTCAACCTCCTTTTCATTTTTTTTGGACACTAGGAGGCTTCAAATATGAATAGCAAATTCTCAAATTTTCAAGAAAATTTCAAACTCTGATTTTTTTAGGGACCAGGTCAGTTATGATGTGACTTTGAGTGACTTGTATGTGAGACACCCCCATAAATGATGCCATTTCAAAAACTGCACCCCTCACAGTATTCAAAACAGCATTTTGGAAGTTTGTTAACCCTTTAGGTGTTTCACAGGAATTAAAAGAAAGTGTAGGTGAAATTTCAAAATTTCATTTTTTTTGCAGATTTGCAATTTTAATACATTTTTCTAAGGAACACAGTAGATTTTACTAGAGAAATGTGACTAAAAATTGATTCCCCCAATTCTTTGGTTTTCATAAATATCCTATATGTGGCCCTAGTGTGCACGGTGACCAAACCACAGGCTTCATAATAGAAGGAGCACCTACTTGATTTTGGAGCCTCCTTTTTATGAGATTATTTTTTAGGCACAATGTAGGTTTCTAGGCACCATAAGATGCTAAAAGTTAGGTACCCCCCCACAAGTGACCCCATTTTGCAAACTAAACCCTTCAGGGAATTCATCTAGGGGTATAGTGTACATTTCAAACCCCCAGGGGTTTCACCAATTGTGGTACAACTGGGCAGTGAAAATGAAAAAAATTAATTTTTCATTTTCACAGCTCAGTTGTATCAAAATTGGTGAAACCCCGGGAGGTTTGAAATGTACACTATACCCCTTGATGAATTCCCTGAAGGGTGTAGTTTGCAAAATGGGGTCACTTGTGGGGGGGTTCCACTGTATGGGTGTTTCGGGGGTCATTCAACCAGAATCTGTGCTGCAAAATCCAAAAATCACTTTTTTGAGCCAGATCTGCATTTTTGTGTAAAAAAATGTAATTTTTTACAGAAAAATGCAGTTCTGGCTCAAATTTTTTTATTTTCACAAGGAATGAAGGAGACAAAGCACCCCAAAATCTGTGCCCCAATTTCTCCCGAGTACGGCAATGCCTCACGTGTGACCAAAAAATACCAGTTGGGTGCATGGCAGGACTCAGAAGGGAAGGAGTGATTTTTGGTGGTGGAATGAATGGTGGGTGCTATGTCGCATTAGCAAGACCCCCGAAGCACCAATACAGTGGAACCCCCCCACAAGTGACCCCATTTTAGTCACCAGCTTTGGGAGGGGGGCTGGCGCTGCGGCTGGCGGGGGGGTGGGAGGGGTGCTGGCGCTGCGGCAGCCGGGTGGGTGGGAGGGAGGGGGGCTGCCGGGTGGGAGGGGGGGGGGGCTGGCGATCGGTGGTAATCGGTGCGGTATATACACACACACACACACACACACATATATATATATATATGTGTGTATATATATATATATATACATATATATACACACACATATATATATATATATATATATATATATATATATGTGTGTGTATATATATATATATATATATATAAATATATTTTTTCAGTGCATATATTTCATTTTTTACTTTTTCTGCAGCTTGATGCTGCTGCTGCGGGGGGGGAGGGGGGAGGAGGGCAGCGCTGCGTGCGCTCCAGACGCTCCGGGGGAGCCGGGGGAGCTGCTGCTGCTGCCGGGTGAGTGCCCGGCGGGTTCGAGGGGGGGGCTGCACATCGGTGGTGATCGGTGCTGTACTTGACAGCACTGATCACCACCGATCCCTGTGTTACCGAGCGGCTTAGCCGCCGGTAACACAGGAAACGCTGTGAATGGCTGTTCAGATTTGAACAGCCAATCACAGCGATCGCCGAAGTACTTCCCGACCATGACGTACATGTACGTCAAATGTCGGGAAGGGGTTAAAAAGACTTATTAGCACAACTGTATATATAATACAAACATCAGTGCGCAAAATGGAAAATACCAATGTCCCAATTGATAGTGTGTAGGGAGAAAGTTTCAAACTCCAATAGTTTGAATCCTTTTATACGAATGCACACAGGTTTTCCAATTAACCCGGCTGCTCCACTCTCCTGATTCCCAGAGGCAATTTCTAAAACAATAATGAGAGAAGGCGCTCCATAGTGCATGAAAAAGTTTTTAAAAGTTTTATTCACAATACACACATAAAACACTGTCAGGAAAGAATGAACGTACCCCCAGCAGCGGTATGTACACTGCAGATGTTTTGCAAGAAATAGGTGTCTCACACACACCAATTGATGGAGCGGTTGCACTCAGTTTTCAGCCGCGGTAGTCCACGGATCTCCCGGCGCAGGCTGCCGCAGTTGGAGGAGAAGGTAACCCAAGGTTCTGAGGTTCGGAGATAACGCTAGGCCACTCCCCAATGCATTTCATCATCGACTTCGTCAGAGGGCTGGCCTAGCATCAATCTCCCACCCTTAAATAGCTAGTGGGAAGCATACTAATCATGGCAACAGCTGATCACTAAACTCTTTAGGTAATTACAGTACTTTTACATTTGCCATAAATTATAATCACTACATTTTTTGCCATAAACATAATAAAATCAAGTACAGTTAGAAACATTTGTCAATACCCCAAAAATTATTTTTAAAAACATACAATAGTAAACATAAATAATTAGTTATGCATACAATGACATCATATATATAAAAAAATCATTATTTATTTTACACCTGATTTTTTCAATGTACAAATTAATACAGGAACGGTATATATATAAAAATAGAAAGTGTTTTCAAACATATAGGAAAAATAGTTTCTCCCATAAAATATCATTCGATGTCTGAACAGCATCGATGTTCATGCTATTGGGTTTTTTTTTTCATCTCTAATTTGAAAAAGAATTTTCTACAAAATTGAAGGAATATTATTTAAAGATAACTGAAAGCCTAAATTGTGAATTTAGGCTTTCATTAGCCTGACGTCGGGATCTCGATTGGCCGGACTCAGACAGCATGGTAAGCGCAACAAAGCCCCTTGCGGGCTCACTGCGCTCGCCACGCTCCTGGCATGAGGGAGAATAGCCAGTAGCCGTTGGGAACCCGTCTGTTGGTGTTTTAACAGTCGGGATCCCGACGTCGGGTAAATGACTGTCGAGACCCCGTACAGCACCCGAACAACCTATCTGCACTGAGAAATAAAAGATATAAAAAAGGTTTTTTCCGAACACATTTTCCTTTATTCTTTCATTTGGGTGCCGGATGGGGTCACGACAGTCGGGATCCTGACAGTCATTTACCCGCTAAAACACCGACAGACGGGTTCCCGATGGCCACTGGCTATTCTCCCTCGAGGGGTCCACGACCACCATAGAGGAAGAATAGTATAGGTGGTGAGCGCAGCGAACCACCGTGCCCGCAAGGGGCTTTGTTGCGCTCGCCATCCTGTCTGAGTCCGGCCAGTCGGGATCCCGACGTCGGCCTAATGACTGTCGGGATCCCGACTGTCGGAACCCTATGCCACACCCCTTTTATTTATATCAGTCTTTTGGGTTAGTGTCTTAACTGTGTGGGTGCCAACACTGTCCTCAGTGCAAGGGTGCCGGCAGTGTCCACAGTGTGCGGGTGCCAGCCTGGTCAGCAGTGTAGGGGTGTTGGTGTGCCGACAAGGTGGTGGTGCTAATGGTGTTAGCAGTGTCCTCAGTGAGGAGGTGCCAGTTCAGGAGTGCGGGGAGTTGGTAGTTCAGGAGTGCTAGCAGTGTCTTCAATGCAGGGTGTCGGCAGAATAGGGGTGTCTGCGATGTTGGCAGTGCAGGACGCAGTGTTTCCAGTGCGATGGGGGCCACCATCTTCCGTGCGTCTGCTTTACTCCATTAAAGTATGCGGGGAAGGGTTTATTGGCTGAGAACCATGACAAATAGCTCTCTCAGCCAATCAGCAGCCAGCCCTTTGATTTCAATGGGATTTCTGAAATTGGCACCTCAGGGAAAACGTGACATCTGACAGCAGAATTTTGAGGATTTGCCTAAAACAGGGATCTAGAGCAGACAGGGAGATACGAGCTGCAGTGGCGTAACAACAAATGATGCGCCCCCCCCCCCCCACCCTGTGGCTGGGACAGATAAGTTAAGACCGCCCGCCCCCCCCCCCCCCCGTGGCTGGGACAGATACAGGCAGGGGAGGTGAGGGCAGCGTGAAGTGCCAGCGCCGGGTGCTGACCGCAGACGGACAGCTGCGGCAGAGTTTGAAAATTCAAAAGATAGGCCACTGATTGGCTGAGAGTGCGTACTCTCTCAGCCAATCAGCGGTCTCGGCCACCACTGTCAGTCCACAGTGTCCGCTTTCAGCGTTTCAGTTTCCGGACACTGTGGCGCTGGCACTTCACGCTGCCCAGGTATGGCGTACCACCTCCCCTGTGACGCTGCACCCACAACGGGGGAGGGCCATACATCTACAGATTGATCAGATCTGGTTGGTTGGAACACAAACCTGGAAATGGATGAGAGCAAATGCCAGTTGACCATTTGCTTTGAAATACTGGAAAACTGTCATTCAAATACTACCAGGTTTTTATTCCAACCAGCCAGATCTGACAATCAATCTGTAGATGTATGGCCAGCTTAACACCACTGACGAGCTGTGACTCAGATCCCGGAAGGTCGGATTTCATCAAATCCAAACAGCTCATCTCTAGTAAATAAATGGTACATGAATTTAAAGATAAAACAGCATGGCTCCCAAAGTACAAAACAGTACACACTGACTGAATACAAATATATAAAAAATGTCCACTAAAATTCTGTCAACCTTATGTAATCGTTACCTTAACTTGCAAATCGCCATCTAGTGGTATCAAAATATATTGCAACTTATATTGCAACTTTACGACAGTCATGTAACTAAACTCACACCATGAAAACACGTATTTTATTATTGCTCATGCATGTGTGAGAGAAAAATGCAGTAATTCAACATTATACTACTAGTCCATCAAGTTAAAGTGCTACCATATTAGAAATACTGGCTTGGGTCAAATGCAGTGACGTAACAGGGCTTCGCTCAGGCCTGTGCCGTATACATCCCAATGCACCCCCTGTCCAGTGATATCATAATTGCCTCCCCTCCTGCATTCTGTAGGAGACTCCCTGAAATAGCAGCAATCTCCCTCTCTCCCTCATTAGTCTAGCAATCTCCCTCATGTCACCTAGCCCACATTACACTGTTACATTTTTGGGGGAAAATAGGAATGAGAGATTCATTTACATTGAATCATCTGCACTATTTCCCAGCACTTTAGTATCTCTTACTAACTGCTTTGGGGCTCATCTACAATTGGATATAAATCCTTTAACCCCTTCCCGCCCGCGGACGTACCTGTACGTCACGGCAGCGGGGTAGTTCGCGCACCTTGCCGTACAGGTACGTCCCCGCTGTGTCATGTCGCCTTGTCAAGTGACAAGGCGACATAGTATAGATGGCTGCTGTCATCAACAGCAGCCGATCGTGTCAGTGCGCCCGCGGACCAATCAGAGTGGTCCCGCCCCGCCGATCGCTGTGATTGGTCAGTCAGTCCTGACTACACCAATCACAGCCTTTCTATTGTAAAAGGGGTGTTTTGCTTCTCTTCCCGGGCTCTAACCCTCTCACTGTGTTAGAGCCTTGGAAGGAGAAGCTGTGTCAGAGCTGTGTCAGAGTTTAGGCTGTGTAAAATTGCGCTGATCACCACAATACCCCTGCCTATATCACCCTCCCTGTGGTCATCTGTGCAGGGATCACCCTCCCTGTGGTCACCCCTGCCTATATCACCCTCCCTGTGGTCATCTGTGCAGGGATCACCCTCCCTGTGGTCACCCCTGCCTATATCACCCTCCCTGTGGTCATCTGTGCTGGGATCACCCTCCCTGTGGTCACCCCTGCCTATATCACCCTCCCTGTGGTCATCTGTGCAGGGATCACCCTCCCTGTGGTCACCCCTGCCTATATCACCCTCCCTGTGGTCATCTGTGCAGGGATCACCCTCCCTGTGGTCACCCCTGCCTATATCACCCTCCCTGTGGTCATCTGTGCAGGAATCACCCTCCCTGTGGTCATCTGTGCTGTGATCACCCTCCCTGTGGTCATCTGTGCTGGGATCACCCTCCCTGTGGTCATCTGTGCTGTGATCACCCTCCCTGTAGTCACCACCTAATTTTGTGTGTTGTGATCCGTATAATTTTTCTGTACCTTATCCGTACACCATAATTTTTCTGTGCGTTATTCGTACCCCATAATTTTTCGGTGCATTTGTACCCCATAATTTTTTATGTGCGTTACTCGTAACCCATAATTTTTCTGTGCATTTGTACCCCATAATTTTTTCTGTGCGTTATTCGTACCCCATAATTTTTCGGTGCATTTGTACCCCATAATTTTTTCTGTGCGTTACTCGTACCCCATAATTTTTCGGTGCATTTGTACCCCATAATTTTTTCTGTGCGTTATTCGTACCCCATAATTTTTCGGTGCATTTGTACCCCATAATTTTTTCTGTGCGTTACTTGTACACCATAATTTTTCAGTGCATTTGTACCCCATAATTTTTCAGTGCATTCGCACACCATAATTTTTGCAGTGCATTTGCACATTGTCAGTGCTACAAAACCCCACACGTGTTGAAGCACCTCATAAATACATACACCAATAAAACTATGGCCCAACGAACATATACTGCCGAGGAGGCATACGCGTTTCTGGCCTCTGAAACTGAGTCTGCTAGCGAGGATGAGACAAATTTCCGTTTGTCATCCTCTTCATCCTCTAGTGACTCTGATGAACCCCCGAGGAGGCAACGCAGGACTCCCACTGCAGTAGTTGAGTCCTCTGACCCCACATGGACAACCCCTGAAAACTACGTACCCCAGGTCCCTGAGTTCACAGGGAATCCAGGAATACAATTTAATTCAGCAGGGTTCAGAGAGCTGGACTTTTTTAAAAAAATTTTTAGTGATGATTTAGTTGATCTAATGGTCACCCAGACTAATGTTTATGCCCAACAATTTATTGAGCAAAACCCCACCTCTAATTATGCCCAGCCCCGCAAGTGGACCCCTGTACATAAAAATGAAATGGTTATATTTTGGGGCCTTGTACTGTGCATGGGGTTAGTGAAGAAGCCCATGATTAGGTCCTACTGGAGCACAGACATCTTATACAATACACCAATGTTCCGTGTGGCTATGTCAAGGACCCGCTTCGAAGCGATCCTTAGGTTTCTCCATTATAGGGATAATGCACAGTGCCCACCCCGGGATGACCCCAATTATGACCGGTTATATAAACTTAGACCCCTAATAGACCATTTTAGTACCAAGTTTGCCCAGGCATACATCCCCGAGAAGCACATTTCAATAGATGAGTCCCTGGTACATTTCAAAGGGAGGCTCCAATTCCGCCAGTACCTGCCAAGTAAGAGGGCAAGGTATGGCGTGAAGATGTACAAGCTGTGTGAGAGTACATCAGGGTACACACACAAATTTAGGATATATGAAGGTAGAGACACAAAAATAGACCCCCCACAATGCCCCCCCTTACTCGGAATTAGTGGGAAGATAGTGTGGGATTTGGTGCACCCACTGCTGGACCAGGGATACCACCTGTACCTGGATAATTTCTATACCAGCGTCCCACTATTCAAAAGCCTCGCTTCCAGAAGTACTGTGGCATGCGGCACTGCACGTAAAAATAATAGAAGCCTCCCTAGGTCGCTGCTTGGGCAAACACTTAGAAGGGGCGAGAGCAGGGCATTATGCAGCGACAATGTACTGTGTGTCAAGTATAGGGACAAGAGAGATGTCCTTATCTTGACAACAGTGCATGGCCATAGCAGCACCCCTGTCCCAGTGCGGGGCACAAGTACCGAAACCCCAAAACCCAACTGCATTGTGGATTATAATAGGTACATGGGGGGGGTCGACCTGTCAGATCAAGTGCTGAAGCCTTACAGTGCTATGAGAAAAACAAGGTTCTGGTATAAAAAATTAGCTGTACACATAGTACAAATGGCACTGTACAACGCATTTGTACTACATCGATGTGCAGGCCAAAGGGGGACATTCCTGGAGTACCAAGAGGCAGTAATAAAGGCCCTTATTTTTGGCAACCAGGAACAGGGGGGCCCTAGTACTTCTGGAAGCGAGGCCTCGCGAATTGTACCAGGGCAACATTTTCCGAGTGAAGTCCCCCACACTGGAAAGAAAGGAAGGTCCCAGAAACGATGTAGAGTATGCTACAAAAAGGGGATAAGAAAGGACACAACTTACCATTGTGAAACCTGCCCCACACAACCAGGCTTGTGTATCAAAGATTGTTTTAAGATATATCACACTTCCCTTGAATTTTAATGGGTACTCTTTACCTAGAAGGGCGCCAGCGATTGAAATCGCGGTCGTCGGGGGTAAAAATCGCGGTCATCGCGGTCATCGCGGGCATCGCGGGTAAATCGGGATGGCCGCGATGCCCGCGATGACCGCGATCACCGCGATTTTCCCATAGGGAACAATGTTAAAACGGCAGATTGACCGCGATTTTACTGTTAAATGCCTCAATGGACCCGATTTGGGGCCAAATAGGCCAAATTAACCCTTAAATGTCCCCCCAAATTTTTAACGCCACCCCACGATCCACGCCAACCCGAAGCGTGGCGAGCGCAGCGAGCCCGCGAGGGGCGGCGGTACGCGTCCTCCGACCTTTTCATGCCCTACTATCCACTAGGGCGTGGTGTGAGAATATAATAGTGTGGCGAGCCCAGCGAGCCACCGAGCCCGAAGCGTGGCGAGCGCAGCGAGCCCCGCGAGGGGACGCGGATACCTTCACAGGTAGACGCATCCCCTCGCGGGCTTCACAGGTGTCCGCCTCGCCACGGACACCTGTGAAGCCCGCGAGGGGACGCACATAACTGTGAAGGTATCCGCGTCCCCTCGCGGGGCTCGCTGCGCTCGCCACGCTTCGGGCTCGGTGGCTCGCTGCGCTCGCCACACTATTATATTCTCACACCGCGCCCTAGTGGATAGTAGGGCATGAAAAGGTCGGAGGACGCGTACCGCCGCCCCTCGCGGGCTCGCTGCGCTCGCCACGCTTCGGGTTGGCGTGGATCGTGGGGTGGCGTTAAAAATTTGGGGGGACATTTAAGGGTTAATGGGCTCTGTGGCCCATTTAACATTGATTCCTATGGCCAAATCGGGTGGATTGAGCCATTTAACAGTAAAATCGGGTCCATCGCGCCTTTTAACATTGATTCCTATGGGAAATCGGGAGCATCGCGTCGCGGGCATCGCGGGTACATTTATGGCCGGCCGCGTCGCGACCGACACGATTTCCATGTTTAAAATTGGTTTCAATGGGAAATCGCGGGCATCGCGTCGGTCGCGTCGCGGCCATACATAAATGTACCCGCGATGCCCGCGACGGGCGCCCTTCTAGGTAAAGAGTACCTTTTATTGTACTCCACACAGCTTGTACAAAGAGCCGCATGCCATTACCTTCCCTTCTGAGTCTTGCCATGTGTCCAAACAGAAATTTACAAACACATATATGCTATTGCCATACTCAGGAGAAAAAGCACCCCATAATATGTTACACAATTTCTCCTATTAACCCTTGTGAAAATGGCACATTTTGATCTAAAGTTACATATTAATGGAAAAAATTAGTTTTTTTTTTATTTTCACAGCCCATAACAATTTGACAAAACACCAGTGGGGTCAAAATGCTCACTACGGCCGTAAGTGAGTTCCATGAGGGGGGCTAGTAACAAAAAGGTATCACTTGCTTGGGATTTCCACTGCACAGGTACAATATGGGCTCTGCAAATGCAAGATGGCGCCCGAAAACCATTCCAGCAAACTCTGTGATAAAATGGCACTCCTTCCCTTCTGAAGCCTGCTGTCTGCCCAAATAGCGTTTTACAACCATATATGGGGTATTGCCATACTCAGGAGAAATTGTGTAACAAATTTTGGGGTGCTTTTTCTACTATTGCCCTTTGTGGAAGTATAAAATTATGGGGTGAATCTACAAATTAATGGAAAAAATGAAATTTTTCATTTTCACGTATCGATGCCTAACAATTTGACAAAACACCAGTGGGGTCAAAGTACTCACTATACCCATAGATGAGTTCCTTGAGGGGTGTAGTTTACAAAATGGTATCACTTGTTGGGGTTTTTGACTGCTCTGATACAACAGGGGTTCTGCAAATGCAACATGGCGCATGAAAACCATTCCAGCAAAATCTGCGCCAAAAACGCCAAATGGTGCACCTTCCCTTCTGAAGCCTGCTGTCTGCCCAAATAGCGTTTTACAACCATATATGGGGTATTGCCATACTCAGGAGAAATTGTGTAACAAATTTTGGGGTGCTTTTTCTACTATTGCCCTTTGTGGAAGTATAAAATTATGGGGTGAATCTACAAATTAATGGAAAAAATGAAATTTTTCATTTTCACGTATCGATGCCTAACAATTTGACAAAACACCAGTGGGGTCAAAGTACTCACTATACCCATAGATGAGTTCCTTGAGGGGTGTAGTTTACAAAATGGTATCACTTGTTGGGGTTTTTGACTGCTCTGATACAACAGGGGTTCTGCAAATGCAACATGGCGCATGAAAACCATTCCAGCAAAATCTGCGCCAAAAACGCCAAATGGTGCACCTTCCCTTCTGAAGCCTGCTGTCTGCCCAAATAGCGTTTTACAACCATATATGGGGTATTGCCATACTCAGGAGAAATTGTGTAACAAATTTTGGGGTGCTTTTTCTACTATTGCCCTTTGTGGAAGTATAAAATTATGGGGTGAATCTACAAATTAATGGAAAAAATGACATTTTTCATTTTCACGTATCGATGCCTAACAATTTGACAAAACACCAGTGGGGTCAAAGTACTCACTATACCCATAGATGAGTTCCTTGAGGGGTGTAGTTTACAAAATGGTATCACTTGTTGGGGTTTTTGACTGCTCTGATACAACAGGGGTTCTGCAAATGCAACATGGCGCATGAAAACCATTCCAGCAAAATCTGCGCCAAAAACGCCAAATGGTGCACCTTCCCTTCTGAAGCCTGCTGTCTGCCCAAATAGCGTTTTACAACCATATATGGGGTATTGCCATACTCAGGAGAAATTGTGTAACAAATTTTGGGGTGCTTTTTCTACTATTGCCCTTTGTGGAAGTATAAAATTATGGGGTGAATCTACAAATTAATGGAAAAAATGACATTTTTCATTTTCACGTATCGATGCCTAACAATTTGACAAAACACCAGTGGGGTCAAAGTACTCACTATACCCATAGATGAATTCCCTGAGGGGTGTAGTTTGCAAAATGGGGTCACTTGTGGGGGGGTTCCACTGTATTGGTGCTTCGGGGGTCTTGCTAATGCGACATAGCACCCACCATTCATTCCACCAGAATCTGTGCTGCAAAATCCAAATATCACTCCTTCCCTTCTGAGTCCTGCCATGCACCCAAATGGTATTTTTTGGTCACATATGAGGCATTGCCGTACTCGGGAGAAATTGCGGCACAGATTTTGGGGTGCTTTGTCTCCTTCATTCCTTGTGAAAATGAAAAATTTTGAGCCAGAACTTCATTTTTGTGTAAAAAAATGTAATTTTGCATTTTCACAGCCCAGTTGTACCAAAATTGGTGAAACCCCTGGGGTTTGAAATGTACACTATACCCCTAGATAAATTCCCTGAGGGGTGTAGTTTGCAAAATGGGGTCACTTGTGGGGGAGGTTCCTAACTTTTAGCATCTTATGGTGCCTAGAAACCTACATGGTGCATAAAAAATAATCTCATAAAAAGGAGGCTCCAAAATCAAGTAGGTGCTCCTTCTATTATGAAACCTGTGGTTTGGTCAACGTGCACACTAGGGCCACATATAGGATATTTATAAAAACAAAAGAATTGGGGGAATCAATTTTTAGTCACATTTCTCTAGTAAAATCTACTGTGTTCCTTAGAAAAATGTATTAAAATTGAAAATCTGCTAAAAAAATGAAATTTTGAAATTTCACCTACACTTTGTTTTAATTCCTGTGAAACACCTAAAGGGTTAACAAACTTCCAAAATGCTGTTTTGAATACTGTGAGGGGTGCAGTTTTTGAAATGGCATCATTTATGGGGGTGTCTCACATACAAGTCCCTCAAAGTCACATCAGAACTGAACTGGTCCCTAAAAAAATCAGTGTTTGAAATTTTCTTGAAAATTTGAGAATTTGCTATTTATATTTTAAGCCTCCTAGTGTCCAAAAAAATTCAAAAGGAGGCTGAAATAATGATGGCAACATAAAGTAGACATATGGTCTTTGTTAGTTATTAACTATTTTTAGTGGTATGATTATTTGTCTCACAAGCAGAAAATTTAACATTTTGCAAATTGCAAAATTTTCAGTTTTTTTTCCAAATTTTGGTATTTTTCACAAAAAAACACAGACTGTATCGACCAAAATTTGCCACTAACTTAAAGTACAATGTGTCACGAGAAAACAATCTCAAAATCAGTTGGATAAGTAAAAGCATTAGAAAGTTTTTCCCACATAAATTGACACATGTCTGATTTGAAAAATAGGGCTGCGTCCTTTGGGCCCAAATAGGCCGCGTCCTTAAGGGGTTAAAAAGTTTCCTCGGTAATTGTATAGTTTCAAAGCTGCAGTTACGTAGTCAGTGAAGTGTCCCTGTCAGAATCAGCATAGTGTTCCCGCGGCCAGCATAGTCAGCGACCCTATCAGCATCGTGTTCCCACAGCCAGCGTAGTCAGTGCGTAGTCAGCACAGTCAGTTTGTGTCTGCGACTGTGTGTATGTTCGCGCCTAACCGGAGCTTAAGCAGTTAGCGTAGTCAGCACGCGTTACGCAGTTAGTGTAGTCAGTCAGCGTTACGCAGTTAGCGTAGTCAGTCAGCGTTGTGTCAGTGCTTATTACATTGTGTGGGAACCATTGACCATTTTTAACCTGCTTGACAGGACAGGTGTGAATGCGTTCCTTAAACACCCCCACTATCCACAAGCGCAGCGAGCCCCGGGAAGGGGACTAATCTCTTGAACAGTCTCATCTCTTGAACAGGAGTTACATATTTACATATTGTGCACAGAGAGATTTTCCATATCATTTTCATTATATTTGAAGCTGAGCGACTTTAATATGGCCCATATTCTAGTTGAATCGGAGGGATGCGTATTTCGGACAGGAACCGAGTGTTCTTAGCCCCGCCTACAGTACGAATCGCTCACACTGTCCGAATGCGGTAAGATGCCGACCGAACGGACCGCGAGTGGATGTTTCATGAGAACACCTCCTCAATCTGTGGGAACCTCCCTCATCCTCCGATGGTCGCCGATCATCGAATGATGCACCGAGTGCTCGAGACCACTCGGATATTTGTCTGTGTGAAAGCAGGGATATGGCCGGGCAGCTGACATCCGGCTATCTCAGCTGTCTGCCCCCCACACGTGCGTCACGGCCGCATTACCATACGTACACCCAGCGTTTTCATGGGAACGCCCATGAAACGCAGGGCGTACGCATATGGTAATGAGCCCAAACAGCCCTTCATGCCCCTCTCCACCCCCTGCTCGGATGGTTCCGTACGATCATTTTCTGCACGGACCT
Organism: Crinia signifera; assembly: GCF_055691185.1. Classification (NCBI taxonomy): domain Eukaryota; kingdom Metazoa; phylum Chordata; class Amphibia; order Anura; family Myobatrachidae; genus Crinia; species Crinia signifera. The sequence continues at coordinate 41,332,264 of NC_139220.1, forward strand.
CACGCCGTGTTCGTACGTGTGCCTCACATATACGAACACATGCGCAGATACCCCTCTGCACATGCGCAAACACCAACCATCGGCCATCCGTCCGCACTCAGAGCCATCCGACTCAATCAGAATAAGGCCCTATACCTTGCAATGCTGAGAAGAAGCAGACTATGGGGGAAATTTACTAAGAAAAAAATGTATTAAATAGGCGTATTCGTATACAAAAATACGCCTATTTTATACGTATTTGTATTTTCGGGATTTACATAATACATAAATTTGTATTTACAAATACGAATGTATACGCCATCGGAAAATACGAATCAGTCAAATATGACTGATTCGTAAATTTTCCTCCGGAATACGAATTCGTAAATGTCATATGATGGTGATGCCAGCCGTATGCATTCATATTAAGAATACAAATACGAATTTTCGTATTTGTATTTTTAGTAAATCCCCCCTTATATGATAGGCTTATAATGTGTAAAGTGTAATTAATATATTTACAAATGTAATAATAAAAATAATAATAATTGATACCAATATTTCAATCAATGGTCCTTCAATCAAGGGAAATAGCCTGGATCGCTAATTAGGGGATCAAGCGATTACCAAACGACTGCACATGTGTACCGTACGCATCCTACGCTGGTCAGCTGTGTGGGATAGTAGTGGCCATCTTCAATCTAAGCCTGGATCAAGGGAGGGTACCGATGCTGTGGAAAACCTTGTGTGTGGTACCTGTGCCAAAGTCCTAAGGACTCCAATGACTACAGGCCAGTGGCATTGACATCTGCTGATGAAGTCCCTGGAGAGGCTGGTCCTTGGCTATCTTCGACCTCTGGTGAGATCTTCTATGGACCCATTGCAGTTTGCTTATCAGCCTGGAATTGGTGTGGATGATGCCGTCATATATCTGATGCAGAGGGCCCTACCTCATCTGGAGAGAGCTGGGGCCACCGTGCAGGGCCGGTGCAAGGTTTAGTGGCGCCCTAGGCAAAAGTTCAGTCTATTGCGCCCCCCCCCCATATTTCACCCCTCCCAGACAGTAAGGTGAAAGGGGCATTTTATAAGTAACCCTGTATGGAATATAATCCACTAAGGGCAGATAAAAGAGAGAGAGAAGGAGAGAGAGAGAGAAGGAGAGAGAGAGAGAAGGAGAGAGAGAGAAGGAGAGAGAAAGGAGAGAGAGAGAGAAGGAGAGAGAGAGAAGGAGAGAGAAAGGAGAGAGAGAGAGAAGGAGAGAGAGAGAAGGAGAGAGAGAGAGGAGAGAGAGAGAAGGAGAGAGAGAGAGAGAGAAGGAGAGAGAGAGAGAGAGAGGAGAGAGAGAGGAGAGAGAGAGAGAAGGGGAGAGAGAGAGGGGAGAGGGAGAGAGAGAGGGGTACAGAGAGAGAGAAAAAAAAAGGTGAGGGAGAGAGAGAGAGAAAGGGGGATACTGGTGGGAGGAAGGAATAAGGGGATACGGGGGAGGGGAAGAAACAGGGAGAAGATAGAGTAAGGAATAGGCGGATACTGGTTGGAAAGAGGAAGGAATAGGGGGAGATGGGGAAGAAAAAGGAGGAGATGAGGAAGGAATTGGGGGAGATGAGATGGGAGGGAGGAGGAATGTGGCGGCACTCAGGTCAAATAAATGTATTTACAGGCAGCAGTTAGCCAACGTTTTGAAAAAAAGTTGAATTTTTCGTCATCAGGGTATAAAAATACACACAAACAACTCACCTTATAACTTATCCAGAACACGTATACCCGCAACCCGTCCAGCACAGCGACTACTGGAAGAAAGTGACGTTGCATACCTCAGGTGCTGCTGCCTGGCAACCAAAACAAACAAAGTGTACACAAAACCAAAAAAAAACAAAACAAAAGATAATAATAACGGAAGGTTAACGGTTATGGGTCTAGGAGGCAGAACGTATTGTCGGATGGCTATACTGTGCATTCCACCCCCATCCCCCACAATGTGCATGCCACCCCCATCCTGTACATCCTAACTACCCCACACTGTGCATACCACCCCCATCCCAGACACTGTGCATACCACCCCCATCCCAGACACTGTGCATACCACCCCCATCCCAGACACACTGTACATCCTTACTACCATCCCCCACACAGTGCATGCCACCCCCATCCCCCCACACAGTGCATACCACCCCCATCCCCCACACTGTGCATACCACCCCCATCCCAGACACTGTGCATACCACCCCCATCCCAGACACACTGTACATCCTTACTACCATCCCCCACACAGTGCATGCCACCCCCATCCCCCCACACAGTGCATACCACCCCCATCCCCCACACTGTGCATACCACCCCCATCCCAGACACTGTGCATACCACCCCCATCCCAGACACACTGTACATCCTTACTACCATCCCCCACACAGTGCATGCCACCCCCATCCCCCCACACAGTGCATACCACCCCATCCCAGACACTGTGCATACCACCCCCATCCCCCACACTGTGCATACCACCCCCATCCCAGACACTGTGCATACGACCCCCATCCCCCACACTGTGCATACCACCCCCATCCCAGACACTGTGAATACCACCCCCATCCCAGACACACTGTACATCCTTACTACCATCCCCCACACAGTGCATGCCACCCCCATCCCCCCACACAGTGCATACCACCCCCATCCCCCACACAGTGCATACCACCCCATCCCAGACACTGTGCATACCACCCTCCTCCCCCACACTGTGGATACCACCCCCATCCCAGACACTGTGCATACCACCCCCATCCCCCACACTGTGCATACCACCCCCATCCCAGACACACTGTACATCCTAACTACCATCCCCCACAGTGCATACCACCCCCATCCCTCACACAGTGCATACCATCCCCCACACTGTACATCCTAACTACCATCCCCCACACAGTGCATACCATCCCCATCCCCCACACTGTACATCTTAACTACCATCCCCCACACAGTGCATACCACCCCATCCCCCACACAGTGCATACCACCCCAATCCCAGACACTGTACATCTTAACTACCATCCCACACACACTGCAAATACCACCCCATCCCCCACACAGTGCATACCACCCCATCCCCCACACAGTGCATACCACCCCCATCACACACTGTGCATTTTCCACACTTTACTACATCCTCCTAACTCCCCCCTTCCACACTGCATTTTACCCTATTCCCAATCCCACACTGTGCTCGTGCTCCTGCTCTTCTCCCCCATCCCCCCGCCCCCCCAGCAAAGTTGCACTCACCTACAAGACAGCCGGAAAGATTCTTCTGTCTGTGTCTCACCAGACCATGCTGCAGGCACTGTGTGTGCTGAGCTATGCTGTCATTCATGCTGCCAGGCCAGTCTTCCTGACGCCGCTGGGGCCTGGAGAGGCCGAGTACTGGAAAGGGGGCGGGGCTGACTGATCATTCTCAGCCAGTGAAGGCTGATATTGATATACAGTATACTATAGAGCCAAGAGTCATCAGCAGCAGGGAAGTGCAGCGTCGCTCACCTGCTCACAGGGGAGGCAAGATAGGGGTGCGTGGCTGCTGGCTGACAGCAGCAGCAGTGAGAAGAGAAGGAAACGCCAAGTCGGACAGGATCTACTCCGTCCGTGTACGGGGATCAGAGGATGGAGCAGTGAGTTGTTGTAACTCACTAGCTCCGCAAAGGAGCACTAGCTTCCTCCTACTGCTGCTGCTGGCCAGGCCAGCTCACTACCGCCCTCCAGTGGCCGGCGCCCTAGGCAAATGCCTAACCTTGCCTAGTGGTGGCGCCGGCCCTGCCACCGTGAGAATAATGTTCTTTGACTTCTCCAGTGCTTTTAATACCATTCAGCCCATGCTCCTGGGGTAGAAACTGGTTGACTCGGGGGTGGATCATCATCTAATCACCAGGATCCTGGATTACCTTACAAACCGTCCACAGTATGTGAGGACCAAGGAGTGCCAGTCCGATACTATTATCTGTAGTACAGGGGCGCCGCAGGGAACAGTTTTGGCAACATTTCTCTTTACTCTCTATACTGCAGATTTCACATACAATACATCAACCTGTCATCTACACAAGTTCTCTGATGACTCTGCTATTGTGGGCCTTATTGCAGATAGGGACGATGTGGAGTACAGAGAACTTGTGCAGAACTTTGCTACCTGGTGTGGGGAAACCATCTTCAACTTAATACGAGGAAAACTAGGAAGCAGGTAGTTGATTTCAGGAAACGTCCCCCCCCCCCCAACTCCTGTGAGAATTCAGGGAATGGATATTGAGATCGTAAGAACTTACAAGTATCTGGGTTTTCATCTTAACAATAAACTTGACTGGTCTGATAATTCCGCTGCTCTGTATAGGAAGGGGCGGAGCAGACTTTATCTGCTGAGGAGACTGAGGTCCTTTGGAGTGCAGGGAGCGCTCCTGAAGACCTTCTTCAACTGTGTAGTGGCATCGGCCATATTCTACGGAGTGGTCTGCTGGGGCAGCAGTGTTTCAACAGCCACCAATAAGAGACTAAACAGACTGGTAAGGAAGGCCAGTTCTGTCCTAGGAATGCCTTTGGATTCTGTAGAGATTGTGGGTGAGAGGAGAATGATCAGCAAGATGATCATTATTGGATAATGCTTCACACCCTCTCAAAAATGTTTTGACGGATCTGTGTAGCACTTTCAGTGATAGGTTGCTTCATCCTCGATGCTCAACGGAGAGATATCGCAGATCTTTTCTTCTGGATGCAATTATAATGTACAACTGTCATGGTCTGAAGAAGACCTGCATGTTCCTAGATTCTTGAGTGATATTGTTTGGATCTTATCTTATTATGGGGGAGATTCTCTAAGGTAAAAATGCGGTAAAAACCCCGTTATCTGGGTTTTTACCGCATTTCGGGATGTTCTAAGCATCCCCCGCCGGGTTACCGCGGCGGGGGGCATCGCCAGAAAAATCTGGCGATGCCCCATAGAAGCCAATGGGCTTCTTATGCAAACCCTCCGCCGCACCGCACGGATCCCCGCCGCCCCGCATCGCCCCCTCCCCACTCACCTGTGTCCGGGCAGCACAGAGCTGTGCTGCCCGGACCTCCTCCCTGCACTGATCCTCTTCCGGGTGCAGGGAGAAGGAGAGCCCGGCGCAGCAGCAGCAGCACCGGGTGTGGGAAGCCGCCGGGACCTGCTGGGACCCGGCGACTCTCACCACAAAGGACAACTCTTAACGCAAGAGCTGTCCTTTGCTATAATTATCGCATATGTTAGAACATATGCGATAATTATGATTGCGATGGGCGGCAAAGGGGGGCGGAGCTGGGCAGCGAGTTTTAGAGAATCTCCCCCTATGTGTGTTCTTATTATTATGCTATTACTCTTATCTGTACTTGAACCTTGCTGTAACAATTGCAAATTTCTCCATTGTGAGACGAATAAAGGAATTCTATCTATCTATCTATCTATCTATCTATCTATCTATCTATCTATCTATCGTGCATGTGTGAGGAGAAATAGCAACACAATGGCCTTTATTCAGATCTGATCGCAGTACAAATTTGTTTGGAAAATGGGCAAAACCATGTGCACTGCAGGTGGGGCAGATGTAACATGTGCAGAGAGAGTTAGATTTGGGTGAGTTATTTTGTTTCTGTGCAGGGTAAATACTAGCTGCATTATTTTTACACTGCAATTTAGATTTCAGTTTCAACACACCCCACCCAAATCTAACTCTCTCTGCACATGTTACATCTGCCCTACCTGCAGTGCACATGGTTTTGCCCATTTTCCAAACACATTTGTACTGCAGTCAGATCTGAATAAGGGCCAATATGTGTATGTATCATAAATGCAGTCCCCTCGCAATTTGACTGAGAGGAAAGCGGCGTTTGGGGGTGGGACCGCTGGAGACGCCGGAAATGAAGCTGAAGGCCTGCCGTGGATGCCGGAGGACTCCATGGATGCTGAGGGACCATCGGGGACCCACCAGGGGACAGGTAAGTATGTAAAAAAAAGTATTCCAAAAACCGTAAAAATCCCTTATCTGGAATGCTCGAGGTCCTGAGCATTTCGGATAAGGGATACTCAACCTGTATATCCAAATGTAGATGAGCCCCAGAGCAGTTAGTAAGAGCTGTAATGTAAATGTATCTGTCTCATTTCTTTTCTCCCAAAAAATGTAACAGAGTAATGTAGGCTAGGTGAAATGAGAAGTTTACAATGGAGGGGATGGCCACAACCCGGCAGCCGTCCCTTCCAGTGGTGGGATCTGGCTGCAACCGGGTGGCCGGGCCGTCCCATTTGAATGGACACAATCGTGTCCATTATTAACTAGTGTGTGCGGCACGACTTTTGGCCGTACAGGGTTTTGCCCGGCAGGAGCCGGAGCGTGTGAAATAGCTCTTACAAGGATTAAGAGTGGATAATACTGTTGTTTTTTGTAAATGAATCATACTTTAAATTGGTTTCATAGAGTATTATATTCTGTAACATCGAGTAATATGCAGCTTGACATTCTGTGTGTCAAGAGCTGTTGGCATAGGTCTGCGAAGAAAAGTGTTTATGCAAGATGTAACAAATACAGGTACTAAGTCATTTCTTTATGTCTACAATTTTTTTTCCATTTTCTACATCAGCCAATTTTCCTTTCTATTATTTTTTAACAATCTTTGATTTATGCATCACAAAAAAGTTTGTGTACAAACTGTAATTGAAGTTCAAACCTACTCTCCTCAGAAAATCTTTTGGTAGTCCCCCATACCCCCAAGCAAGTGAATGGCTTTCTTGCATTCTATCATCCACTTCCTAGTACAATGGGCTGGGTGTCATCTTTGCCCCACCCCTTTATCACACACCTGTGATTTGAGGCATTACGCTGTGTGATGGTGTGTGGCCTTAATTACAGAGAGCACCCTGATTGGCTGAATCTCAGCCAATCAGCATGCGGCCGTGTTTCAAAGTCAGAAGCGATTCCCGTCTGCCGGATAGCCATAGGCGTGCGCACGGGGGGTGCCAGGGGTGCGCACAGGCACCTCCTAATGACAGGCACCCCCCCTCGTGCGCACGCCTATGGTGCACATCCCCCCGCACATTTGCATTAGCACTGCACCGCAGCAGTGAGGATGCTGTGCTCGGACAGGCTGGCTGCTGTCTGAGCACTGCAGTGCTGTGGTCACAGTGAGGATGTGGCTCCAGCGTGCGTGCCCGGGCACGCAGGTTATACCGAAAACAATGATGATATGTGCGGACGGGTTGCTCCTCCTCACGGTCAGCATTACAACAGGCAGCCAATCGCGAGGCTGCCTGTTGCTGAATGGGGGGCGGGCCAGAAGACACTGCTCAGACACGAGTGATCTGAGCAGTGAACTGAACTGGAGAGGAGGACTCATGAATGAATGACGCTGGTAGCAGCAAGACTCCAAGCCAAGCCATAGGTAAACTAATTTAAGGGAAGGAGGGCACATAAATATTAGAACATATCATACAGTAATATAACAGAAGAACTAAATTATCTTGGAGGGGGGGGGGTTGTGGGTGTGGAGGCTGCCAACATTTAAATAACAGAACTACAAGGAGGGGGTTGTTATATACTAATAAAACTACAGGGAGGTACCAGGGCCTGATAAATCAGCAGTGCCTGCTGAGCTGCTCACACTGGTACTGATGAACATTTGAAATAAGGTGCCTGTCTGCCAGCCTGTCAGAGCTGGCGGATCGCCAGCCAGAGTTAGCGATTGGCTGTCAGGCGGCAAGCTTTGATTGAGCCAGCACCTTATTTCAAATATCCGTCAGTGCTGGTGTGAGCTGATCAGCAGCATAGGAGCTGAGCGCACACCACACAGGGCCATGACAGTAAGCGTTCTCCTTCCCTCTTCTCTCCCTTCCTGCACTAATATGGAAATTATAAGTAATGGGCATTATGTGTGTGGCACTGTACCTATTGCCCATATTTTACAAAAAATTCTTAAGCCCTGGCATAATATGTAATGGGCATTATGTGTGATGGGAATTATGGTGTGTGGCATTATGTGGACTGGGCATTACTGTATATGGCATTTCGTGTAAGAGGCAATAGAGTGTGTGGCATTATGTGTAATCGTTTGCAGCGCGCCTTCGGCGCTTTCCTTATTGCTGCTATGTGGGGGGGGGGATGATTAATTCTGAAGAGCATATACAAAACCTTCTATTAAGTTTGCATTGATGCGTTGATGGACACACCTAGGAGGCGGTGATGGGCACGCCCAGTAGGTGGTGATGGACACGCCCCCCCAATGGTGCACCCTCTAAGAAAATGGGCTGGGCACGCCTATGCGGATAGCATGTTATTTCTAGGTCACTGCAGGGACCCCGTCAATGTAATACTCAGCGCAGCAGGGACCTCTCCATGACTGCAGGTACCCTTCGCGCCGCACGGACCCCCCAGCCAGCTACCCAGGGGGTTCCTGTGTTTCAACTGGGGTGGGGGCGCCAAAATTATCCCGTTGTTTAGTTTGCAAGCTCATTTAGACAGAGCCACATTTGCGTACTGTTCCATGTCTTTGTATATAAGGCACCCATTATGTTATTGTGACACACCTCTACCTATCTATTTGAACTAGCTTATAATAAGAATGACAACACAGACAAGAAATAACCACAGGGACACCAACTGCTAGATTTAAAAGGTCAACAGTAATTTATTGTTTGGCTAACCTGATATTAATAACTGAAAGTGGAAGGATGGCAAAGAAAGGCGCTACCGCGCGCTAGCACCAGACTTTAGTAAGGCTTTTGACACTGTCCCACTTCGCAGACTGTTAAATAAACTTGAAAGCTTGGGATTGGGTTCTAAGATGTTGAATGGATAACATCTTGGTTGCAGGACAGAAAACAGAGAGTTGTAGTAAATGGAGTGCAGTCACAGGAGGGAAAGGTAACAAGTGGAGTACCCCAGGGATCTGTACTTGGAGGACCAGTGCTTTTTAATATCTTTATTGGCATATGGAATTGGGGGTAAAATGTGCCTTTTTTGCAGATGACACAAAGGTATGCAACAGGGTAGACACACCAGGAGGGGTAAAACAAATGATTGAGGATCTAGGCAGATTAGAGGAATGGTCAAGAGAATGGCAACTACAGTTTAATGCCAAAAAATGCAAAATCATGCACTTGGGTCTCAGAAATCCAAAGACTCAATATAGTATAAATGGCACTATAATGGAAACTACTGAGGAAGAGAGGGATCTAGGTGTCACTATTTCAGGGGACTTAAAGGCAGGTAGGCAATGTAACAAAGCAATGAAGAAGGCAAGTCAGATGCTTGGTTGCATAGGGAGAGGTATCAGCAGTAGAAAGAAAGAAGTAATATTGCCACTGTATAGGTCCTTGATGGCTAATCTTGACACTGCAGCTGTTGCTGAACTACACATCCCAGCATGCTCTGCATCAGATTTAGCATGGCCAAAAAGCTAAACTGAAGCAGAGCATGCTGGGATGTGTAGTTCAACAACAGCTGGAGTGTCAAGGTTAGCCATCAAGGGTATAGGTCATTGGTACGACCTCATCTAGAGTATTGTGTTCAGTTCTGGAGGCCATATCTCCAGAAGGATATAAATACATTAAAGACTGTACAAAGAAGGGCAACTAAAATGGTGCATGGCCTACATCACAAAACGTACCAGGAAAGACTAAAAGATCTTAATACAGAGGCAGAACTCTGGGAGGCAATGGAGTCATCTGCCGCCGGGCTCCTGCTCTCAAGGGGGCACCTCTCCACCACTGCCAGTTTAAAACCATTAAATGAAAGCTATCAAAATCGCTTTTGTGGCTGAGTTCTGAAATATATATGTGTTCTCTCTCTCTCTCTGTATATACATACAGTATATAATATATATATTTCCTAACAGACTATATATATATATATTTTGAAAAACGTGTGTGTGTGTGTGTGTGGGGGGGGGGGGTGGTGGTGGTGGGGGCACCAATACTCATTTTGCCTCCGGGCAACTTGGACAAACTTACGCCACTGTCTTAATATGTATAGTTTAGAGCAGAGAAGGGAAAGGGGGGACATGATAGAAACTTTCTAATATATCAAGGGTTTTAACAAGGTACAGGTGGGAGACATTCTTCACAGGAAGAGGAGCAGCAGAACACGAGGACATGCACTGAAACTAGAGGGAGGAAAGGGGTGCTGAGAGGGGAGGGGGGGGGGCAGTTTACCCAGGCCCAGGCCTGTTAGAGGGGTCCGGGTCTTGAAACACAGTTTTTTTTTAATTTGGTGGCGAGTACGCTAGGTCTGAGTGCGCTGTAGTCAACTTTTAGCGGCGGCATTGGGAGTGCGGATGTGGGCTGGCATGGGGGCAGCAGCATCACAGAGGTCCTTCCGCTCTCCGACTCCAGGGCCTGCTGAGAGCCCGTCATGTGAGCATGTTAACCCCTGGCAGAGCATGTAACCCCATGCAGAGCATGTAACCCCTGGCAGAGCATGTTAACCCCTGGCAGAGAATGTAACTCTGGGCAGAGCATGTACGGGCAGAGCATGTAACCCCTGGCAGAGCATGTAACCCCTGGCAGAGCAGGTTAATTTCATGACAAAGAGCATGTTAACCCCTGGCAGAGAATGTTAAACCCTGGCAGAGCATGTAACTCCGGGCAGAGCATGTTAACCCCTGGCATCAAGCATGAAGCCCATAGCAATGAGCATTTAGGTAAGTGGAACTCACAAGGGTCAGCAGAGTGTGCGGGGAGCTCCGTCCGTGAGGGCCCCTGGAAGTTGTTGACAGGGGCCCAGGATTTCTCTTGTCGGGCCCAGGATTTCTCTTGTCGGCCCTGTGTACACATGCTTGGGATAGGCATATTGATATCCTTACAAAGAAATAAGGATCAAATATGGTTTGAGTTAACATGTTTATAAAAGGGGAAGACTAGATGGGCCAAGTGGTTCTTATCTGCCATCAAATTAAAATTCTAACTAGATCACCGCCTCCTAACTCCATAACCTGCATTGTGCTGGGCTCACCCCATTTAATGTGACAAAGCATGAATGCACCTGCACGGAAGCACCCTTTGTCCACCCACAAGGGAAAACACATTCACTGTCCTTCCAACCACCTACAGATGTAGCGCCTCTCATCCTTGGCCGGCGCTCGCCAGATCCTTGTAACTGGCTAGCGCCGGAGATAGAGACTGGGAAGCAGCGGGGAATCCCGCCAAGCTCCGTTGCCATGGGGCTCCCGAGTGGCGGTAGCTGGCTGCTGGCGGCAGCGGTGTAGCTACGTGCCACGGTGCCCGGAGCATGGGCATGTTTCACGCCCCCCCCCATATTTATTTATACGTGTACCTGCGTATATTAATATATATATATGTGTATATATATTATATATATATTATATGCAGGTGCACGTATATATATGGGGGGGGGGGGGCGTGAAGCATGTGTTTCCAATGCCAGTATTGAATGCTGGTGTGTTTTTTTATTATGAGATATATATATATATATATCTCATAATAAAAAAAAACACCAGCATTCAATACTGGCGTTGGAAACACAATAACTAGCTCTGGTAAACGAAGGCATACACATTTAACATGACAACATGACAATTTAGTGGCACTTACTGTTAACAGAAGGGATGCAAACAGTTAAGTGTCTGCTCCCGACACATTCCTCTCTCCCTGCAGCAGCAGCAGCAGCATGAAGAGGGAGAAACACACTTTTGACAGCCTGTGTGGACGGACTCCTCCGGAGTTTCAGGCTGTCAGTGTGAGCAGGAATTAACTGCTGGGACGGAGGGACGGGACTGTAGCTTCATGCCGGCTTTAACACAGGCAGTGCAGGCACAGCTGTGTTGATGTCCTCTCTGCACTGAGTAGCTGCGAGCGGCGGCTGTGTAATAGCATCCCTGCCCTGGCCACTGCTGCGCTTCTGTACAGGAGGAAAGTCTCCTGTGTGACGCGCCAGCAAGTGTCCTGTGCCCGGGCCGGAAATGACAATAGAGTGTGTGTGGGGATCCCGGGACCCGGCGCACAAGGAGTGTGTCCTGTGCCCCGGGAACTCAGCGCAGCGAGAAATAAAGTGTCTGGGCGGGGGAGCCGGCGAGCAGGGCTGGGGAGCCGGTGGCAGAGTGCACGTCTCCGGCGCCAGGTGACATCTCTGCGCCCGGAGCAGGTGCTCCACCGGCTCCACCCTAGCTACGCCTCTGGCTGGCGGGGGATGACGGTAGAACCCCTGCAAAGATGAGCCTGGCTACATCTTTATGCAATGCTTTGACTGCTGGCTGGTAGCGACTTCCCGCCCATCTGGCTTTGAATAGCCGACTATTGCAATTGAAATTGAGCAAAGTCCAACTTAAAGTATTACAAAAAGGAATAAGCCTGGGCGGGTGGGAGGGGCTTCCCAGAATGGCAAGAGAGCTTGTCACCTGACATAGGTATATATACCCCTTACAATGTATATGCCTACCTCCCTTTAGTTGATCAACTGAATGTACAGCACTGTGTACTATGTCAGCGCTTTATAAATAACATGATAGCATAAACATCTATTTGCAGCCTTGCGTGCGGGGCCGAAATCATTCGGTGGTCACCGACCATTCTACAGCGCTCGCAGATCTAAGACACCTCCCTGGTGTCTTAGATCTGCGGGCTCCCTGTACGTCAGCTGCCCCCCCCCCGCACCCGCGTTATTGCTGAATTACCATGGGAACACCCAGCGTTTTCATCAAGGCTTTTCTCTCCCCCTGACACCCTCAGGGGGTTGGTTGTCTTTTAAGATTTTTCTATGGGGCCCACAGAGTTCTAGTTACACCCCTGATTGGGGCTAAACTGTTGGTGGCGTTGGACCTGAAAAAAATATGTGGTTGTACAAATATGCAGTTAAGTATGTATTAAATGGAATGGCACAGAGAGCGGTGGGGGAAAGAACGCCAGCAGGATAGAAAAGGGACAGTCAGTAGAACATAATCAGCACCCTGCACCAGTCTGCACTTCAAAGCTCTAGTGCCAGGCATCTACCTGGGACTGCTAGTGTCTGTGTCCCACATTCATCTGACCCGGCTGTGATGCTGCTGCTGCGTCCCTCTCCTGGCTGCAGCATGCAACTGCACCCCACTCACAGACAGTGCTGCTCCTACTGCACGCTCCCCCAAGGCTCACATAACACAACTTCGGACTCTGGTGGCTGCGGTGAGCAATTGAGTGTCATTTCTCTGGTATTCTGTAATCAGTCTGGGCCCCTTCCCCTCATTATCATGTCCAAGCCTGGTGGGCCCACACAATGCTTGGTCCTATAAAATCACCATCGGCAACCCTTTTGCCGCACACTTTAACAAAACTTATTTAACTTATAACTAAACTTAACACTAAAAATAAAGAGACAGACACAAGTGCTGGCATTTAAAATATATTGTCAAATTTATTGATTGACATTTAAATATCTCTGACTATTAAGTGGTAGGCGGCCCTAAAGAACGGTCATAGAAAGGAGGGGGTAAAGATCACACACACCATTCAAACATCGCTGGTGTTAAAATTCTCCCAAACACACCCACCCGTCCGGATGGTGCAGCCATCCCCTGTCCAAGGGGCATGTGCTGACGACATATCAAATGCCGGGAGAGCGCACCCCACTATCCTCACATGATTTCAAATATACAAGACCGTTCTCTACCACCACAGCTAGGCCTCAAGCCGCAGCACCGCCACCACTATAAACGCACAGCACTAGAACTAAGCCAACTGAACAAATCATCAAGGAAGATGGCCATTCCTTCCTGACTCAAATGGACCCCGTATGGTCTATACAGGCTGTCCCGCTTGAACGCAATGCCATCATGGCGGAAGACGCCCCCTCCATTCGCTAACAAATAACGCTGGACTGCAGCGTTCACCTTCTTATGGGCGCCATCCAAGCGGGGACCAGACCTGGCGTTCCTCCAAACCCTCCTTGGGATCATGGAGGACCAGACCATCTGGCAACTGGGCAGCACCTGTGCAATGATATGCAGATCTCTAATAATGACGGACCTCAGCTCTAAGGCCGTACAGTGCCCCAGGTCGTTGCCACCCAAGTGCAGTATCAGCACCTCAGGGACTCCAAAGTCCTGCAATGATTGCAACAGCAGACTTTGCAAATCACTCCAACGCATTCCTCTTGCACCAATCCATCGGACCCACTGGGCCCGCGGACACACACACACAGCCAAGAGCTCCCGAGACCTTGAAGCCCAATGAACGAATGAGTGGCCCGTCACCCATATCGACTTGGCATCTCGAAAACTGGCAATATGTCAGTAAACAAGTTAACAAGAATGCGAAGGCAATCACCACGCGCCACAGGCACACCATGTGAGGAGATGGAATAAGGAGAGAGGAAGAGAGATAAAGGGAGAGGAGAGAGACCATGGCCGACCGGACCTTGAGGCACACTGCACAGAAAACCCCCGGAGTAAACTAGCTGTAAGTACGTCATATCAAATTGAAATTGAACCGAATTGTGCCCCCGAGGGAAAGTGGACCACCTCAAGACTCCTGCTAAAATGAGATGAGTACTTATGCGTCCAGTGGGCCATGGTCAGGCAGGACAGAGAGACCAGGCCGAATGTATCTGCGGAATGCTGCAGAACGCCATCGACCCAGAGACTGAATCTCTGTGTCGGAATGGCCCGCCGCAGCAGCAGATGTGGCCGCCCCGATCCTAAATGAGTGCGTACCAAACTCCTTTGGATCGAGGCCAAGGGCACCTAAAGCCCGCCAAGTACATGGCAGAACTGGTACTTGGTCAGCGATGAGCCATCCAGATGCATGAGCCACGCTCCAGGGAGGTCGGGCCGCACCAGTGCAAAGGTGTTAGCCATTTCCACCGGGCAGATCCCTTCCACCGAGCATGGCCGCAACGACAGCCAGCGACCTCTCCCAGCCTGGTCAGTCTTTGAGCGGCGCAAGCGGCACAAAACCAAATCGACCTGTAAAACCACATCCTCCCTCAGAAGCAGAGGAGGTCAAGACCTTGAGGGAGCCACCAGCTCACCGACCCTGAAGGCTCCATGAAAAGCCATGGCATAAGCCAAGCGAAATAGCTTGACTTCAAAGTCCGAGCGGCATATGTCCCGCAGAGACCCCAAGAGAGGAGGCAAAAGGGAGATATCAATCGGCCGCCGACTATCTGGAGCCACAGGTACGGCCCGCCGCCAGCCCCTCAAGGCTCGAGACACAATAAAAGATTTTGCAGGGTCCGACCTCCCATACAGCAATGAGAAGAACGACACCCCAGCCAACAAACGTCTGACAGTTGCCACCGAGTGGCCTCCAGAGTATAAACTCCACACAAAGGCTAACATGACCTCACAAGGAGTCTTACCTGCCTGAGGAGCGGACAGTCTGAATTGCTCCCATTCAAGCCAGCCGGAATGATAGCATCTTAAAGTCCTAGGAGCAATAGCCCGCATGGCTAGTTCCTCCATGCCAGCCTGATGACCTGCCAAACATAATTAGGACAAGGTTCACCCACCAGGTCCGCACCGGGTGCCAGGGATCGAAACTTCGCCCATTCGCCTCTGGAAAAAGCGTCTGCAAGGGAGTTGTCAACACCCGGCACATGTCGAGCCACAAAATGTACATTAACTTGCAAACAGCGGAGCACTAAGCGAGCAAGCAAAAGCACCACCGGCATTGATGACGCGCTTTGCTTATTGATGGCCTGGACCACTCCCAAGTTATCACACCAGAAAGTGATGCATGCATCTCGCAATCTATCACCCCAGAGCTCCATGGCCACCACTATCGGGAAAAGCTCCAGCAGCAGCATGTTCCTGGTGAGCCCCTCCCTCACCCAATCATCGGGCCAAGTGGAGGCGGACCAGGATCCATGTAGGTAGGCCCCAAAACCCACTCCCCCCGCAGCGTCAGTGAATAGCTGTATCTCCTCGCTGTTCCGAGGGGGCGAAGGCCAGATCAGGACTCCATTAAACTGCGGCACAAACACCTCCCAAACCCGCAGATCTGCATTTAAACGGACAAAGAACAGTGGCCGGACATTACCCGCTAAAGAGCGTTCAAGCTTTCTGCAGAATACCCTCCCCATCGGGATGACCCTGCAGGCAAAGTGGAATAGACCCAGTAGGGACTGTAGCTGATGCACGCGCAACTTACCAGAGGCCAGAGCTTGGTCTATTGCCCCCTGTAGCCATGCAAGCTTATCAGAGGGCAAGCGGCAGCAACCAACAACCGTGTCAATCTCGATGCCCAAGAAGGATAGGCACGAAACCGGCCCCTCCTTCTTGTCCACCGCTATCGGGACCCCAAAATGGTTAAACAGCTGCTGCATCCTGTCAAGCAAAGCCCCGCATCTCGGTGACCCTGCCGGGCCTACGCACAAGAAGTCGTCCAAATAATGGGCGATCCCCAATTCGCCGGAGCTCTGCGTGACGCACCAATGCAAGAAACTGCTGAAGCATTCGAAGAACGCGCATGACACTGAACAGCCCATGGGGAGACATCTGTCGACATAGAACCCAGAGGGAAGCTTAAAGCCCATAAAGCGGAAAGACTCAGGATGCAGGGGGAGGAGTCGGAAGGCCGACTCGATGTCGACTTTGGCTAACAATGCCCCCGCCCCGAACCCTTGCACTATCGCCAGCGCTTCTTCAAAGAATTGGTACCGTACATGACACAACTCCTCAGGAATTGCATCATTCACGGAACGACCCGGAGGATGAGACAGGTGTTGGATAAGGCAAAATTTTCCAGCCTCTTTCTTGGGGACCACGCCAACCGGGGAGAGGACCAAGCCCAGGATTGGAGGGGAGGGAAAGGGACCCACCATCCTACCCAAGGCCACCTCTTTTAAAACCTTCTCCAACACGACCTGCTGCATTACCACGGCAGACTTCAAATTCCTAGGGAAGCCGGACGTCACCTCCCCCACTTCGGGAAGGCGAAAGCCGTTATCAAAGCCACTGCAGAGAAATGCCGCCGCGTTCCTGAGGGGGTATTTGCACAGCCAGCTGGCCATACGCTCCCCCCTAACCGGTGAGGGAGCCCTACTGAGGAGGGCCCCCGGGAACCTGCTTGGGAGCCTGTCCACCTGATTTAGGTTTTGGGCAATCCTTAACTGTATGGGGACCCCAGCACTTTGAGCAGAGGTGTTTAAACCTGCAACAATTCCCTGCTTGGCATCCCGCCCCGTTAAAGGCAAAACACCTCCACGCCGCGGCCCCCCCCAGAGCCCCCTCGAAAGGACGAAGCAGCCCTGCGAGAGGTAGCCGGGGCTGCAGGCACCGCCGGGGCTGTAGAAGATACTGGAGAGGCCGACCGCTTCAAACCCAGCCATATCTCTACATCCTTACATCCGAACTTCATGATATCAGAACCCGACTGCTTCCCTCGGAATTCCTCATCATAGGTCTGCCATGAGGTACCCCCTTCGTTCACGAACATGGCTTGCATCATATGTATGTAGCGCACCATGTTCATGTGCTCCTGAGGCCTAGTCTCCAAGTAGCACGCAGCAAACATAAATAAGCCAGTCTGCCATCTCTGATACGTGCAAAAGGCCTCCTCCCCAATGCCACCTCAACGCTTTGCATCCCGGGGTGCCAGGCCTAAGGCTGCCAGGACGTGAGCTGATACCGCCGACTGGCTCAGCTCTGAGGACTCAGAATCATCTTTATTGGCCAGGTATACTTGCGTATGCTTGGAATTTTTTGTGGTAACAGTGCAGCATCAATCAGGGAACACAAAGGGGGTGGGAAGAGAGGCATAAACATACATCACATACATTTCACATGTATCTAGAAAAGTTCGAGTTAGTATTTGGTATGTTCAATACGGTTTAGTTGGTGGACAGCTATTGGGAAGAAGCCTTTTGTAGTTCTTGTCGTCTTTGCTGGGATGGACCTAAAACGTCTGCCTGACGGAAGGGGTTCAAACAGTTTGTGGCCAGGGTGTAGCTTGTCCGCCAAGATCTTTCCTGCACGCTTATTGACCCTGGCTAGGTATAGTTCTTGGACAGTGGGGAGCTCCGCCCCAATGATCTTTTCTGCCATCCTCACCACTCTTTGCAACTTTCGTCTGTCATTCTCGTTTGCTCCTCCGAACCAGATTGTGATCGAGGAGCAAAGGACAGACTCTACTATGGCAGTGTAGAAGATGAGCAGCAGCTCCTGCGGGATGTTGAATTTCTTGAGTTGCCTCAGGAAGAACAACTGCTGCTGAGCCTTCTTGACAGTTGTAATGATGTTGGGACCCCATTTGAGGTCGCAGGAAATCTTTGTTCCTAGGTATTTGAAGGAGTCGACCCTCGACACTACTCTGTCAGATATTATGAGTGGATGCATGGCATTTGGTTTCCTTCTGAAGTCCACCACCATCTCCACTGTTTTGAGGGGGTTGAGGTCAAGGTTGTTTCCGCTACACCATTTAGTTAGCCGATCCACCTCCCGTCTGTATGCCGACTCGTTTCCATCCATGATTAGGCCGATAACCGTTGTGTCGTCTGCAAATTTTATAATTTTTACTGACTGTTCTGCTGAGGTGCAGTCGTTTGTGTAGAGGGAGAAGAGCAGGGGGGAGAGGACACATCCTTGAGGGGCACCGGTGCTAATTGTGCATGTGTTTGAAATGAATGCGCCTGCTTTCACCGCCTGTTTCCTTTCAGTCAGGAAGTCAGTGATCCAGGAGCATGTAGGTTCTGGGACTCCTAGTGAACGGAGTTTTGGCTCCAGGATGTGAGGGATGATAGTGTTGAATGCCGAGCTGAAATCAACAAATAGTATCCTTGCATAGGTGCCTGGACTGTCCAGGTGCTGTAGAATGTGGTGCAGCCCTAGGTTGACTGCATCCTCGACACTTCTGTTTGCTCGGTAGGCAAACTGCAGGGGGTCGAGGTGAGCATTTGTAACAACTCTCAGGTGGTTCAGCACCATACGTTCAAGCACTTTCATGACCACTGATGTTAGTGCAATCGGCCTGTAGTCATTGAGGTCTTTCGCAGTTGAGCTCTTGGGAACCGGGACGATAATTGAGGCTTTGAAGCAGGTGGGGACCTTGCACATTTCTAGTGAAGTGTTGAAAATCCTGGTAAAGATAGGGGCGAACTGTGTTGCACAGGTCTTGAGGGCAGATGGAGACACTCCGTCTGGGCCTCCAGCTTTCCTAGGGTTGACCCTCTTGAACATTCCTTCTGCCACAGGGCTCGCTCCAGGCCCTTGTTTGGGGGCCTGCCCTATCAAGGGGCTGAGCATGGACACTAAACGCTGCACAGCAAACGCTGCAGACCCTGCCTGGAAGACACCACCGGTGTTGCCGTTGCCGGGGGAGATGCCACAGGCACAGAGGCCCTGCGCACACGCTGGGACAGACGCCTGGCTCTGCTCAGCCACTGAACCCTTGCCCTGTGCAAAGGGGACATGCCCAGTGCATCAGGAGCAGGCAGTGGGGGAGAACTCACAGGGTCAGCTACCAGCGGCGCCACTACAGGACCCGGAGGCCCCTGCTGTGCCCTCCTAGCCAGCACTGGTATACCGGATGGATGCCCCGCCCCTGTGCTGCCAGTGCCCTGCCTCAAATCCCCGGAGCGGACCCCGGGCCTAGTTCTGGGGGCCCCCCAACCCCCACGCCCCTGTGCAGCCCTGCTGGCCACCCCGCTGGCTGTCCCCTGTCCCCCTCTCCCTCCGTGAGCCACCGGATGAGGCCGCGCTGTACTCTGCTGTGGCACCGCGACGTGCAGGGCCGCGTCATTAGCGGCCGCTGTGGCTGCAGCCGACCGCCTACCACCCCGCCCACGGGTCGCAGGACCAGGGGCTGGCGGTGCAGCAGCAGGGGAGGCCGTGGCGGCATCGTGGGCTAACGTGGAGGGGGCGGGCAACTTGGCTGGGGCGCGGCATGACTTAGGCCGTGGGCAGTCAGCACTACTACCAGAGAGGGGCACTGTATAAGAGAGAGGAAAATGTCAGGAGAGAAAGGAGTGAAATAGAACAAAAGGGGTGAATAGAGAAAACAAGATGGAGGACGGACAGGGAGCAATGATACAGCACTACCTTCTCCTAGGAAAGCTGGATCATAGAGGAAGTTCACCTTAACTTCCTTCTGCTTTAAGCATAGACAGCTCCACCCTAATCCCTGATTGGCTAATCCCTACAAAGTCAGATCCTAACAACTTGGTACTTAAAGTGCCAGCAGCTCAGGCACCTTCGGTGGTTTATGACACCTCCTGCTTAAAACAACCCTCGGTTTTCTGGACGCCAGTGCCTGCAGTCCAACATGATGGCAGCCCTGGTGACTGGAGTAGAGACAAGGGGCCAGATGTACTAAGCTTCAAAAGTGATAAAATGGAGAGTTATTAACAGCCAGCCAATCAGCTCCTGCCTGCCATGTCACAGACTGTGTTTGAAAAATGTCAGGAAGGAGCTGATTGGCTGGCTGCTTATCACTCTCCATTTTATAACTTTTGAAGCTTAGTGCATTTGGCCCGAGGGCTGCATGAAAGAAGTTTTTGAGGGTGAGAGCTGAGAGAGGTGGTGGACCTCAGCTGACCAAGAAGGGCAGAAGTGTTGAGGGAGATGAGTTTGGAGATGTAGGAAATTAAAAGGGGAGAGTAAGAACTATGTAGGAGAGACCCTCCAAACAAACATCAAACAACACCCGCAGAGGATTTAATCTGATTGATTCCCTAGCCCCAGATCAAGACCTCCTCTTGTTGTCCCTTGACGCAGAGAAGGCCTTCGACCGCTTAAATTGGTCATATATGCATGAAGTTCTGCTCCGCTTTGGTTTTAGGGATCGCATACTTACATCTAACTTAGCACAATATAGCTCCCCCACGGCCCGGGTTCTCAGCAATGGCTTTCTCTCCAACCCATTCCCCATCTCCAATGGTACACGTCAGGGGTACCCCTTATCCCCATTAATTTTCGTCCTGTCTATTGAACCCCTTGCAGCTGCCATCCGGAATGACACTAACTTTCCAGGACTGAGCATTGGTTCCACTCATCAAAAGCTCAGCCTTTTTGCAGATGACGTTTTGCTTTTCGTTACAAACCCTATTACAACACTTCCCTATCTTCATTCTATACTAGATGCATATAGTGCGGCATCTTACTACAAGTTAAATACTACCAAAACTGACGCCCTCCCTATCAACCTCTCTGACTCACTTCATACACTCCGTACTAGATACCCATACAATTGGCAGAAATCTTCGATCCGCTATCTGGGTCTTAATACTGTATTCCCGCCAGAACTTCTAAAGTGTTTGAAGTAAATCTTCCCCCATCATTACTTTGCTTTCCAATTTAACAAAATCCTGGCTTGCATTTGACATCTCCAGGATGGGCCATATGGTCTCCTTTAAGATGACCCTCCTACCTAAACTAATGTACCTTTTTTGCACAATCCCTTATATTTTCCCCAAAAAAGAACTTGCTTCCTGCACTGCTACAATGATGAAGTATACTTTGGGCAGGGAAACCCCCGAAAATAGCCCTCTCAAGATTGACCTTGCCAAAAGATAGAGGAGGCCTCTTTCTACCAGATTTAACATTGTACCAGAAAGCATGCATATTAGCTCAAATTAAATGCTACACTAATTCTGACTATAAACCATGTTGGGTTCCCCTTGAAACATCTGCTACCACACCACTCCCTATACCCGACCTTTTTAGAATCCCAAAGTATCTCCGACCAAAAGCCCCTAATCTCCTACCATCTACTTGGGCATCATTACAATTATGGGACGAGCTCTCCGCCGGGTTGTCTTCCCCTTCTCTTGACATAGCTGGTATCTCCTTACGAACCTTGACGAAACTGATATCTAGGGGGAAATTTACTAAAGGAAATTTGTAAAAAAATAGGTGTATTTGTATCCAGAAATACACTTATTTTTGACATTTACTATCCCGAAAATACGGCAATTCGTATTCGTATTGATAGCACATCCTTCATTATCTCCAGATTCAACACTGGTGGGAAGTCACTCCCCACACTATCCACACCTTCAGATATGACCTCCAAAATAATATCTACCAGATTATCATTACCTAACTCCACAGGGGATATATCATTTTGGTATAAAACCCTCTTAGACCTTATTGTTGTTTCCAAATCAAGTGCCCAGAATAAATGGGAATCGGACCTAAATATCACATTATCCCCCGACCAATGGAGGAAAATCTTCCTTACTTCTCACTCGATGTCCAGGTGTCTCAATCATACTGAGATTCATATTAAACTGCTCTATAGGTTATACTTGACACCTGATCGGCTACACAGTTTTTGGACATCGTGTTCTAGACTGCTGGAGAAACTGTGGAGAAGTGGGCCACCTGTTCCATATTTTCTGGTCTTGCCCCATTATACAAAAATATTGGTTGGAGGTGTTCTCCCTGATTCAAACGGTACTACATATCACCCTCTCCCCCGATCCTTCATTGGCGTTACTTCACATAATGAAAGATATCACTCCCACACATACTAGATATGTCCTGAACCATATACTTATTGCAGCCTGAGCAGCTCTGGCCCAACAATGGAAACAACCCAACTCTCCCTCCATAACGAAGGTTGGACAGAAAACTAATTTCCACTTTCTTATGGAAACAGAACATATGCCATATTCATATTCCCCCTCATCGCCATTCATTCGCTGGAACGCTTGACATCTCTACATGACAGAGGGAGAAGGAAAGCAATATGTCTCTACATCCACTAGCTGTGACCCCCTCCAATTTAGCCTCAATGAGAAAACAGATGTTACTGTAGCATTGACTCACCTTGAACAGTTTATTCCTATGCAATCACTGCTGTTATGTGGATAAGATATTTATGTGATTCTGCTACCTTTACTGTGTGTAAAAAAAAGAAGTATCTCCTCTGTCCCCCATGTATTCTGATGACCCACCCAATACCGATGTAGATGTTAAAAGTATATTTTCAATTGTGCACCAGATGATATCCGGATGTCTTCACAGTCCCCCCCCCCCCCCTTTTTCTTTGTTCTGTACTTTTACAATCAATAAAAATCATTGATGAAAAAAAAAAAAAAACTATGTAGGTGAGAGTGAGGAGTTTAAATTGAATTCTGAAGGATTGGCAGTGTGTGTGTGTGTGTGTGTGTGTGTGTGTGTGTGTGTGTGTGTGTGGGGGGTCTTCGAAGAATGTACAGCCTGGCAGCTGCATTTAGGGGATATTAAAGTGTAGTGAAGTGGATGAGGGTGAGACCATTGGTTGGGGCTATGCTTTAAGCTTCGGAAAGCATCATTCTCCTGAGCTTGAGCCTGATATGCAATGCCATCTATTTTTGTAACAAGCCACTGGAGAGGGATCTGGCCAAATGCAGCTCATGAGCAATAGGACGTCCATGTCATAAATCCGGTAATCGGTACTTTACTGGGACAGCTCTACATTGGAAGAACTGTCCCGGCATGTGAATAATTGTGCAGAATAAATGTTTGCAGATAGAAATATATAGAATTCTTTTTTTATTATTTAACTAGACTTTTGTGAACAACTATCTACTACTTTCTTTATGGTTACAGGAGAAACCATAGATTATTAAACAGGAATATCAGTTTAATAATAATAAATGTGCCGCAATGCTAAATGTTGTGCTGTATAAGCACCGAACACAGAAAGAGCGCTACAGTATATAAATAAAATGATTATTATAAAGAAATAAAAGAGCAGTACTAATAAGAAACAGCGTAGTCCCCTTTATGACCTGTTTTCTTATGTTCTAATCTAGAGAGAAATAATTATGTCCTTTTGTCGCACCTCTCCGTCTGCGTTTCCTGTGTGCTCTAGTCCACTTTGTTAAAGGAACAGTCCAAGGCAGGGATTTTCAAAAAGCCCTTTTTCTTTTTTTCACTGGCTTTCATAGCTAATTAAAGAGACGGTTGCTAAGAGATGATCAGAAGCATCACTGCAAGACTAATGCACCTTCAATGGGTTTTTTTTTCTACCTTTAACATCTAGGTTCTGGATCAGAGTTAGAGGCTCGCACTACTTCTGCCAGGTATAATGGCCACTCTTCAACATTCTGCAACGCCTCCAGCCAGGCACAGGCGACCTGGAGACGAGGCACCTAAAGATAAACTGAAATGGACAAAGGGACATGACCCTGGCCAGCAGACAATGCTGGGGAAGGCACACGAGTTTTTCCGGATCTGTGATATTGAAGATAGAGGCTTCATCGCACGTCGTGATATGCAGGTAAGAGCAGCCATTATATTGTTAGAGTTAATGAGTCCTAGTACTGGAGATAAGTTTCCTAAAGTATAAAAAAAAAATCTTATTATCTCTTTCACATCGCAATGCTGGGTCCAACCTGGCATCTCGATACCAGGTCCGACCCGGCATCTCGATACCAGGTCCGACCCAGCACCGACCCTGGTCTGGCACTTTCACATTAAACCCGATTCACCGATTATACAGAGGGTGACCCAGGTTTAACCTTTCTTATAACCTGGGTCGAATTGCCGGGTTGGTTGACCCAGGTTATAAGCTTTGGTACTTTCACACCGTGCCCCGACCCGGGTTGACATGTCCCCAACCCAGCAATAACCCAGGCCCGAGGTGTGGTGTAAAATGGGGCATTATTTATATGAAATTTTTGGGTAGCATATCATCTATTTATCTAAACTTTTTTCCTTGTGTGCAGGGGTGCCACTTGCTTCAATGTCTCAGACATGGGGCATGGTGTCACGGAGGGGTGTGGCCTTACATGAGGGGCGTGGCCTTGGGGGGGGGGGGGCAAAACTCCAGAAGTTGTGGGCTGCCCCCAGAGATTGTTGTGGCTGCAGTGACAGTTTCTACACAGTAAGAAGATCCGAGCCCATGCCAATGCACAGGACTTGCCACTGTTGTCCCCCCCCCCTCGGTGGATAACACCTGGGTTAAACCCAGGTGCGACATGCACCCCCTTAACCTCCTTGTGCCTTCTGATGCCACAGCTAGTGTACATTATTTTTATGTTATTGTTTATTATTTATTTTAGAATGCCTCTGCTGTTATTATTCCCCTTCAAACCTGCTAGGAGGTTTAGACATTAATCGATTTTTTTACCCTTTCTTTTTTACTGGAGTCCTTTATCCTCTATTATGGGATAACTTGTGTGTGTAGTAGATGAGGATTTAATAATAATAATAATAATAATAATAATAATAATAATAATAATAATAAAAAAGTAAAAAACGAAATAAATATAAATACTGTTTTGGGGTTATATTCACTAGAGAGGAAAAGTTTGTAACACTTTTCAGAAAAATGGGAAAATTCAGAATTTGCATGCAGTCATTTTAACATGCTCATATCTTCGGCTATAAGTTAGAAAAAAAAACATAAATTGCCTACTCCTTAAATGTGTATTATCTATTGTACATACAAGACATACAATAAATAGTATATACAATATAGCAGGGGTGGCCAAACCTGTCCCAAATGCTCTGTTCCTGGACTTCCCTGGTAATGTATGATTGCCATCACCAGGTAGGCATGTATGAGTATAGGCCAGTAGTAGTCAGTTTATGTAGATCTACGATGCTGGAAATAGCAGTGAAATAGTTTTCTTCATGTAATGAACAGTAATACCGCTTTCACACAGCGGTGGCTGAAGAACCCAGCAATTACCTGGCATTTAAAGCGCCGGGTTATTCGGCAGCTCGCTGTCAGACCCCCCCCCCCCTAAAATACAGACCAGGAGATTTGCTCTTACACAGGTTTTTCGGCTGTGTAAAAGGGTCACCCTGGATCTTAAACTCCGGGTCTCCGACCCTGGTCATTTGCAGGGTCTTAGACCCGTAATTTAAGATCCAGACTGACATTTTTCACACAGAAAAAGGACCCGTGTATTTCATGAAATTCCCGGGTGGAACTGCTTCACCCGGGAATAACATTTTCTGTGTGAAAGGGGTATAAGCTTGATATTTCATACACCTTCCTAAAATAAAATAAACCTAGAACTTTGTTCATTTTGGCTTTAAAAGGACTGTATTTAAAACAAATAACATTTGGTACTTATACATATGTTTTTAAACATAAACATGTTACTTGTACATTTTTCATTTAACATTTTTAAATATTCTAGTAAATTTGGTTGTCTTTGTGAATTTCACAAATAATGCAGAACTATGACAGACTATGGAACAATTCTATGTATATCTATAGCAGGAGGCCCAGCACTGTTTTTAAAAATATTTAACCCCTGGAGCTGGAGAAATAATACCAGCCATGGAGAAAACTATCGCTTGAAATTGGATATTGATCAATAATATTCTTAAGAAACCATTGGCTTTTCAGCTGTTATTTGGTCAACTACTGACAGAAATATATAGTAGCTCTTGACATGGAATGATTAAAGTCTCTTAAGTGAATGTAATGCTGTGTACACACAGGGGAGATATATTGCTCAGTTTCTCCTGTTCATCAGCGACCAGAGATGGTCACTGATGAAAAAGAAAAAGAAACTGCCCGGGGGAGCCCGGCAGTGGTAATCAGCTTGTCGCAGGAGCATGTTCCTGCGACCAGCGATCACCACAGGGGCAAAAACGGGAGCGCGCACCCGGCGATATATCGCCAGTGCACACTCCCATTGCGGGTAATATGGTCGCTCAGCGACCATATTTCCAGCGATTTTGGACAAAATCGCCCCCGTGTGTACGCACCTTTATTGTTCATGACTCATTAGCTACAATAGCATCACATGTCTGAGTTACCAGACTCTTTAAGATCAGGCTGATTAGATAGGTGTATGTTATTTACTTTGGCTCTATAAAATGGTCTGTATATTCCTAAGCCCGTCACTGTGTTATTGAAGCGTCACAGTGAGCTCTGTGTGAATCGCTAGTGCCTGGTGTCTTTTTTGTGACTTTCCATTAAATATTAGTAAAATGAAGAGAAAATGGCTCACAGGTAGCTGTTGCTGATTAAATTGATATGTGGCATGTCTATATGCAATGAGTGACTGTTGCTGTATCCAGGGCCGCCAAGAGGGGGGGGGGGGGGGGAGCGGGTACTAATTACCCAGGCATGGGCTTGCTGGAACCCTGGTCCGAACCCCCTCCGTCTCCGTCCCTCCCAGGCAGCAACACACACCTCCACAGCATGTGCTGTGCTGACAGTAGGCTCAGTATGAGCGTCTCACTGACAGCGTGAGAGCTCATGCTGAGCATGCTGTCAGCACAGCAAATGCTGCAGGTGTTTGCTGCTGCTGAGGGGGGGGGGGGGTTCAATAACACCCCCACCCCCACTCTATTTTAGAGTATTTTTTCATCATCCTAAACATTTTGGGGGCGTGGCCTAATCACAGGAGGCGGTCACACCTCCCACTATTAGGCCACATCCCCACAATTTTACCTGGGCCCGGCATACCTCTCGGCGGCGCTGACTGTATCTGCTTAAGATTTGGAACATTACAGTAGTAACACAGCATTTCATATGCAGATAAATTTATATAAATTTCATATATAGAGTCACTAGTAGGCTGTTTAACACAATTAGATGTACATGGACACATCCGTAGCTTGTGCTGCTTCCTATCCTAGCATCTAATCCTGTACAGCTGATTACAGTGGTGCATGCAGGGGGGGTTTCTAAGTTCCCAGAAAGCTGAGGGTCCCCTATTTCCATGGGTACAAGAATTTTAAAAATCAGCCCTTGGGAACCGGAGATATCTGACTTCAAAGCAGTGGTCCCCATCCAAGCCTGTTAATTGCTCTTCCCAGTCAGATATTTCAGGTTCTGTCTGACTTGGAGTTTTTCTAAGGGTATATTCCAAAAGCTATGACTCTCCCCCTTTGATGGACACTAGCAGCTTGTCTCTACTGTTCCCAGAACCAGAGATATCAGCCTTCCAGCTGCTGATTACTGCTCCAGCTCCACACACCTGGTATGTAGTTTTAAATACTCGTGGGCAGATTGCGCTGCCTCCTGAACTCTGATCCCCTAGTCCCCAATAACATTTGGTAGGTGGGATTTTCTAGTTTTTAAATCTAAGAAATCTGTTTCCAGGAACTGGAGATATCTGCAGTCAAGCAAGCTGTCCTCCCACCAGAAAATTATGAATAATAAGCCCACTCCACTATACACCCCTCCTCTGCGTATTAAAAATCCTCTATCACCCTGGAAGTTGTGTATCAGGGCCCCTTCATTCAGCCCAATACCCCCTTCTCCCACCCCATCTCCCACCATATGTGCAGTAAAGGGGTAATTAGTGGAAATTACTGATCCAGGGCCTACATGCTGAGCAGTTGATATAATACCCCCTACCACCCGCGGGACATCAAAGCTTCCCCCACCCCTACCGCTGGAGGATCGGTAGGAGTCCCAATACATTGCTATGCCCAGGGGTCTACATTGCTGTTGATGCCCCTGTATGTATATATGTGTATGTATACATATATATATTTTATTATTATTTATATACATTTGGTCTATCTATAATGCTTTAACTAACCCGGCATATACTGGGTCACCTAAGTGTCCATCTCCGTGCTTTGCTCCGCCCCTTTGGAAACCCCCTTCTGAAAATCCTGCGTTTGCCCCTGACTCTGCATCCCAGCATCTAGTCCTGAATAGCCAGTACTCCCCTACAATCCACGTTAATTGTTGTCCTCATACCTACAATACTAATGTTCAGTCCCAGCACTGTCCCATCTGTATTTCTAGTCTTGGCGATAAAAGAGCATGAGGAAGAACCATCAGACCTCCTAGCTTTTGCACTAGTTCTCCAGACCCTAAACCTGTAACACAGCCTAGTCCGGATTCACAACCTTACACATCCCTGACAGTAACTGGTGAAGCACATTAAATAATTAGAAATCACTGCATTAAGAAAACATCATCTATATATTGTCTTTAGAGGCTTCATGGTGAGCTCCCGTTCAGCTTTGAGGAATTGGAGAAGGTATTTGATACTCTGGATTCTGATGGCAATGGTTATCTGACTTTGGAAGAATTTTCGACAGGATTTAGTAAGTTCTCATTGTTTGTTGTGTTTTAACAGAAGATTTGGGAAAGATTGAAAAACAATATTTATATAGTATATACAGTAATGCTGCCCATACACTTATGCGATCGGATTCAATGCGACATCGAAGCACGATGTCCATCGAACACGTTCACATCTTGTGGTGCAAAAAGTGCCCCCTTTCAGCACCCGATGTCACATGCCATCTTGAGATGGTACATCGGGTGCTGCAAGAGGGTGGGCAGAGGGCGGCGTAGCACTAGAAGTAACGCCAGCGGGCGGCGGGGGTCAGCAGTGGGGGCAGAATTTTTTAAAACACTGGGCAGCCCTCTGATAGGCTGAGAGAGTTCAGCCTATCAGAGGGCTGCCCAGTGTTTTAAATACTTCTGCCGCCACACTGACTCCCACCACCCGCTAGCAATACTTCTAGCGCTATGCTACAATGTCGCCCTCTCCCACGCCGCCAGCAGTCCATTCGGCCCCCTCTCCTCAAACCCCATGCCGCTGAAAGTTCCCTCTGCCCCCCACCCGCAGATTGCATTCAAACGATTGCATGTGGTTAAAAACCACATGCGATCGCTCCTGCAATTGGCTCCTAAAAATCTTATGGCCTTCTTGGCACCCCAGAAAGGTGGACAAATCCCCCAACCCCCCCATCAGCTGCCCATTTAGAGAACACAAGTGGGCCGACTGAGGGAGACCAGATGATGTCCTCGTAGCCCTGCCCCCGCTATACTGTGCCTGTTTTACAGCACTGTAAAGTGGGGGAGAGCCACAATGAAGCGACTGTGTGGTCACGCCCCAGATCGTCCGACCGTCCTTCTGGCCACACTCAGTGATTGACAGTCTGCTGCCATCTGGGGGGCAGGGAGGGGGTTGCAACCCTTTTACATTTTTGAAAAGTACAGGAGATCACAGGTTCAAACCACAAGGGAAAGGGAAAACAAATGGTTCCGAGTTTAGATAGCTTTGTGCTTCCTCTGAATGATCACAGAGTTTGGCCTGATGCCTGGTACAGATGTCTTCAGACTTTTTTTTCAATGATCTTGCACTAAAATAATCCTAACAAAAGTCTACCTTCTGAAACATTTAGGTCAGTTTCTGCATGGAGAAGACATCCCAACAAATGACGCCCCTGACGGTGGAGAGCTTGCTGAGCAGCTTGAGTTTGAAAACACCTATTCAACCAAATGGGAAGAAAGTGCCCAGGAAGTCCAAGAAGAGGATGACAACACCCAGTTCTACAACCTGATTGACAGCTTAGGCGCTAACAGGGTCTTAGAGGAGTAAGTGCAACATCATCACTTTGGTATATACTACATTACTGCAAACCGCGCAGGTGACGCAGCGTCCTACTTGTGGTCCAGTGCCATAAGAGCAGATGCCCATAGAATATTTCATCCAAATCTTAAAATGTAATTACTGGTGAAGTTCAGTAACTAATGCTAGAGCATAGTATATCTCTACCTAACTCCTCTTTTCATGGCTGTCTGTAGGCATAGGCTAACTTGGACTGGTAGCTGGACTTAGGAGCTGGCATGGGGAGAAACTGTCACTAACCTTCAATACAGGCAGATGATGAAAGCCGCTCAGTGTGTATGCACTGAGCGGCTTTCCCCTCAGCGATGAACGCTATCATCGCTGTCCATACACGCTGGGCATAGTCGCCCAGTGTGTATGGTGGGATATTCTAGTGAGCCATCATACTATTCTCCCCAAAAAAGCTACAGTAGTACCCACCAGTAGACCAGTAGGTTTACCAATGGTTTGATGTCTGGTACCTCTTAATGTCTTTAGATCAGGCATGTCCAAACTATGGCCCTCCTAGCTGTTGTGAAACGACACATCCCAGCATGCCTTGCAATAGTTTTAGCATTCCCTAAGAGCAAAACTGTTGCAAGGCATGATGGGACTTGTAGTTTCACAACAGCTGAAGGGACATAATTTGGACATGTCTGCTTCAGATAATTACTGTAGGGGGGGGGGGGGGGGGGGGTGAGTGATCTAGAACCCATTTAAGTAGACAACTAATAAGTATCAATCATTTCATGTTTGCGCTTTGTTTGAAACACCGGTGACACAGTAGCAGTTACTTAATATATTTGTTTCATTATAATAAAAAATATTAAGTGACAGACCAAATGATTATTGCCATAGCTAATTTCAACAGACTGTCATCTGCTGTAAAAATGCATTTTCGAGGCTTGACATAATTAAACAGTGGATAATGGTTATAGCCTACAGCCTGATTGTAATTAAATATGAAACTATTAACACTTTTATGTTTATTATAAGACTGGATAATTTGGGTACTTGAGTAATTATGCAAAGTCTAATGATACAATGGAAATTGCTAAATTAAACAGACATTTTTAATTGCAAAGAATATTTACAGGAGTTGTTTTCAGAAGCTGTGCACAAAGGGGTCTTTGTAGAAGAGGCAGAATCTGCTTGGCAGGGAACAGGGGGCGGGACATGTTTTGTTCTGAATAAATGTAATCTCACCTGTTCTACAGCCTTGTTCTGTAACCCCAGGATCTAAATGATAGATCTACACAGTCAGATAGACAGTCAATAGGTCGACTTTTAAAGGGTCAACATGATTTTTTCACAAT
The DNA here is from genome assembly GCF_055691185.1 of Crinia signifera. Lineage (NCBI taxonomy): Eukaryota > Metazoa > Chordata > Amphibia > Anura > Myobatrachidae > Crinia > Crinia signifera. Next base: position 41,363,780 of record NC_139220.1, read on the forward strand.
TTTTATCTATTTTTGGACTTTTTCATACTTCACCATCCATGTTGGCATAGAGGGAGAAGCATGGTGAGTGGAGCAAGCCATGCGAGGTTACGCTTTACACTAATTGAAGGTCCATGTTGACAGGTGTTGACATTGACACCCCAAAAAATTGAAAAACTCACATTAACCTTTTGAATGTCGACCTATTGCATATCTAGACACTGTAGATCTATCAATCCACGGGTTGGGATCATTTGGTCTACAGCATGATGGTCGACATGGGAAAAGGTCAACATGGTTCTAGATCGACAGGTCATTAGTTCGACATGTCGACCTTTCCCCAAGTTGACCTAATGGTGTCGACCTAATGACTGTCTACCATCATGCTGTAGACCAAATGACCACATCCCCAATCCACAACCGTTTGCCCCAGGATCCAGATTATGGGGAGCCCCACGATTTGGATTTTAAGGGCCTAAAGAACCAACGTTCAGGAGACCTCATTTATTGAGTTCCTAACACTAGGTTTAAGTCCTGGGCTCAGGTCCTCACCAAGTCGGTAAAGGACAACCATTCCAAGGTAACAGGGTCAGATTAAGGTCCACATGGGCTGAAAAAGATCAAGGCCTTTTGTGAGAAAATTAGGAGGTGTGGCTAATGATGCAGGGGTGTGGCTAGTGACATACGGTTATAAACCCTCCCTACAGGCTAAGCCTCAATGTCTCCCAAAATACATAAAAGTACAAAAAATGCATCACTTTGTGAGGAAATGAGAAGTATAATTCTAATTTCTATGATTTATAAGAACTATGTGGCCAACTGCACAGTTACCCCTCATCAAGTTGTCAACCAACCAGCTCATACATCAATTTGTAGGGTGTGCAGCAGTGTTCCCTCTAAGCTGTGCGCGTGTGCGCGCGCACACAACTTGACGAGCGTGCGCACAGACATTACAACAGAGCGCACAAAGCAGCAGTGGTCCGTTTTTGCAGTTGTGGACTCAATTAATGTGCGTTTCACCCATTAAATGCATTGTGTGCTGTGTTTTGAATGTTCAAATGTTTAATATCATTTTGAAGTAAAGCTAACACAAATGCTGAACGTCATTTTCCAGTTATATATAAGTGACGCACAAAAATTGAAATTTCCTTCCAAAGTTGCACAGCCAAAATTTTTTGCCGCACACAGCCTTCGTAAAATTAGAGGGAACATTGGTGTGCAGTCCAAGCACCCCCCCTCCCCCCCCTCCCCCATATACTAAATTGTTCTATTATTGGCTTCTATAAGATTGAGGACAAACAAAAGTCTATCAAAAGGTAGAATATGAGTTATAACTCTTTCCTGACTTCTAGTTTTTGTCCACATATGATACCCTTGTTCTCTGTCGCAGAGAGAATAACATTAAGCGGTTGTGGATGGAGATACGGAAGGATGAGCCCCACCTGCTACCAAGCTTCGAAGAATTTCTCACCAGAGTTTTTTCTCAACTTCAAGAAGCAAATGAGGAGAAGAATGAGATGGAATGTGCTCTCAAGAAGTCAGTACAACTTATTATTTATTTCATGTTATCCTATATAATAAAAGGCTAACTAACAGTCAAGAATGTGACCTAGAGGGGGGGTTTCCAAATGCAGTCCACATTCTCCCAATCTACAGAACATAGGCGCATGTGCGGGACTGTGGGTGAGTGGTAGAAGAACCTAGTAACAACCCAGGACATTAATTTAAACCTTTCCTTTTATACAAAGGATACTAAATGGAATATGGTATTAATATCTAATAGTGTGTACACATGGTAAGATTTGGCTTCCGATGTTCCCGATATAGTGAACATCGGAAATCATATCGCATGCAAATCGCATGCTTTTTTAGGGCTTGCGAGCCTGATGCGCTGCCAATGCGCGCTCCCGTGTGAGCGCAAATCGGCAGCCAGATAGAGAGGGCAGGCAACACTATATAGTGCAGATATGCACTATATAGTGTAAATTGTGCCCCTCTAGCATGCAGTGAGATGCGAGTCCTGATGCGAGGCCGTGTGTACACACCTTTACACTATAGATGGTATATAGTATTGTCCGTCAAACATTTAAATAATATAAATAACTGTTGAGGAATAGGCCAAATAAATAAATACACAAACATAATGGAACCAGTACTGCACTTTTTAAGCTCACATTCTCCCACCTGATACCCCTTTCACACCAGAAATGCAGAGACAAACCCAGGAATTACGTTTCCGGGACAAGCAGGGACATTCCCGGGTTGGGACCCATTCACACATGCTTTTGAAGCAGGGACAACCCGGGTCGGCACCTTTCACACTGAACCCGGGATGCCCCTGCATTTCTATGAGAATAGCATTGAAAATGGCCTTTTTTAGGCTCACATTAGATTATTGATTATTAATAATTAAGACACAAAACATTTGTAGTGTTTCAGCCTCTGTTTACTTGTGTAAAACAAATTAATAGGCATATGAAAGCATCTTCCCCTCTAATGATTAATAGCTCTTTCACCTCCTCATTTGTCCAAGACATGGCACACATTGCAGGCTTTCATGGGTTAAAATGTACTTCTGGGGTTTGTGGTGCTACAGAACATGCACAGTGTCTCCCTGCACGCTGTATGCTGTCTCTGGGCGTGTCTGCGAGTGTCCACCACAACAGGAAGTTGCCCTGCTAGCAAATCAGCACTAGCAGAGGCAACACGGGAAGCAGGGACATGTCCCTGCACCTTTCACACCAGCCAGTAACCCTGGAAGGACCCGGAAGCAACCCTGCTACCTAGCAGGGTTGAATTGCCGGCAAATTAACCTGGGAATTTGTCCCTGGAACCTTACACACCAGAGCTAGTCCCGGGTTGTTCCCGGACTCAACCCGGGAATTTAGGCTGGTGTGAAAGGGGTATTATGGTGAAGCTTTTGTCTCTTCTTCCTGGCAGCTGCTCTCTGGTCCAGTGCACTGATTAAGGACTCAGTTCCGCACACAGCAAACTTCGTAGAAGACTCTGCTACCACTGTGCATGTGCAGCAGCTCCGCTCTGTCCCTTATATTGCATAATGCTGCGGCAGCTCTAGTAATTGTAATATAGATCATTGGTATTGTCAAGATTTTAATCACTTGCCAAGAGGTGGGGGGTTTCTGGCCAACTGGAAATACCCCCTGCATTTACCTCTGTGTATGGTTATAAACTTTTGTAGTGTAGGGTTCTCTAATGGAACAATGGGATACGGTCACTATGACAAGCATTAGGTCGACACCTCTAGGTCAACATACATTAAGGTTGACATGACTGAAGGTCGACATGCAGGAAGGTTAATATAACTGAATGTCGACATGGGTTAGGTCGACACAAACATTAGGTCGACATGGGGAAGGTCCACAGTCAAAAGGTCAACAAGGGGTTTTTCACTTATTCTTTAAGCCGACATGTGCCGACAGGCGGTATTTCATGCTTTACCATCTACTAGGGCGAGGTGGTATAAGAAAATAGTGTGCCCGAAGCATGGCGAGCGCAGTACATGCGTTTCACTGTCCATGTTGACTGTGTCGAAATTTGTGACAAAAAAGTGAAAAACCCCATGTCGACTTAATGTTTGTGTCGACCTAACCTATGTCCACTGTCAGACATGTCGACTTTCCTGCATGTCGACCTTCAGTCATGTCAACCTAGTTGCTGTCTGCCCAATGATCCATACCCAAAACAATTGTGGTACAGCACACTTTTTTTCACTAAAAAGTATTTATAGTGACTGGTACTTTTATGATCTTATTTAATGTTTGATCCGTATCCAGAATACACACATGATGTTAGATAACGGATGACGGGCAAAGCATACAAAATAAATGGCAGTTATTATCTTCCTGTAGAATCTGTCCATAACTGTTTAGACACTGCACAAGACAAGCTTGTATTCTCCCCTACTTGGTTCCTTTCAGCATGTGTTTGATTATATGTTATGTACTGTTGTCATGCTATGTGCAGTTTCCCCCTGTAAGTATGCCCTCATTTCTCTCCGACAGGAAAATCGCCACATATGACACTGAAATACAGAACTTGTACGAAGAGATGGAGCAGCAGATAAAGACGGAGAAAGAACAGTTTGTCTTGCAAGTAGGTTCGTGTTCCGCAGTGAGCATGCTCATGGATTACTCAGTCAGCTGGAGATGTATTAACCCCTTCAGTGGTGTTTTTTTTTGGGGGGGGGGGAGCGCTCCCCACTGGGCAAGTTTTTTATGTGGAACGCTCCCTTAAAAAAACCCATCACTACCTCCCTGGGTCGGGCAGCGCCGCTGCACTGTCAATCAGCGGCTGCCCGGACCTGAGCCCCCGCACTGCGTACCTGTCCCTGGCAGCCGGCTTGTCATAAGCCGTCGTCGGGGACTTCAATACAAAACCCAGAGGGGAGGCGGGAGGAGGAGGCGGCGCCGCAGAGGGGAGGGAGCCGGGTAGCGCGAAGCTGCCTGAGTTCAGTGATTGAACTCAGCAGCACTGCCCAGCTGTAAACAGTGGTAATCCCAAGAATTTTCCGGGCTTGCCAGACTGGGCACTGAGGCACAGCCCGGAAAATTCTCGTGATTGACAATGAAGTGGTTAAGCCAGTGGTTCTTAACCTCGGTCCTCAAGGACCCCAAAAGCCATGTACACGCGGCAGCGATGTTTGCTGAAATCACTGGCAATATGGTCGCTGGTGACCATATTTCCAGTGATGGGAGTGTGCTCCGGCGTTCTAATCGCTTGCTCCTGCGACCAGATTATTACCTCTGTGGCACCGCCAGCAGAGGTTCCCTTTCATCAGCGACCATCTCTGGTTGCTCATGATAAGGAGACACTGAGCAATATATCTCCGCCGTGTGTACGCACCTTAACAGTTGTTGTTTTCCAGGTCTCCACACAGAATCACAGGTGAGATAATTAGTTCCACCTATGATCTTTTAAAATGCGTCATTGAATAATCAGTGCACCTGCCAGGTGACCTGGAAAACGTGCACTGTTGGGGGTCCTTGAGGACTGAGTTGATAACCACTGCCTTATAGTCCCTGGACTGTACTGGCAGGAAAACTCTGCACCAAGTGCATTCTGTATACCGTTAGGATAGGGGCTTGCTGATTGGTTGCTACTTCTTCATTGGACCCTTTCTCCACTCTATACATTCCTTCGCTCAGTGCGAATTTGTTTGCTCCGGTGTCTGTTACATAGGACTTCACAGTTAGGAGCATTTTTATGAAAGATTGACATGGTCTAAAGGTAGACACAAGCCATGGGGATGACATGAAAAGGGTTGACTTGAATAAGGGCGAAATGCGGTTTTTATGGTTTTTGGTATTTATGTTGACCGTGTGTACCACATCCCTTTGAATGGATGGCTTTGCTGGCCATGCAAAGATGGCGGCGCGCTACGGTGCTGCGGCTCTGGGACCACGGAGAGAGGGGAGAATAAGCGAACATCGCGTATGAGAGACAGTTTTTTCCATATGGCAATTACTGATTTTAATTTAAAATTGTTAATTGTTTCTTTTTGTGTCCTAGAATGTAATTTCGTTGTTGTTCAATTTTATATTGTTTGACAATGATTATCGGTACTTGTTTCCTAGAACGGCCGCACCGATGTTGATCGGGTCGGTCGCATCGTAACGATCGCATCGACGCGATGGTCCCGATTTTTACATTGATTGAAATGTGAATAGGGTCCCTGGGACCCTATTTTACATTGGATTCAATGTAAAATTCTCCCCAGACCCCAATTTTAACCTCCTCAACGGCACCCCACGATTGATGCCAACCCGAAGTGTGGCGAGCGTATCGAGCCCGTGAGGGGCGGCGGTACATGTCCTCCGACCTTTTCATACCCCTACTATCCACGTCGGCGTGGAGTTGAGAATATAAAGTGTGGCAAGCGCAGCAAGCCACCGATCCCGAAGCGTGGCGAGCCCGAAGCGTGGCGAGCGCAGTGCGAGGGGACGCGTATAACTTCACAGGTATACGCGTCCCCTCGCGGGGCTCGCCACGCTTCGGGCTCGCCACGCTTCGGGATCGGTGGCTTGCTGCGCTTGCCACACTTTATATTCTCAACTCCACGCCGACGTGGATAGTAGGGGTATGAAAAGGTCGGAGGAAACGAACCGCCGTCCCTCGCGGGCTCGCTACGCTCGCCACGCTTCGGGTTGACGTCAATCGTGGGGTGACGATTACAATGGGGGGGAGGGGGCATATACAATGAGAAATGGGCCATATTGGCCCATTTCCCATTTTTTCCCCGATTACAATGTTAAAAATATTTTAACATTGAACCCTATGGCAAAAATCGGGTGCATTGCGTCGGTCGCGTCGCGTGCCATGTTAATGCACCCGACCGACGCGATGGACCCGATTTTTCCTTTGCCGGCTAAATGGACCTGATTTCAAAGTTAAGTTAAGGTACACGATTACCCCCGATTGTGGCCGTTCTAGGAAACAAGTACCCTATTATCTCTTATCTCTTCAGGCACGGTGCCTCGCTGTACTCAGCCCACTACTATTATAATCTCACTCTATGCCAACTTGGATAATAAACTATGGCCTAGCCAGAAAGGAATTTCATGACATATATGCTAGATTTATTAATATTCTAGATACTCTGACTGTTTGTAAAGGCCCCCATACACTATGCCATCAGTTCTCAAACTGTGGGTCCTGACCCCAAAGTGGGTCCCGACCTGCTCAGCATGGGGTCGTGACTCCATATTGCTGACCATCAGGCTGATGACTTTTCTCATCTCAGTCAGTGAGTCTGAAAAATCTGTTGAATTGTCTGTTATTTTAGACTCCTCCCATTAGTTTGTGCCTCCACAATGCTGCCATGTATGTGCTGTCTAATGACTACCCATGTGACGTAATGGCCTTCTACACTAACCTGCTGGGGTCCTGTCATTAAATTTATTGTCTGATGGGGTCCCAGAGCAAATAGTTTGAGGTCCTCTGCACTATGCAATTTGGTCCCGATTTCACCTGATTCAGATGGGCAGTGAAATCGGGCCAAATTGCACGTTTAGACACCCAGTCCGACCCGATGCGCGGTCCCGTGCGCATCGGATCGGAGTCGGGAGGTCGGACTAGCTGCACATAAGATTTGCTAAACCTCACCATTAGAGGTGGTGGACCCTGTTCCCCGTCACTTTAACACCTGCCAGTGTGTATGGGCCTTAAGCCGTCATGGGCTTTTAACTAGTAGTTATAAAAAAAAAAAAAAAAAAAAAATAAGAATTGTGAATATTTTCATTAGAAATCATACTGTATCCTATAAACACAATTACTGTTTAATGCAGCTGAACAATAGTGTACAGTAGGACTGAGAGTTAATGGAGAGTTAATGGAACACTGGGTGCCTTTTGCTAAACAGGAAATGCAACTTAATTGAGTCTTTGCAGAAAAATATACTTTAGTAGAAAGAACAGTGACTCAATAGATAATCTCTTCTAACCGTTGCTAGCGGTAATGATTTTTCTCTTGATGTTTGAGCAGTGGATGAACAATGGGAGAAAAATCTATCATGCGTTTCAGATTGTCATCAGAAAGAGAATTGCACTTATATCTACAGAAATCATAAATGTTACTGTATAGTATAAACAATTGACTTTATAGTGTAACCTTTCTGAACCTGTGCTATTAGTGTGTGTTGGGGCTATAAACATCAGTGTATCGCCACATGTAAATATGTTTCTATTATACTGTATGTCTATTCTATTGTATACATCTATTCTACTTTCTTTACAATGTACAAACCAAAATTCATCCAGATAAATTGTGCACAAAAAAAGCACCACCTCAGCGGCGTAACTATAATTTGGGCGCCCCCCCGCCGATAATAAAGCACTCCCCCCCCCCCACCACCCTGGCCGCCCATGTCCCCCGCATATTTACCTGTATTCGCTGCACTGGTCCCGGCTCCCCTCCTGGCTTCATTCTGATGCTATGAAACACGGACCATCACAAAATGTCCGCCCCCATACAGCAGACAGTTTCAGAGAACAGTCTGCTATATGGGGGCAGACATTTTACGATAGCCCGTTGCAAATAGCATCAGAATGAAGTCAGGGGAGCCGGGACAACCACAGCGAATATAGGTAAAGCTGCGGGGGATGGGGCATTACAATAGCACCGCAGCCCCCGGCGCCCGCACTTACCCAGCGGCTCCCCACGACTGCGGGGCCTGCGGTGCTGTAGTTACGCCACTGCACCACCTGTATATATACACAAACCCTACTTAATTTGTCTAATTACAGTATTACTTACTACCAATTAGCCACCCTCACTTTCCGATGAAGCTCTATCCACCCATTCTTGACAGGTTTCATCAAATTTGGCCTGGAGAGCAGAGGAGTAGCTAGGTGACATTGTGCCCGGAGCAGCAGTATGTTTCGGCGCCCCGCCCTTCCCATTAATTTTCCTTCTTATAGTAATGCACCTTACACATGATGCCACACAAATTTTAATGCCCATTATAGAATATGCCACACCGTAGTGCTCATTACACATTTTGACCTACACCGTAATGCCTAGTAGATATTATGCCACATACCATAATGCTTAAGTAACTGCATGCCACACGCCGTAATGCACATTGCACATGAGGGAGCACAAGAGGGAGAAAAAGAGAAGAGAGAGTGAGGGAGAGAGGGAGGGGAAAAAGAGGAGAGCGAGGAAGCGCAGGGGAGAGAGGAAGGTAAAAAAAAAGGACAGCAAGGGAGAGCAGGGCATAGAGAGTAAGGGAGCACATGAGAGAGAGGAGGGAGGGGATCAGGAGAGGAGAAAGAGGGGGTGGGTTGGGGGGGGGGGATGGGGGTGGAGGAGCACTGGGGAGAAGGAGAGAGAGAGAGCAGAGGAGTGCAGGAAAGGGAGGGGGACCATGGGGGATGGGGGATGACTGGAGAGACAGGGAGGAGGGGGAAAGAAAAGAGAGGCAAATGGGAAAGCCAGGCTGTACTTCCTAATTTTCCATTTCCACAGCACTGCTCCGCCCCTCTGCCTGAAAGTATAAGTTATTCACCAAGGGATGTCCTTACCAGCGCCTGAGAAGTCCCACTCCTTGCTGCTGCTGCCGTGTCTCCTGCTCTCACACTGCAGGGCCTCTGTTCTCCCGTGTACAGGAGCCGTCGCCGTTCCTACTCTCCCACATAGATGCAGCGCCGCCGGGACTCCTGCTCCTCTCGTACATAGATGCAGCATCCAGGTCTCTGCTCCTCTGCATGCAGGTGCCGCCACTGGTCCTTCTTCTCTGCACACAGGCGCCGCTTGTCCTTCCAGTGACACATGCAGGATTTTGAAAGGGGTAAATAAGTGGTTACAGAACCAATAATAACTGCCCCCACCCCCATAGATAGCTAGAATAACCCCTCATAGAAGGCATAGCCCCTCCATAGTTAGACATCATAGCCCCCCATAGTCAGCATAGCCCCACATAGTCAACACAGCCCCCCATACACACCATAGCTAGTCCCACATCGTCATCATAGCCCCACCACAGTTAGACAGCAGAAATCCCCATGTAGACAGCACAGCCCCCATACATAGCACAGCCCCTAATGCACACCATAGCCCCACCATAGTTAGATAGCAGAACCCCCCATAGTCGGAAGAGCCCTCATATAGACAGCACAGCCTCCCCATACACAGCACAGCCCCCCATACACACCATTGCCCCACCATAGTTAGACAACAGAACCCCCCATAGACAGCATAGCCCCACATAGACAGCAGAACCCCCCCCCCATAGTCAGAACAGCCCTCCCATAGACAGCACAGCCCCCCATACACAGCACAGCCCCACCATAGTTAGACAGCACTAACCCCCCCCCCCCACACACACACACCATAATCAGCATAGCCCCTCAGACAGAACACCCCCCAATCGGAGACCGCCTCAAGCACAGTCCCACCTCCCCCCTAGGCAGCAGACATCACAAGGATCCTCTCCAGCCCTCCACTGTTCCACACACACAGTCTGCAGACTTTGCAGGCACAAGCCTGGCCAGTGTGCAGATTCAATCATCCCAGAACCACTGGCAGCCCCTGCCCCCCTACTTACTTTGTAAATAGAGTAGCCCTGGTGCCCATGTGCTCCTCCGTAGGTCTCTCCCCTCTCAGGCTGTATGTTATGTCGTCATCGTCAGCCTGAGGAGCTGCTCCCCCTGCCTGCCAGCGGCTGCATCTACATGTCACACAGAGAGGCAGACAGCAGCCGCAGCAGCAGGGAGGCAGAGCCGGGAGACGGGACGGAGACAGAGGCTCTGCGCCTCTGCTATAGATTGCCGGGCGGCATCCAGAGGGTGGACCGGCGGGCAGCAAGTGTAGCGCCACGCTACTCCTCTGCGCCCGGAGCACACGCTCCACCGGCTCCACCCTCGCTACGCCCCTGCTGGAGAGACACAGGAGCTACATCTAATGCCCAAATTGCATTGCCCGTTATTAAAGGCAAAACATTTCACGTAACCAGGCCTAGGCGACCTGAACTGATTTCCATAGGACCGAGACCCCAGGTGACATTTAATGGGATGCGATTTTTAGTAAGGCTCTGAAATTGCACATTATCGCATTTTCCGAAATCGGGATTTAAAAAAAAAATCGACTATTTAACAGAATGCAAATTTGTGGCTGAAAAGTGCGATATGGTTCGATATCGTGCGCTTTTTAGTCATGAAAATATGCAAATTTTAGCGATGAAAATGTGTGGATGTGTGATTTTGGTGACATTGTACTGTGTTTTTTGTAAAAAAAAAAAACGGCCCCGGGGTCAAAGAATTTCAAAAAATCATGGGGCAAAGCAATTAGGGGTCCCCTTGATTTTTTAAAACCAGCCCCAGGCTCAAGGGGTGGTCCTGGATCCCAAAAGACGGGGACAAAATGAGTAGGAGTCCCCCTTATTTCAAGAGCCAGCACTGGGCCCAACCAGCCAGCAGGGTAATGCCAGAGGGGAGACTTTTCATACAAGTCCCCTGGCCAAAAACTTCATCCACTTGACTGGTCAGCCTGGGCAGGTATCCTGGGGAAGTGGGGACCCCCTAATGAAGGGGTCCCTCTCCAGAATTTACCTAGCCAGGCTGAAGCCCAGGGCTGTCCCTGGTGCCCCACAAACTTCAGCCCGGTGCCTACCGCACAGGTGGGCACTGGGCTGATGTTTGTGTAAAAAAAAAAACTATTGTGTATTGTTGTGGAACCACAAGTCCCAGAAAGCCTACACCGCATGCAGGGACTTGGAGAACCACAATCCCAGCATGTGGGGCATTAAAGGGCCCTCTGGTACTTGAAGCTCCACAACAGTACAAATAGTGGGCTTGTTATGCTCAGGAGGGGGGACCCCATGCCGTATTTTTTTTTTTTTTTTTACATATTTTACTTTTGCACATTTTTTGTGCAGAACCATGCACAGATCACACTGTGCATGGGTCTGTGAAAATTGTCTGTCAGAACTTGGTCTGTTTGTGATGCGATTTTTGGTAACGTTTTTCCAAAATCGCATCTATTAAATATGCGCGTTGTATACTTTTCAAAGTGAAAACATCTGGATGCGAATTAAGGTGTGGTAAAACATCGTCAGGTCAGAACGTGCGATTTTCGCAGCAAAAGGTTCGATTTTTACCACAATTTGCATCCTATTAAGTTGGTGATTTCAGAAAAACGTGCGCATTCGGCCATTTTTTGACTAAAAATAGCAAAAGTCGAGATGTCTCATCCCATTAAATGTCAACCCCCAACTGCTTCAACCAACTGTTACCGAAGGATCAATCGTGTCATTAGTCCCTGCCTCCTCATGGGAAAATGATACGATCCGCACATATTTGCATAGGAACGGGGCTAAAATTCCGCACTGTTAATATAATTGTGTCATTAGACCACACCCCTTCCTGATGGGCTGCAGATTGAAAGTAAATATCTTCACCATTCTGCCCCCTTCATTAGGAAGTGGATGTGATGTGGGAGGATTGCACAATGCAGTGTGCGGCGGACTACTCGAAAAGGGGGCAGTGCGTTAACGAAAAAGCTTCGTAATCAACAATTAGCACCGATTACTTTCTTTTATTCCTGGTTTTCAGAATTGTCTGGATACCAAGCAGAGATATTTAGCAAATCTAAGGTGCCCATACACTGCGATCCCCCCTTGAGCTGCCCGGGACCTTCTGATATATCGCATGCAATTTATCACCCGCCAGGCTTGGCTAGGATACATCGCATCCTAGCCAAGCCTGTCCGAGAGATTGCTTCTGCAGCTGGTGTGACTCGCAGGCTCCGGTGAGATGTGCACGGATTGCGCATCATATTGGACCTCTGTCATTCACCTGCAATTTGGGCTCTTTTCCTGCAATTGATTGCTGCAATAGCAGGAAAAGAGCCCAAATTACAGGTGAATTGTCTTTCTCCAAGAGAAAGAAAGAGAGTAGATAGATATATATACCAGCCAGGGCCGGTGCAAGGCACCGGAGCGCCCCAGGCGAGTCGGGGTGGGGGTGCCCCGGTGCCGGGGGAGGGGGGGGGTACCTGTCCTGCGGCGCTGTGTATTTAAAGCTGGCGGCGGCGGCAGAAAGGGGTCCCTGCAGTCAACGAGCGCTATCCGCCGGGCTATGTGGAAGCGCTTCTGTTGTGAAAACACTGGCCGCACGGCGCACGCTGATTGGCTGAATCTCAGCCAATCAGCGTGCGGACAGTGTTTTTACAACAGAAGCGCTTCCGCATAGCCCGGCGGATAGCGCTCGTTATTTCTTATTGACTGCAGGGACCCCTCGCTGCCTCCGCCGCCAGCTTTAAATACACAGCGCCGCAGGACAGGTACCCCCGCGGCACGGGGGGCAAAATGCCGCCCTCCAGTGGCCGGCGCCCTAGGCAAATGCCTAGATTTGCCTAGTGGTGGCGCCGGCCCTGATACCAGTTTCTATCATTTTACAGGATTTATTTAAGAAATACAAGGTAGATACTTTAGGATTGATGCATCAAGCAGAGTGGCCAAGTTCCACATATCAACCAATAAGCATTAACCTATCATTTTGTAGAATAACGTGGACCATTTCTCCACTCTAAAGACCCCCATCCACTAGTCCGATTTGGCCACTTTTTACCCGATTCCGACAGATCGGGTCAAGAATTTCGGTCAAAGTGGCCTAATAGGATGTGTGTGACACCAGATATGATCTGATGTGCCATCCTGTGCTCATCAAATCGGACTCCCAGCAGCGGAGAATGGGATCGCATGCAATATATTGCATGCAGAAGGACTGCATGTGGCTCAAAGGGTTACCGGCTGCAACTTTTCCAGGGTATGGGGCCTTTAGAGCAGCTCTAGACTAGAGATGAGCAGTTCAGATTTATTTGGTTCTTTTTGAAAAACAAGCGCAAGATTGGATTTATCTTATTGGCTATCCAAAAACATGTGATCCGGAGAGCCAGTAAGGTGCCGTTTTCAGATACGAGCACAACTGAGTAAATCCAAAACAATCATCTCTACTTGGTACTGTACATCCGTTCCATCTCTGTACACTTTAACTATCTCCAAGCCATGATAAATCTCCCCTTATGGTTAAATTCTCTCCACTTTATCTTTCTCCAAGATTTGATCAAATCTTCTCCCAAGAACTTCAAAATATCCTGTACATTTCTAAAGTGTTATTTTAGTGATGTTTTAGTATAGCCAATATGCATAAGACATAAATTAATTTCTAACTGTCTATATCACGCCTAGGACACTGAGAAGTATCAGACACGCAGCCATGAGCTGGAGGAAAGACTGACTAACAAGGAGCAGGAGCTTAAGCATCTTGCACAGAAGCAGAAAAGGGTATGTACAGTATAGCTAGTTATCATCCCAAATCATTTTAATGTCATGTCGTCAAATCAAACTAACCACATATTCATCCTTAAAAACAACCATTATGAAGTTTGAGCCAATGGCCCTTATTCAGATCTGACCGCAGTACAAATTTGTTCCCAAAATGGGCAAATCCATGTGCACTGCAGGTGGGGCAGATGTAACATATGCAGAGAGAGTATTTACCCTGCACAGAAACAAAATAACTCACATAAATCTAACTCTCTCTGCACATGTTACATCTGCCTCACCTGCAGTGCAGCATGGTTTTGCCCATTTTGAGAACAAATTTGTCTTGCAAACAGATCTGAATAAGGGCCAATACACAGCTTATCATGCATGTGCGAACATTCGATAATCGCTCTGGGTGCACATTCACAGCCGTGCACTTGGGTCTGAATGACCCCCCTTATGTCAAGCTACACCCCCATTGTGCCGATCTTGCTGCTCCACCAGAAAATCAGCCGCTATGCTTTCATATGCAGTACTCCTATCATTTGTTATGTTCTAATTGGTGCGATTTCGGAGGCATTGAGGATTCTCGAAAAAAAATCTCTTTGATGTAGCCAAGGATTTAGTTAGAGACATAATGAGTATCTTTGGGTCTTTTAGCTTTTTTGTGTTTATGCAATTCCCACTGTTCTTCTTTTCATTTAGCACTTTATAACAAGTGCATTTAGCTAAAATGAACGGGCTTTTCAAGTCTAAAATAAACCCCAAACAATCACGGTAACAGCAATTTAGGCCAGTTACGTAATCCCTACACAACCGATCATCATAGACTTGAACTAAGGTATTAGCAAAATATAATGCAATCAGTTTTTGTTTGTTCTTGGTATTATTCCACTGTTGGTCAGCCGTTGTCGGTTCCTGTTGTTTGAGGGCGACTCAGACCGAATGTGCCCCCAGTCCCGATGGTGGGGGGGTCTCTTGACGTCAGCGCCCGCCCCCATTTCGCCCACCTCCACAACAAGGGGACGAAAAATCATTCGATGGTGACCGACTATCGAATGTATTTTTTCCTCTTATGTGCTAGTGCGGGGATTCCCTCGGCAAGGGGGGGGGGGGGGGATGTGTTTGGCGGCACAATCAAAGGATCGACACAAGCAAAATATTGTCATGAAAATGGTCAACATGATTTTTATTTTATTTTTTTAAACTGACTCGTTCATAAAAATCCGAGTGGGCATAGACCAGGGATGGGGAAGCTTTGGGCCTCCTGATGTTGTTGAACTACACATCCCAGCATACCCTGCAACACTGGGCAAATAGCAAAACTGTAGCAGGGCATGCTGGGATGTATAGTTTAACAACTGCTGGAGGGCCAAAGGTTTCCCATCCCTGGCACAGAGGGAGAATTAATGGTGCCCGAAGCATGGTGAGCTCAGTGATCCATGTCTATGTTGACTTAGACACCAAAAAAAAAAAAAAAAGTGTTGACCCATTTCCATGTCAATCTGTTTCTTGTGTTGACCCTTTGACACTGTCAATCTAATGCATGTTGACATTTTTTCATGCGTTGACCTTTTGACTGTCAACCAAGACACTGCTGACCTAATGTCTCTGCTGTACAACGTGCATGCTTACCATGTTACAGATCACAGCACCATCTCCTGGGAGGTCTGAGTAAAACGTTTAATATATATCTGTGTAGGTACTGTACATGTTCAGACATGTTTCAGCCTAGAGCCATAATTCTGGTTGGCTCACAAGGATGCGGAATTCGCAGCCTTGTGCGTCCACCAGTTGCTGCCCCCTCTTTATCTCTTCGCCAGGCTTAATACATCTGCCTGAATGTATTGTGTTCCTCCCAACTGCCTCTGACAGTCCCTTTTTTTGGTCAATGTCCTGCTGTCCCACTCGCGGGCAGTGCTGAGCATGTCATCAGTGGCACAAAGCCACGCCCCCATATATAGAGGCCATGCCCCCTTTTCAGACGTGCAGCAGAGTCCCGATTAGGACATCCATAATGTTGGGAAGTATGTTATTGGATAAGTGTGACTGGCATATGTAGTAATAACACTGCTCACCACTATGCTCTCCTTTGTATATGACACTTCATTACATTAATATAATGTGTACAAATAGGGTAATGTTCAGTAGCTTTGCAAATTCTGCTTAAACTGTGTAGACAAATGATTATGCTACCTGTGCATTATTGAGTGGCCAATGCTACTGTCTTACAGCATCGGATATGCATATGACTGAACATATAAATGTAAACGGTTGTGTCTTTTCTACATATATTCGGGATGTAAATACACCCAATGCCTCATGAGCCCTGGGATGTCTTCCAATAATCCTCTATTAGAGAGACCATATACTGTAGTCTCCCAAAAATGCAGGACAGTCTCCTGAAGATCACATACCTGCCATAAGAGTTGTTATGGATGAAATGCAAATCACGTTATCAACTGCTATCCACCTCAGTAGGGGCGGGGATGTGATAACATGTGACAGTATATCATCACACCAATGATGGTGTCTTCCAATGATGATGTCATTATTCTTCTTGCTTGATGGTGAAATGCGTCATCCATCACTGCCCATCTCCTCTTTCATGGAAGCAAAGTATCAAAACTAAGCAAGTATTCTGAAAAAAAAGAAAAACACGAACCAAACATTTTGTGGCCTATACAGTACTTATGGATTTTTGGGGTGCCGGATGACTGCCCGACAGTCAAGATCCCGACAGTCAGTATACAGACATTGGAATCCAGACTGTTCAAATGACCGACAATCAGGATCCCACTGACAGGGGCTATTCTCCCTCGCGACGGTCCACAACCTTCATAGAGGGTTCCCTGTCGGAGTACCATTGATCAGGATTCCAATGTCGGTATACAGACCATCGGAATACCAACCGTTAGACACTCATACCGTGATTCCCCGATATTAAGACACTGTCTCATTTTTTTTTTTGGAACAAAAAACACCATAGGGCTTATTTTCAGGGTAAGGCTTATTTTTATTTACATTGCCCCTCAGTCCTGCTTTTATCAACATCATGACCCTCAGTCCTGCTTTTATCAACATTATGCCCCCTCAGTCCTGCCCCTCCGCTCCCGCCTGTGTACCATACAGACGTCGCTCAGTCTTGGATGGTGCGTGGTGACGTTACATGCGCAATGCATCCCTGGGACTCCTGAGCAGAGGCTTCTATGGTACCAGGGCATCCATTTCATGTGGGGTGGGGAAGGGGGGTAGCGGGGGCGGAGCTGCAAGCATTGTACTTTAGCGCAGGGAAAATGGGCATTTAGCTAGGGCTTATTTTTGGGGTAGGGCTTATTTTGGACCGTGTCCACAAATAAGGGTAGGGCTTATTTTCGGGGCAGGGCTTATTATCAGGGAAACACGGTAGCACACCCGGGTTTTTATGGGAGGGCAGACAACCATTCATACACTGAAAATAAATTTATGTTTAACCACCTAGGAAGTGCAATAAATTAGGCTTTACCCTAATCCTTATAGCGGAGCACTTTATTTTGCACTTTTACAGAAAAAAAGTGTTTTATTTTTTATATATAAAATGTGAATGTTGGATTTCCTTGTGACATATTTCTTTCTGTCTTATTCATTTGTACTTCTGAATGTGTCCTAGCTGGAGACTCAGTGCACAGAACTCAATAATGACAAGTATGAGACCAAGGCTGAGAATGAGAAGCTGAAGTTAACAAACAAGGAGATGAGGCGAGAACTTGAAAGAACCTCACAAGAATTAATTACGGCTCAAAGGCAGTTGAAGATCCTACAGGAAGAGGCATCGCAGCTGCACGAGGAGAGAGAAATGTAAATAGGTTATTTATAGTAATTATAATATAATATATAATATAGTGTGAAAAATGCCTGTTCTGTTTCTGTGGCACATATGTTGTTTCTGTTTAGAAAGGTTTATTTTGTTGGTAATGTTTACCAAGTACTGTACATCTAACACATAGGTATGCGCAGCACATTACACACCTATATGTGTATATATGTATATCTCTATATATATTGTGACAAGGATCACAAACATGGGGACTGAGGTGAAGACTTTGCTGTTTATTTTGAACAGCAGGTCACAGCATAGCAGGTTAACTCCATATACAGTCGTTATTAGTTACTCTCAGCATAGCAGACTCTTGAAAGGCTCCAATGGTCCCTACAATAAAACACTCTAGGCCTATCACCTGGGTAGCCATTCTGTCATCAAGAGCAAGGTGACTCTGCCCTGGAAACCCTTATATCAGGATATCCCAGGTGCTGCTGATTACCCACCTGGGATTCTGCTACCAAAACCTGGTCTATATCCTCCACATTGCTTTCACGTTGGGAGATGCTGTCTCTGCCACACACATATATTGTGCTATTTATCATCAGGAACCAGCAGGAACTCAGTACCTGAACCTCTAATTTAATATGACATTATCAGGAACTGGATTTCTGAACCTGTTTGGGGCCAAAATGTACTTTCCATAAGATAATTTTTATTTTAACGTCCCCTGTGAGTTTCTAAATACAATATATACATCTCTCTCTCTCTCTATTTTTATTTAATCAATCCAGACCCAGAGTTCCTGGACCTATTTTACCAGAAAAATAGTACTGTATATATACACACCCACGGTTGGCAAGTTATTATTATTATCTTTTATTTATATGGCACCTAACAATACATAAATGAGCAAAAAAAACCAGTACAAGACAATATAGGACAAGTACATGGTAAATAAGGATAGTTACATCAGGGGGCAGGACACTGAAGCAATTATCAGGGTGGCAGAGGTTTATATATTCTAAGAAAGGCACATGAGGAGAGAGGGCCCTGCTCGTGAGAGCTTACATTCTAACGGGGAGGGTAAGGCAGACAGGAGGGACATAGAAGAGGTAGCAGTGACCATAAATAGGCTGTTAGGATGAAAGATGGTTGGATTTTATGCGGGAGGGTGGAAAGATAATTAGTTCAATCTTAGACATTTTAAGTTGGCAGTAGAAATCTTGGGTCCTGGTACACTGAAATCTGGGCCCCCAATTCGACCCCCAACCTCAGCCTGAATCCCCCAACTATAATTAGGAGGCAGAAATTTAGGAAGCACGCATCTACAGATGGTAAGGTCTCCATTTACACTAATGGCACAACTGAGCATCATCCACAGGTGCTTACATTATGCTAACAACCTCTAGAAGTGCCATAACATCATTTTCAAACAATGAAATAGAGGTTAGGTCCATCCAGTGCATATTACTGTATCTCTTTTGTGAGACACATACTATATCTAGTTAAAAGCCCATCAAAATGATGGCTTCTGCAATGTACTTTAACTTTGAGCTGTGACAAATTTTACTTTGAGCTGTGACAGTTTTTAGCCCACCAACCCTCCAATCCACACTGCTCCTACCCCCCAATCTTTCCACAGCTTCCTCTCTACATATCCAGCAAGTTTGAAACAGATCAGTGTCCGTGCAAAAATCGGTTTTAATTTTTGTTTTGACATCTTTAGCACAAAATGAGTAATGGTGCCCAAACACTTATGCGATGTCCCATCGCATCTGTTCACATCAGGTGGTGCCCTGTGCAGCACCCGATGTCGCATGCCATCTGCAATGGACATCGGCTGCTGGAAGAGGGGTGGCGTGGCGGCTGTGTAGTGGGGACTGGAGCTGGGTACCGGCGCGGTGGAGCTTTCAGGTGGCGGGACTCGGCAGCAGATGACTTTGAAACACTGGATGGCCCTCTGATTGGCTGAGGCCGCTGAGAGGGAGCTCTCACAGCCAATCAGCGGCCGCCTGAATGTGAGGCCGCTGATTGGCTGAGAGAGCTCTCTCTCAGCGGCCTCAGCCAATCAGAGGGCCATCCAGTGTTTCAAAGTCATCTGCTGCCACTGCTGAGTACCGCCTCCTGAAAGCTCCACTGCTCCAGTCCCCGCACGCTTCTTCACAGGCTCCACCTCTCCGGTCCCCAGCTGCCAGCGCTCAAGTACTTGACCTGCTCCCCGCCAGTGCTCTGGTCCAGCTCCTCCTCCACCAGCTCCAGTCCCCACCCCAGCCCCGTTCCTTGAACCCGCCACTGATTGCATTTGAGCAATTGCATGTGGTTAAAAACCACATGCGATTGCTCATGCAATTCGATAAATATTATGTGCAGCACATAAAATCTATCGATGCAACATTTGACGGCGTGCCTGCGCATTGCGTCGAATGTCCCCTTAAAAATGCATGCAATTATTCGATTTATTGGCCAGATGTGGTCAAAATCGAATGATTGCATGCAATATCTCACATATGTATGGGCAGCATAATTGTTCCATCAAGTAGCCTCTAGTGGTCACTGGCGGTACTTCACCAAGGCCACGGGAGACGGGACCCGTCTTTTCCTTGTTTTTTTTTAATTGCACAGCTATAATGAAATACAGCCGGGACCCGCTAACCCCCTCTTGCGGAACACAGGAGCAGCACACCGCCGGAAGCCGGGAATCGGGATACATACCCTCACTAAAGAGGGAGAGAACTCTCAGGGGTAGATTTATTAAGCTTGGTGAAGTGATAAACTGTCTGGTTTTTATCACCGGCCAATCAGCTCTTACCTGTCATTTTTCAAACCAAGCCTGTAGCTTCACAGGTAGGAGCTGATTGGACGGTGATAAAAACCAGACAGTTTATCACTTCACCGAGCTTAATAAATCTACCCCTCAAGCAGCAATGCTGCAGCATACTACATACAGCGCGGGGAGCTGGGAGTGGGACCTGTCAGGTCAGCCGAGCCAGGCAGGTTGCTGCAACCCCCCGCGTGGGGGGCAGACGCATACTGCCGGGAGCCACTCCCATCTCACAGGGGACAGAAGCAGCAGAGCAGACCGCCGGGAGCCAGACAGTTTATCACTTCACCGAGCTTAATAAATCTACCCCTCAAGCAGCAATGCTGCAGCATACTACATACAGCGCGGGGAGCTGGGAGTGGGACCTGTCAGGTCAGCCGAGCCAGGCAGGTTGCTGCAACCCCCCGCGTGGGGGGCAGACGCATACTGCCGGGAGCCACTCCCATCTCACAGGGGACAGAAGCAGCAGAGCAGACCGCCGGGAGCCGCATAGCCGTAGCCCCTCTCGCGGGGGACAGGCGCCATGAACAGTGACTATCTGCCTACTTCCTCCGCGCTGCCTCCCAGCGCAGCAGCTGTCCTGGATCCCTCATTCACCACAGCCGCACAGCGCGCGTAATATTGTGAAGTGACTGAGCCGGGATTATGAAGGCGGGAGGAGAATATATGCCGGAAGGCATTCTGCTGGTGGTGAGGAGCGGGAACCTGCTGGGAGTCGGCTGCTGATGCTCCCACTCAGGCCTCGGTCAGTTAGTGTGTGATAGCTGTGCGGACTGCGGAGTGCTGGTTGAGAAAAAGGAACTCCACTGCAGAGTAATAAGTAGGGGAGGGTGACCTTAAAATGTCTGTGTGACAGGAATGAGGGGTGTCCCTTATGTATTTATGACAATTCCGTGACAGTGGGAGATCTATTAATGTGAGTGTATGTGTGTGTGTTGGGGGGATATATTTATGCAGTGGGGTGACCACACACACACTCTCTCTCTCTCTCTCCATCCATCAGTGTCTCTCTGGCCCCCTCCATCTGTCAGCTTGCCAGCATGGATCTATGTATCTGAATCTGCATGTCTGCATCTGTTTGTGTGTCAACATGCATATGTCAGCGTCTGTCCGTGTTAGGTTTTCAGCATCTGTCGGTGTGTCAGCACATGTCAATGGTTCTGTGTCTCAGCATCTGTGAGTCAGTGTCATCATTTGTCTGCATGTCCGTGTGTCACCATCTGTCTGTCTGTGTGTGTGTGTGTTAGTATCTGTCCATGTGTAAGCCTTTTGTGTCTGTGTGTCAGCTTCCATCTGTAGGTGTGTCAGCATCAGACTGTGTGTCTGTTCAGCGTCTGTGTCGGTTTGTCAGCATCTGTCTGTTTCAACATCTTTCAGTGTGTCAGCGTCCGTATGTCAGCATCTCTGTCTTAAGTCTCCTGTGTGTCTCCTGTGTGTCTCCTGTGATCTGGACCCTGCCCCATCCAAGCTTCTTTTAGGGTGTATGGAAATAATCGGCCCTGCATTTGCAAAAATAGTTCAATGCTCTTTGCAGACAGGCGTTTTTCCCGAACAACTAAAGGAAGCAATAGTCAGACCACTTCTTAAAAAATCTAATTTAGACCCTGACTGCATGACCAACTACAGGCCAGTATCAAATCTTCCTTTTCTAGGAAAGGTTATTGAGAAAGTGGTTGCAACTCAACTAGAGACCCACCTGTTAACCCATGACATGTATGATCCATTCCAGTCAGGATTCAGGAGAAGACATAGCACAGAAACAGCTCTGGTATGTGTGCTCAATGATCTTCTAAATGCAAGGGATAGAGGAGACTGTTCAATCCTAATCCTTCTGGACCTCTCTGCAGCATTTGACACCATTGACCATGGGATTCTAATTGAGCGCCTGAAGAATTTCTGTGGCCTGGGTGGCACAGTCCTTAGCTGGTTCAAATCACTTCTCGCTGGCAGGTCACAGAGAGTTGCATCGGGAGTATACTCTTCACCACCAGTGCCGTTGACTTGTGGTGTCCCACAGGGCTCTATACTATCTCCCATGCTTTTTGCAGTATACATGCTTCCACTTGGTGACATAATCAGACGTCACGGCCTGGTCTACCACTGCTATGCAGATGATACCCAACTGTACCTGTCCTTTGCTCCAGGCACCGATAACACAATAACAACCTTAAATGGCTGCCTAGCTGAGCTCCAGGAGTGGATGAGTGCCAGGTGGCTGAGACTGAACCCAGATAAAACAGAAGTCCTGATGATAAATCACAGGACAAGACGGCAGCATAGCCAACTGACAGGTCTTATGCTGGGAGTCACAGCACTAAAAAACTCTGATCATGTGCGGAATCTTGGTGTTGTCCTGGATAGTTGCCTGACACTTAAACATCAGGTGTCAGCCACAATCAAATCCTCATTCTTTCATCTGAGAAACATAGCCAGAATCAAGCATTTAATTCCCTCAGAAGACCTTCCTAAAGTCATACATGCATTTATATCATCACGACTAGACTACTGCAATGCTCTCTACCTGGGTCTTCCAGCAAAAGAATTGCACCGCTTGCAGCTGGTACAAAATGCAGCCGCCAGACTATTAACTAACCAGCCCCGCTCCTGCCACATAACTCCCATTCTCTACGCCCTTCACTGGCTACCTGTAAAATGGCGAATCGTTTTCAAGATTGGCTTACTCACTTTCAAGGCCCTACATGACCAGGGCCCAAGGTACCTGCAACAGCTGCTGATCCCTTACTGTCCTACTCGATTACTACGATCCACTGAAGAAGGACTACTAACAGTACCCAGAATCTCCCTGAATTCATCTGGGGGTCGAGCTTTCAACTTTGCTGCTCCAACTCTGTGGAACTCTCTTCCTCGCACAGTGCGAGAAGCGCCCACTATAGAATCCTTTAAAAATAGACTAAAGACATACTTATTTACTCAAGCATTTCACTGACATCTACTGTTAAGCTTGTTTTGTATTTCGAGCTGTAAAGACAATGTGTGAAGCACTTTGAGTCCTATTGGGAGAAAAGTGCTATATAAATATCATTATTATTATTATTATTATTATTACCTACAGGTCGATGGAGCCTCCATAATATGCTTTGCACCTGCAATGTTTTCTGAACTATCTTTGCTGACGGGTGCCGGATGACGCTCCGACAGTCGGGATCCCGACTGCC
The DNA here is from genome assembly GCF_055691185.1 of Crinia signifera. Taxonomy (NCBI): domain Eukaryota; kingdom Metazoa; phylum Chordata; class Amphibia; order Anura; family Myobatrachidae; genus Crinia; species Crinia signifera. The sequence goes on from NC_139220.1 coordinate 41,387,341, forward strand.
GGTGCTCCGGCAGGGGGGATCCCGACTCACAGGGGCTATTCTCCCCTGTGGCGGTCCATAAACCCCCATAGAGGGAGAATAGAACCTGTGGCGAGTGTAGCGAGCCACCGAGCCCCCAACAGGCTTCTTAATGCTCGCCCCCCCCGTCGTAGCACCGGCAGACGGGATCCCGACATCTGGATATTGATTGTCGGGATCCCCACTGTCGGAGCCCTATACCACACCCTTTGCTGACCAGTGTTACTTGGTCATGACAGCATGTTGGCTAAAGGGAGCCTCGAGTGAAACATGGTTCTGCAGTTAGGGGGTCACATGCCGATTTTCCCTGCACGCATGCAAATAGATGTTTTGCATTAACGGGTGACGCGGGTGTCACGGGTGTTTTATTGGTTCTTTACAAAAATACATCTATGATTGGTAAAACTTCATATTGTTCCAGCTTATGATATTATTATTAGTTTCATCATTTGACTACACATCTGTTGTTTTACAGGGAAGTGTATCGGGTAACAGAGAGTTTACAGTGTGAAAGAACAGCACTTCTAAAACAGCTGGACTTGCTGAGGTAAGTTATTTCAGAAGAATATTCACTGAATATGGTACATGTTATTCCACATTTCCAATACAGATGCCAAAATACCAGTTCTATCTGTCTAATGATAGTATACGGAATTTCAGTAACTTGTGCATTTATTTCTTTTCTAAAGGGAAATGAACAAGCATTTGCGAGACGAGCGGGACAGCTGCTTGCAGGTACAGTACGGCTGTAACCTATAGTAACTGATTAACTGTAATCTTTTACCATTTTAGTTAGAATACTGAAAGCTAATACCTGTGACCTATTTAGTTTCTATGATGCTGACCGCCTTGGTTGCCAACAGGTTTAGTACTGGCCATATGAAGTCTTGCGGGTTTCTTCGTGAACACTGGATACTAGTAGGGGAGGTTGGTGTGACTCAAAGCAGGGCTGCTGCATCGAATGTGCTGGGGTTTTCACCAGGATCCCCCCCCCCCCCCGCAAGGAGGTATGGTCTTTGCTGTACCCGACGCACAAGTCGCGGCCCCCTGCCTGTGTCCTCCTACTAGTCAGTACCTTCGGATAAATTAGAGCAGTGGTTCTCAAACTCGGTCCTCAGGACTCCACACAGTTCATGTTTTCCAGGTCACCCGGGAGGTGCACAGGTGCACTCATTCCTGACTGACACATTTTAAAAGATCCACAGGTGGAGCTAATTATTTCGCTTGATTCTGTGAGACCTGCAAAATGTGCACTGTGTTGGGTCCTGAGGACCGACTTTAAGAACCTGTGAATTAGAGGAATAAGGAAGAATTGAAGAATGCAGGTACTGTATATAACAATAAGAGTCTAAGGGATAGAAAAACTTGGCGGGACCGGTTCACTAAGGATTTGAAGAATCTTCTGGAGTGGAGAATAACTGGGATACACTAGACCAAACCACTGAAGACTGAAGAATATACTGGAGCGGGGAATTGCCAGATGGATTGGACTGAACCACTGAAGATGGAAGAATATATATCCAAGTGGAGAATTAACAGGCAGATTGAACTGGAATGCTGCAGAGTTGCCAGATGAACTGGATCGGAATATTGAAGAATTTACCTGACGGACTGGGCCAGAATACTGAAGAATTACAAGGTGGACTGGACCGGGGTACTGAAGAATTATCGGAATGCTGGAAGCACAGGGGAAGAAGCTCAGGACATTCACGCACATAAAAGCTGTGAGAAGCTCTGGCGTCAGGCATTATGGGAGAACCCTTTATAAATCTTCAAATCTGCTACCTGATTGGCAACAAGGATTAAGTGTGGACCCAATAGGCATTTCCTTGCCAGCTCTCTAGACGAAATATAGCAGCACCTGTTCCCGGTGGGAGTCTACAATGCCAATAACTGTCACAAGCCTGCTAACAAACAGATGAGCAGCAAACTGCCTTGTTACATTGAATTGTTAACACCTTCACAACCCTCTGAAAATCCCTTTTTAAACTGGTATACATTTACACCCCAATTAAATGCCCCACCCTTGCTGTAGCTCCACCCACAGTATCCACAGTTCTGACCCCGCCCATCATTTCTGATGGCAGCCGTGGTTACATGACAATGTAGATAGTCATCTCTAAAATTTGACTTTACCGTGTACGAGTAATTAAAACAGTAGTCCACGTGTACCCAATGGTTTTTATACATTTTTACTACAGCAAAAAGAGTTTCATTATTCTATCTGTTTCCTATTCATGTATTTTCTGTAGAAATCGAAAGTAAATCCAGCTAAGTCAGTGCGGAATCAAAGATCAGGATCTGTGATGGGAACATATTTTGAAAGGATTCCCTCATTGAAAAGGTGAATATTTGCTATTATAAAGGGTTTCTACACCATGAGAAGGTCTACATTTGTTAACCCTTTTGTTTTTGTAGCACAGTTGTAGGGAATCTTAATAATGACTTTAATATTTTATCTCACATTTACACAGATAGTTTAATATGTAACATATTTTTCAATGATGATGTGTAAAATATATATCTGGGTGTGACTGTTAATGGGTATGGTATAAATTACCGACAGTCCGGATTCCGACTATTAGGAGACCAGCAGTTGGGCGAGCGCATGGAAGCCCCTTGCGGGCTCGCTGAGCTCACCACCTACTCTATTCTCTCTCCATGGGGGACGTGGACCCCCACGAGAGAAAATATCCTGTTTAAGTCGGGATTCCAACTGTCGGGCTACTGACAGTCAGGATTCTGATGTTGGAGAAACGACCTTTGAAATCCCAACCGTCGGTCACTCATTCGGCACGCCTGTTAATAATACTTTTAAAGCAAAGGGGAGAGATCTCAATCCTTGGAAAGAGATATGGGGTATTCAATCACCCGCAGCCATCTTCCGACAGGGAGATAGCTGCTGGGCCCTATTCAATGCTGTCTTTCCCGACAGCATTGAACAGGGGATCTCAACAGAACGAGCCCGACTTCACAGGCAGTCGGGCTCGTTCTGCCGAGAATGGCTCCTAGCTGCAGCTCACCTCTTCCAGGCCGCAGCTTGCGACCACACCCCCTTCTCCCCGCTGCAGGCAGGACATTGAATCCCACCTGCTTTTTCTCGGTCAAGCAGACCGAGAACAGGACAGGGTCACGGCTGTCGGGCCAGCTCGACAGCCGTGGCCCATGATTGAATACCCTACATAGTGTTTAGATAGAAAAACGTGTCTTTGTCATTTGTCATTTGGAGCAAACTGATGATTACCAGGACAATTTCTAAATAGCCGGGACGCCACCAAACACAGCAATTATTTTTAAGGATCTGGCATTAATGTAAATCTTGGGCAACGGCCGTACTGCAGACAGTGGTGAAGAAAATGGATTTGCAGGGATTTGCAGATCAAGCTAATTTTCACCAGCTGTGCTCAGCAATTTGCAGATTTGCATGGAGCGGGATTTACTCTGGTTGGGCGGTGATTACCTGATCACAGGGCTCTGCAAATTAGCAGCCCAGCGATCAGGTCTGTATAATTGCCACTGTTACTAATTGCTCGGATGCATACAGTTGGCATCGCAACTATTTCCATCTAAAACGAATGACCCAACACTATACCATTGCGGCCACCGCCAATATTGGTGGCCGTGGGGTACCAGCATTTGCTGATGTCAGTGGCGTAGGGGGGTTGGTGCTAAGGAGGTTACAACATGTTACAGCATTGCCTGCTAGCCAAGCATGACCGCAAATGGGCAACTCCCCCACCCCAAATATTTGAGACCTCAAAGTACTGGGTGAAGGGGCCCAGTGTGGCTGTCATTAATATGGGCAGCATCATTAAGGAGAGAATACCCTCTCCGTGCTGCTTTACTTTCTCCTGCCCCATAGGCCTTCTCCACCCACCTCCAGTCCCCTGTATCCAGCTCTGGCGAGTTACTGTGTGCTGGCCTCTCCTCTGGTATCTTTGGGGCCTCGCCAGCATAATGTAGGCCCCAAAGATATCCGTGTACTAGAACTCAACTTATTTTGTTGCTGCCCCCGGTCGTTTGCCAGTAAGCCAACTGCGGTCGCATCTGTAGATACATAGATATATAGAGTAGATAGATAGCTGTCATTAGGTAGTTGGTGTGATGGGTAAAACCAGGTGCCCTGAGGTGGTGCCATTCAGTGATTTAGGAGCGCCAAAATGAAATCATAACTTGCTTCCCTCAGCTGAAAAGGTTGTGGTGCCCCTATGGCCAAGACATAGATCTCAGAAGTAAATGTAATTTAATCTCATGGTAGTTGTTCCTTTAAATATTGTTCCTTTTATCTTCTACAAGTAAATCCCCCGCTTATTGTAGAGTCATTCATGAGAGCACGTCCATCCATCTCTGATTCATTCTCTTATTTTGTCTGGAGCTGTACAACAATCCCCTGCATGGGCTCTGAAAGGTCAACGTGCTTGTATGTCTTTGTTAATGGTAATGCGTGGTTAGAGCTGACCTTTATGCCAAGTGCACATTAAACATCGCCCTACTGTACTTCATTATTGAACATTTCTATTTAAGTTATGTCTGAAGAGTTACATTATATACAATTTCAGCTGCATAAGCCAAGATGCACGTTTTATGGTACTCCAGTAATGCCCTTTTGTTAACCAGTCAATTATAAAAACCTCTTTTCTCTAAAAAGAACATCTAATTTTAGGGCACTCTCCAAGTCTAAATTACTTTCAAGTGCTGGGTGGACTATTTCATTTTTCTCACGCATTCTCACATCAACTAATTAATCATTAATTGAAAGTACCTCCTTTGAGAGGTTCTCAGTTATTATTTCTCATCACAATTAATTGAATTTGAGGAATTATGTCCAAAAATGCAAAACAAAGGCCTCAAACTGAATACACCCAGGAGCAGACAAAGGACAAGCTTTAAATAGATTTTATCTAATTGGATGTTACATGGCACGTATTGCTCCCAGAATGCAATTTTCATATTTTAATTAGCAAAAGTGTGATTAAATCAAAATTTAGATTGGTATATATTGTTATGCTATTATAAGAAATACTGTACAGTAGTTCTTTGTAACAAACTAGTATTTCCTAAAGTATATTTATTTTCACTCTATTGACTGCACTTGTCCAGAACAAGTTTGTTATTGTGTAGCTAATATCTATGTTCCATGGAGGTAGACATTTTTGTAGAATGGACCAGGGCTGCCATCAGCAATTTTGGGGGCCGGGACTCATTTCCAATTTTGGGGGCCGGGACTCATTCCCAGTCTGGGCCCCTCCTCCTCACTTGACTTACCGTAACCCGGCTACTGCTCCCCCATCTCCTCTTCCGCTAAGCTGCAGCCCAAAGGTCCCTGAGTGCAGGCTTATTCAACCCAGGATGGCGGCGGCCAATTAAAATGCAGCACCGGCTGGTGAGCCAATCAGAGTTTGTGTACCGGAAGCCACTCTGATTGGCTGCCGGTATGCGAGCTCTGATTGGCTCAAAATCCGGTGCAGCATTTTAATTGGCCGCCAACATCCCGGGTTGAATAAGCCTGTGCTCCGCGAACTTCTTTGTTCAGCGCACTGAGCACAGACCAGCAGAGGCAGTCGGGGGGTTCAGTGGCCAAAATGAGCTGCTGGGGCCCAGGACATCTGCACCCACAGCACCCCCCTATTGGCGTCCCTGGACTGGACCATTATTTATCATAACATAGCCTCAAATATTTATTGCCAAACTAAAATATATCCTCTGTTTCTGTGGATACTCATTTTGCGTATATGACCTTTTTGGGCCCAGAAGTATTTTGGATTTCAGATTTTTTCTGTATTTTGGATTATATGTATGCCATAATGAGATATCTTGGGGATAGTGTATTTATGTTTCGTATACAACTTAAACACTAATGGTGTCTACAAACGGGTACAATCAGCATGAGATTTTTTTATTGTATAGTCAAAATCGCATCGGGATCACATGCAGATCGCACAGAGTTTTTTACCCTGCGATCCCGATGCGCGCTCCCATGGCAGCACAAATCAAAACCCAGACAGACAGGGCAGCAATGACTATATAATGCAAATCGAATGTAGATAGTATGAATTGTATGTAACTAGTACAGAGTTAGAAAAGATTGTATAGCACTCGAATCTTAAGTCGAATAGAAAGGAAATCTCACTGTCAGAACGGTATATTTATTTTCCTGTAAGAATGTTTAAATTATTTTGGATTTATGTAACCTAAAAAGTGACATTGTTATAATACTGGATAGCTGGGATAGCTGATTATGTCTACTTATATCTATCTTTCAGTCAGTCATCTGAAGAAGAAGTAGAGATATATCCACCTAAACGAAATTCTGTTGGGTTAAATGGGGCCTTTGCATCTATGACAGAGCCCGACAGTGTCGCGGATAGCAGGCCGAGTAAAGCACACCCATTACGGAGGATAATATCGATTGAGGAAGATCACCTGCCCCAATATTTAGATGACCAACAGGAGAGGCCATTAAATGACTGGAAGGAAGTAGATGAGAAAGAAGAGACTGTATCTGCTGAGAATGCCAGTAAGGTATCCCATACTCCTACAAAAGAGATACCTAACTCTCCAAGAGGACAACCCGTTGGGAAGGAGACCATGCCAAATGTGAGAACACATGGTTGGGTGTTTGATTAACATATTATAAGGATTTTATTTGAATATAAACACTAATGTCAAGGTTTTTTGGTTTCTCATCGCTTTAAATGACTTAAGACACTCAGAAATAATGAACATAGAATGGTTATTTTAGGACATGACCTACTATTAATTCAAAGAAACCCTTTACAAAAAGATTTTTTAGAAAATATAAATCCAGCTGCACTTTGCATAAAATAACTGGAACCGCACTCCACACACAGCACTTGTAATGTTGTCTGGAAGTGCTAATGCCAACATTTACATAATGCAATAGCAATAAATACTGGATAAAAAATTTGATCCCGAAATTATGTTTTTTTTATGTTTTGTTAAATGTTGTATTTTTTTTAAATCATGTATTTCTTTGCTTTATAAAAAAAATGGAGCTCAAGTTAATTAATTGCGCCAAAGCTGCGGAAGTGTTTAAACATTAGAACATACAATAAATAATAAAGTAGAAAAAAGATTCCTATCACATTCGTGCAGTTTAATCTTAATTGAATCTGTTATGTTAGTTTAAAGTTCTGATGTAATAATATTTTCAGGTATAGAGAATTCTATAGTTTTCCACATAACACTCTGTGGCAGATTTATTAAGCTCGGTGAAGTGATAAAGTGTCTGGTCTTTATCACTGGCCAATCAGCTCTTAACTGTGAACTTACAGGCTTTGTTTGAAAAATGACAGGTAGGAGCTGATTGGCCGGTGATAAAGACCAGGCACTTTATCACTTCACCAAGCTTAATAAATCTGCCCCTCTACTACATATTGGTATATATTTTTTATTACACTATAAAATAAAGTTTTTCTCATATTAACAAAAAATATTATGTATATTACATGGATAAAATACCTAAAGTACAGCTCTTCGTGTAATCGTTTGTGGAAAATCGGCCAGTGTGTATGGCCCATACATACTGGCTGATTTTCATGGGGTAGAATGATTTTCCAAACAGGATGACGAATCAGCACTCACCGCTCATCGCCCAACCTTACACACTAAGCAGTTTTGAGATGAAAGCAGCTCAAACGGCTAAAAGTGAACTGCTTTCAGCTTAAAATAGACAAAAAAAGTGGACGTCAAGTGCATTCAAGTGTTTATAAATTTGCTTATTTATCTTCCTTGCCTTATGCTCCCACAGTCCAGTTTTATTGCCCATATAAAAATACTCTTTGCTAATTTTTTGGGTGTGTGTATAGATAGATAGATAGATTCATGTGCATGGTATATGTATATGTGAATTCTAGATCAAGTAGTATACCCCCAAAATTTGACACAACTGAATTTTGGTCCGGTTTTAAAATCTATAATAATATTTCTAATCATTGATAAAAATTGAAAAGAAAACATTGTTGCATTTCAAAACACAAAATTTGGATTGAAAATCCGAATTCGGAAACGTGGGCAGATCTGCACCAGGACTCGGTTTGGATTAGATCTTCTCAAGAGACCTGGGTTCGTTTCAGATCCACAAACTTTGGGTGGATATCAATTTCTGGAGAACCAAACAACACATCTCTAGTATACAATGCATAATTCCTTTCTGTCACTTAAACATACAGGGTAATACTGAATTTTTTTATTTACAGGAAGAACGTGTTTATTGTCCACCAGATCAATTATTCAAAATAGTCATGGTTGGCAATTCCAGCGTGGGAAAGACATCCTTCCTGAGAAGGTTCTGCGAAGACAGTTTTTATCCCGGAACTTCAGCTACAGTGGGTAGGTGTCTGCAGGATGTATAGCTGTGTAATCCACTGATTAAAGTACAAATTAGTTTTCTGAGAGATTAAACATGTCAGCCTGGACGGACTTTTCATTTACACGCTTTCCTCCGAATTTGGACCAGGCACTGACATCATTTGACTCATAAAATTCAGGTCATCCCCATGCCTCCGCCTCTTGCTCTCCCCCTCTTTGATCAAGCGGCTCGGCGTGTGTCATTTGGGAAGTGGACACATTTGGACCCTAACAAACAGGTATGACTTGGCCCTACAGCCTCTTGTCTGCTTCTTCTCCATCATCCCCATGTGCCTTGGTCTTCTCTTTATTTATGATTAATTTTGTAAATGATTTGTTTTACCACTATAGTTTTTTTTTGTTTTTGGCATCTTCCTAATAGATGGTAAAGATGATGATATTGATGATATATCACGCTCTAAATAATGATTATTTCTAAAGATTTGGGTGAAAATACTTAAAACATAGATTTCACTGTTTACTTTTCTGTGAAGATGGTATTTGTCGGTAAATGTCCTTAACCCTTTGAGTGCCCAGTGAATTTGTCAAAATTGGTTAAAAAATTGCCAAGCAGACATTTTTACTCATCATAATGACCTGTAATGTTTACCTTTTATATAGGAAATATAATCTTTTTTTTTGCCCAACATTTCTTATTTGAATGTACTGCATATAACAAATGTGAGCAACGCTGCCATTTGTAAAGATATTTTTGCACATCGCTAACACAGATGTTGGCACTCAAAGGGTTAAACTTATAAAGACAAAAAATGTTGGGTTGTGAATGTTGTACATCGGGTAACTACAGAACTCTTTATTGCGTGAGGATGGCAAATCAGGGACAGAAGTATAAGTAGAGAATTTGTATTTGTAACAATAATCCCAAATGGGCCATTAGAAAATTCCCATGCTGTCCTCTACATGAACTTTTTCTTGTCCTTTGTCAAAAACATTTACCGGTACTTTTTTGCATCACATCATCATAATTTATTTTGAAACATAAATTTAAAAACAAAACAAAAACACCCATGATGCTCAATATAATATATACAGTTTTATTATAATAACCATGGTGTGCTGGCGGGGAGACAGACACTGCTTCCTAAGCCACTGTTATAGAAGTGTGTAGCAGCTTCCAAAGAGATTTTCACACTGGGTGTCTGCTACAATATAGGCAACTTTAAATGTATCACTTTAATTAAAGGGTCTCAGAAGATTTAACTTTACAAGGTTTCCAAGTTACACACGCTAAACTTTTCCCCCACATTAAAAATGGATGTTCCTGCTAATATTTTGAACAATGTATATATTTTTTATGTAGCACTTAACTTACAATACATGAAGCATTATATATTGGGGCAGCACGGATGGTGTAATGGTTCGCATTACTGCCTCACAGCATTGAGGTCATGGGTTCGATTCCCACCATGGCTCTAACTGTGCGGAGTTTGTATATTCTCCCCGTGCTTGCGTGGGTTTCCTCCGGGTACTCCAGTTTCCTCCCACAATCCAAAAATATACTGGTAAGTTAATTGGCTCCCAACAAATTAACCCTAGAATGTCTGTCTGTGTGTGTGTGTACATGTGGTAGGGAATATAGATTTTAAGCTCCACTGGGGCAGGGACCGATGTGAATGGACAAATATTCTCTGTAAAGCGCTGTGTAATATGTGTGCGCTATATAAGAAACTGTTAATAAATATATAATCTACTAGGTGTTTCATCGCGCCCTACAGGCGCTCTTCACACCGTCGTAAGGGGCTACGCCCCATTAAAATTATAAATATATTTTAATGTGAATTATGTTTGTTATTTGTGTATGAATGTGTTTAATTTTGGGTGGGGCGGATGGTGTTGGCGGGAAGGGGTGTGTTCGGTTATGGATTTTGGTGGTGTGTCTGCATGTTGACCTGGGAAGTGTGTCAGTGAGTAATGAGTACACCTGTGTGTCTGCGTGTTGACCTGGGAAGTGTGTCAGTGAGTAATGAGTACACCTGTGTGTCTGCGCTGTGACCTGGGAAGTGACAGTGAGTAATGAGTACACCTGTGTGTCTGTGCGGTGACGTGGGAAGTGTGTCAGTGAGTAATGAGTACACCTGTGTGTCTGTGCGGTGACTTGGGAAGTGACAGTGGGTAATGAGTACACCTGTGTGTCTGCGTGGTGACCTGGGAAGTGTCAGTGAGTAATGAGTACACCTGTGTGTCTGCGCAGTGATGAGGGAAGTGTGTCAGTGAGTAATGAGTACACCTGTGTGTCTGCGAGGTGATCTGGGAAGTGTGTCAGTGAGTAATGAGTACACCTGTGTGTCTGCGCTGTGACCTGGAAAGTATGTTAGTGAGTAATGAGTACACCTATGTCTGCGCTGTAACCTGGTAAGTGTCCGTGAGTAAATACACCTGTGTGTCTGCACTGTGACCTGGGAAGTGTGTCAATGAGTAATGAGTACACCTGTGTGTCTGCGCTGTGACCTGGGAAGTGTCAGTGAGTAATGAGTACACCTGTGTGTCTGCGCGGTGACCTGGGAAGTATGTAAGTGAGTAATGAGTACACCTGTGTGTCTGTGCGGTGACCTGGGAAGTATGTTAGTGAGTAATGAGTACACCTGTGTGTCTGCGCGGTGACCTGGGAAGTATGTTAGTGAGTAATGAGTACACCTGTGTGTCTGCGCTGTGACCTGGGAAGTGTGTCAGTGAGTAATGAGTACACCTGTGTGTCTGCGCTGTGACCTGGGAAGTGGGTCAGTGAGTAATGAGTACACTTGTGTGTCTGCGCTGTGACCTGGGAAGTGTGTCAGTGAGTAATGAGTACACCTGTGTGTTTGCCCGGTGACCTGGGAAGTGTGTCAGTGAGTAATGAGTACACCTGTGTGTGTCTGCCCGGTGACCTTGCTGCTGTGTGCAGGCGGGGGTTTGTGTGTGTGTGTGTGTGTGCCAGGGGTGGGTGTGCAGGACGGTGGGGTGTGCAGGCCGGGGGGGAGGGGGGGGAGCAGGTTGCTGCTGCCTTGTGCACCCCCCCCTAAGTTATTATAGACAACCTCCTCCTCTCCCCCCTCCTTCCCCAAACTTGCTGGCATCCCCCTCCCACATGTGACATACCTGTGGCGCCTGACACTTACAGGGCAGTCTTGCTTCACCCGGCCAGCGGCAGATTGAAAATGCCTGAGAGGAGCTACAGCCAGCCCAGAGCTTTACTATAAAGGAGGAGGCAGCTCTGCCGAGTCAAAGCTGCATCATACTTCTCTCCTCTCAGGCTGTGACCATGTGACTCTGAGAGGAGGCAGAGCTGCTCCCCCTGGCTGCCAGAGGCTGCTATGTCAGCACCACAGATCTGCAGCTGCGCAGACTTAATTTATTCACTGCACTTCCTTCCGCCCCCATCGACGCTGGCTGAGCTACATGTGTCTGTGAGTATTATAGGTGTGTGGTGTTGCGGGGGGTGTAGTGCAGGCAGGCAGGGGCCAATATGTGTGTATTATCTCTTATATATTAGGCTACATGTGTGTGTGTATTATGTGTGGTGTGTGTATAAGGCTGGGTGGGGGGTGGAGTTTCATGTGTGACCCTGTCCAGCGTTATACACACACTCTCAGGATGATTGACACATATTTTTACATGATTCAGGAGTTAACACCTGGGCCTAATTCAGATTTGCTCAGCTGTGCAGCGCTGTGTGCGGAGCGATCTTCGTGTTCTGAGCAATCTGGCATCGCTCATCTCCCCGTGTTTAGGCCCCTTAAATCTTTCTACACGTTACATTGGGATACAGTCATTAGATCTACACCAACTAGGTCAACACCACTAGGTCAATAGGTAGCAAGGTCGACATGGGTCTAGATCGACAGGTCATTAGGTCGACTTAAGCATTAGGTCGACAGTGAAAAGGTCGCCATGGGGTTTTTCACAGTTTTTTTGAGCCGACATGTGCGACCGTGCACGAAGCATTGCGAGCGAAGCAAGGGGATGCGATGCACTTCAGACTGTGTCCATGTCGGCTAAGGTCAACATATATTAGGGCAACCACTAAAGGTGGACAGGCCTTAGGTCGACACATGAAAAGGCTTGACATGGCTTTAGGTCTACACAAACATTAGATCGACATTGGGAAGGTCGACAGTCAAAAGGTCAACATAGGTTTTTCACTTTTTTTTTGGAGCCGACATGTGCCGACAGGAGGTATTTCATGCCCCACCATCCACTAGGGAGTGGAGGGAGCATGGTGAGGCACAGTGAGGGGTCATGTGAGGGGACTGTGTCGACGTTCAGAAAGAAAGTGAAAAGCTCATGTCGACCTTTTGAATGTCGGCCTAATGCTTATGTCGACCTAATGACCCTGTCGACCTGGGTGTGGTATATTTCACCGACAGTCGGGATTCCGACAGTCATTACTCAGACGTCAGAATCCCGACTGCACAGCGGGGGGAGCGCAATGAAGCCCCTTGCGGGCACGGTGGTGAGCTGCACTCGCCACCTATTTTATTCTCCCTCTATGGGGTCGTGGACCCCCACGAGGGAGCAGTCGGGATTCCGACGTCGGAGTAATGACAGTCGGAATCCCGACTGTCGGGGAGCCGTCTGGCACACATCGACCTACAGCCATGTCGACCTCCTTCATGTGTCAACCTAAGGCCTTTCGACCTTCAGTGGTCCACCTAATGCTTTGGTCAACCTAATGATCCACACCTGTACGCAACCTTGCCATGCCTACTTTACAGTGCATCGGCTGCCAGATAATCCAGGCCACATGCTCGTGTCTGCCCCTAGGTTAAAAGTTGCCAACCCTTTAATACTACTACTATTATTATTATTATTATTATTATTATTAATATTATTAATAATAATAAAAATAATATTTTATTTTATATAATACATTTATCTAAACAGAAGGCTAATTATTACTAATGAGATATTTGTGTAATAAGCACATTGCTATTAATGAGATCCGCTGTCTGCATAAAACGCAGCCCTGTTTCGCCAACTTTCTGACAGATATTGGTAGATTGTAGCTGGATGAATCCGATCCCCTCTCCCAGGAAACATACATCACTGCTTAAGCACTTTCCCATTCGAGCTGCATTACCGATTCAGGTGCGCTTGCTGCGGCCCTTCAACCATAAAGTCAGATATCTCCCTAAGGCTTTATGAATCCAGCAAACGCAGAGCATGATACGTGATACTACAGGCTGTGCTGCCACATAGTGTTTAGCCATGCATAACATATTCATATAGCTCAGTCTCCTACTGCAGTAAAACGCCATCACAAATTACCTTTATATCCCTGCATTATGCCTGCCAAATACTGCGTGTCAGAGGTGAAGCCTCAGCCTGTTGTCTCGCCACATCTCAGTGACTTTCTGCTCTTCTGAAGAATTGCTAATAACAAATGACTGATATGAGCAGATCTGATGCCGCCATTCTGTCCTCATAGCTATTTCTATCTAATGCAAAGCTGTTCTAAGGAAGCTGTAACCAGTAAGGAACAAGCCTGCATTCATATTCTGGTTGATAATAAGGTAACCACCTCTGAATCTGGCCACATGTGAAACTATTCGTTACTTTGGTCAGTCTGGTCACTTTACAGTATGGGGGGTATTCTGGGTCATTTGCCCGGATGCGAATTTGCATCCTTGCGAGTGAACCAGATCCCGCCTCGTGAATGGTGGTACGCCGGCCCTCCGTTCGCAAGGCGCGTACGTTCGCACTGGCTGTGAATGGATGTTTTACATAAACATCCATCCGCATGCCATTGGGACCGTCCCACATCTTTCAATGGTCGCCGAAGGTGTGGAAGGTGCACACATATGTAAGGTCAGGGCCGGCGCCACCACTAGGCAGGACTAGGCATTTGCCTAGGGTGCCGGCCCCTGGAGGGCGGTACTCAGCCGCCGAGGTACCATAGAGAGGTACCCGAAAGCAGGGAGCGGGGAGCAGGTAAGTCTGTGATTCTTCCTTCCTCCTCCTTCACCCCTCTCCTATCCCGCCCGTGGCATGAAACAACGCTGCTCCCCCCGCGCCGCCCGCTCCCCGCTGGGGGGATTTCTGCGTGGCACCACCTGCGCTCCGGGGGGGGGAATCGCACACCACAGTATCGCCCGCCACCCCCCCCCCCCAGCCGCAGTATCGTCCGCAGCCGGTGGGCGTGCGGCGCGGGGTTTGTTTGCCTGGGGCGGGCGGGGGGCTTGCACTGGCCCTGTGTAAGGTTGCTATGTACAACCTTACATACGCGTGTACGCTCAGGGCGGAAGTGGGCGGGCAGCTGAGATCTGGTGATGGCAGTTGCCCCCCTCCCCCCGCATGTCTGTCATGGCCGCATTAGAATGAGAACGCCCAGCAAAAAGCTGGGCAGTCCTTTTTGCTAATGGGATAGCTCGGCGCAAAGCGCAAACATTGGCTCTGTGCGAACGCACGCGGGCTAACGACCGGACCTGACTAAGGTCCATTATTGGCTGAAAAAACCTGCACACTAAATAAAGGTAGCATTGAAATCTGTCAATTCACGAGGACTCCAACCATGAGTCAGATGCAACCTGCAGGTGCATGGATCTTCTTCTTGGAATGCAGTCAAGTGTGACTTTCTTTGTTGAGCTGTTCCGCAGTCTGCCAGTGGTGTCACTGGAGTCGGTGACAGCCAGTGCTCCAGTTAGTAACTGCATACCAAAGTAGGTCATGGGTTTTATTCCCACCATGGCCCTAAAGGTGCATACACACGGAACGATTTGGGGCACGATGTGGGCGTTTCCGATCGATCAAAGCGACCAATCATTAAAATAGTTTCATGTATTGTTAATGATGTGCGTACCCACAGATTGTTCTATGATCTTCCATGCATGCAGGAAGATCATAGACCAATCTGTTGTGAAGTAAATCAGATCTTTTTGTGTGTACACAGGATGAACGATTTGATACACTCGGGAACAATGTCAGATTGTTTCTGGAATCGTTCCTTGTGTATGTGTGGAGTTTGTATATTCTACCCGTGCTTGCGTGAGTTTTCTCCTGGTACTCCTGTTTCCTCCCACAATCCCAAAATATGCTGTTAGGTTTATTGGCTCCCAACAAAATTAACCCTAGAATGAATGTGTGTGTGTGTGTATATATGGTAAGGAATATAGATTGTAAGCTCCACTGGGGCAGGGACTGATGTGAGTGTTCATATATACTCTGTAAAGCGATGCGGAATACGTATGCGTTATATAAGAAACTGTTAATAAGTAAAATAATAAATAAAAGCGGGAATGATAAAAAAAGGAGGTGCACTTGCCCAAGAAAAGGGGTGTGGCCTTAAGGGACGACCCATTTATACCCATGTATACTGTATGTTACACTGTATCCCTGTGTGTGCTCCTCTGTCACCCTATGTATCCTGTATGTTACACTGTATCCCTGTGTGTGCACCTCTGTCACCCTATGTATACTGTACGTTACACTGTATCCCTGTGTGTGCTCCTCTGTCACCCTATGTATCCTGTATGTTACACTGTATCCCTGTGTGTGCCCCTCTGTCACCCTATGTATCCTGTATGTTACACTGTATCCCTGTGTGTGCCCCTCTGTCACCCTATGTATCCTGTATGTTACACTGTATCCCTGTGTGTGCTCCTCTGTCACCCTATGTATCCTGTATGTTACACTGTATCCCTGTGTGTGCCCCTCTGTCACCCTATGTATCCTGTATGTTACACTGTATCCCTGTGTGTGCCCCTCTGTCACCCTATGTATCCTGTATGTTACACTGTATCCCTGTGTGTGCTCCTCTGTCACCCTATGTATATGTACCACTGTCACCCTGTGTGTGCCCCTCTGTCATCTTGTGTATGTTCGACTGACATCCCATGTATACCATGTATACCATTTTCACCCTGTGTATGCAATATTCATTACAGTCAGGCCACTTTGGTAACTAGTACCACTAACCTCCCCACTTCCCCTATCATGTTGCCCCCTGTCATTTTCTTATGGATCTGCCCTTACATTGTCTGTGTGTCTTACTGTGTATGGGGCATTACTGTGGTCATTATGTGTAAGGGGCACTACTACTGTGGATATTATGTGTATATGGGGCACTAATATTGTGTGGCACACTGTGTATATGGGGCAGGTACTCCTGTGTAGCATAAAATGAATAAAGAAACTACTATATGGTGTAATATGAATTAGGGGTACTAAGTGCAGTGTAATCCGAATAAAATTGTGCGCTGTCCCTTTGTAAAGTATGGGGAGGTTTGCAGGTGGGTGATAAACACCCTAGCACTGGTCCTGGGCACAGAAGCAGTCTGTCAGTCAAACTTTAGGGTAATGGAAATTTATGTCACTCTGAAATTGCTGAAGGCTTCCACTTGGACAACATGGAATGTACAGTAGATTGTAATAGGCGTATGTCTGTATATCTCTATACTTATTGTTATTAGTACTACATAGTCAACAGTTTTGAATTGCTCCATTCATTAGCTAGATTGAACATGCACGTAACCTTCAATACTAATAAGGATTACTTTATAATATCAATTTGTGTGAAATTAAGGGGATGATTCAGATTCATTCGTCCCGCAGTCAATTTGCTGCCTGGACCCATTGTGCTGCACTGCGCATGCTTATTGGCAAATATACCCATGTGCAGGGCTGCTGTGTGGACGCCTTTGGTCACTTTCACAGTTACCGAGGTGTTCGCACAGAGGGGGGTGGCGGGCAGTGGGTGGACAGGGTGCAGGTACATGGGGACTCCCAACTTTTCCTGGGCGTGCCCGCAAAAACCGGTGGGTGCGCCCAGAAAAATTCTGGGCATCCCCATGCGAACGCAGGCAGGCCGAAGCCTGCACGGGGCGGTTGTCTGACATCACATGACGTCATCAGCCGCCCCGTTCACGGCCATTTACGAGTCAAAAAGAAGACCGTCTAAACAGACTTTTTTGCGAATGGATTTGTGAGTGCCGCCATGTATATTTGCGGGGGGGGGGCTTTCGTTTACCCGGCAGTGTTAACCTGCCTGCTAAGCAACGAACGACCACTGCTTAGCGACACAACCTGAGTTAGGCCATACATTTCTAGAATAATAAAACAAAAATAAAAAAGTACCTTCAAATGTCTTTGACAATAGGGACACATTAGTTTTAT
Organism: Crinia signifera; assembly: GCF_055691185.1. Classification (NCBI taxonomy): domain Eukaryota; kingdom Metazoa; phylum Chordata; class Amphibia; order Anura; family Myobatrachidae; genus Crinia; species Crinia signifera. The sequence continues at coordinate 41,404,837 of NC_139220.1, forward strand.
ATATCCATTCCATTATACTATGCTTGCTAAATCATACATTGTTTTCTGTCCTCCCCCTGGTCACACAGGCATTGATTACAGTGTAAAGACGGTGACAGTGGATAATTGCCAGGTGGCTTTGCAGCTCTGGGACACAGCTGGACAAGAGAGGTATTTAATCATAGATTAATGCAGCGCTGCTCTGTGTATTGGGAATCCGTCTCCGCTGCTGAGATCTTCATTATTTGGGCCAATATTTCCACTTATGAAAATGAGTTATTATGATGCGGTTATGCAAATGGTGACATTACTGCAACAGAGTGATGGCAGGATGATACAGTATGGGAGCAACCTACTCACATCTAATTCTAATTCTCTGGCAGGCTTTAATTATTAATGATTAGTAAATAGTTTCTCTTGTTTCTATTTAAAGGTCTGAAATATGTATAGGAGGTCATTCTGGTTGACTCGCAAAGCAGCTTTGTGAGCCAACCAAACGACGTCCACAGGAATGCCCCCCTCCTAGGTGAGGAGGTGAGGAGGAGGGGGGTGGCTGGGATGATCTCTAACACTTTACTCCCCCTAAAATGCCCAGCTCCATTCTCCCCCAGAGATGCCCTGCTCCCTTCTCCCCCCAGCTCCCTTCTCCCCTGAGATGCCCAGCTCCCTTCTCCCCCTGAGATACCCAGCTCCCTTCTCCCCCTGAGATGCCCAGCTCCCTTCTCCCCCTGAGGTGCCCTTCCTGCCAGAGCACTGGCACTAGAAGGGACCCAGCCTGTGCTGTACTTTGCTGACAATAGATAAAGCTGCTGCTTTTTAAAGTTTCACTCTGCAGATCAATATCTTAAAAACTTGCCGGTCGATTGTATCCTCATTGCTGCACCCTCCTACGCCATTCCAAGCACCCTGCATCTCACTACGCCATTCCAAGCACCCTGCATCTCACTGCGCCATTCCAAGCACCCTGCATCTCACTGCGCCATTCCAAGCACCCTGCATCTCACTGCGCCATCTTTGGCGCCTTGTGTCTCACTGCACCCTCCCTAGCGCCCTGCATCTCGCTGCACCCTCCCTACCACCCCCAGGATCTCACTATATCCTCCCTACTCACATGTATACATTGCGGCATTGTAGAGGCAATGGTAGGGGACACCAGCCAAAATCTTTCCTAGGGCATAAAATGAGCTAGGGCCGGCTCTGGTTATATGGTGTGGTACACTACACTTCAGGACACGCCCCTGCTATTATGCGGTGGCTGGGGGAGGAGCGGGGCGGGTGTTGCCACTAGCCACCAATGGTTAAACCTTTTTTTTTGGGGGGGGGGGGGGTGCCAATAGCCACCAATGTTTATTTGTTTGGGGTGGGATTTCTGACCGATCGTCCGATATATCGGCCGATTTTTACCGATAATCTTCAATAATCGGCCGATTGTTGCCGATTATCGGTAAAATCGGTCGATATATCTAGACGATCGGTCGGAAATTGGACAATCCGCCAAAAAATCGTTGTAGTGTGTGGGGGCCTTAAGTCCTCAAGCAGTGCACTGGAACAGAGAGCAGCTGCCAGGAAGAGGCAGGAGTCTTAAGGTCCATACACACATACACACTGGACGATTATGCCCAGCGTGTATGGACAGCGATGACCACTGTCATCACTGGGGTGCAAGCCGCTCAGTGTATAAACATTGAGCCGCTTTCCCCCTGCCGTTGTACAACTTTACATGTGCAGCGCTATGCAAAGCTGGTAATACAAGCAGGCGTTCCTGGTGGTGATGCGGTAGCGCACATCACCGCTCATCACCTGGCCATACACACTGGGCGGCTTTGAGCTGAAAGCCGTTCAGTGTTTTGAGGGTCTTTCAGCTCAAAATCGCCAAGTGTGTATGGGCCTTTACTATGAGGTGGGCATATGGGCCTGATTCAGACCTGATCGCAGGTCGGCCAGCATTCACTTAAACGGCTGCTCTGCTCCATTGAAATCACGCCTTGCGAATTAATGTGCTCGCTGTGTGAATGGATGTGTACAGGTGCACATTAGTTCTCACCCATGCAAATATATTCAAAATCCTTTGTAACAAACACCATCGGATGATTTTTACACTGGCCACAATCATTGCAGTTGCCGCACTGCTGTGAAGCACAGGACTAAACTCGGCGCTAGTATGAAAGCAGGCACATTGGGGGCGCTGCTGACATCACAAACTCTCCATTAACACGCACAGCACACCTACCTTCTCCCTGTCACTCCCAGCGGTTTTTCTTTGGCCTGCCCAGTGTTTTTCTTGGCACTCCCATGACATTGTCGGTTCCCACCCCTTCACGCCCAATGCATGTCAATCACCATGCGTGCGGCCAACGAACATAAAAAGTCGCAGGACTTGATTGCAGCCGGGAATTGCGTACGCACATTGCGGCCAATACGCGTTCATGGATATTTGGCTGCAGTGCGACTTTGCTGCCATGAGAACTGGTCTGAATCGTGCCCAATGTGTGCTTAGTTACATGCAGTACTGATTCTACTTGGTTTTGTGTATGTTTATGTATTACTGTATGTTATATTTAACCTTTTCCTGATACTTATTTCAATGATTTAAATGTTTGATACTAGCGCCCAAATGCCCATACTAGCGGCACAGATTAAATACCCCACATTGTCTAGTATGGTCATTTGTTTAGCTAACAAGCCTGGTGAAAATGAGGTTAACAGCCAGCCAATCAGATCCTACCTGCCATGTCACAGACTGTGTTAGAAAAATGTCAAGCAGGAGATGATTGGCTGGCTGTTTAACACTCTCCATTGTATCACTTTTGAAGCTTAGAGAATCTGGCTCTTTGTCCTATTTGAATTGTATGTTTGTATAAATCTCATTGCGGTGTGTTATTATAGGTACCGCAGTATCACCAAGCAGTTTTTCAGAAAGGCTGATGGTGTCATCGTGATGTATGAGATCATTTCCAAAGACACATTTACGGCAGTACGGCAATGGCTTACCAGTGTGGAGGTAAGTCGCATAGCCACGTTATCTGGCTAGCTAGTGAATATACAGTATATCAATTTATGTTTTTTGTATTATTATTACTATTATCCTTTATTTATTTGGTGTCACAAGGATTCCTCAGCGTCTAATAAAGGGGAGTGGTTCACACCTGTTCGCTAGGTTTGCATTTGCAGGCTAGCGAGCAGATAAATGCCACCATAATTTGCAGGCTAGCGAGCAGATAAAAGCGGGGAGCTTAACCCCTTCCTACCCTAGCTCCCGAATCAGCGCCTTAGCATGCGAGTGGGTGTGTATGCTTACACATCCACTAGCATGCTGCCGCAAGGAGGAAAAATCATTGGATGTTGGATCACCATCAAATACTTTTTTTCTCCGTTCATGGATAAAAGTCGATACTTAATTTTATCCTTGATGGAGATGGCCAAAAAAGGGACGGGCAATAAGGCTAACTACTCCGCATCTCTTTGATGTGAAGTACCGCTACTGACCACTAGAGGTCACTCAACGGATCAAACAACTCCTTTGTGTGCTAATATATGGAGGGAGGGAGCTGTGAAGACGGAGATTGGTGGTATGAGAAGATAGGGATCAGGGATGGGGTGGAGAGTGTGTGGGATTAAAACTGTCACAGCTCAAAGTGAAAGTAAAATCATTTACAGCTCAAAGTGAAAGTACATTACAGAAGTTGTCATTTTGATGGGCTTGTAACTGGAGGATTGTAAACATTGCTGCATTAGAGGTCATAGCTCAGGTAGGCCTCAGGACAGAAAAAATCAAAACTTAGGTGCAGTTGTACTGAGCATAGAGTAGATAAGCGAAGCCAAAGCACATGAGGGAAGAGGGCCCTCCATTTGGGAGCTTACATTCTTAAGACGCATTAAGGTCACTTGACAGGAGTACATAATTAAAAACATCCTTGCCTGATGAGCTAACATTTCATCCATGTAATATAAGTCTAATAAATGCTCAATAAGGAAAAAAAAATTATGTATTAAATTAACATCTTTTCCGCCAAAGCGGGGGGGAGCAATTGCTCTCCCTCCAGAGATGTCTCCTTGAGTAGACGGCGGCACATCAGTGACTGTGGACTTGCTGTCTCTGCCTGCTCTTCTGGGCATGCCTGATATCTCCTTCACAATCCAGAGCCGGCAGCAGGGTCAGGTCCGCGATGACAAGTGGGCGGCAATCAGGGTGTTATATAGTTTCTTATTTTCTGGACATCTTGGATGTTGACGCTATCACCTCTTCATCTGGTGCTGCTGTCCTCTGTCTTTTTGTGCCTATAAAACACAATTATACATTAGAAAGACACCAAGTGTACTGTGGTGATCCTCCTATGCAGGTATGTGTCTCAGCCGTCCTGTGCTGACTGGGGCCTATGTGCATGATCCCCCCCCCCCCCAGGCAATGTATCAGGACACTGCGGCATGTAGTCCCACTGAGGTGAGTGCAGGGAGCGTAGTGGGCGGAGCCTCAGAAGAAGCGTTATTTTCCGTACCTCTGCTGGGGGGCTCCTTCACTTTGCGGATTACTCCGCCACAATACACTGCGTGGGCTTTCCACCACTTGGCGGTAATTGAGGGAGCGCGATTAATCATCCTCTTGTGATACTGGAGGCATCTGTCACACTGCCACCAGTGGCCCCACAGGGCCCGCAAGGGTTCAGTGATCTCAAACTGCATCTAATTAGATAGTAGAAATAACATAGATCATACATACAATCTCCACATTATACATACAGAGGTGACCGCATGTTAGAGATTGCATGAGAACGCTCCCTAATGTCTCCTGTCCTGCACATAATTACATACATGGATCCCTGGAGAGGTGGACAAGCCTCCTGCATGTCTCCTCCCCCGCTCTGCTGTTCATTCACCGCAATTTACAGTTCTTCAGGAAGGGAGTGGGGCTAAAATCATGGAAATTGCACTATTTCAGCCCCACCCCCTTCCGTAGACCCGCAAATCCGGTTATTTGCTGCACTGAATGGGGCTTGATGACTTCAAGAACAATAACCCCCCCCCCCCAGTGTAGATGACAGTCTCCTCTTTCCACATAAATGGGCCCTTAATGACTATGTACTTACAACAATATTAGCGCCGGTCAGGTGGTTTATGCGCTGCATCTCCTTTATAAACTCCTCCCCGTGATCAGAGGTGTCCCGTACCTCACAGACATACAGGTATGCATGGATCATCTCATGCAGCAAGCTCTGTAATACACAAAGTAATGAGCCGGTTATAGTGAGAAGGACACAGACATTACACACAATTACTTTGGTAAGAATGACTGAGCGAGTATGGTATAGAATCTATGGATGGTAGACAATGTCTAGGTCGGCAGTGAGTCGGTCTGCCACTAATGGTCTACAGTGACTAGGTCCACACCTAAGAATGGTCGTCACCTCATTATCTCATTCCAATCAATTTGACCCCTGTGGGGGAGTGGGCATAGAAGGATTTGTGAGTGGTACATGGGGGTTGGGCATAGGACAAGGTGTGAGTGGCACATGGTGGGTGGGCATAAAAGAAAGTGTGGCACATGGGGCGGGGGGGGAGTAGAGGCTAAAATGTTTAAACCCCCTCTGTAGACATTTCTTCAGGTCCCTTGGTATATGCGGGGTACAAGAGGAACCCTGCTTCCCACTGCTACATATATCGCAGCAATAACTGCACTGAGGTGTACAAGCATCACCTCAGCCACACTCTCTTCTAGCACCAGGTGAGCGCACAGACACCGCCTATAGTACCTCTACAAGGGTCCTCCTGGGAAGCAGCTGGAGGATCGGCCTGCTGAGCCTGATGGAGCAACTTCCACCAAAAGCCTTCTGGGTCCTGCAGAATCCGACCAATCTGATGAGAAAACACAAGTCACACATGAGTGACATCCATGGTTACATAATACATCAATTGCTTTTCTATACATCTAATACATACAAATCCTTATTCCCAGTGCCCCAGATTATGTACTAGCTACCCTGGGGGTCCATGTACCTGAGTAACCCAGGTTCCTCTGTAACAAATGGGCCCTAGGTAGGAGCCTAGCTTTCCTAGTGGATGATCCGGCTCTGATCCCTATAACCAGTTACACGCTTTTATTAGTACATAGATATTCTGGTGATAGTGATTCCTGACACCAGACAGTAAGAGCAATAACAGGTCTGTACCGACATGATATGTACAATGTATTACTATGCAATGCTGTCCGTGTTTGGATGTAATGAAACACTCTACAGACCATGTAAATACATAGCTATCTGGGCTGTGTGGGCAAGCGTATTATCATATACTGTAATGTCATCACAGCATCAGGTGCTGAAGACAATATTAATAATTAGTAATACAGGTTGAGTATCCCTTATCCTAATATCCCTTATCCGTTGTTTCCAGATTTTATTTTCAATTTTATTAAAGCACTACTGGGGACATCTGTAACTGGCACTGCTGGGACATCTGTAACTGGCACTGCTGAAGATATAATATGTTACTGGTTGTGCAAGAAAATGGTTGCTTGGCATTCACATTCTGTGCCTGAGATAGGACACAAACTTTGTTTCATGTTTTGAAACCTTGTTTTAGGCACAAATAAACTATATTTGTGTGTATTTCATGTGTTTATGTGTTTAAACAATATAAATGCAAGGTACCTCAAGATACATTATGGAATCTAAAAATATTCTGTAATACGGAATTATCCATTATCCAAAATACTTCTGGTCCCAAGCATTTTGGATAAGGGATACTCAACCTGTATATAGTTTATATCTTAGCAGGAACATCATATAATAAACTGATCTGGCAGTAACCGTACTCACCGCTTTAGCCTACTGCTCCACTCAACAGTGACATTGGCTAACTTCCCTCCAAAATAAGCGTTATTAAACACTTTAAATAGTTCTTGGATATCTGGATTGGGGTCAATGTCCTCCCAAGCCTCATCCACTATCGATAAAACCTCATATTCTATCTTAGTATCGCTGAAAGCATCAAAACTCTCATGTGTGCATTGCTGCACTCCCAGTTCATCATAGACATCCATCTTCATGCTTGTCTAGAACTGAGTGACCAGTAACTGGCATGTATGTCACAGCACACGTGTCACAATGGCTGGTGGTACGTGTCACAATGGCTGGTGGTATGGGCCACTATAGCTGGCTGATTGAGGGCTGAAATGTTACAAGTAACATACAGAGATGGGATAGGTATAAGTGAGACAATTCCTATCCAGATAAAGGACATTTTGCCATAAGCGGCCAGGTCCGGTGTAAGACTAGGAATTAGCTAATGTTCTTATGGACAGATGTACTAAGCCTTGGAGGGTGATAAAGTGGATAGAGATAAATTACCAACCAATGCACTCCTAACTGTCATGGTATAGCCTGTGGTTGAAGAATGGCAGTTGGGAGCTGGTCTCTGAGGTTAAGTACATCAGGCCAGTGGCTTATTAAGGTCCTCATGGGCTTGGAGCTGACATTAATAAAGAGCCTATTGTGTGCCACCCGCAGGGGGGTGACCAGCATGCATTTCACCAAGTTAGCCCCGAAACGTTGGCCTATGACACCAAAGTACAAGCTTTGACCATTCCTCCAGCTCCGCTGCCTGTTTGTTTACAGTTACATTCTCTGGAGAAGAAAAATAAACTATTTAACTTTTTGTGAGATCACCATCGTCTATTTTATCATTTATATCATATTTGCCTACCCTCCCGAAATCCAGAGAGATGGGCAGGACTGCCGCATGCCCCTGCACCCCTCCCATGCCATTCATGCCCCTTCACCCCTCGCAATTGCTTAATGGCTCTTCAGGTGCGGCGGGCGGGCTAACATGATGCAAATTGCTTAGTGGCATAGATATCAGTTCCCGCCCCCGAAGTGCAGCTGACAGTCTCCCAAAAAGGAGACAGAAAAAGTCGGCAGATGTATTTATATCTACCTATATCTCACATCACCCCCAATAGCTGGGGAGCTTTTTTAAGTTATGGGGGCATAATAACTTATTATATTTTCTGTAATTATCATTATTATTTCTGTTCCCACGTGTAGTAGTCCCCTCACATATACATAAATATTTTCTATATAAATTGTGAGTACGGATACAGGGAATTCTATAGTACAACTTACATCTAGTAAATAGGAGAGATTGTTCTGGGCCTGATTCAGAGGTGAATACAGAACTCCAGAAACCCCCTATGGCTGATGCGTTCCCCTCACTGTACGCAGATACCACCCTGGCATATGCAGTCACTGGCAATGCAGCCATGGGCGTTCCTGGATAGGTGCACAGCCACAGAGCCATGTTTACAGGTATTTGAGAAGGAAATACCGAGCAGGCCATAGGCTGGTGCACATGGGAAGGCAAATCTATAATCTGCATATTGGGGGTAATTCAGACTGGATCGCATGGCTGCAAATTCACACAGCGGATGATTAGTGATGAACTGCACATGTGTATGGGCCGCAGTGCGTATGCGGAATGCTCAGCAGCGATGATCTTTACTGATTGCTGGCCGTACACCAGGTGAGTGACATGATGTGGGGGTGGAAACCGGCCATTTCATGGGAGTGATTAGTAAAACCTTGGGCGTGCCGTAAAAAACGTTGGGACAATGCAGGCGTGCCAAAGGCTGTTAGGGGCGGATGCGTGACGTCAGCTCCAGGCCGGATGTGACATCATATCGCCGAGTAAAGCTGGGTACACATATGTACAATCGTCGGGCCGTTCTTCCGTTCTGGGGACGAACGGCCGTTCGATTGTATATGTATGTACGCAGTCCCGATTCCTTCTGTGAGATCGATAAACGGCCAAAAACGCTCTTGGCCGTCCACGGTTGGTCGGTCGAAGGTTCTTTGCTGCTTAAAAATCATCCGACAGGACGGCTACATATCGGAACAAAAGTGCCGTGTGTACGCACGTTCGATCGATATGCAGGCCGTTCCTGCGATCATACTACCAAAACCTGAACGCCCATCTTTTTCTTGCGATTGTTTGGATGGGAGTACGTCGGACGTCGCAAGTAAAATTGGACAGGTGTGTACGCGCAGATCGGTCGTGGCTTTTGGACGGTCGAACGTGTATATGGTCGATCGAACGGTCGCAAGAAAAATGAGATTGTATATATGTGTACCCAGCTTTAGTCTCTGGCTACTCTAAGCCTGCGGTGACTAGTGTGTAAAAATAATTTGATGGTGAGCTTGTTACAATGGGTTTTGGAAATATTCTTTTGCCTGTGAATGGTTGGGAATTTGCAAGGGGGCAGCTAAACTGATCCCTTGCCTCTGCAAATTCACGCCATGCATTCTGGGCTGAGGTGGAAGCTTACTCCGCTGCTTTTACAGATGAAACTGGCCAGAAACAGCGTCACAGAAAATGTCATTAATCCATGGCCAACGAGAGCCATCGCTTAGTACAGATGGAGCTGGCGATACTTTCGCCAGCCCCACCAACCGCTGGCTCCCGCCACGGGGGTGTACACGCACAAGTTGCTCGTGCACCCCGTGACAAAGGACCCAGCGGAGGATTGGGACACGCATGCTCGTGAGACACAAGCGTGTCACAGTTCAGTGTAGCCCCTGTGTGCCAGAGGGGAGGCAGGGGCTACATCTGTATGTAATGTTATTTGCCATGACTGAAGGGTGGTTTCTGGCGGGATATTGGTGCGGAGCGGCGTCCCACATGGAAACCTGCACAAGCAGGGCCGGTTTAAGGGCCTCATGGGCCTGGAGCTGAACATGTTCAAGGGCCTATTATGAGAAGTGGAGGAGTTGCGGCCATTGCCATGTACAACCCATACACTATACGCCCCAGTGTTACCTATCTAAATAAAAATATAAAATTGCATTAATTGTGCAGAAAATAGAATTGCGATTGTAATACATAATACATGATTTATAGCCAACCATGTGGCCGGCTGGTGTCTGCCTGGTGATCATCATGCTGTCATGATGATGGGCCTATATACATGTGGAGGCCTGGAGCTGCAGCTTCTTCCTGTTCCTGCTGCCAACCACCAGAATTATACCTAATGTAAGTGTTATTGGTGTCAGTTGGCCATCTAATTATATATCTGCCCCTCACTACCTGTCACTCACCCTGACTGATGGGATTTGGGGCAAGGGGGCGGTGCAGAATGTAATCTGTACTGTTACCTGTGTCCTAGTGTAATAATACTCCTTACATTCATTGTTGTATTAGTCACATGTGATTATAGTGTGAGGAGAGATTCTTTCCATATTATAATGTTTGTTGGTGGCATCACTCATCCAGGTTGTATTAGAGCCCCGTACACACGGGGTGACAGGAGCCCCGCAGTGCTTAAGTACAGATCGCTCCGCGCACATCGCGGTACACATGTGATGCACCCGCGTTGTGTGCTGAGCGATCTGTGCAGAGCAGGGTTTTCCTATGCTTATAGGCATACACTGTGATCTAAGCAGGACAGACAGTGCATGTACTGTTGTCTATCTCTGCCTGTGATGGTGACGTGCGGGACCATGCATAGGGTGTGTACATGGAGCTTCACTCACCCCTTGTGTATACCCCTTATGAGAGGAGGGTCCCCTGTCCTGTCTGAGTGGGCCGCCTCCTCTCTAGCAGCTGGTGAGTAGACACATGTGGGTCTATGAGCCATGGTCCCATTCCCCAGTGATTTGTGCAATGCGGTGGATGGGGTGAATGTTACACATGGGTGTGTGCTGTGGAATAGCTCTCATGTCAGATGTCATTTATTTTAATACATTTAAAAACCACCTGTAATATCAAATTGCTGACATCTGCCGGGCCATATAGATAACACTCTTTGTCTAAAATTCATCCCAGAATATGTCAGGTTATTATGGAATCCAGTCTGACTATATACCATTCGTGTAGCCCGGCACTCATCTATGGCAGCCCATTACTTGCTGCGATATCCTCTTCCGAATACATTTTGATCCATCATAGTCATTTGAAATAAGCGGAACTCTCTTATTTGCAGTAGTAAAACAACGTCCTTTATTACATTCAACAGCATTTCGGGGTAAGCCCCCCTTCTTCAGGGACAAGCATAGACACAATACAAACCACACCAGACATGTATATATACATCCTCACCAACAAATAACATTTGCATAATTAAAAAAAAAAAAAAAAAACAGACTCCTATCGCCCTCCTGGGCTCTGTGTGCCAGTCTGTAGCCGGATTTCCGGATGACCATATATGGCATACTATCTTCTAATAGGTCTAACAGCCAGCTGGATGTCTCCAATGTTAATTGACCTTAGAGCGCATGGCCTCAAACCCTCATTGTGTTTCTGTATCATGGTTGCTAAGCAACCCCGTCACATACCTACAATCAGCATATAGCTGGTCTATGAAATAATTGTCTACTTAATAATATTACATAGTTGCCGGGCAGCACTAGTGTATAACGTCTAAAAAACACTTGATGCAAGATAATTTCTGCAACTTAACATATAATTCGCTGGTCTTTATAGCATACTATTTTGCACAACGTTCCCACATGTGGTATTATAAATAGCGGTGAGCGGAATCCGAATACCGACGATCACCCCTGATCTGAGTACAGACCTGAGCACTGTTTGGGTATTCCCGCCAGGGTCGGGTCTGAGAACGAGGCAAAACGCTGTCTTCCCGCCGCCGGATCTTGCGAGATCCTGGCTTGATTAGAAAGCTAACAGCTGTACATAGACGTTCAAGGTTACGCTGCAATGTCTCCTCACCCACAGTGGGATATTGGTAAACCTGTCCAAGACCAACAAATTTATGTCACTGCGCTTCTTAATTAAAAAATGGGGAATTGATAATGTCTGAATTCATCCAAATCATACACCAATTATCAAGATTACAAATTTATTAATACAAGAAATATTTGTCATACATTCTATATATTTACTCAAATATATTAATAAAAATTAACATTAAAAATCCTGTAAAGAAAAGTTACGAATATATGTAAAAATAATGTCAAAATATAAAAATATAATGATAAAAAATAGATAAATGATGAATCCACTAGGCAGGATAATTAGGATACATTTACTGGTGTTTTCTGGTATCCTTAGTGCTGCTACCAGAACGTTGAAGTTTGCATACAATCCTGTATATTATCCAGCGGCTGATAAAGAATGTTTGCTTGGAAATATTTGGAACATGAAGCGATCACTATAATAGGCTGTTTATTCTTCCAATAAAGATAAAGGCTCAAATATTACAAGTCTCAATGACCTTAATTGTTGATGTGCCAATTCGGGAGTGCTCTGTCTCAATGTAATCAGCTGTGTGGCCGGGCGCTGCTATGCGGCTGCTCCTGCTCGGAGGCCCCATCCTGGACCAGACGTATGTGCTGGTGGCGGGCCAGCGGCCGCGTTGCTGTGGCGGGGTACTGCTGGGGCTATGTTGGGTGGCAGGTGTGTACCTCAAATCTGCCTTGATGTTGATTCGTCTCACCGCTTCAGTTGAATCTCGCTCTGTCTCTCTGCACAGTTGGCGGCTGTCATCTGGGTGGTCAAGCTTTGTCTAGAAGGTGCAATAGTTTGCACAGCGGCTGGATCGATGTGAAAATAACCTCTGACACGTATCGCTCCACTGGGGGCTTTCTCAAAGAGTGTTAGGCTTAATCAATTGGTATCCTTATATCTGTGGACTTTGGAAAAATACCATTTGGATTGGATGTCGTTAATTAACACCATACAGTAGTTATCAATTACACATCAGCTAGAGGAGTGCCTAGCAAGGAGAGAGCTTTCTTTTATATAAACAGGTATATTAACACCCATATAAAAAACTATCTATTTTAGGCAGTCACTTTATCTGATATATATGTATTTTACATCATTATTCTCAAAATATTATGTAGCCAAACAGCAAACAACAAAAATATCTCCAGAAAATGGTGTATAGATATTTATGTCATTATAACACCTATACTCCAATTTGTCTATCTGCAAACATCTATGATCTATTATCTCATAAATCCTAGAAAACAAAATTATAATTAAGATAAAAAATAAAGAGGAAAGAACAGACATGCAGCAAAAATAGCGACCAAATATATTTATAAATTGTAATTTGCTTTGCTCACTGGTCAGCACTGTATTCAAACCTGGACTGGATATTCTCTAGGTCAGGGGACTTCAACTTTTAAGACAGTGTGGGCCACATTAAAAAATTCAACGAAGCCCGAGGGCCACTAAGCTCTACTGTAGTATTTAGCACAGCTCTTAATAGATAGACAGCACAGCCCCTGCATAGATAGTTGGCACAGCTGCCCATACACATAAACCCTGCCCCCAATATATAGTCTGCACCAGGGCTATTTCTAAACAATTAGGGTCCCAGTGCAAACAGAATAAAAATGCAGCCCCCCATACATAATTTGGCGCGCACTCCCAAAAAGGTGTGTGGTCTAATTATAAGGGGCGTGGGCTAATTATTAGAGTGTTAACTAGCAGGAAAACAATTACCTGACACCTCACTTTTGCAACCTGCATGACCAGACATTGGCTTAAGATGGCTGTCTAAAGGCCGCACAGTGACATATAAACATGAAGGCCCATTACACCCTGATGCCCATTACACATTATGCCACACACCATGATGCCCATTACACATTATGCCACACACCATGATGCCATTACACAATATGCCACACACCGTCATGCCCATTGTACATTATGCCACACACCGTGATGCCCATTGCACATTTTGCCACACACCATGATGCCCATTGCACATTATGCCACACACACCGTGATGCCCATTGCACATTATGCCTCACACCATGATGCCCATTGCACATTGTGCTTCACACCATGATGCCCATTGCACCTTGCACTATAAGGCCCACAATACTCCTGCTTATGCATATGATGCCCCCAGCAGTGCCTCTCACAAAATGCCACCAGTAGTGTCCCTCATAAAATGCCACCAGTAGTGTCCCTCATAAAATGCCACCAGTAGTGTCCCTCATAAAATGCCACCAGTAGTGTCCCTCTCAAAATGCCCTAGTATTGCCCTCCATAGTCAGCACATTGGACAGCATGCCAGCCCTCCCTTAGTCAGCACCACATTGCACTGCCAGCACCCCCTCCCCCATAGTCAGCACCCTCCCCATACACAGGGCCACACTGCACTGCCAGCCCCACCTCCCCCATAGTCAGCACCGTCCCCATAGTCAGCACCACATTTCAGAACAGCCACCCCACCCCCACCCCAGGTCCAGCACAACATTGCAAAAGGCAGCAAGCTCACCTCTCTTCTCCCCCCCCCCCCCATAGTCAGCATAGAAAACATTGCAGAGAGTCCACCCCCCTTAGTCAGCACCGCGTTAGCGAGCCGGCTTCACCCTTCCCTAAGATACCTGCCTTAATCTTAGTGTCAGATTGCCTGGCAGAGGGCTGCTGCTGGTGGCGGCAGCTGTCTTCACTTGAAAGGAGCAGGCAGGGACGGGTGCGCTGCGTCAGAGGCTGGCGGCAGGGTGCGCGGTGTCAGAGGCTGGCGGCGGTTGTCACTCCTGGCTGTCTTCTCTGAAAGGGCGTGGGCGGGATGGGTGCGCAGCGCTGGCATCAGGAAATACACAATGGGCATGTCTGCACACAGTCCCGCCCGCCCCAGCCAGCACATCCACCTCCGCCACGTCACACTGCTAAGGGACTAGCGCGGAAGTTTTTTTTAAACAGCTTTTCTCTACCGTCCAATGGGATACTGGGCTTCACTACTATGGGGGATTGAGACCTCCGCAGGAGAGACAGGCACATAAAAGAACTTTCGGTACTTGTGAGTTATCTGGACGCCCGATTTTTTGATTGTATGCCTTAAGTTAAGGCATACAATCAGATACGATGCGATGCGATATCGCATCGCATCGCATCGCATCGCATGCGACCATCGGATGCGATGACCCGATTTTTCCATAGGAATCAATGTTAAAATGATTCCTATGGAAAAAGGGGTCCATTTCATACCCCTACTATCCAAGTGGGCATGGAGTTGGATATAAACCTGTGGCGAGCGTAGCGAGCCACCGAGCCCGAAGCGTGGCGAGCGAACGGTATTCCGTGTCCCCTCGCGGGGCTCGCTACGCTCGCCACGCTTCGGGCTCGGTGGCTCGCTACGCTCGCCACAGGTTTATATCCAACTCCATGCCCACTTGGATAGTAGGGGTATGAAAAGGACCCCTTTTTCCCATTGAATTCCATGTTAAAATGGACTCAGTCCATTTTAACATTGATTCCTATGGAAAAATCGGGTCATCGCATCGCATCGCATCGCATCCGATGGTCGCATGCGATGCGATGCGATGTGCCCGATCCGACCCGATTTTGAAATCGGGCGTCCGGATAACTCACAAGTACCGAACTTTCAGTGTGGGTGCACTGGCTCCTCCCCTCAATCTCCCTCCACTAGTCAGTTTTGAAAAATGTGCCTCAGGAGAGGCAGTGCTTCTGGATGCTCCAGAGTTTTTCTACATTTATTTTCAAAGTTTGTTATTTTGGGGCGCTGTGGTGACCACACAGCTGTTCTGCTTCGTGGGTGTCAGGGGAAGGGTCAGTCCCCGACCTCTTCAGGTGCAGAGCTGACCCTGCTACAGGACAATTCGGTCCTGCGTGGGACTTGTCACTGCACAGCATTGCGCTGTGGCGAGCAAGTTCCCTAGCCGCCGCACAGTGGCGGATTCAGGGGGGGGGCACCCGGGCACGTGCCCCCCTGTCATTTATTTTGTAGCTGAGGACCAGGGCTTTCCAACGAGCCCAGCCCCGTGTCTCTAGCCCCCCGGGAACCGGAGATATCGCCTGGCAAACCTGTAACCTTTTTTCCCCATAGGATAATATGGGACCCGTCAATTCCGACCCCCACCCGGTTCCGACGGCTGCCAGTTCCCGCCCTGGCATCACAGAAGCTTGTGGTTGATTTTTTTCAATTCCAAATCGCTGGGCCTTCAATATGATACCAGGCTGGTCCAAATCGGTCAATCGGTTCCAGAGATATTGCGTGTAAACCGATTTTTTTATTTTTGAAATGTAATTTCATGGCTGCTCATGTTCTTTGAGGGCAGATTACTCTGGAACCAAACGTTCCAGTTTCACTGGACCAAAATCATTCAAAGCCCACTCAAAAGTTCTTCAATATAATACTTGTCTCATGTAAATGGGTCAGTTGGTTCCGAAGATATAGCCGGTTAAATGAGATAACTGGTTAAAGGGGGGAGGGGTGGTTTTCTCTCCCCCTCACACCAGAAAATGCAGGGACTAGGCTGGTGTAAAAGGGGCCAACCTGGGAATGCATTTTCTGGTGTGGTATTATTTCAAATAGCCAGTACCTGCAGTGCTCTGAATACAGCCAGGCTCTGCCACTATCTGTGGCTATCACTTCTGCTGTCCCCCATTTACCACGAGCATGTATTCCCCCTTGGCAATGAGCATGTAATCCCACATGGCAATGAGCATGGAACCTCTGGCAATGAGCATGGAACCCTTGGCAATGAGCATGTAGAGAAGCAGCACTTATGTAGCATAATTTTTAATAGGCATTATGGTGTTTGGCATAACACATAATGGACATAATGGCGTGTAACTTAACGTGTAATGGACATTATGGTGTAAATGTTTAATGCGAGCCTTTGGTGGACAATGTCCCTGTTTATGAAGTGTATTGTGAATTTTGGCTTAATCTGTGTGGCATTATGTGAATTCTGGCTCAATCCATGTGGCATTATGTGAATTTTGTCTCAATCCTTGTGGCATTATGTGAATTTTGGCTCAATCCATGTGGTATTATGGGAATTTTGGCTTAATCCGTGTGGCATTATGTGAATTTTTTCCCAATCCGTGTTGCATTATGTGAATTTTGGCTCAATCCGTGTGGCATTATGTGAATTTTGGCTCAATCCGTGTGGCATTATGTGAATTTTGGCTCAATCCATGTGGCATTATGTGAATTTTGGCTCAATTCATGTGGCATTTTATGCATTTGGCTCAATCCGTGTGGCATTATGTGAATTTTGGCTCAATCCGTGTGCCATTATGTGAATTTTGGCTCAATCCGTGTGGCATTATGTGAATTTTGGCTCAATCCGTGTGGCATTATGTGAATTTTGGCTCAATCCGTGTGGCATTTTATGCATTTGGCTCAATCCGTGTGGCATTATGTGAATTTTGACACAATCCATGTGGCATTATTTGAATTTTGGCTCAATCCATGTGGCATTATGTCAATTTTGGCTCATTCCATTTGGCATCATGTGTAAGGGGCAAGTATAATGGGGTCTAGTATTTTGTTGCATAATGTGTAGAAGTTGTATATGGTGTTGACACGCCCCCTGTTGATTGGCCACACACCCTTTTCCGGAGCGCGCCTTTGGCGCGCGCACAACTACATCCTTCACTTTTGTCGCCATGGTGGGCCTGCGTACTTTAAATGCCAGGGCCTATTTTTTATTCCATTCTCACCCTCTCCTGCTGCTCTCTTAACATGTACACTGGCACCACTAACACCGCCCCTCCCCCACCCAAACCCTTTTTTATCATGGTGCCCCCCCTGTCATTTTATCCTGGATCCGCCCCTGCCGCCGCACACCCCTGACAGGTCAGAAGACTTCAGTGGTGAGTACAGGCTGGGGGTCCCACAAGGGGTCCCCGCAGCCATTTCTGGTGCGGCAAGACGACGGCTAGTAATGGCGGCTTTCCAGCAGGGACTGCGTGAACACCGCGTCTGGTAACTGGCATAGGGGTGCTGCCGCTGGACCACCAGGGACACCCCTCAGGTTATAATGTATTATATATATATTTTACACCTTTATTATATGTCAGTATAAATATATAGAAGCGCCAGCTCCGTGTACAGGGGGCGGGGCTTCACTCAGAGCGGGACCAAGCTCTGCTGGGCGCGCGCTGTCACTTCCTGCTTCTTCACACGCTGCCAGACTCCATTACAGAGGGCTCCTCACTGGCGTGGTGGATCCGGGTACTTGCAGCACGGCAGAGACAGCAGGTTTTTTATAGCGATTTAGCGCTGCTGCGCTATCTGGCTTACTCAGACACTGTGTTTGTTCATATCACTGTGTTTAGCGTTACCAGCTCACCCAGATCTGTGAGTTCAGGTTAAGGGTGCACTTGGCTCCCCAATTGCTCTGTTTTTTCCCCACTGATTAGTTACTTAACACAGCATAAAACAAGCACATAGTCTGTTTTTCACATCCAGCTGTGTGGGGTGTGCACGTGTGTGACTGCGTGGGGGTTGTGTTGTACTGCAGACATTGTAGTACTGTCTCATCATGGTGAAAAAGTTCACTTGTATGGTGTGTAGCACCAAGTTTGTGCCAAAATCACAGTCCCAGGTTACTTGTGAGGCTTGTATGTCACCACAGCCCAGTAGTGCTGACACTCAGATCAGTGGGGTGCCCCCACAGCTTGTGGGGCCGTCTCAGGCTGACGAGCAGGAGCCTGTTTGGGCCTCCAACATAAAGACCCTGTTGGATTCTGTGGCTTCACAGCTTTCCAATAACACTCAGCAAACGCAGAGGGTTCAGAGAGAATTGTCCATGTTAGCTGCCAGGGTGGATATTCTTCATACTCTTAGTGAACCTCCTCCCGCACAGCCTCAAAAGAGGCCGGCTGCTGCGATGGCCCCTGATTCAGACGATGAGGATGAGGACATACTAGAGGAGGGTGAGGAGCAGGTTCTGCAGGAACCAGTCCCTGAGGCAGCAGTGCATGGGCCTGAACCGCTTATCAGGGCCATCAGGGATGTTTTAGATCTCCCAGTGGAGGGATCCGCAGAAGGAGATCCTTTCTTCATGACTCAGAGGAAACAGCCAGTGTACTTTCCTGAGCAGGCGGAGTTAGAAACTGTGTTCAGGGCTGCTTGGCAAAACCCTGATAAAAGGTTTACTCTTTCAAAAAGGTTCACAAATGCCTATCCTTTTGAACCTTTAGGCAGGAAGAAGTGGGAGGAGCCACCGGTAGTGGACTCATCTGTCTCCCGCCTTTCTAAGAAGGTGTTGCTACCGGTCCCAGGTGTATCCACCCTTAAAGACGGGGCGGACAGGAGGCTGGAAACTACCCTCAAGTCCATATATACGGCTAGTGGGGCATCCCAACGCCCAGTTTTAGCCAGCTGCTGGATGGCTAAGGCCATTCATACCTGGTCAACCCAGATTCAAGAAGGGTTGTTGGGTGACATGACTGTGGCCCAGATAGGCGACAGCCTGAGGCACATTCAGGATACCGCTAAGATCCTGTGTGAGGTGCAAAAGGAATTGGGCGCAATAAACGCGCGTAATTCAGCCATGGCGGTTTCAGCCAGACGGGCTTTGTGGCTACGTCAGTGGTCTGCTGACGTAGATTCAAAGAAGAGTGTGGAGGGTATTCCCTTTACAGGAGAATGGCTTTTTGGGAGTGAATTAGACGGTTGGATTTCCAAGGCCACGGCAGGAAAATCTACCTTCCTCCCATCAGCTCCCACGGTGGCAAAGCGTACCTTCACAGGTGCTTCCCAGCAGTCCTTTCGTGGGAACAGGTTTCGCCCCAAGGCCAGGGGCGCCTCTAATGCCAACAGAGGCACAAGAGGCAAGTTTAGGAAGCCTAACTCCTCCAGCACCCAGGACCGTCCAAATGCCGCAGCGTCCTCTAAGCCTGCAGCATGACGGGGTTTTCCCGCCACGAGACTCTCTCGCGGTGGGAGTGCGATTGTTGCATTTCAGTCACGTGTGGGACGCCTCGGGTCTGGATTCCTGGGCCAGGGGTCTCATTTCACTAGGTTACAGGCTGGAATTCGACAAGCCCCCTCCCAGAAGATACTTCAGGTCGGCTCTTCCAGCATCACAGGAGGACCAGGTTCGCCTCCAGGGGGCCATTACCAGGCTGCTTCAGTCTCAGGTAATTGTACCGGTCCCAAGCACGGAGCGGGGCCAGGGATATTATTCCAACCTATTCCTGGTACCGAAGCCAGACGGCTCAGTAAGGCCCATCCTGAACTTAAAATCACTGAACCCCTTCCTGCGTGTGTTCAAGTTCAGGATGGAGTCCTTGCGCTCAGTGATCGCCAGCCTAGAGAGAGGGGAGTTCTTGGCCTCCATAGACGTCAAGGACGCCTATTTACACATCCCTATCTGGCCCCCACACCAAATCTATCTCAGATTTGCCTTGGGGAACGACCATTACCAATTCCGGGCCCTGCCTTTCGGCCTGTCGACTGCCCCGAGGGTTTTTACAAAGATAATGGCGGAAATGATGTCACTACTCAGACTCCAAAGGGTGAATGTCGTGCCATACCTGGACGACCTGCTAATAAAGGCAGGGTCGGCAGAGGCTTTGAGGAGTGCTCTCAATCTGTCCATACGAGTCCTAAGAGACCACGGGTGGATTCTGAACATGTCCAAATCATCGCTGGTTCCGACCCAGAGGATGGTTTTCTTGGGCATGATACTGGATACATCGGAACAAAGAGTCTTTCTGCCGATGGAAAAGGTCAGTGCACTTCAGCAGCTGGTCAGGGAGGTTCTAGAGTCTCCTCTGGTACAGATCCATCTTTGCCTCCGACTTCTAGGCAAGATGGTGGCTTCATTCGAAGCAATACAATTTGGCCGTTTCCATTCCAGGATTTTTCAATTGGACATTCTGACAAAATGGTCCGGCTCCCCCCTGCAGATGCGCAGAAGGATTGGACTTGCACCAAAAACCAGGATCTCGCTACAGTGGTGGCTAAATTCATCCAATCTGTTAGCAGGCAGACGGTTCCAGATCCAGGACTGGACTCTGGTAACCACGGACGCCAGCCTAAGGGGCTGGGGGGCGGTGACACAGGGAGTCCGCCTCCAGGGTCGATGGACTCCACTGGAGTCAGGCCTGCACATCAACAAGCTGGAGTTGCGGGCGGTCTACTATGCCCTGGTACAGGCAGCTCCATTGTTACAGGGCAAGGCGATCCAGGTCCAGTCGGACAATGCTACCACTGTGGCCTATATAAACCGGCAGGGTGGTACCAAGAGCATGCCCTGCATGAGAGAAGCATCAAAGATTCTGTCTTGGGCGGAACTGAATGTCCAGGCCCTGTCTGCCATTTTCATCCCGGGGATCGACAATTGGGAGGCGGACTTCCTGAGTCGTCACGACCTTCACCCGGGAGAGTGGGGCCTTCACACTCAAGTGTTCGATGCCATAGTGGATCTGTGGGGGCTCCCTCAGATCGACCTGATGGCTTCACGACTGAACCACAAGGTAGCGATGTACTGTGCACGGACCAGAGACCCAGGGGCGATAGCGGTGGACGCTCTCACCTGGACCTGGGATTTCCAATTGGTGTACCTGTTCCCACCTCTCCCATTGTTAGCTCGGGTGCTAAAGCGGCTCCGGCATCAGGGGACGGAGGCCTTTCTGGTGGCACCAGATTGGCCAAGAAGGGCCTGGTACGGGGACATTCAGGCCATGCTAGTGGAAGACCCGTGGCGTCTGCCCATAAGAAAAGATCTGCTCCTCCAGGGCCCGTTCGTCTTTCGGGACTTACAGCGGCTACGTTTAACGGCCTGGAGGTTGAGCGGCAGATCCTAGTCCACAAGGGTCTACATCCCTCTGTCGTCAATACAATGATCAAGGCCAGGAAACCGGTGACGGCTTCCCACTATCACGTCATATGGCGAAGATATATTGCCTGGTGTGAGAAGAATGACTTGCCTCCGGCCAGCTTTCGTCTAAACAACCTGCTACGCTTCCTACAGGCTGGTTTGGATAAGGGGCTCAGATTGGGTTCCTTAAAGGTCCAAATCTCCGCGCTGTCGGTGTTTTTCCAGAGAAAGATTGCGGCCTTGCCGGAAGTGCAAACCTTCTTACAGGGGGTTCTGAGGATCCAGCCCCCCTTTGTGCCTCCCACTGCAGCATGGGATTTGGAAGTGGTTCTCACTTTCTTAAAATCTGCCCGGTTTGTTCCACTGGAGGAGTCTGAACTGCGACACCTCACTTGGAAGACTGTGGTTCTGCTGGCTCTGGCTTCGGCCAGGAGGGTATCCGAGCTTGGGGCTTTATCATGTCGGAGCCCTTACCTTGTGTTCCACAACGATAGGGCGGAGCTCAGGACCAGACCACAATTCCTTCCAAAGGTGGTGTCAGGGTTCCACCTAAACCAACCTATTGTGGTCCCTTCTAGCGCGGCACATCCGGATATACCTGAGTCCTTAGATGTGGTCCTAACCCTTAAAGGGTATGTCAAGCGCACAGCGAGGATCCGGAAGACGGACAGCCTTTTTTGTGCTCTATGATGCGCAGAAGAAGGGGTTACCTGCTTCAACGCGTACCATTGCCAGGTGGATAAGATGTACTATCCAACAGGCCTATGCATCAGCTGGTTTATCGCTTCCTTTTTCAGTAAAGGCTCATTCAACCAGGTCTGTAGGTACCTCTTGGGCGGCTGCTCGAGGGGTGTCGGCAATGCAGCTCTGCAGGGCCGCAACTTGGTCAGGGCAACACACATTTGTGAAGTTCTACAAGTTTGACACCCTGGCCAGGGAGGATTCCCAGTTCGGGAATGCGGTTCTACAGCAGAATCCGCACGTTCCCACCCGTTCTGGTAGCTTTGGGACCTCCCCATAGTAGTGAAGCCCAGTATCCCATTGGACGGTAGAGAAAATAGGATTTTGGGTACCTACCGGTAAATCCTTTTCTCGTAGTCCATATGGGATACTGGGAGCCCACCTCGGTGCGGCTTTTACTGCTGTCAGATACTATTTCATTGTTAGGCTTATTGCCTTGTTTTCTATAGGATAGATATGTCTATAGACTTGTTTCTAGTTACAGGTGTCCTCTTAAGTTGTTAGGATTCACCTCTTTTATATGTTGTTGTTCGGTTGGGTGTGCTGGATGAATCTCACCACAATACATTATCACATACTCCTCACATGCTCTCCTTCGGCACAGTTTTTGCATTAACTGACTAGTGGAGGGAGATTGAGGGGAGGAGCCAGTGCACCCACACTGAAAGTTCTTTTATGTGCCTGTCTCTCCTGCGGAGGTCTCAATCCCCCATAGTAGTGAAGCCCAGTATCCCATATGGACTACGAGAAAAGGATTTACCGGTAGGTACCCAAAATCCTATTTTTTTTATTTTTATTTAAACGGCATTAACTGGCGGGCCAGTAAAAACAACTCGGCGGGCCACGCGAGGCTCGCGGGCCACGGGTTGAAGACCCCTGCTCTAGGTGAATTGCTTACCCCTACACCCTGTTTAATTTAACTAGATGTTTTGTTCTTTGTAAATGCATTCATCTTAAATAGCTCATACATTGTGTCCTTTCTACTAGTAAAATATATATAAAAAAAATTTATTTATGCAAAAATTCTATATAAAGAAATACTACAGTATATAGAAAAGAAGGGGAGGGTCTCGAACAATGCGTCTCTCATGGACAGCTATCTTTTGAGGCATAGCGGAGGCGTCTCTATACTGACAGTTCTATATAAAGTGTCTGTCTCTCCCCAAACTACAGCTCTTGCAGCAATTGTGGCGCTAGACATGTGAGTTATGCATCTTTAATATGATGGATGTTGGAACTGGTAAACATTTTTATCAAACAGTGGGGCAGATGTATTAAGCCTGGTGAAGAGATAAACTGGAGATAAAGTGCAAGGAGATAACGCACCAGCCAATCAGATCCCAACTGTCATATTTCAAACACAGCTGATTGGTGCGTTATCTCTTCCATGTTATCTCCACTTTAACTCCAGTTTATCTCTTCTCCAGGCTTAATACATCTGCCCCAGTGTTTTCTAAATTTAGCACATGTAACAACATGATTTTAAACCTAAACCGAAATACAGGGACCTCAGTTTTCTCCATAAGTTATATTACCAGAACATTCCCAAAAAGTTTATTTATTTCTATATATTATGTGAGGCAGGTGAGGAACTGGAGGGGGAAATTGTGTGTGTGGGGACGGCGACGACGATGGGGGACACAGTTATATACAGTACTTAAGCAAAGGATTCCAAATCGATGTTCTCATTTAATCCACTCGGGGACAGTGACTTCATCTTAAAGATCCACAAAGCTTCTTTAGTGCATAAATCCTTGTACCAATCTCCCCCTCGTTTGGTGTATTTGAAATGTTGAATACCCACTACTTTTAAACTATTGATGCTCCCATTGTGTGACTATGAAAAATGGCGTGACACACTATGGAGATTATATATTTTTAAGGATGTTTAGACGATGTTCCCTAAATCTGCTTTTTAAAGTTCTGTGGTCCTGCCTATATACTGATCCTGGCTCGATCTAAGTCCCACACTATCGCCGCCATTTTCACTCCAGCTTTGGAGAGGGTAGCGGGTGTAGGGTCTCTGGTGCTGTGGTGGTCTGTAGGGGTGGTGACCTGGTGTATAAGTGGAGTCCTGTGCTGAATAGTGTTGGTGTGCTGTGTTGCCATAAGTCCATTGGTGCTCCTGTATAGGTCCTGTCTTGTGATACTGCCGTTAAAGTCCAGTCCAGTGATACTGCTGCATAAGTCCTGTAGGAGAGGGGTGCTGCTGGGGCTCAAACAAGCCATTTATTTCAGCCACAGTTATGGCAGACCCTCACTGAAATGGTTTGTTAAACTGTGCATGTCCTGTTTATGTAGGACAATTCCATGTTGCGCCTCTTTTTTAGGGGGGGGGGGGGGGGGTCCAAACGAACCAATCATTTCAGCCACAGTCTTGTGGCAGAGCCTGTCACTGAAATGATTGGTTTGTTAAACTGTGCATGTCCTGTGAATACAATATAAGGGTGGGTGGGAGAACCCACGGACAATTCCACATTGAACCTATTTTCTATGCATTATGTGCTCTTTGAGGCGTTTTTGGCACAGTTTTTAAAACTGCCATCCTGTCTGCTGCTGCAGTGCCACTCCTAGATGGTACAGGTATTTTTGCCACCCACTTGTGTCGCTTACTATAGTCATCCAGCTACCTCGGTGCAACCTTTTGGCCTAAAAACAATGGGTGACATTCTATGGGATGAGATAATCTGACTTTGGCGATTTTTTTTTCGCAAAAACGGCCAAAATCGCATTTCCATTTTCGCATATTTAATGAGCTGCGAAAATGTGAAAAAAGTGCGATGTTGGACACACTGTAAATGAGATGGCTGCTTTTCGCAGCACATCGCATCCAGATGTTTTCACATTTAAAAGTATACAAATCGCATATTTAATGGTATGCGATTTGTATAAACTGTGTCTATAATTCGCCCAAAAATCAGACCAGGTTCTGATGGGCGAATTAGCCAGAACCCTGCACAGATCGCAATGATCTGTGCAGGGTTCTGGTGTAAAAAAAAGTTTAAACAGTTAAAATAAAAAAAAAAACAGCGCGGTGTCCCCCGCCAGAGCATAACCAGCCCCGGGCTCATTGAGCCGGTGCTGGTGACATAAAATCAGGGTCCCCGACAAATAGGGGTCCCCTTGATTTAATGAAACCAGCACCAGGCTCAAGGTCCGGCGCTGGTTCCCGAAATACGGGGGACAAAATGACTAGGGGTCCCCCGTATTTTAAGAACCAGCACCAGACCCAACCAGCCAGCAGGGTAATGCCACAGCCGGGGGACACTTATTATATAAGGTCCCGCGGCCAAAGCATTATCCCCCTGGCTGGTCAGCATGGGTTGGGGAAGTGGGAACCCCCCCAATGAAGGGGTCCCCCCCCCCTCCAGGACTTACCAGCCCATGCTGAAAGTCTGGGGCTGTCCCCGATGCCCCTGGGTGGTGGGCATCGGGCTGATGCAAAGTGTAAAAAATAGAATAAAAACTATTGTTTTCTACTGTAGAACTATGAGTCCCAGCAAGCCTACCCCGCATGCTGGGACTTGGAGAACCACAAGTCCCAGCATGCGGGGCATTAAAGGGCACTTGTAGTTCCACAGTAAAAATAATAGTGAAATAAACACACTGACACACAATTTAAATAAAACTTTAATACATCCAAAGCCCATACATACTGATACTTAACTATCTTGAGCCCGTAGGTAGGTCCCTGGGTCTTGGTCCGGTGCCTTGTCCTGCTCCATGTCGGCAGTCGGCTCCATGTCGGCGGCGTCTGTGTCGGCGTCCATCCGGGTCCGAAGAAATCCATGGGGGACCTGTGGAAGGAAATCCAACTCACCTAGGTCCTCCTGTGAAGATCTGTAGTCTTGGACTTCTGTCACCTTCTGTGACCTGCCGGCGACTCCAGCAGCTCCCCGCATCGGACTGTGAGAGGCGCAGAGATGTTTCATATTCCGCGCCTCTCCATAGAATGATTCTATTGGCCGCTAGGCGGCCAATCAGGACATACAAATGTCCCATCAATATGAATACGAATATTTGTATTTTTGGCATAGCCAAAAATACGAATACACCCAAAAAATCATATTAGTAAATTTCCCCCTTTGTTTGAATCCACACAAAAATGAAAAATTGCTGTGATAATTGAATAACCAACATGAATTAGAATAAAATTATATACTATGTGGATAACATGGTTGGTGGTGCCCCCAGGACTAGTTCTGAAAAAAAGGGGGGATCCAGCTGAAAGATGGGACAAGACTGAAAATGTCAAATTTAATTTTTATTTTATATAGTCCTGAAAGACATACTTGTCTTTTAGGACTATATAAAATAAAAGTTAAATTTTAAACAATAAAATAACAAAGAGTGCCTCAGAGGAGACATTGTCAGTCTTTTCCCAGCTATCTTTCAGTCCCACCTTTTTGTAGTGTGCCATTCATACCAGCACTACATATAGGACCTTATTTAGGTCTACACGCAAAGCTGCGAAATTTGCAGCTTTCTGTGTGGATTAAATGCCGCCTGCCACCCGCACGACTGCCGATGCCAAATAGGGGGATGACAAATAGGGGTCCCCTTGATTTAATTAAACCAGCACCAGGCTCAAGGTCCGGCGCTGGTTCCCGAAATACGGGGGACAAAATGACTAGGGGTCCCCCGTATTTTAAGAACCAGCACCAGACCCAACCAGCCAGCAGGGTAATGCCACAGCCGGGGGACACTTATTATATAAGGTCCCGCGGCCAAAGCATTATCCCCCTGGCTGGTCAGCATGGGTTGGGGAAGTGGGAACCCCCCCAATGAAGGGGTCCCCCCCCCCCTCCAGGACTTACCAGCCCATGCTGAAAGTCTGGGGCTGTCCCCGATGCCCCTGGGTGGTGGGCATCGGGCTGATGCAAAGTGTAAAAAATAGAATAAAAACTATTGTTTTCTACTGTAGAACTATGAGTCCCAGCAAGCCTACCCCGCATGCTGGGACTTG
This sequence comes from Crinia signifera, assembly GCF_055691185.1. Lineage (NCBI taxonomy): Eukaryota > Metazoa > Chordata > Amphibia > Anura > Myobatrachidae > Crinia > Crinia signifera. The sequence continues at coordinate 41,432,077 of NC_139220.1, forward strand.
GAGAACCACAAGTCCCAGCATGCGGGGCATTAAAGGGCCCGCTGGCACTTGTAGTTCTACAGTACAAAAAATAGTTAAATAAAACACACTGACACCCTGAAAAATAAAAGTTTAATACACACATAACACACACACTGATACTTACCTACCTTGAGCCCGTAGGTCGGTCCCTGGATCCTGGGTCCGGGGCTCCTGGACAGAAGAGTCCGGTTCCGGGACCTTGGTCCTGGTTCCGGGGCTGGTCCGGGGTCCTGGGCTCCAGGGCTGATGTCTCCGGGGTCCAGGATCCGAAGTAGTCCAAAAGGGGTACCTGAGGAAGGAAATCCTACTCACCTGGTCCCCGGCGACGACCTCGGCATCTTCTCCGGCAGACGCGCTGCTCCCGGCTGGTACCCGCTCACGGACTGGAGAGGCGCAGAGATGTTTCATCTTCCACGCCTTTCCTCCGGATGTTTCTATTGACCGCCTAGTGGCCAATCAGGAGCCGTTACATTGTAGCACTTTGTAGTCAGAGTCAGACTCATTCGCACACAAATGTACAAGTGCCTCATATTCAAATGAATTAGTGAAGTTGTAAACAGGGCAGCCGAGAGGAATGCCGGGCCCTGGCCAAATTTTTGGGCGTGGCCTAAGTGTGGGCACCTCCTGCACTTAGGCCACGCCCCCACAATGTTTAGAGGAGGGTGAAAGAAACCTCTAAAAACTGTAATCTCAGCAGCAGCACACACCTACAGCATGTGCTGTGCTGACAGCAGGCTCAGCATGACCTCTCACGCAGTCAGTGAGACACTCATGCTGAGCCTGCTGTTAGCACAGCACATGCTGTAGAAATGTGTGCTGCTGTTGCTTCCCGGGAGGGACGGAGGGGGAAGGGAGGAGTCGGACCAGGGCCCGCTCCCCCCCCCCCCCCCCACTCGGCTGCCCTGGTTGTAAAGTAGTGATTATTCAAATGATAAACGACCCGCGGTACAAGTGTACAGTAATGCCCTGTTAACTTGCAATATTTTTTTTTCTTTTTCATTTTTCCATTGACTACCGACAGTAAAGGTGCCCATACATGGTGCGTTTGAACCGTACGATGCGATGCGCGCTCCCGTGGGCATCTCATCGCACAGTACAAATAATATGTGCTGCACATACTATTTGTACTGCTTTCTGATCGCAACACATCGCATCTCACGCAAATTGCATGCAAACCTCATGCGTTGCAGTGCAATGCGATCCAGAACATAACGGGTGCGATCATTGCACCGTGTATGGGCACATTTAGGTAAAATATATTTACTTAACAAAAACAAATAATTTATATGCATGTCCTTACATTCAATAAAGGATTTTCCAGATGCAACTGACACCTGTCCAAAAAGGACAATAAAATTATTGCAGAACAACAGACAAAAATCCTTTTCATCAATGTGCCCCCAACCCCACATTATTATTGATGTGACTGATTATATAATCACATACAGCAATACAAGTCAGCTGACTGCATCCTACTGTATATGGCCATTGAAGAGGAAGAATTAGGCAAGAAGCATAGTAACGGACGCTGATAAAAGTTTGGTAGTGGGAGCGCATCATCATCAGCAGCACCCTTCCTTACATCTAAAATCGTGAAATCTATTTCCCACAGTGTGTTTTGGAATTGGCTCATGATAATGTAAATCTGTAAATAGCCAGATATGGCCTTTGTTTCCTCGCTTTAAACTGTGGTTTGGTTCGTTCCATACAAGGAAAAGATTGTAACTCATCTTCAATCAGTTTGTGTTTGGTTTTGGGGTGGAGTGATGTGGCGACAAACACATATAGGCCCTCATTCAGGTTCCCTCGCTCCACTGCCCATACGCACTGGGGAGTTTTTTTTTTTCGTCTCTGCGTGCGCATAAATATTTATGTGCATGTGGAGCTGCATTGTGCAAGTGACCACGGCAAATTGACTATATGTCAGCCGCTTGCACACAGCAGTGCAGGAGGGGGCGTGGGGCAGCGGGCCCTGGTTGCACCCATGGGAATGCCCAGCATTTCATGGGCGTTCCCATGAAAATGCTGGCCGTTCCCATGGATGTTCTTTGTGACACGGGTGTGGGGGACGAGCAGCTGCTGTCTGCGGATGTCAGCTGCACAACCTCTTCCCATACAGGAGCCCGCAGATCTAAGGCACCAGAGATGCTTCTTTGATCTGTGAGCCCTGTAGAAATCATTCAGTGGTCGGCGACCATCAAATGATTTCCATCCTGCACGCAAGGCTGCGATTGGATGTTTATGCTGAATAACCATTAGCATGCATGCCGGGGAACTCTGCACACGAGGGGGGGGCATCGGCAGTCGTGCGGGTGGCAGGCGGCATTTAATCCACACACAAAGCTTCAAATTTCGCAGCTTTGCGTGTGGACCTGAATAAGGTCCTATATGTAGTGCTGGTATGAATGGCACACTACAAAAAGGTGGGACTTAGCTGAAAGATAGCTGGGAAAAGACTGACAATGTCTCTTCTGAGGCACTCTGTTATTTTATTGTTTAAAATTTAACTTTTATTTTATATAGATCTAAAAGACAAGTATGTCTTTCAGGACTATATAAAATAAAAATTAAATTTGACATTTTCAGTCTTGTCCCATCTTTCAGCTGGATCCCCCCTTTTTTTCAGAACTCGTCCTGGGGGCACCACCAACCATGTTATCCACATAGTATATAATTTTATTCTAATTCATGTTGGTTATTCAATTATCACAGCAATTTTTCATTTTTGTGTGGATTCAAACAAAGGGGGAAATTTACTAATATGATTTTTTGGGTGTATCCGTATTTTTGGCTATGCCAAAAATACAAATATTCGTATTCATATTGATGGGACATTTGTATTTGTATGTCCTGATTGGCCGCCTAGCGGCCAATAGAATCATTCTATGGAGAGGCGCGGAAGATGAAACATCTCTGCGCCTCTCACAGTCAGATGCGGGGAGCTGCTGGAGTCGCCGGCAGGTCACAGAAGGTGACAGAAGTCCAGGACTATGTTGTATCAAGACTACAGATTTTCACAGGAGGACCTAGGTCAGTTAGATTTCCTTACACAGGTCCCCCATGGATTTCTACGGACCCGGATTTACACCGACACAGACGCCGCCGACATGGAGCCGACTGCCGACATGGAGCAGGACAAGGCACCGGACTAAAGGTGGCCATACATCAGAAAGATATTGTACCCAATCATACAATCTCAACTGATTGTAAGATGGATTGTATGCAGATTGTGTGCACATCTTATGTACATAATCATACAATCAATCAGCAGATGGATTGTATGACTGATTGTAAGATGGATTGTATGCAGATTGTGTGCACATCTTGTGTACACAATCATGCAGTAGATGGATTGTATGATTGATTGTATGATCGATTGTGTGTAGATTGTGTGTCCAAAAACCACCAAGGACTGCCGGGGATTTCAAGAGAAATTGTACACAATCATGAGTACAATCGATCTTAAGATCGATCTTTCTGATGTATGGCCAGCTTTAGACCCAGGGACCTACCTACGGGCTCAAGATAGTTAAGTATCAGTATGTATGGGCTTTGGATGTATTAAAGTTTTATTTTAATTGTGTGTCAGTGTGTGTTTATTTCACTATTTTTTTTACTGTGGAACTACAAGTGCCCTTTAATGCCCCGCAGGCTGGGAATTGTGGTTCTCCAAGTCCCAGCTTGCGGGGGAGGCTTGCTGGGATTTATAGTTCCGCAGTTAAAAACAATAGTTTTTTAATCTATTTTTTACACTCAATTAGCCCGATGGCCAACGCTCCAGGGCTTCCGGGGACAGCACCAGGCTTCAGTCCTGGAGGGGGGGGGACCCCTTTATTGGGGGGGTCCCCACTCCCCCAGGGCCCCTGGCCAGGCTGACTGGTCAGTAGGGTGATGTTTTGGCCACGGGAACTTATATAATAAGTGTCCCCCGGCTGTGACATTACCCTGCTGGCTGGTTTGGCCTGGGGCTGGTTCTTAAAATACGGGGGACCCCTAGTCATTTTGTCCCCCGTATTTTGGGAACCAGCCCCGGACCTGGAGCCTGGGGCTGGTTTTAAAAAATCAGGGAACACCTATTTGTCGGGTTTCCTGATTTTTTATTACCGGCCCCGGCTCTTTCAGCCTGGTGCTGGTTACAACTGTGGGGGGGACGCCACACTATTTAAAAAAAAAATGTATTTATGTTTCAATTTTTTTTTTACACCTTGCAGCCTGCACGGATCTGACTGATCCATTCAGACTGCCTACACTAATTCATATTAGCGTCCGTATATACGACCATCTAATACGAATTAATACGACATTGGAGGGTTACAAAGCAGTCGTATATGACTGCTTTGTAAATTCCCCTCCAGAACACAACTTTGCATATGGCTGAAACAGCCGTATGCAGTCGTAGGAACAATACGAATACGAATTTGTAGGTTTTCAATATTTCCCCAAAAACGTCTATGAATGGCACACTGTCAGTATGATCAGAGCACTAAATATAAAATTATATTGCTAATTTATTATAACTTAATGTAACAAATAATAACATTAAATGACTACTACATAACAATAATGATTGAAGTTTATGATGAAATAAAACAATAAAAATCAGCTACTAAATAAATATGACATTTTATTCAACTTTAATATAGGAGTCTGCTCCTTGAGCATGACTGCAGGAACCTGGTAGGCCGATGTAGTCACATGGCCGAATCTAAGATGGAGGCACCAATGTTCTCCAGATAAAGTACTACCAGATGGAATTTGCCAGGCCCAAGTGCAGATGTTACACAAGGCATGTCCGTAAGGTGCACAGCAGAATGCAGGAATCTGGTAGGCCGATGTAGTCACATGGCTGAATCCAGGATGGAGGCGCCAATGTTCCTCAGATAAAGTACTACCAGATGGGATTTGCCAGGCCCATAGATGTTGCACCAGGCAGGTCCGTGAGGGGCACGGAGGGCGATGACAAGTGGGCGGCAATCAGGGTGTTATGTTGTTTCTTATTTTCTGGACATCTTAGCTGTTGACGGTATCGCCTCTTCATCTGGTGCTGCTGTCCTCGGTCTTTTTGTGCCTATAAAACACAAGTACAGTATCCTTTAGACCAGGGGTCCTCAAACTATTTTGCTCTGGGACCCCATTAGACAATATAAATAATGACGGGACCCCAGCAAGTTACTGCAGAAGGTCATCACATGTGTAGTCAGCAGACAGCACATGTATGGGAGCATTGTGTATACTACTGGCGTAACTATAAATTTTGCTCCCCCCTGCTAAAAAGTTTGTGGTGCTCCTCCCCAAAGGCTCCTCTCCAGCGTGTTTCCCCAGCGTGTGATGTGATGACGTCACACGCATAATGGAGAAGCTGGAGCAGGAGAGAGGAAGAGAGATCAGCAGACACTGCTGCTTCTCTTGGCTCTGACGCATCCCAGCCCGCCCTAGCATGCCCATCCGCCTGCCCATCTTGTACACAGTAGCCAATAGTCGACTCTGTGTACAGTCAATTGAATCAGTGGGGGGATTTGCCATCTCTGCCATGTTTGCACCCGTGCTGTGGCTGACTCGTCTCCAGTGCTCAGTCAGTGGGCAGCGGCAGGCAGCAGCATGTCGGTGCGTAGTGCGGGTGCCGGTGCCCACACAGACCCCACTGCTGCTTGCTCCCCCAAGCGGCTGCTGGGGCTGCCTTACAGTAGTTACGCCACTGGTGTAGACACTCTGGGGCAGATTTATTAAGCTTGGAGAAGAGATAAACTGGAGATAAAGCGGAGAAAAGGTAAAAGGAGATAAAGCACCAGCCAATCAACTCCCAACTTACTTTTTCAAATACAGCTGATTGGCTGGTGCTTTATCTCCTTTTACCTTTTCTCCACTTTATCTCCAGTTTATCTCTTCTCCAAGCTTAATAAATCTGTCCCTAAATGATGTGAGGAGTAACAGACAATTCAACAGATTTTCCAGACTCCTTTAATCAGTTAACAGCCTGATGGTCAGCAACATGGAGTCGCGACCCTATGCTGAGAAGGGTGGGACCCACTTTGGGTTCAGGACCCACAGTTTGAGAACCGTTGCTTTAGACAGACAGCAAATGCACCGTGGTGATCCTCCTATGCAGGTATGTGTCACGGCCGTCCTGTGCTGACTGGGGCCTGATTGCATGATTCCCCCCCCCCCCCCAGGCAATGTATCAGGACACTGTGGCATGTAGTCCCACTGAGGTGAGGTGCAGGGAGTGTAGTGGGTGGAGCTTCAGAAGAAGCGTTATTTTCCTTACCTCGGCTGGGGGGCTCCTTCACTTTGCGGATTACTCCGCCACAGTACACTGCGTGGGCTTTCCACCACTTGGCGGTAGTCGAGGGAGCGCGATTTATCATCCTCTTGTGATACTGGAGGCATCTGTCGCACTGCCACCAGTGGCCCCACAGGGCTCGCAAGGGTGCAGTGATCTCAAACTGCATCTAATAAGATAGTAGAAATAACATAGATCATACATACAATCTCCACATTATACATACAGAGGTGACCGCATGTTAGTGATTGCATGAGAACGCTCCCTAATGTCTCCTGTCCTGCACATAATTACATACATGATAGGGACATGCAGAATAATACAGAATAATGTGCTATTTTGCAGTGTAACACAAGAACAGGCAAATGAGCTCCTGGTGGTGGGGTAAAGATGCCTGAGTAACATATTTCCCTACCATCCCGGATTGGTTTGGAGGCTATATAAAATCAGGGCCCCATCCTGGCCCCCTGGAGAGGTGGACAAGCCTCCTGCATGTCTCCTCCCCCGCTCTGCCGTTCATTCACCGCAATTTACGGTTCTTCAGGAAGGGAGTGTGGCTAAAATGCAGGAAATTGCGCCATTTCAGCCTCACCCCCTTCTGTAGACCCGCAAATCCGGTTATTTGCTGCACTGAATGGGGCTTGATGACGTCAAAAACAATAACCCCCCCCCACACCCCAAGTGTAGATGACAGTCTCCTCATCGGGCTTCTCCTGTAGCGGAAACTCCCACATAAATGGGCCCTTAATGACTGATTATGTACTTACAACAATATTAGCGCCGGTCAGGTGGTTTATGCGCTGCATCTCCTTTATAAACTTGATACAAAAGAGGGGGAATAGTGTCCCTAAGGGCACTTAAGAGCGCTGGATCACTATAATTGGTTGTGTGGATCACAATAAAAACAATTATATCACTTTAATAACAGATGAGACTGCTGCCGCTTTCAGGAGAGGATGTGTGACCTCTTCAAATATCAAGAAACAGAAGGGGGTTGAAAGTGATTTTATCCCAAGTAATTGGGACACTATCACTTTAAGAAGCGCAGTCTGGTCTGAATAAACATTGACACAAATTTATAGTAAAATACTCTGTTGAATTTATTTACTTATACAAAGTAATACAAAATACTATATGTGTGAAGTGCACTTCATCACATAGAATGCAATAAAAAATTGATATAAAATGAGTACATAAACACATGACAATAACAGACAACATAAAACATGAATGGCTGGCTGTGGTGTTTAGAGGCGGATTTTAAGCAGGCTTGGTTATAGTTTCAAATGGCATTTTTGTAATCCTTTTATATAGTTACCAGTCCTTTGGCAGGGGTTATGGGTGGATGCAGGTGGATATGCCTCCTCAATAGGAAAAACCTCCGTGGGTGACACTTTTTCTCCTCCTTTACCAGTATAGTAACCGGATATGTAACTGTCCACTGATGATAATACCCAGCTGGTGCTTTGCCCAAAGAGATCTGGCGTCTGGTTCAGCTCAAAAACGCGTTTCTCCGCCTTGTGTGCTTGTCGGCGGCTTCCTCAGTGAGGAAGCCGCCGACAAGCACACAAGGCGGAGAAACGCGTTTTTGAGCTGAACCAGACGCCAGATCTCTTTGGGCAAAGCACCAGCTGGGTATTATCATCAGTGGACAGTTACATATCCGGTTACTATACTGGTAAAGGAGGAGAAAAAGTGTCACCCACGGAGGTTTTTCCTATTGAGGAGGCATATCCACCTGCATCCACCCATAACCCCTGCCAAAGGACTGGTAACTATATAAAAGGATTACAAAAATGCCATTTGAAACTATAACCAAGCCTGCTTAAAATCCGCCTCTAAACACCACAGCCAGCCATTCATGTTTTATGTTGTCTGTTATTGTCATGTGTTTATGTACTCATTTTATATCAATTTTTTATTGCATTCTATGTGATGAAGTGCACTTCACACATATAGTATTTTGTATTACTTTGTATAAGTAAATAAATTCAACAGAGTATTTTACTATAAATTTGTGTCAATGTTTATTCAGACCAGACTGCGCTTCTTAAAGTGATAGTGTCCCAATTACTTGGGATAAAATCACTTTCAACCCCCTCCTTTATAAACTCCTCCCCGTGATCAGAGGTGTCCCGTACCTCACAGACATACAGGTATGCATGGATCATCTCATGCAGCAAGCTCTGTAATACACAAAGTAATGAGCCGGTTATAGTGAGAAGGACACAGACATTACACACAATTACTTTGGTAAGAATGACTGAGCGGGTATGGTATAGAAGCTATAGATGGTAGACAATGTCTAGGTCGGCAGTGAGTCGGTCTGCCACTAACAGTGACTAGGTCAGCACCTAAGAATGGTCTTCACCTCATTATCTCATTCCAATCAATTTGACCCCTGTGGGGGAGTGGGCATAGAAGGATTTGTGAGTGGTACATGGGGGTTGGGCATAGGACAAGGTGTGAGTGGCACATGGTGGGTGGGCATAAAAGAAAGTGTGGCACATGGGGCGGGGGGGGGGGGGAGTAGAGACTAAAATGTTTAAACCCCCTCTGTAGACATTTCTCCCGGTCCCTTGGTATATGCGGGGTACAAGAGGAACCCTGCTTCCCACTGCTACATATATCGCAGCAATAACTGCACTGAGGTGTACAAGCATCACCTCAGCCACACTCTCTTCTAGCACCAGGTGAGCGCACAGACACCGCCTATAGTACCTCTACAAGGGTCCTCCTGGGAAGCAGCTGGAGGATCGGCCTGCTGAGCCTGATGGAGCAACTTCCACCAAAAGCCTTCTGGGTCCTGCAGAATCCGACCAATCTGATGAGAAAACACAAATCACACATGAGTGACATCCATGGTTACATAATACATCAATTGCTTTTCTATACATCTAATACATACAAATCCTTATTCCCAGTGCCCCAGATTATGTACTAGCTACCCTGGGGGTCCATGTACCTGAGTAACCCAGGTTCCTCTGTAACAAATGGGCCCTAGGTAGGAGCCTAGCTTTCCTAGTGGATGATCCGGCTCTGATCCCTATAACCAGTTACACGCTTTTATTAGTACATAGATATTCTGGTGATAGTGATTCCTGACACCAGACAGTAAGAGCAATAACAGGTCTGTACCGACATGATATGTACAATGTATTACTATGAAATGCTGTCCGTGTTTGGATGTAATGAAACACTCTACAGACCATGTAAATACATAGCTATCTGGGCTGTGTGGGCAAGCGTATTATCATATACTGTAATGTCATCACAGCATCAGGTGCTGAAGACAATATTAATATATGGTAATACAGGTTGAGTATCCCTTATCCAAATATCCCTTATCCATTGTTTCCAGATTTTATTTTCTTTTATTACTAGCACTACTGGGGACATCTGTAACTGTCACTACTGGGGACATCTGTAACTGTCACTGCTGGAGACATCTGTAACCGGGGTACTTGTGACTTATCTGGGCGCCCGATGTTGAAATTGTATGCCAGTACCCTAAGCATGCGATTTGACGCGATTTCCCTTGAAGAGAAAATCGCGTTGCATTGTATGCTATTGTATTGCATGCGATGCGATTTGATGCAATTTTAATATATACAGGCACCCAGATGCCTGTTTCATATGTGAAATGGCCCCCCAGACCCCATTTTTAATTGTATACCCACCCTGATGGCTAAATGACCCCATTGTTAAAGCCACCCCACTATCAACGCCAACCCGAATCGTGGCGAGCCCGCGAGGGGCGGCGGTACGCGTCCTCCGACCTTTTCATACCCTCACTATCCACGTCGGCGTGGAGTTGATTTCATATAGTGTGGCGAGTGCAGCGAGCCACCAAGCCCGAAGTGTGGCGAGCGCAGCGAGCCCCGCGAGGGGACGTGGATACCTTCACAGCTATACGCGTCCCCTTGCGGGCTTCACAGGTATCCGCGTCCCCTCGCGGGGCTTGCTGCGCTCGCCACGCTTCGGGCTCGGTGGCTCGCTGCACTCGCCACACTATATAAAATCAACTCCACGCCGACGTGGATAGTGGGGGTATGAAAAGGTCGGAGGACGCTTACCGCCGCCCCTCGCGGGCTCGCTGCGCTCGCCACGCTTCGGGTTGGCGTTGATAGTGGGGTGGCGTTAACAATGGGGGGCATTTAGCCATCAGGGTGGGAATACAATTAAAAATGGGGTCTGGAGGGCCATTTCACATATGAAACAGGCATCTGGGTGCCTTCGCATATTAAAATTGCGGCAAATCGCTGCAAATCGCGGCAAATCGTATCGCATGCAATCTGATTGTATGCGATGCGATTTGACGCGATTTTTAGGTGCGATGAAGAAAATTGGGCGCCCAGATAAGTCACAAGTACCGTAACCGGCAATGCTGAAGATATACTATGTTACTGGTTGTGCGAGAAAATGGTTGCTTGGCATTCACAATCTGTGCCTGAGATAGGACACAAACGTTTCATGTTTTGAAACCTTGTTTTATGCACAAATAAAATATATTTGTGTGTATTTCATGTGTTTGATGTGTTTAAACAATATAAATGCAAGATACCTCAAGATACATTATGGAATCTAAAAATATTCTGAAATACGGAATAATCCATTATCCAAAAGACTTCTGGTCCCAAGCATTTTGGATAACGGATACTCAACCTGTATATAGTTTATATCTTAGCAGGAACATCATATAATAAACTGATCTGGCAGTAACCGTACTCACCGCTTTAGCCTACTGCTCCACTCAACTGTGACATTGGCTAACTTCCCTCCAAAATAAGCGTTATTAAACACTTTAAATAGTTCTTTGATATCTGGATTGGGGTCGATGTCCTCCCAAGCCTCATCCACTATCGATAAAACCTCATATTCTATCTTAGTATCGCTGAAAGCATCAAAACTCTCATGTGTGCATTGCTGCACTCCCAGCTCATCATAGACATCCATCTTCATGCTTGTCTAGAACTGAGTGACCAGTAACTGGCATGTATGTCACAGCACACGTGTCACAATGGCTGGTGGTACGTGTCACAATGGCTGGTGGTGAGGGCCACTATGGCTGGCTGATTGAGGGCTGGAATGTTACAAGTAACATACAGAGATGGGATAGGTATAAGTGAGACAATTCCTATCCAGATAAAGGACATTTTGCCATAAGCGGCCAGGTCCGGTGTAAGGCTAGGAATTAGCTAATGTTCTTATGGACAGATGTACTAAGCCTTGGAGAGTGATGAAGTGGATAGAGATAAATTACCAACCAATACACTCCTAACCGCCATGTTATAGCCTGTGCTTGAAGAATGGCAGTTGGGAGCTGGTCTCTGAGGTTAAGTACAGTACATCAGGCCAGTGGCTTATTAAGGTCCTCATGGGCTTGGAGCTGACATTAATAAGGAGCTTATTGTGTGCCAACTGCAAGGGGGGGGGGGGTTTGACCAGCATGCATTTCACCAAGTTAGCCCCGAAACGTTGGCCTATGACACCAAAGTACAAGCTTTGACCATTCCTCCAACACCGCTGCCTGTTTGTTTACAGTTACATTCTCTGGAGAAGAAAAATAAACTATTTAACTTTTTGTGAGATCGCCATCGTCTATTTTATCATTTATATCATATTTGCCTACCCTCCCGAAATCCAGAGAGATGGGCAGGACTGCCGCATGCCCCTGCACCCCTCCCATGCCATTCATGCCCCTACACCCCTCACAATTGCTTAATGGCTCTTCAGGTGCGGCGGGCTAACATGATGCAAATTGCTTAGTGGCATAGATATCAGTTCCCGCCCCCGAAGTGCAGCTGATGTATTTATATCTACCTATATCTCACATCACCCCCAATAGCTGGGGAGCTTTTTAAGTTACGGGGGCATAATAACTTATTATATTATATTTTCTGTAATTATCATTATTATTTCTGTTCCCACGTGTAGTAGTCCCCTCCCGTATACATAAATATTTTCTATATAAATTGTGAGTACGGATACAGGGAATTCTATAGTACAACTTACATCTAGTAAATAGGAGAGATTGTTCTGGGCCTGATTCAGAGGTGAATACAGAACTCCAGAAACCCCCTATGGCTGATGCGTTCCCCTCACTGTACGCAGATACCACCCTGGCATATGCAGTCACTGGCAATGCAGCCATGGGCGTTCCTGGATAGGTGCACAGCCACAGAGCCATGTTTACAGGTATTTGAGAAGGAAACACCGAGCAGGCCATAGGCTGGTGCACATGGGAAGGAAAATCTATAATCTGCATATTGGGGGTAATTCAGACTGGATCGCATGGCTGCAAATTCACACAGTGGATGATTAGTGATGAACTGCACATGTGTATGGGCCGCAGTGCGCATGCGGAATGCTCAGCAGCGATGATCTTTACTGATTGCTGGCCGTACACCAGGTGATTGACATGATGTGGGGGTGGAAACCGGCCATTTCATGGGAGTGCTTAGTAAAACGTTGGGCGTGCCGTAAAAAACGCTGGGACAATGCAGGTGTGCCAAAGGCTGTTAGGGGCGGATGCGTGACGTCAGCTCCAGGCCGGATGTGACCTCGCACCCCCGAGTAAGTCTCTGGCTACTCTAAGCCTGCGGTGACTAGTGTGTAAAAATAATTTGATGGTGAGCTTGTTACAATGGGTTTTGGAAATATTCTCTTGCCTGTGAATGGTTGGGAATTTGCAAGGGGGCAGCTAAACTGATCCCTGGCCTCTGCAAATTCACGCCATGCATTCTGGGCTGAGGTGGAAGCTTACTCCGCTGCTTTTACAGATGAAACCGGCCAGAAACAGCGTCACAGAAAATGTCATTCAGCCATGGCCAATGAGAGCCATCGCTTAGTACAGATGGAGCTGGCGATACTTTTGCCAGCCCCACCAACCGCTGGCTCCCGCCACAGGGGTGTACGCGCACGAGTTGCTCGTGCACCCCGTGACAAAGGACCCAGCGGAGGATATGGGCACGCATGCTCATGAGACACACGCGTGTCACAGTTCAGTGTAGCCCCTGTGTGCCAGAGGGGAGGCAGGGGCTACATCTGTATGTAACGTTATTTGCCATGACTGGTCGCTGGTGGGATATTGGTGCGGAGCGGCGTCCCACATGGAATCCTGCACAAGCAGGGCCGGTTTAAGGGCCTCATGGGCCTGGAGCTGAACATGTTCAAGGGCCTATTATGAGAAGTGGAGGAGTTGGGGCCATTGCCATGTAGAACCCATACACTTTACGCCCCAGTGTTACCTATCTAAATAAAAATATAAAACTTGCATTCATTGTGCAGAAAATAGAATTGCGATTGTAATACATAATACATGATTTATAGCCAACCATGTGGCCGGCTGTTGTCTGCCTGGTGATCATCATGCTGTCATGATGATGGGCCTATATATATGTGGGGGATGCAGTTAAAATCCCGGCGGTCGGGATCCCAGCGTTCAGAATCCCGACGCCGGAATCCCGACCGCCGAAATACCGACCGCCGAAATACCGACACATTCTCCCTCCTGGGGTGTCCACGACACCCCTGAAGGGAGAATAAATTAGTGTGCCGAGCGTAGCGAGGCACCGGGCCCGCTGCGTGGCGAGCGCAGCGAGCCCGCAAGGGGGGGCGATCCACGTCCCCCCCTTGTCGGCATTTCGGCTGTCGGGATTCCGGCGTCGGGATTCTGAACGCCGGGATCCCGACCGCCGGGATTCAATACTGAATCCACATGTGGAGGCCTGGAGCTGCAGCTTCTTCCTGTTCCTGCTGCCAACCACCAGAATTATACCTAATGTAAGTGTTATTGGTGTCAGTTGGCCATCTACTTATATATCTGCCCCTCACTACCTGTCACTCACCCTGACTGATGGGATTTGGGGCAAGGGGGCGGTGCAGAATGTAATCTGTACTGTTACGTGTGTCCTAGTGTAATAATACTCCTTACAGTCATTTTGTTGTATAAGTCACATGTGATTATAGTGTGAGGATAGATTCTTTCCATATTATAATGTTTGTTGGTGGCATCACTCATCCAGGTTGTATTAGAGCCCCGTACACAAGGGCTGACAGGAGCCCCGCAGTGCTTAAGTACAGATCGCTCCACGCACATCGCGGTACACATGTGATGCACCCGCGATGTGTGCTGACCGATCTGTGCGGAGCAGGGTTTTGCCTATGGTTATAGGCATACACTGTGATCTAACCCGGACAGACAGTTCATGTACTGTTGTCTATCTCTGCCTGCAATGGTGACGTGTGGGACCGTGCATAGGGTGTACACATGGAGCTTCAGTCGCCCCTTGTGTATACCCATTATGAGAGGAGGGTCCCCTGTCCTGTCTCAGAGTGGGCCGCCTCCTCTCTAGCGGCTGGTGAGTAGACACATGTGGGTCCCCAGTGATTTGTGCAATGCGGTGGATGGGGTGAATGTTACACATGGGTGTGTGGTGTGGAATAGCTCTCATGTCAGATGTCATTTATTTTAATACATTTAAAAACCTGTAATATCAAATTGCTGACATCTACCGGGTCATATAGATAACACTCTGTCTATAATTCATCCCAGGATAAGTGATGTTATTATGGAATCCGGTCTGACTATATACCATTCGTGTAGCCCGGCACTCATCTTTGGCAGCCCATTACTTGCTGCGATATCCTCTTCCGAATACATTTTGATCCATCATAGTCATTTGAAATAAGCAGAACTCTCTTATTTGCAGTAGTAAAACAACGTCCTTTATTACATTCAACAGCATTTCGGGGTAAGCCCCCCTTCTTCACGGACAAGCATAGACACAATCCAAACCACACCAGACATGTATATATACATCCTCACCAACAAATAACATTTGCATAGTTAAAAATTAAAAAACAAAACAGACTCCTATCGCCCTCCTGGGCTCTATGTGCCAGTCTGTAGCCGGATTTCCGGATGGCCATATATGGCATACTATCTTCTAATAGGTCTAACAGCCAGCTGGATGTCTCCAATGTTAATGGACCTCAGAGCGCATGGCCTCAAACCCTCATTGCGTTTCTGTATCATGGTTGCTAAGCAACCCCGTCACATACCTACAATCAGCGTATAGCTGGTCTATGAAATAATTGTCTACTTAATAATATTACATAGTTGCCGGGCAGCACTAGTGTATAACGTCTACAAAACACTTGATGCAAGATAATTTCTGCAACTTAACATATAATTCATCGCTCGTCTTTATAGCATACTATTTTGCACAACGTTCCCACATGTGGTATTATAAATAGCGGTGAGTGGAATCCGAATACCGACGATTACCCCTGATCTGAGTACAGACCTGAGCACTGTTTGGGTATTCCCGCCAGGGTCGGGTCTGAGAACGAGGCAAAAAGCTGTCTTCCCGCCGCCGGATCTTGCGAGATCCTGGCTTGATTAGAAAGCTAACAGCTGTACATACACGTTCAAGGTTACGCTGCAATGTCTCCTCACCCACAGTGGGATATTGGTAAACCTGTCCAAGACCAACAAATTTATGTCACTGCGCTTCTTAATTAAAAAATGGGGGATTGATAATGTCTGAATTCATCCAAATCATACACCGATTATCAAGATTACAAATTTATTAATACAAGAAATATTTGTCATACATTCTATATATTTACTCAAATATATTAATAAAAATGAACATTAAAAATCCTGTAAAGAAAAGTTACGAATATATGTAAAAATAATGTCAAAATATAAAAATATAATGATAAAAAAATAGATAAATGATGAATCCACTAGGCAGGACAATTAGGATACATTTACTGGTGTATTCTGGTATCCTAAGTGCTGCTACCAGAGCGTTGAAGTTTGCATACAATCCTGTATATTATCCAGCGGCTGATAAAGAATGTTTGCTTGGAAATATTTGAAACATGAAGCGATCACTATAATAGGCTGTTTATTCTTCCAATAAAGATAAAGGCTCAAATATTACAAGTCTCAATGACCTTAATTGTTGATGTGCCAATTCGGGAGTGCTCTGTCTCAATGTAATCAGCTGTGTGGCCGGGCGCTGCTATGCGGCTGCTCCTGCTCGGAGGCCCCATCCTGGACCAGACGTATGTGCTGGTGGCGGGCCAGCGGCCGCGTTGCTGTGGCGGGGTACTGCTGGGGCTGTGTTGGTTGGCTGGTGTGTACCTCAAATCTGCCTTGATGTTGATTCGTCTCACCGCTTCAGTTGAATCTCGCTCTGTCTCTCTGCACAGTTGGCGGCTGTCATCTGGGTGGTCAAGCTTTGTCTAGAAGGTGCAATAGTCTGCACAGCGGCTGGATCGATGTGAAAATAACCTCTGACACGTATCGCTCCACTGGGGGCTTTCTCAAAGAGTGTTAGGCTTAATCAATTGGTATCCTTATATCTGTGGACTTTGGAAAAATACCATTTGGATTGGATGTTGTTAATTAACACCATACAGTAGTTATCAATTACACATCAGCTAGAGGAGTGCCTAGCAAGGAGAGAGCTTTCTTCTATATAAACAGGTATATTAACACCCATATAAAAAACTATCTATTTTAGGCAGTCACTTTATCTGATATATATGTATTTTACATCATTATTCTCAAAATATTATGCAGCCAAACAGCAAACAACAAAAATATCTCCAGAAAATGGTGTAGGAAGCAATATAGGAAAATACTCAATAGCGCATCAGTGATAGATATTTATGTCATTATAACACCTATACTCCAATTTGTCTATCTGCAAACATCTATGATCTATTATCTCATAAATCCTAGAAAACAAAATTATAATTAAGATAAAAAATAAAGAGGAAAGAACAGACATGCAGCAAAAATAACGACCAAATATATTTATAAATTGTAATTTGCTTTGCTCACTGGTCAGCACTGTATTCAAACCTGGACTGGATATTCTCTAGGTCAGGGGACTTCAACTTTTAAGACAGTGTGGGCCACATTAAAAAATTCAACGAAGCCCGAGGGCCACTAAGCTCTACTGTAGTATTTAGCACAGCTCTTAATAGATAGACAGCACAGCCCCCGCATAGATAGTTGGCACAGCTGCCCATACACATAAACCCTGCCCCCAATATATAGTCTGCACCAGGGCTATTTCTAACCAATTAGGGTCCCAGGGGAAACAGAATAAAAATGCAGCCCCCCATACATAATTTGGCGCAAAAAAAGGAGTGTGGTCTAATTATAAGGGGCGTGGGCTAATTATTAGAGTGTTAACTAGCAGGAAAACAATTACCTGACACCTCACTTTTGCAACCTGCATGACCAGACATTGGTTACCGCAGGAATGGTTGTTGTCCTTCCACGCTTAAGATGGCTGTCTAAAGGCCGCACAGTGACATATAAACATGAAGGCCCATTACACCCTGATGCCCATTACACATTATGCCACACACCATGATGCCCATTACACATTATGCCACACACCGTGATGCCCATTGCACATAATGCCACACACCGTGATGCCCATTGCACATTATGCCACACACCATGATGCCCATTGCACATTATGCCACACACACCGTGATGCCCATTGCACATTATGCCTCACACCATGATGCCCATTGCACATTGTGCTTCACACCATGATGCCTATTGCACCTTGCAGTATAAGGCCCCCAATACTCCTGCTTATGCATATGATGCCCCCAGCAGTGCCTCTCACAAAATGCCACCAGTAGTGTCCCTCATAAAATGCCACCAGTAGTGTCCCTCATAAAATGCCACCAGTAGTGTCCCTCTCAAAATGCCCTAGTATTGCCCTCCATAGTCAGCACATTGGACAGCATGCCAGCCCTCCCTTAGCACCACATTGCACTGCCAGCCCCCCCTCCCCCATAGTCAGCACCCTCCCCACACACAGGGCCACACTGCACTGCCAGCCCCACCTCCCCCATAGTCAGCACCGTTCCCATAGTTAGCACCACATTTCAGAACAGCCACCCCCCCACCCCATGTCCAGCACAACATTGCAAAAGGCAGCCAGCTCACCTCTCTCCTCTCCCCCCCCCCCCCCATAGTCAGCATAGAAAACATTGCAGAGTCCACCCCCTTAGTCAGCACCGCGTTAGTGAGCCGGCTTCACCCTTTCCTAAGATACCTGCCTTAATCTTAGTGTCAGATTGCCTGGCAGAGGGCTGCCGCTGGCGGCGGCAGCTGTCTTCACTTGAAAGGATCAGGCAGGGACGGGTGCGCTGCGTCAGAGGCTGGCGGCAGGGTGCGCGGTGTCAGAGGCTGGCGGCAGTTGTCACTCCTGGCTGTCTTCTCTGAAAGGGCGTGGGCGGGACAGGTGCGCAGCGCTGGCATCAGGAAGTACAAAATGGGCATGTCTGCACACAGTCCCGCCCACCCCAGCCAGCACATCCACCTCCACCACGTCCCACTGCTAAGGGACTAGCGCGGAAGTTTTTTTTTTTTTAAACAGCTTTTTTTTTTAAATTTAAACGGCATTAACTGGCGGGCCAGTAAAAACAACTCGGCGGGCCACTCGAGGCTCGCGGGCCACGGGTTGAAGACCCCTGCTCTAGGTGAATTGCTTACCCCTACACCCTGTTTAATTTAACTAGATGTTTCGTTCTTTGTAAATGCATTCATATTAAATAGCTCATACATTGTGTCCTTTCTACTAGTAAAATATATATAAAAAAAATGTATTTATGCAAAAATTCTATATAAAGAAATACTATATAGAAAAGAAGGGGAGGGTCTCGAACAATGCGTCTATCATGGACAGCTATCTTTTGAGGCATAGCGGAGGCATCTCTATACTGACAGTTCTATATAAAGTGTCTGTCTCTCCCCAAACTACAGCTCTTGCAGCAATTGTGGCGCTAGACATGTGAGTTATGCATCTTTAATATGATGGATGTTGGAACTGGTAAACATTTTTATCAAACAGTTTTTTCTAAATTTAGCACATGTAACAACATGATTTTAAACCTAAACCAAGAGTCGACCTCCACTAAGAAATACAGGGACCTCAGTTTTCTCCTAAAGTTATATTACCAGAACATTCCCAAAAAGTTTATTTATTTCTATATATTATGTGAGGCAGGTGAGGAACTGGAGGGGGAAATTGTGTGTGTGGGGACGGCGACGACGATGGGGGACACAGTTATATACAGTACTTAAGCAAAGGATTCCAAATTGAAGTTCTCATTTAATCCACTCGGGGACAGTGACTTCATCTTAAAGATCCACAAAGCTTCTTTAGTGCATAAATCCTTGTACCAATCTCCCCCTCGTTTGGTGTATTTGATATGTTGAATACCCACTACTATCGATGCTCCCATTGTGTGACTATGAAAAATGGCGTGACACACTATGGAGATTATATATTTTTAAGGATGTTTAGACGATGTTCCCTAAATCTGCTTTTTATAGTTCTGGTGGTCCTGCCTATATACTGATCCTGGCTCGATCTAAGTCCCACACTATTGCCGCCATCTTGACTCCAGCATTGGAGAGGGTAGCGGGTGGAAGGGTCTCTGGTGCTGTGGTGGTCTGTAGGGGTGGTGACCTGGTGTATAAGTGAAGTCCTGTGCTGAATAGTGTTGGTGTGCTGTGTTACCATAAGTCCATTGGTGCTACTGTATAGGTCCTGTCCTGTGATACTGCCGTTAAAGTCCAGTCCAGTGATACTGCTGCATAAGTCCTGTGGGAGAGTGGTGGTGCTGCTGTGACAACACACTGGGGGGGGGGGGGGGGGGCTGTAGGAGAGGGGTGCTGCTGGGGCTCAAACAAGCCATTTATTTCAGCCACAGTTATGGCAGACCCTCACTGAAATGGTTTGTTAAACTGTGCATGTCCTGTTTATGTAGGACAATTCCATGTTGCGACTCTTTTTTAGGGGGGGGGGGGGGAGTTTCCAAACGAATTAATCATTTCAGCCACAGTTGTGTGGCAGAGCCTGTCACTGAAATGATTGGTTTGTTAAACTGTGCATGTCCTGTGAATACAATATAAGGGTGGGTGGGAGGACCCAAGGACAATTCCACATTGAACCTATTTTCTTTGCATTATGTGCTGTTTGAGGCATTTTTGGCACAATTTTTAAAACTGCCATCCTGTCTGCTGCTACATTGCCACTCCTAGATGGTACAGGTATTTGTGCCGCCCACTTGTGTCGCTTACTATAGTCATCCAGCTACCTCGGTGCAACCTTTTGGCCTAAAAAGAATATTGTGACGTTTGAGGTGTTCAGAATAGACTGGAAATAAGGGGAAATTAATGTTATTGATGTAAATAATAGCGTAGGAGCAAAAAACAAACAAAATTCAGCAATTTTAGCAGTCTTTATGCTGCTTTTTTTCCCCAAAAAAATCGAGACCCAAAACACGGAAGGGTGGTTTTTCAAAACAGATCCAGAACCAAAACACGGCCGGAGATCAAGACCCAAAACCAAAAACACGAACAGTGGCCAGTGCACGTTCCTAGTATAAATGCAACCGTCCTCTTTCAGATACATGTAATTGGGAAATTTACTAAGATGGGAGTTCTATTTCAGATGGGATGTTGTTGCTATGGACAACCAATCAGATACTCTTTATTCTCTTATAGAAGGGGCTAAATAAATGAGAAGCAGATTCTGAATCGTGTACAAAGGGCCTGATTCAGACCCGCTCGCTAGGCAGTATATAATCGCTGCCTAGCGAGCAGGTAAACGCCACCCCGCAGCATGCATGCCCCCACCCCCCTACTGAGCCAATCCCTGCAGTACCATGCGAGTGGACGTGTACGCCTACACATCCACTCGCATTCGGCCACACAGAGGAAATATCATTGGATGGACGCTCACCATCCAATGATTTTTCCTCCCATCGTGGATAAAAGTCTGTACTAACTACTGGATGGAGATTGCCGAAATGGGGGGCGGGTGCATATTCGCGTATGCGCAAACCCCCACAATCGTCCGAGGGAGCCAATTTGGACCTGACTGATCAGGACTGAATTAACCCCCAAAGTCGCAGATGAAGCACAACAGAGCTTAGAATAATTAAGGATGCAGCTGTTACATTGTAGCACTTTGTAGTCAGAGTCAGACTCATTCGCACACAAATGTACAAGTGCCTCATATTCAAATGAATTAGTAAAGTTGTAAACAGGGCAGCCGAGAGGAATGCCGGGCCCTGGCCAAATTTTTGGGCGTGGCCTAAGTGTGGGCACCTCCTGCACTTAGGCCACGCCCCCACAATGTTTAGAGGAGGGTGAAAGAAACCTCTAAAAACTGTAATCTCAGCAGCAGCACACACCTACAGCATGTGCTGTGCTGACAGCAGGCTCAGCATGACCTCTCACGCGGTCAGTGAGACACTCATGCTGCTGTTGCTACCCGGGAGGGACGGAGGGGGAAAAGAGGAGTCGGACCAGGGCCTGCCCCCCCCCCCCCCCCACTCGGCTGCCCTGGTTGTAAAGTAGTGATATTCAAATGATAAACGACCTGCGGTACAAGTGTACAGTAATGCCCTGTTAACTTGCAATATTTCTTTTTCTTTTTAATTTTTCCATTGACTACCGACAGTAAAGGAGCCCATACATGGTGCGTTTGAACCGTGCGATGCGATGTGCGCTCCCGCGGGCATCTCATCGCACAGTACAAAAAGTATGTGCTGCACATACTATTTGTACTGCTTTCTGATCGCAACACATCGCATCTCACGCAAATTGCATGCAAACCTCATGCGTTGCAGTGCAATGCGATCCAGAACATAACGGGTGCGATCATCGCACCGTGTATGGGCACATTTAGGTAAAATATATTTACTTAACAAAAACAAATAATTTATATGCATGTCCTTACATTCAAAAAAGGATTTTCTCTCTCATGCAGCAGGAGACACTGGAGATTACATCGGGTTTAGAGCTGGGAATGCTGGGAGCTAGGCACACTAAATTTGTTTCAGGGCAGGCTGGCTCCTCCCCTCTAAGACCCATCATACCCCCAGTTAGAAAATTGTGCCACGGGAGCTGGTCACAGTTTTTACACTGCTCCAGAAGGAAGATATTTAAAAGAAAGGAACCCTTCCCTGCTTCACTTAAAAGTGTGGGTCCGGGTGTCCTGCGCCCTTGGTTACACCAAGCAGCCTGTCAGAGCCTCACTAAAGGCATCTGCCAGACTTTCCAGTGTTCCTGCGGCCGCCTACGAAGGGACCGTCAGACACAGACACAGTGAGTACCGCTGCATCGCGACCGCGCGCTTTCCCTAAGGCGGCAGCGGGGGTCAGAGCCGCGCTCCCCCAGTCTCCGGCGGTGCACGCAGAGGTGCTCGTCGGAGGTTTAGTGACAGGTGCGCGGCTGGAGCCCTCAGCAGCGCGTCGGAGGGAGCGCGGGAAGCCGCCATTTTGGGTGAGGGTGCAGGCGGGAAGAAGCCTGAGGCTGTTTGTAAGCGGCATGGCGCGGCCACAACACACACGCAAAAGCCCTGTTAATGTCTGCTTCTCCCTATAGGTGTTCAGCAGCATCGGGCTACACAGCGCAGTAGTGTGGGGAAAATTATTTGTCCCAGTGAGGACAGTACGGGGCAATAGGTGGTAGTTTCTAACCTCCAGGACCCAACACCCCAGTAACATATCTGTACTGTGTGTCTCTTTGGGTGTGTGTGTGTGTGTGAGTACAGATATCTGTATACTATCAGACCGGGTTTGTGCTGAAATCATGACCAGCAAATCAAGTACCAAGGCTTCACAGAAGCTATATGTCTGTACTGTGTGTAATGCTAGATTTACACAGCACTCGGCTGATGGAAAGACTAATTTATGCAAATCCTGCACTGTTTCTCCACCGTCTTCCCAGGCAGGTGATTCAGGGGAGGCACCCACACCAAAATGGGTATCTCTGTTGTCAGGTACCATGGAAAGGTTATCTGCAGAATTAGCAGAAAACCGTAGTGCTGAGCCTCCATGGGTGACTACTCTAGCTAGATCTGTAGACACCCTGGCTACATCCATGCAAAATCCCCAAAGAACAGCACCTGTGAGACAAAAGCGTCCTTTACAGGTTGTGTACTCTGAAGGGGAGGGTGATTCAGAGGAGGATCATGCTCCTTATAATGAAATGGAGGAGGGAGAATGGGAAGAGGTACAGGAGGTTCTCCCAGAACCTGAGCCTGAACCCACTCACATGGGAGTGGAAGCTCTTATTGTGGCGGTAAAACAGGTGTTAAAATTACCAGACGATCCAACTCCAGAACCACAGGAGTTCGACCTGTTTGGACAAACAAAGAAATCCTCCATAGTTTTCCCCTGTCCAAACCAGGATAAATTGTTAGCAGCATGGAAGCAGCCTGACAAACGTTTCCAAATTCCAAAACGTTTTCCAGTGGTCTATCCCTTTGAAGTTTCTGCCCTAGGAAAATGGGAGACCCCACCTCCAGTGGATGCATCGGTGTCCAGATTATCAAAAAAGACCACTCTACCGGTCCCTGGCGCATGCTCCTTAAAGGACCCGTCAGACCGTAAGTTAGAGTCCACCCTAAAAACCATTTACATGGCGGCTGGGGCTCAACTCAGACCAGCTATTGTCTCTGCCTGGGTAAACAAGGCCAATGCCAAATGGGCGGACATGATTATTGAAGGACTAGACTCAGGTATACCTCCAGAAGAAATTAGACAACTGGCGGAACACATAAAAGAGTCAGCTAACTATTTAGGAGAAGCGGCCAGAGATATCTCTTTGATATCCGCACGCATTTCAGCTAACGCTATATCCGCCAGACGAGCTTTATGGCTCCGCTCCTGGCAGGCCGATGCTGAATCTAAGAGGGCTGTAGAAGGTCTCCCGTTCACGGGAGAGGTCCTCTTTGGCCCAGAATTGGACAAGTGGATAGCCCAAGCAACAGGTGGCAAATCTGCTTTCCTGCCAACAGCACCTCCACCTGCTAGACGCCAATACACAGGGCCATCGTTCCAGTCATTTAATTCCTTTCGCCCACAAAATTCCTTTCGAGGAAGGGGAAGAGGTTTCCACTCCACTAGAGGTACTCGTGCCAGAAGTAGACCTCAGGCCACTGTCACCCGTACAGAGCCCAAACAAGCTCAGAAACCAGTGGCATGACAATTTGCCAGCTTTCTTAGGAGAATCTATAGTGGGGGCAAGGCTACTGGACTTCAGAACCCAGTGGTTCTCTCTAACAGAGGACCCTTGGGTTCGCAGCCTAATTTCAGAGGGTTATCGGATTCAATTCGATTTTCCTCCCCCCACTCGATTCTTCACTACAGCTCTCCCCACTGCACAAGACAAGAGGATGGCACTTCAGAGTGCAGTAGACACCTTACTTGCGGCTCAGGTAATCATCCCAGTGCCTTCTACTCAAAGGAGCAAGGGATACTACTCCAATCTCTTTGTAGTGCCCAAACCGGATGGGTCAGTACGACCCATCCTAAACCTCAAATCTCTGAACCTGATGGTGGCCTACCAACCCTTCAAGATGGAGTCTATTCACTCCGTCATAGCATCCTTGGAACACAACGAGTACATGCTCTCGCTGGACATCAAGGATGCCTATCTTCATATACCAATATGGAGGCCGCATCAAGCTTATCTGAGATTTGCTATAGGCAAGGAGCATTTTCAGTTCAGGGCCCTGCCCTTCGGATTATCATCGGCACCCAGGGTCTTCACAAAGACACTGTCGATCATTATAGCGTACCTCCGGAACCAAGGGGTCACTATAATACCATATTTAGACGATTTACTCGTCAAAGCACCATCTCCAGCAGTACTGGAACAGCATGCTCTGTTGACGGTCCAAACCCTAACCAAGCTGGGCTGGATCATCAACTTCAAGAAGTCATCACTCCGACCAACACAGAGGATCCTGTTCCTGGGACTCTGGCTGGAGAGGAGAGTATTTCTGCCGGACGACAAGATCAGCGACATACAGAGGCTCATTCGACAGACCCTGAGTCACCGTCGAGTACAACTACACCTGTGCGTAAAGCTTCTTGGGAAGATGGTGGCAGCATTCCCAGCCATAACGTGGGGGCGCTTCCACTCAAGGCCTTTCCAGTTAGACCTACTGAGGAAAGGAGCGGGTTCGCATCTGTTGCTATACAGACAGATCCAATTATCCACTCGAGCCCGCCACGCCCTATTGTGGTGGCTCCACTCCGACCATCTCAGGCAGGGGCGCCGATTTGCAATATGGGATTGGATCCTATTGACAACGGATGCCAGTCTTCGAGGGTGGGGTGCAGTGGTACTTCACCTTCGACTTCAAGGGCGATGGAGTGCAGAAGAAAGTCTATTGTCGATCAACGTCCTAGAACTAAGGGCAATCTACAACGCTCTGATAGAAGCACAGGATCTCCTACAAGGGAGGTCTGTAAAGATCCAATCAGACAACGCAACAGCAGTAGCGTATGTAAATCGACAGGGCGGCACAAAGAGCCGACAAGCAATGATAGAGGTCACCAAAATCCTCCAGTGGGCGGAGAATTGGCAGGTACATCTGATAGCCATATTCATCCCGGGAGTAGAAAATCTAGAAGCAGATTTCCTCAGCAGGGAGGATCTACACCCGGGGGAGTGGTCACTACACCCCGAGGTGTTTCAGGAACTCACAGAGAGATGGGGAACTCCCGAGGTCGACCTAATGGCGTCAAGAAAAAATCATCTCCTGCCAAGGTACGTAGCAAGAACAAGAGATCCAGGGGCCATAGCAACAGACGCATTGGCAATTCCGTGGACGTTCAACCTGGTGTATCTATTCCCACCTCTGCCATTACTGGGACAGGTGCTAAAGAAGCTAAAAAGGGAAAGAACACAGGCAATTCTAATCGCTCCGTTTTGGCCACGGAGAAGCTGGTTCTCGGACATCCAACAAATGCTAGCCGATCAACCATACCCTCTACCGCAGAGACACGACCTTCTGCTTCAAGGTCCATTCCATCATCAACACCTAGCCTCCCTCCATTTGACGGCGTGGCTATTGAATCCGACGTCCTGAAGGAAAAGGGGATTCCAAGGACAGTCATCCCCACTATGTTAAAGGCGCGCAAACCATCTTCAGCTGCTCACTACCATCGCATTTGGAGATCGTATGCTGAGTGGTGCACAAGCAAGAGGTGGCCGTTTCGGATATTCAAATTATCCAGGCTCTTACTATTCCTTCAAAGAGGCCTAGACGGTGGCCTCCGCCTAGGGTCACTTAAAGTACAGATCTCTGCACTGTCGATACTA
Source organism: Crinia signifera (assembly GCF_055691185.1). Lineage (NCBI taxonomy): Eukaryota > Metazoa > Chordata > Amphibia > Anura > Myobatrachidae > Crinia > Crinia signifera. The sequence goes on from NC_139220.1 coordinate 41,458,560, forward strand.
TTCCAAAGGAGGTTGGCCCTCCTTCCGGAGATTCAAACTTTCTTACAGGGGGTTCTTAGGATACAACCTCCTTTCGTTCCACCGGCTCCGCCGTGGGACTTGAATTTAGTCCTGGCATTCCTACAATCAGAAATGTTCGAACCTCTGGAAGAGGTTCCTTTAAAATCTCTAGTCTGGAAAACTGTACTCTTGCTCGCTCTGGCATCAGCACGGCGTGTATCCGAGCTGAGTGCACTATCATGCAAAGCACCATATTTAGTATTCCACGAAGACAGAGCAGAATTGAGGACTCAACCGTCTTTTCTACCTAAGGTAGTGTCCTCTTACCACATAAATCAACCGATAGTAGTCCCTTCTTTTCAAGGTGCTCCTACGTCTCAATCTTCTCTGGACGTAGTTAGAGCTCTTAAGATTTACGTCAAAAGAACTGCACAGATCAGAAAATCGGATTGTTTGTTCGTTCTATACGATGCTTTCCGCAGAGGATGGCCAGCGTCAAAGCAGACACTGGCCAGATGGATTCGGCTGACCATTCGGCAAGCATACATCCATGCAGGAAAGACTCCGCCGTCAGTGGTGACAGCACATTCAACCAGGTCAGTAAGTACATCTTGGGCTGCCAGGCGAGGGGCTTCTGCATCTCAGCTTTGTAGGGCAGCCACATGGTCTTCAGTGAACACGTTCGTTCGCTTTTACAAATTTGACACCTTTGCAACACCGGCGACAAATTTTGGTCGGTTGGTGTTACAGGATCCACAGAGCTCACCCGCCCGGGGAACGGTCTTTGGTACCTCCCCGATGTAATCTCCAGTGTCTCCTGCTGCATGAGAGAGAAAAGAGGATTTTGGTACTCACCGATAAATCCATTTCTCTGAATCAGCAGGAGACACTGGACGCCCTCCCAGCTCTTGATCCTGTTGGTTGTGGGGCCAGTTCAGGCCCGGTCTGTTCATAAAGTTAAATATGACTGTTGTATGCAAGTTGTTGTATTCTAGTTGTATAATTATGTTTTTTTGTTTCGTTACCATCTCCTCGAGTAGGACAATTTCCTAACTGGGGGTATGATGGGTCTTAGAGGGGAGGAGCCAGCCTGCCCTGAAACAAATTTAGTGTGCCTAGCTCCCAGCATTCCCAGCTCTAAACCCGATGTAATCTCCAGTGTCTCCTGCTGATTCAGAGAAATGGATTTATCGGTGAGTACCAAAATCCTCTTTTCCAGATGCAACTGACACCTGTCCAAAAAAGGACAATAAAATTATTGCAGAACAACAGACAAAAATCCTTTTTATCAATGTGCCCCCAACCCCACATTATTATTGATTTGACTGATCATATAATCACATACAGCAATACAAGTCAGCTGACTGCATCCTACTGTATATGGCCATTGAAGAGGAAGAATTAGGCAAGAAGCATAGGAACGGACGCTGATAAAAGTTTGGTAGTGGGAGTGCATCATCAGCAGCAGCACCCTTCCTTACATCTAAAATCGTGAAATCTATTTCCCACAGTGTGTTTTGGAATTGGCTCATGATAATGTAAATCTGTAAATAGCCAGATTTGGCCTTTGTTTCCTCGCTTTAAACTGTGGTTTAGTTCGTTCCATACAAGGAAAAGATTGTAACTCATCTTCAATCAGTTTGTGTTTGGTTTTGGGGTGAAGTGATGTGGCGACAAACACATATAGGCCCTCATTCAGGTTCCCTCGCTCCACTGCCCATACGCACTGGGGAGCGATGTTTTGCGTCTCTGCGTGCGCATAAATATTTATGTGCATGTGGAGCTGCATTGTGCAAGTGACCACGGCAAATTGACTATTCGTCAGACGCTTGCACACAGCAGTGCAGGAGGGGGCGTGGGACGGCGGGCCCTGGTTGCGCCCATGGGAATGCCCAGCATTTCATGGGCGTTCCCATGAAAACGCTGGCCGTTCCCATGTATATTCTCTGTGACACAGGTGTGGGGGACGAGCAGCTGCTGTCTGCGGATGTCAGCTGCACAACCTCTTCCCATACAGGAGCCCGCAGATCTAAGACACCAGAGATGCGTCTTTGATCTGTGAGCCCTGTAGAAATCATTCAGTGGTCGGCGACCATCAAATGATTTCCATCCTGCACGCAAGGCTGCGATTGGATGTTTATGCTGAATAACCATTAGCATGCATGCCGGGGAACTCTGCACACGAGGGGGGGGCATCGGCAGTCGTGCGGGTGGCAGGCGGCATTTAATCCACACACAAAGCTGCAAATTTCGCAGCTTTGCGTGTGGACCTGAATAAGGTCCTTTATGTAGTGCTGGTATGAATGGCACACTACAAAAAGGTGGGACTTAGCTGAAAGATAGCTGGGAAAAGACTGACAATGTCTCCTCTGAGGCACTCTTTGTTATTTTATTGTTTAAAATTTAACTTTTATTTTATATAGTCCTAAAAGACAAGTATGTCTTTCAGGACTATATAAAATAAAAATTAAATTTGACATTTTCAGTCTTGTCCCATCTTTCAACTGGATCCCCCCTTTTTTTCAGAACTCGTCCTGGGGGCACCACCAACCATGTTATCCACATAATATATAATTTTATTCTAATTCATGTTGGTTATTCAATTATCACAGCAATTTTTCATTTTTGTGTGGATTCAAACAAAGGGGGAAATTTACCAATATGATTTTTTGGGTGCATTCGTATTTTTGGCTATGCCAAAAATACAAATATTCGTATTCATATTGATATGACATTTGTATTTGTATGTCCTGATTGGCCGCCTAGCGGCCAATAGAATCATTCTATGGAGAGGCGCGGAAGATGAAACATCTCTGCGCCTCTTACAGTCCGATGCGGGGAGCTGCTGGAGTCGCCGGCAGGTCATAGAAGGTGACAGAAGTCCAGGACTACGTTGTATCAAGACTACAGATCTTCACAGGAGGACCTAGGTGAGTTGGATTTCCTTCCACAGGTCCCCCATGGATTTCTTCGGACCCGGATGGACGCCGACCCAGACGCCGCCGACATGGAGCCGACTGCCAACATGGAGCAGGACAAGGCACCGGACCAAGACCCAGGGTCCTACCTACGGGCTCAAGATAGTTAAGTATCAGTATGTATGGGCTTTGGATGTATTAAAGTTTTATTTTAATTGTGTGTCAGTGTGTGTTTATTTCACTATTCTTTTTACTGTGGAACTACAAGTGCCCTTTAATGCCCCGCAGGCTGGGACTTGTGGTTCTCCAAGTCCCAGCTTGCGGGGGAGGCTTGCTGGGACTTATAGTTCCACAGTTAAAAACAATAGTTTTTTAATCTATTTTTTTACACTCAATCAGCCAGGTGGCCAACGCTCCAGAGCTTCCGGGGTCAGCACCAGGCTTCATCCTGGTCAGGTAAGTCCTGGAGGGGGGGGACCCCTTTATTGGGGGGGGTCCCCACTCCCCCAGGGCCCCTGGCCAGGCTGACTGGTCAGTAGGGTGATGTTTTGGCCGCGGGAACTTATATAATAAGTGTCCCCCGGCTGTGACATTACCCTGCTGGCTGGTTTGGCCTGGGGCTGGTTCTTAAAATACGGGGGACCCCTACTCATTTTGTCCCCCGTATTTTGGGAACCAGCCCCAGACCTGGAGCCTGGGGCTAGTTTTAAAAAATCAGGGAACTCCTATTTGTCGGGTTTCCTGATTTTTAATTACCGGCCCCGTCTCTTTCAGCCTGGTGCTGGTTACAGCTGTGGGGGGGACCCCACGCCGTTTAAAAAAAAAATTATTTATGTTTAAATTTTTTTTTACACCTTGCAGCCTGCACGGATCTGACTGATCCATTCAGACTGCCTACACTAATTCATATTAGTGGCCGTATATATGACCAGCTAATACGAATTAATACGACATCGGAGGGTTACAAAGCAGTCGTATATGACTGCTTTGTAAATTCCCCTCAAGAACACGACTTTGCATACGGCTGAAACAGCCATATGCAGTCGTAGGAACAATACGAATACGAATTTGTAGGTTTTCAATATTAGTAAATTTCCCCCAAAATGTCTATGAATGGCACACTGTCAGTATGATCAGAGCACTAAATATAAAATAATATTGCTAATTTATTATAACTTAATGTAACAAATAATAACATTAAATGACTACTACATAGCAACAATGATTGGAGTTTATGATGAAATAAAACAATAAAAATCAGCTACTAAATAAATATGACATTTTATTCATCTTTAATCTAGGAGTCGCCTCCTTGAGCGTGACTGCAGGAATCTGATAGGCTGATGTAGTCACATGGCTGAATCTAGGATGGAGGCACCAATGTTCTCCAGATAAAGTACTACCAGATGGGATTTGTCAGGCCCAAGTGCAGATGTTACACAAGGCATGTCTATGAGGAGCGCAGCAGAATGCAGGAATCTGGTAGGCCGATGTAGTCACATGGCTGAATCCAGGATGGAGGCGCCAATGTTCCTCAGATAAAGTACTACCAGATGGGATTTGCCAGGCCCATAGATGTTGTACCAGGCAGGTCCGTGAGGGGCACGGAGGGCGATGACAAGTGGGCGGCAATCAGGGTGTTATGTTGTTTCTTATTTCCTGGACATCTTGGATGTTGACGCTATTGCCTCTTCATCTGGTGCTGCTGTCCTCGGTCTTTTTGTGCCTATAAAACACAAGTACAGTATCCTTTAGACCAGGGGTCCTCAAACTATTTTGCTCTGGGACCCCATTAGACAATATAAATAATGACGGGACCCCAGCAAGTTACCGCAGAAGGTCATCACATCACATGTGTAGTCAGCAGACAGGACATGTATGGCGGCATTGTATAGACCAGTGGCGTAACTATAAATTTTGCTCCCCCGTGCTAAAAAGTTTGTGGTGCCCCTCCCCAAAGGCTCCTCTCCAGCGTGTTTCCCCAGCGTGTGATGTGATGACATCACACGCATAACGGAGAAGCTGGAGCAGGAGACAGGAAGAGAGACCAGCAGACACTGCTGCTTCTCTTGGCTCTGACGCATCCCAGGCCGCCCTAGCACGCCCATCCGCCTGCCCATCTTGTACACAGTAGCTAATAGTCGACTCTGTGTACAGTCAATTGAATCAGTGGGGGGATTTGCCATCTCTGCCATGGCTGCACCCGTGCTGTGGCTGACTCGTCTCCAGTGCTCAGTCAGTGGGCAGCGGCAGGCAGCAGCATGTCGGTGCGTCATGCGGGTGCCGGTGCCCACACAGACCCCACTGCTGCTTGCTCCCCCAAGCGGCTGCTGGGGCTGCCTTACAGTAGTTACGCCACTGGTGTAGACACTAAATGATGTGAGGAGTAACAGACAATTCAACAGATTTTCCAGACTCCTTTAATCACTGACTGAGATTAGAAAAGTCATCAGCCTGATGGTCAGCAACATGGAGTCGCAACCCTATGCTGAGAAGGGTGGGACCCACTTTGGGTTCAGGACTCACAGTTTGAGAACTGTTGCTTTAGACCAGGGGTGGGGAACCTCCGGCCCGCGGGCCGGATACGGCCCCCGCACCCTGCTTGTCCGGCCCGCCCGTCCAGCTGCATATTTTATTGTTTAACAGCATGGGCGTGGGAGCATGGGCGGGAGCATCCTACAACAGCCGCAGCAGCAGCCATCACGCTGTGCTGCCACAACTAAAACTGTTAAAGGTAAATACTGCTCCTCTCGCCCTCCCTTCCCCAGTGACTGACAGATCCAGGGGTTGTCATTTACCCCTGGATTCACACCCAAACAGGTTTATGTAATTATGTCTGATTATCATAATCAGACATAATCACATAAACCTGTTTGGGGGTGACACTGCCACTTTTTCCACTTTTTACGAGTAAATGACAACCCCTGGATTAATGCTGTGAATTAGCCAGCCCTGGTGTCTCTGGCCACATGTATATGCCGCTGCCCTGTGTATAATGCCCATGCGTATATGCCGCTGCCCTGTGTATAATGCCCGCGTGTATATGCCGCTGCCCTGTGTATAATGCCCATGTGTATATGCCGCTGCCCTGTGTATAATGCCCATGTGTATATGCCGCTGCCCTGTGTATAATGCCCATGTGTATATGCCGCTGCCCTGTGTATAATGCCCATGCCTATATGCCGCTGCCCTGTGTATAATGCCCACGCGTATATGCCGCTGCCCTGTGTATAATGCCCACGTGTATATGCCGCTGCCCTGTGTATAATGCCCACGTGTATATGCCGCTGCCCTGTGTATAATGCCCACGTGTATATGCCGCTGCCAGTGTGTATAATGCCCACGTGTATATGCCCATGTGTATAATGCCCATGTGTATATGCCGCTGCCCTGTGTATAATGCCCACGTGTATATGCCGTTGCCCTGTGTATAATGCCCACGTGTATATGCCGTTGCCCTGTGTATAATGCCCACATGTATTTTTAAGTTGATAATTTTTATATGGCCCCCGACGGGTTTTCAAATTTTCCAAATGGCCCTCGGCAGAAAAAAGGTTCCCCACCCCTGCTTTAGACAGACAGCAAATGCACTGTGGTGATCCTCCTATGCAGGTATGTGTCACAGCCGTCCTGTGCTGACTGGGGCTTATGTGCATGATTCCCTTCCCCAGGCAATGTATCAGGACACTGCGGCATGTAGTCCCACTGAGGTGAGTGCAGGGAGTGTAGTGGGTGGAGCCTCAGAAGAAGCGTTATTTTCCTTACCTCGGCTGGGGGGCTCCTTCACTTTGCGGATAACTCCGCCACAATACGCTTCGTGGGCTTTCCACCACTTGGCGGTAGTTGAGGGAGCGCGATTAATCATCCTCTTGTGATACTGGAGGCATCTGTCACACTGCCACCAGTGGCCCCACAGGGCTCGCAAGGGTTCAGTGATCTCAAACTGCATCTAATTAGATAGTAGAAATAACATAGATCATACATACAATCTCCACATTATACATACAGAGGTGACCGCATGTTAGTGATTGCATGAGAACGCTCCCTAATGTCTCCTGTCCTGCACATAATTACATACATGATAGGGACATGCAGAATAATACAGAATAATGTGTTATTTTGCAGTGTAACACAAGAACAGGCAAATGATCTCCTGGTGGTGGGGTAAAGACGCCTGAGTAACATATTTCCCCACCATCCCGGATTGGCCTGGAGGCTATATAAAATCAGGGCCCCATCCTGGCCCCCTGGAGAGGTGGACAAGCCTCCTGCATGTCTCCTCCCCCGCTCTGCTGTTCATTCACCGCAATTTACGGTTCTTCAGGAAGGGAGTGGGGCTAAAATGCAGGAAATTGCGCCATTTCAGCCCCACCCCCTTTCGTAGACTTGCAAATCCAGTTATTGTAGTGTAGATGACAGTCTCCTCGTCGGATTTCTCCTGTAGAGGAAACTCCCACATAAATGGGCCCTTAATGACTGATTATGTACTTACAACAATATTAGCGCCGGTCAGGTGGTTTATGCGCTGCATCTCCTTTATAAACTCCTCCCCGTGATCAGAGGTGTCCCGTACCTCACAGACATACAGGTATGCATGGATCATCTCATGCAGCAAGCTCTGTAATACACAAAGTAATGAGCCGGTTATAGTGAGAAGGACACAGACATTACACACAATTACTTTGGTGAGAATGACTGAGCGGGTATGGTATAGAATCTATGGATGGTAGACAATGTCTAGGTCGGCAGTGAGTCGGTCTGCCACTAATGGTCTACAGTGACTAGGTCCACACCTAAGAATGGTCACCTCATTATCTCATTCCAATCAATTTGACCCCTGTGGGGGAGTGGGCATAGAAGGATTTGTGAGTGGTACATGGGGGTTGGGCATAGGACAAGGTGTGAGTGGCACATGGTGGGTGGGCATAAAAGAAAGTGTGGCACATGGGGCGGGGGGGGGGGGGGGTAGAGGCTAAAATGTTTAAACCCCCTCTGTAGACATTTCTTCAGGTCCCTTGGTATATGCGGGGTACAAGAGGAACCCTGCTTCCCACTGCTACATATATCGCTGCAATAACTGCACTGAGGCGTACAAGCATCACCTCAGCCACACTCTCTTCTAGCACCAGGTGAGTGCACAGACGCCGCCTATAGTACCTCTACAAGGGTCCTCCTGGGAAGCAGCTGGAGGATCGGCCTGCTGAGCCTTATGGAGCAACTTCCACCAAAAGCCTTCTGGGTCCTGCAGAATCCGACCAATCTGATGAGAAAACACAAATCACACATGAGTGACATCCATGGTTACATAATACATCAATTGCTATTCTATACATCTAATACATACAAATCCTTATTCCCAGTGCCCCAGATTATGTACTAGCTACCCTGGGGATCCATGTACCTGAGTGACCCAGGTTCCTCTGTAACAAATGGGCCCTAGGTAGGAGCCTAGCTTTCCTAGTGGATGATCCGGCTCTGATCCCTATACCCAGTTACACGCTTTTATTAGTACATAGATATTCTGGTGATAGTGATTCCTGACACCAGACAGTAAGAGCAATAACAGGTCTGTACCGACATGATATGTACAATGTATTACTATGCAATGCTGTCCGTGTTTGGATGTAATGAAACACTCTACAGACCATGTAAATACATAGCTATCTGGGCTGTGTGGGCAAGCGTATTATCAGATACTGTAATGTCATCACAGCATCAGGTGCTGAAGACAATATTAATAAATGGTAATACAGGTTGAGTATCCCTTATCCAAATATCCCTTATCAATTGTTTCCAGATTTTATTTTATTTTATTACTAGCACTACTGGGGACATCTGTAACTGTCACTACTGGGGACATCTGTAACTGTCACTAATGGGGACATCTGTAACTGGCACTACTGGGGACATCTGTAACTGTCACTAATGGGGACATCTGTAACTGGCACTACTGGGGACATCTGTAACTGGCACTACTGGGGACATCTGTAACTGGCACTACTGGGGACATCTGTAACTGGTACTGCTGGGACATCTGTAACCGGCAATGCTGAAGATATACTATGTTACTTGTTGTGCAAGAAAATGGTTGCTTGGTATTCACATTCTGTGCCTGAGATAGGACACAAACTTTGTTTCATGTTTTCAAACCTTGTTTTATGCACAAATAAACTATATTTGTGTGTATTTCATGTGTTTGATGTGTTTAAACAATATAAATGCAAGATACCTCAAGATACATTATTGGAATCTGAAAATATTCTGAAATACGGAATAATCCATTATCCAAAATACTTCTGGACCCAAGCATTTTGGATAAGGGATACTCAACCTATATATAGTTTATATCTTAGCAGGAACATCATATAATAAACTGATCTGGCAGTAACCGTACTCACCGCTTTAGCCTACTGCTCCACTCAACTGTGACATTGGCTAACTTCCCTCCAAAATAAGCGTTATTAAACACTTTAAATAGTTCTTGGATATCTGGATTGGGGTCGATGTCCTCCCAAGCCTCATCCACTATCGATAAAACCTCATAGTCTATCTTAATATCGCTGAAAGCATCAATACTCTCATGTGTGCATTGCTGCACTCCCAGTTCATCATAGACATCCATCTTCATGCTTATCTAGAACTGAGTGACCAGTAACTGGCATGTATGTCACAGCACACGTGTCACAATGGCTGGTGGTACGTGTCACAATGGCTGGTGGTGTGGGCCACTATGGCTGGCTGATTGAGAGCTGAAATGTTACAAGTAACATACAGAGATGGGATAGGTATAAGTGAGACAATTCCTATCCAGATAAAGGACATTTTGCCATAAGCGGCCATGTCCGGTGTAAGGCTAGGAATTAGCTAATGTTCTTATGGACAGATGTACTAAGCCTTGGAGAGTGATGAAGTGGATAGAGATAAATTACCAAGCAATGCACTCCTAACCGCCATGGTATAGCCTGTGCTTGAAGAATGGCAGTTGGGAGCTGGTCTCTGAGGTTAAGTACAGTACATCAGGCCAGTGGCTTATTAAGGTCCTCATGAGCTTGGAGCTGACATTAATAAAGAGCCTATTGTGTGCCACCCGCGGGGGGGGGGGGGGGGGGGGGTGTGTGACCAGCATGCATTTCACCAAGTTAGCCCCGAAAAGTTGGCCTATGACACCAAAGTACAAGCTTTGACCATTCCTCCGGCACCGCTGCCTGTTTGTTTACAGTTACATTCTCCGGAGAACAAAAATAAACTATTTCACTTTTTGGAAGATTGCCAGTCTATTTTATCATTTATGTCATACTTGCCTACCCTCCAGAAATCCAGAAAGATGGGCAGGACTGCTGCATGCCCCTGCACCCCTCGCATGCCATTCAATTACCGCGATTGCTTAATGGCTCTTCAGGAAGCGGGCGGGCTAACATGATGCAAATTGCTTAATGGCATAGATAACAGTTCCCTGACAGTCTCCCAGAGAGGAGACAGAAAAAGTCGGCAAATGTAATTTATAGCTACCTATATCTCACATCACCCCCAATAGCTGGGGAGCTTTTTTAATACAAGGTTGATAATAACTTATTATATTATATTTTTCTGTAATTATCATTATTATTTCTGTTCCCATGTGTAGTAGTCCCCTCACATATACATAAATATTTTCTATATAAATTGTGAGTACGGATACAGGGAATTCTATAGTACAACTTACATGTAGTAAATAGGAGAGATTGTTCTGATTCCGAGGTGAATACAGAACTCCAGAAACCCCCTACGGCTGATGCGTTCCCCTCACTGTACGCAGATAGAGCCCTGGCATATGCAGTCACTGGCAATGCAGCCATGGGCGTTCCTGGATAGGTGCACAGCCACAGAGCCATGTTTACAGGTATTTGAGAAGGAAACACCGAGCAGGCCACAGGCTGGTGCACATGGGAAGGCAAATTTATAATCTGCATATTGGGGGTAATTCAGACTGGATCGCATGGCTGCGAACTCACAAAGTGAATGGTTAGAGATGAACTGCGCATGCGTATGGACTGCAGTGCGCATGTGGAATGCTCAGCAGCGATTAACTTTTCTGATTGCCGTTTACAAGGTGATTGACATGATGTGGGGGTGGAAACTGCCTTTTTTATGGGAGTGCTTAGTAAAAGGCTGGGCGTGCCGAAAACACAATGGGAGTGTCAAGGATAATGCAGGCGTGCCAAAGGCTGTTAGGGGCGGATGCGTGACGTCACCTCCTGGCCGGATGTGATATCGCACCACCGAGTAAGTCTCTGGCTACTCTGAGCCTGCGATTACTTGTGTGTAAACATCTTTCGATGGTGAGCTTGTTATGATGGTGAGCCTGTTACGATGGTGAGCCTGTTACGATGGTGAGCCTGTTATGAAGGTGAGCCTGTTACGATGGTGAGCCTGTTACGATGGTGAGCCTGTTACGATGGTGAGCTTGTTATGATGGTGAACCTGTTACGATGGTGAGCTTATTAAAATGGGTTTTGGAAATTTTCTCTTGCCTGTGAATGGTTGTGCAGCCGTACCCATCTATTCACACTGCACACACATTAATTCACAAGGGGGCAGCTTAACTGATCCTTGGCCGCTGCAAATTCACGCAGTACGTTCTGGGCTGAGGCGAAAGCTTATTCCGCTGCTTTTACAGATGAAACCGGCCAGTAACAGCATCACAGAGAATCATTAATCCATGGCCAATGAGAGCCATCGCTTTGTACGTAACATAAATCGCACTGACTGAAGAGTGGTTGCTGGCGGGATAATGGTGCAGAGCGACGTCCCACAGGGAAAACTGCACAAGTAGAGCCTGGAGTTGAAAATGTTCAAGGAGTAGAGGAGGTGAGGCCAATGCCAGGTAGAACCCATACACTATACGCCCCAGTGTTACCTTAACTAAATAAAAATACAAAAATTGCATTAATTGTGCAGAAAATAGAATTGTGATTGTAATTCTTATGATTTATAGCCAATCATGTGGCCGTCTGGTGTCTTCCTGGTGATCATCATGCTCTCAGTGCATTTAAACACACGTTTATTAAAAAATAAAAGAAGTCGTTTTGACATTTAAAAAGTTATTGTGCACTTCTTAAAAATAATATCACAAGATACTTTGCGTAATGTGTATAAGATTTTGTTGGTAGACAAGGCTGACAGGTAAGGTGGATATATTGCCATCCGTTTTCTTCTGGTAGGATGTTTGTCCAGAATATGTGACATCCTACCAGAAGAAAACGGATGGCAATACTGTATATCCACCTTACCTGTCAGCCTTGTCTACCAACAAAATCTTATACACATAATGCAAAAGTATCCCTGTGATATTATTTTTAAGAAGTGCACAATAACTTTTTAAATGTCAAAACAATTCAGTTATTTTATTTTTGGTACTTGTGTATTATCACGGCGCCCGAATATGCTATGTTTTCAACGTAGGCTAAGCTACGTTGTCAGTGTAGCCGGTGCCGTGATGATACAGGAGGCAGCACTGGGAGACGGGGTGGTGTGGTTTATACTTACCCTCCTGCGGGCGGCGATCCCCGATGACTCCCCGGCGGCAGCCACGGTTACTCCCCGGCAACAGCGACGGTCACTCCCCGGCGGCAGTGTTCGTCCCCCGCCTCCAACACTCACGGCGGACCCTGTACATAATTCAGTATAGTACCGATGGCGGCGTATCACATGGTTTCCCTGCTAATTGCGTACAGCATCCGTGGCGAGTGCCGGAGCAGGGGGACTGAATGCGACTGCCGGGGAGTCACGGTGGACTCAGAGGAGGGTAAGTATAGAGCAGCCATTTCACCCCCACTATCCACGTCATACCCCCAGTATCCACGTCAGCGTGGAGTTGATTTTATAAAGTGTAGCAAGCGTAGCGAGCCACCATGCCCTAAGCATGATGAGCGCAGCAAGCCCGCGAGGGATACGCGGATACGCATCCCCTTCGCTGGGTTCGCTGTGCTCGCCATGCTTCGGGCTTTATAAATCAACTCCACGCTGACGTGGATACTGGGGGTATGACGTGGATAGTGGAGATATTAAGCATTGTGTATTTTTAGGGCTCCAGAGCCACTTACGTAGTTTACGTAGCCAGCATAATGCTGTATTGGTATTCTGAATACACCACTATGTAAACTACGTAACGGGCACCCTGACAATACACAAGTACCTTATTTTTTTATAAAATTGTGTTTAGGTGTACTTAGAGAACCGTGTTGTCTAATTATTGGGACAGCCAGCGCTGGCACTCACCTTTTTCTTTATACGTTCATTAACCTATTAGGGTTTGACAACCCTGTGCCAGCAGCTGTTGATAGCGCACCACACACCACCTATATATTTTTTTTCCATTGTTTATCTGGCCCTGCTGTCAACCACCAGAATTATACTCAATCTAAGTATTATTGGTGTCTAAGTTGGCAATCTAATTATAAATCTGCCCCTCACCACCTGTCACTCACCCTGACTGCAGAATGTAATCTCTACTGTTACGTGTGTCCTAGTGTAATTAATACTCCTTTACATTAATTGTGTTGTATTGATCACACTTAGGAGGTTATTCTGGTTGGTGCGGTCCGTTCCGAACTGTCTCGGAGCTGACCGAACGCCACGCTGTGCGGACATTGTAAGAACAAACGCCCACAGGTCCTCCGCATTCGGACGGACTTACTCTCTAAGAAGAGGGTGTGTTTTCGGACAACATCCAAACCGTGCGTGTGCGGTGGGACCACAAAGATTCTGCACGGTCTTACAGCGTCAGAACGGACGGGAAGCTGCCCGTACGCACCGATGCGGGGTATTTCCGTAAAAGTGACATGTATACTTATATTAGTGATACCAATTTCTGCCCATTGCTTGCAGTGTAAATGTGTGTAAAATAGCAAGAATGCAGTCGTGCTTTCAGCATATATTTGTGTATTTAGTAATGATCCATTTAGGCAGCAATGCTTCCAATTGAAGCTATGAAAAGAGTGTAATTAATCACTAATGAGTAGAGGAGTGGATTGTATTGTGCTCAGCTGAGAGTGATTCAGGTGCGGGCGTACTAATTGTGCGAACCGAATGCCTAGCGCATGAACAAGTGCTCTCCGATAACTGAAACTTGCTTATGAAGACCGCATATATTATGCGTGTTGGTTCGTTTGCAGTAGGTGTGCTGTCCGAATGCACGCCTACCAGAGTTTCTGCACTCCCTCGTGTACGCCCATATTTACGCCCAGTTTTTCCCACTTTGAAACCACGCCCTTGTGTAGGTCCGAATGACGCCCATATTACGCCCATATTTCCCGAGTCAATTCGGTGGACATTTCTGTACGGTATTAGTGAGAACGAGTACGGAGACCATGCGTGGCACATGCGCATTGCGTTGCCTACGTATGCGCAGACGGATTCGGAACGGACCGCACCAACCAGAATAAGGCCCTTAGTGTGAGGGTAAATTGTTTCCATATTATAATGTTTTTTGGTTGCATCACTCATCCAGGTTGTATTAAAGCGGGGTGAGAGGATCCCCGAAGTGCTTAAGTACTGATTGCTCAGCACACATTGGGGCACACATGCGATGCACCCGCGATGTGCGCGGAGCAATCTGTGCTGAGCAGGGTTTTGCCTATGATTAGGGTCATTAGTTTATTGCCCTCGGCATATCCTTATCTCAAACTCCTGTGATCTGGGGGGGGGGGGGGGGTAAGGAGTAGTTGATAGTGTAGTTAGTGGGGTAAGGTTGGTTTATTTAAAGGGATCCAAGTACGCCTAAGTTGGGGGTGGGTTGTACAGGGTGGGGGGTTAAGTGGTAGGTTTGCTTTGGGTTTTTCTTTTCTTTTTGATAGCTAGTTACTCATATAATAGTTAATATGGCCCATTGCGACATTGTGTCTCAATATACAGATGGGTCTTGTCCCATCTTTGCAGGGGATGGCGCTGGCGTCGCCAGCCGCCATCCCCCGCCAGCGCCATGGCGACGGTGAGAAGCGGACGCGCGCGCACGAGAGGCGCGCGCGTCCCCTTCCGACGGCGCTTCGATGCGTTCCCCCGGGTCCCCGCCGGCTTGCCGGCGGTAACCCGGGGTCCCCGCCGCCTGCCCGCACCCCCCACTAACCCCCCTAGCCCTGTCCGTCTCCCTGAGGCGGAGACGGACAGGGTTTCCGTCGCGCTAGCGACGGAGACTGAGACGCGCGTGCGCGTGAGACGCACGCGCGTCTCAGTCTCCTCGCTGGCGAGGCTGCTGGCGGGTCGCCAGCGCGTACGTTCTGGCGACCCGCCAGCAAGGATGGCAAAAGACCCATCTGTATGATCTGCAAGTTCAAAATACAGATGGGGCAGGTCCCATCTTGGCAGGGGATGGCGACGCCAGCCGCCATCCCCCGCCAGCGCCATATCGATGGTGAGAAGGGGCCTCTCGTGCGCGCGCGCGTCCCCTTCCGACGGCACTTCCATCCGCTCCCCCGGGTCCCCGCCGGCTTGTCAGCGGTAACCCGGGGTCCCCGCCGCCTGCCCGCACCCCCCCTAACCCTGTCCATCTCCCTGAGGTGGAGACGGACAGGGTTTCCGTCGCCCCGCCGACGGAGATTGAGACGTGCGCGCGTCTCAGTCTGATGGATGGCGAGGCTGCTGGCAGATCGCCATCGGGGACGTTCTGGCGATCCGCCAGCCAGGATGAGGCCTGCCCCATCTGTACAAGGGTGGTTATTGTTTAGCTAAGTTCTGTGACTATTATAATATATAGTTTTCTCCGGCAGTTGCCAAAGAAATGAAAGAAGGAGATTTTGCCATGTCACGTTCCACTTGAGCTGACCGTTTTCTCACCAACAGCTCTTTGCGCTTCTGCAGATTTTTGTCCATTAGAAACAAAGCTACAGGTTTACAATATCTGGTATTAAGTACAGTGGCCAAAAATACAGTGATCTGATTTCAACAGATTGACCACCCTTTTCGGGCTGCCAACAGCATCTTTTGCATGCCAGAGTCATTTTATGGAATAAAATTAGCCTCCGCTATCAAATAAATTGGGACTTTTTGGAATTTGTAGTTATTTGTCTCACAACATAAATGATCCCTACAATGAATGTGTTTGCGTACAATACAGATGGGGCAGGCCTCATCCTGGCTGGCGGATCAAGCGACAAGCCGGCGGGGACCCGGGGGAGCGGATGGAAGCGCCGTTGGAAGGGGACGCGCGCGCCTCTCGTGTGCGCGCGTCCCCTTCTCGCCATCGATATGGCGCTGGCGGGGGATGGCGGCTGGCGTCGCCATCGCCATCCCCTGCCAAGATGGGACCTGCCCCATCTGTACGTGTGGTAAGGAAATATGGCAGTGGTCGACAACTGCACCCACTCCCGCCCATCCCTCCATCACCCGCCGCCACAGCCTTCCCCTGAGACAGATGCTAGAGGTCATATTTCACCTCTAGTGAGCATAGCGCTAAGCGCTCCCAGCACTTCCTGGGTAACACTGCAGCGCTGTGCTCCCTGTCAGATGCTAGAGGTGAAATATGACCTCTAGCATCTGTCTCAGGTAGGGGAGTTTGCTTGATAGATTCCTGCTGTCTGTTGCCCACGCGGCTGCGGTAGCTGAAGTGAAGGAGTAATGGGGGGACAGAGGCATGCAAGGGTGACTGGGGAAGGAGAGGTGATGGAGGGGTGCAAAGCCGATGGAGAAGTGCAGGATGAATAGATAGGTGCATGGGGAAAGCGATGTTGCGCAAGGAGGACGTGGCTTAGCGAGGTGCATGGGGGACGGAGAGATGTGCAAAGGTGACGATGGGGTGAAAGAGAGTTGTCCCGCCTCGACGTGCGGTGGAGCAGTTAAGTGGGGCTGGGGGCATGGCCAGCAGCTCTCAGAGCACTGGCCATGCCCCCATAGCGGAAAATATGGTGGACGTGGCCTCGCAGGAGTACCACGATAGTAGGTCATGCCCCCTAATTTCAGGATGTCAAAAGTGTACAAAGGGCCTGATTCATTTCCACTCGCTAGGCATAGTATATTGGCTGCCTAGCGAGCAAGTAAACGCCCCCAATGAGCGAATCCCTGCAGTACCATGTGAGCGAATGTTTAGGCCTACACATCCATTCACATTCGGCCACACAGAGGAAAAACTGTTCGATGGTCGCTCGTCATCGAATGATTTTTCTTCCCTTCCTGATGGTTTGCATCCATCTCCGATGGTTGCTTACCAGCACAAGATCTGTACTTTGCATATAGCTTTTACTCCTACTTTTCCATACTACCCTCTTCAAGTTTTGTCTTCCTCGTCAAAGCAATGTAGCGTAACACTGTTTCTGTATTTCAATTTATTTTCAACAGATTCATTGTTGCAAACATATTACGGAACAAAGGGTCACCATGTTTTGATGCATGCTTTAGAATCCTGCTTTATGTCAGGGAATCGTGATACTTATGTCACTGATTGTTGTGATTATCTATGTCTGGTGTCACAGACTGATAGTGAACTTGTTTGTTTCCCATTTATGATACAAGTTTGTCAAAATTATTTTGGCTAGAACATTATCGGGATCAATCCAAGTTCATTATGTACTTTTTTTATTTCTTTTTTTAAACACATTTTATTGGTAGAGTTATGTCAATACAAATCAAGGAGATAAACAATAAGTCATGAATCGCGTGCCCTGTATGAGTTAACATTCACATAAACTCAGCCATGACATGAAAAAAATCTATTTCCAATATGAGTATTGTATCACAGAAAATACACAATATTTTCGAGCACCACTAGTTCTTTCAAGGCATCTCCAGAAACAAAATGATTTCTTGATATTATTTTAAATTTGTCATATGAAAGATTGATATCTTAACCCCTTCCCGACATCTGACGTATATATACGTCATGGCCGGGATGTACTTCCCGACACATGACGTATATATACGTCATGACTTTAAACTGTCCCCGCGTCTATAGACGCGGGGACAGAGGGACGATGTCTGCTGTCCCTGACAGCAGACATGTCCCTGCATGCCCAGGGGGGGCTGCGATGCCGCCCCCCCGTCGGCGATCGCTGTGATTGGCTGTTCAGTGTGAACAGCCATTCACAGCGTTTTCCTGTGTTACCGGCGAATCAGATGCTCTGTAACACAGGTGTCAATCACCGCCGGGCATCAGGGGGCATGAGGGGGTCATCGGTGACGACGACACCTCACCCCACCTGCCCCCAAGGCTGTGATTGGTCCGTGGGACCCACGGACCAATCACAGCCAAGGCGCGTGATTTAAACTAACGGTGACTGCACTGCAGACGCCATTCCGGTCTGGAATTGCGTGCAGAGCGGTCACCGTGCCAATCTGTCGTAATACATACCTGATCCTTGCCTGAAACTTACCTGATCACCGCTGATCACCGCTGGTAGCGTGCTGCCAGCAGCTGGATACTTCCTGGATCTTGTGACTTCTGTGTGTGCTGCTGCAGCAGTGTCATAGAGTCACAGATCGTGAGAGATAGGGACAGATAGTGACAGAGAGTGATAGAGAGTGATAGAGAGTGCTATATTTTGTGTCTGCTGCACCCCCTTTTGTGCTGATCACTATATCTGAGGTGGTCAGCAACTTTTTGGGGGTGCAGAGTTTTTTTTTTTATATATATACCTGTCAGTTGCAGCAAAGGTTGTGCTGCCTGTGCAACTGACTGCTGCCCCCCCCCTGCTGCCCCCCCTTTTGTGCTGATTGTGCTGATTAATTAACTGATCAGCAACTTTTTGGGGGTCCAGGGTTTTTTTTTTTATATATATATACCTGTCAGTTGCACCAAAGGTTGTGCTGCGTGTGCAACTGACTGCTGCCCCCCCTGCTGCCCCCCCTTTTGTGCTGGTCAGTTTAAATTAATTAATCAGCAACTTTTTGGGGGTCCAGGTTTTTTTTTTATATATATATATACCCTGTCAGGTTGTGTGTCTGCTGCCCCTCACTGCTAATCAGTGGTGCATCACTGCATCACTGATCTGCAGTTTTTTTTTTTTTGGAGAGTGCAGTGGGGTTTTGTTTTTACACCCACGTTGCTTGTGTGGGTGTCCTGTGGCCGCTGAGCGCTGATCAGTGACGTACAATCACTGAACAGCATTTTTGGCACAGGGTTGATATCATTTTTTTTTCTGCAGTTTTTTTAAATTGTTTTTTTTTTTTGGAGAGTGCTGTGGAAATTTTTTTTAAATTGTTTTTACACCCACGTTGCTTTTGTGGGTGTCCTGTGGCCGCTGATCAGTGACGTACAATCACTGAACAGCATTTTTGGCACAGGTTGATATCATTTTTTTTCTGCAGTTTTTTTTAAATTGTTTTTTTTTGTTTTTACACCCACGTTGTTTTTGTGGGTGTCCTGTTGCCTTTGAGCGCTGTTCAGTGACGGACGTTACTGACCAACATCTGTGCTCAATTTTTGGCGCAGGACCTTTTTTTTTTTTTTTTAACCCCTTCAATTTTTTTTTTTTTTTATTGGGATCAAATTCCTGTATAAAGTATTTTTTTTTTCTGCACTACATACACACTACACACTACATACCCCCCGTGTTGAAATAAAGTTTGTACCCCCCCTACACTATACACGTGTTGAAACATTACACTTACAGAAACACAAAAATAAAAATGTCATCCCAAATGTCATCCCAAATGTCATCCCAAATGTCATCCCAGTCATCCAGAAGAATGTATTCAGCGGAGGAGGCATATGCCATGCTTGCCTCTGACTCTGACACAGCCAGTGATGCAAGCGGGGAATTTGAAGGATTCGCCTTAAGCTCCTCTTCCTCCTCTGCTGATGAGGGACCCCCTCAAAGACGCCCCCATAGAGCAGCTGAGACCCCCCCCCCCCAAATGATTGATCCCGTATGGACCCCACCACCAGACAATTTTGAGCCCCAGGTTCCTGAGTTTTTGGCCATCCCAGGAATCCAATTTGATTCAGCAGGTCTCAGAGAAATTGACTTTTTCAAATTATTTTTCTCTGATGATTTTATAAATTTAATGGTGGACCAAAGTAATTTATATGCCCAGCAGTTTATTGCTCAAAACCCCACGTCATCATTTGCTAGGTGGACCCCTAGAGATGCAGTAGAGATGATGACATTTTGGGGTCTGGTGTTACATATGGGCATAGTAAAAAAGCCAGAAATTAGGCAATATTGGAGTACAGATGTTCTGTACAGCACCCCATTTTACCGTATGGCCATGACTTGGACTCGTTTTGAGATAATCCTTAAATTTTTACATTACACCGATAATACACTGTGCCCACCCAGAGATGATCCCACCTTTGACCGGCTATTCAAAGTCAGGCCGGTCATTGATCATTTCAGTGCCAAATTTGCAGAGATGTACATCCCTGAAAAATTTATTTGTATTGACGAGTCCCTTATACATTTTAAAGGAAGGGTTAAATTCCGCCAGTACCTTCCCAGTAAGAGGGCAAGGTATGGCATAAAAATGTATAAGCTGTGTGAAAGCACCTCAGGGTACACCCACAGGTTTAGGGTATATGAAGGGAAGGATTCAAGAATTGAACCGCCAGAATGCCCCCCCTCCCTCGTAGGTGTTAGTGGAAAAATTGTCTGGGATTTAGTGCACCCTTTCCTGGATAAAGGTTATCACCTCTATGTGGATAACTTTTACACTAGCATCCCCCTGTTTAAGGCCCTTGGTTCAAGAGGTACAGCAGCTTGCGGTACTGTGCGTAAGAACCAAAGAGGCCTCCCAAAAACGCACATTGCCCAAGTAATGAGAAGGGGTGAAAGCAGGGGAATATGCACCGAAAATATGTTGTTGGTCAAATATAAGGACAAGAGGGATGTCCTTATACTGACAACAATTCATGGAGACAGTACCACCTCCATCCCTGTACGAGGTACCAGTACCCACACCTCAAAACCTAATTGTATCCTAGATTACAATAGGTACATGGGCGGAGTGGATCTTTCAGATCAGGTACTGAAGCCGTACAGTGCCCTGCGGAAAACAAAAATCTGGTACAAGAAGCTGGCCGTGTATATCATCCAGATGGCACTGTATAACGCTTACGTGCTATTCCGTTCTACCAGCCAGAGGGGGACATTTATGCACTTTCAAGAGGAAGTCATAAAGGGCCTAATATTTGGGAACCAGCAGGCAGAGGGCCCCAGTACTTCTAGTACTGGCCCCCGTATTGTACCAGGGCAGCATTTTCCTAACGAAATCCCCTCCACTGCAAGAAAGGGCAGGACACAAAAAAGGTGCAAAGTTTGCTATAAAAAGGGAATAAGAAAGGAAACTATTTTCCACTGTGAAACTTGCCCCGACAAACCCGGCCTATGTATAAAGGAGTGTTTTAAAATATACCACACATCTATGGATTATTAGGTTCATCATTTCACCGTGCTTCGGGGGTCTTGCTAATGCCACATAGCACCCACCATTCATTCCACCAGAATCTGAGCTGCAAAATCCAAAAATCACTCCTTCCCTTCTGAGTCCTGCCATGCACCCAACTGGTATTTTTTGGTCACATATGAGGCATTACCATACTCGGGAGAAATTGGGGCACAGATTTTGGGGTGCTTTTTCTCCTTTATACCTTCTGAAAATGAAAAATTTTGAGCCAGAACTGCATTTTTGTGTAAAAAAATGTAATTTTTCATTTTCACTGCCCAGTTGTATCAAAATTGGTGAAACCCCTGGGGGTTTGAAATGTACACTATACCCCTAGATGAATTCCCTGAGGGGTGTAGTTTGCAAAATGGGGTCACTTGTGGGGGGGTTCCACTGTATTGGTGCTTTGGGGGTCTTGCTAATGCGACATAGCACCCACCAACATTCCACCAGAATCTGTGCTGCAAAATCCAAATATCACTCCTTCCCTTCTGAGTCCTGCCACTTTTTGGTCACACATGAGGCATTGCAATACTCGGGAGAAATTGGGGCACAGATTTTGGGGTGCTTTTTCTCCTTCATACCTTCTGAAAATGAAAAATTTTGAGCCAGAACTACATTTTTGTGTAAAAAAATGTAATTTTTCATTTTCACTGCCCAGTTGTATCAAAATTGGTGAAACCCCTGGGGGTTTGAAATGTACACTATACCCCTAGATGAATTCCCTGAGGGGTGTAGTTTGCAAAATGGGGTCACTTGTGGGGGGGTTCCACTGTATTGGTGCTTTGGGGGTCTTGCTAATGCGACATAGCACCCACCAACATTCCACCAGAATCTGTGCTGCAAAATCCAAATATCACTCCTTCCCTTCTGAGTCCTGCCACTTTTTGGTCACACATGAGGCATTGCCGTACTCGGGAGAAATTGGGGCACAGATTTTGGGGTGCTTTTTCTCCTTCATACCTTCTGAAAATGAAAAATTTTGAGCCAGAACTGCATTTTTGTGTAAAAAAATTTAATTTTTCATTTTCACTACCCAGTTGTATCAAAATTGGTGAAACCCCTGGGGGTTTGAAATGTACACTATACCCCTAGATGAATTCCCTGAGGGGTGTAGTTTGCAAAATGGGGTCACTTGTGGGGGGCTTCCACTGTATTGGTGCTTTGGGGGTCTTGCTAATGCGACATAGCACCCACCAACATTCCACCAGAATCTGTGCTGCAAAATCCAAAAATCACTCCTTCCCTTCTGAGTCCTGCCATGCACCCAAATGGTATTTTTTGGTCACATGTGAGGCATTGCCGTACTCGGGAGAAATTGGGGCACAAATTTTGGGGTGCTTTGTCTCCTTCATTCCTTGTGAAAATGAAAAATTTTGAGCCAGAACTGCATTTTTGTGTAAAAAATGTAATTTTTCATTTGCACAGCCCAGTTGTATCAAAATTGGTGAAACCCCTGGGGGTTTGAAATGTACACTATACCCCTAGATGAATTCCCTGAGGGGTGTAGTTTGCAAAATGGGGTCACTTGTGGGGGGGTTCCACTGTATTGGTGCTTGGGGGGTCTTGCTAATGCGACATAGCACCCACCAACATTTCACCAGAATCTGAGCTGCAAAATCCAAAAATCACTCCTTCCCTTCTGAGTCCTGCCATGCACCCAAATGGTATTTTTTGGTCACATGTGAGGCATTGCCGTACTCGGGAGAAATTGGGGCACAGATTTTGGGGTGCTTTGTCTCCTTCATTCCTTGTGAAAATGAAAAATTTTGAGCCAGAACTGCATTTTTGTGTAAAAAATGTAATTTTTCATTTGCACAGCCCAGTTGTATCAAAATTGGTGAAACCCCTGGGGGTTTTAAATGTACACTATACCCCTAGATGAATTCCCTGAGGGGTGTAGTTTGCAAAATGGGGTCACTTGTGGGGGGGTTCCACTGTATTGGTGCTTGGGGGGTCTTGCTAATGCGACATAGCACCCACCAACATTCCACCAGAATCTGAGCTGCAAAATCCAAAAATCACTCCTTCCCTTCTGAGTCCTGCCATGCACCCAAATGGTATTTTTTGGTCACATGTGAGGCATTGCCGTACTCGGGAGAAATTGGGGCACAGATTTTGGGGTGCTTTTTCTCCTTCATACCTTCTGAAAATGAAAAATTTTGAGCCAGAACTGCATTTTTGTGTAAAAAAATGTAATTTTTCATTTTCACTGCCCAGTTGTATCAAAATTGGTGAAACCCCTGGGGGTTTGAAATGTACACTATACCCCTAGATGAATTCCCTGAGGGGTGTAGTTTGCAAAATGGGGTCACTTGTGGGGGGGTTCCACTGTATTGGTGCTTGGGGGGTCTTGCTAATGCGACATAGCACCCACCAACATTCCACCAGAATCTGAGCTGCAAAATCCAAAAATCACTCCTTCCCTTCTGAGTCCTGCCATGCACCCAAATGGTATTTTTTGGTCACATGTGAGGCATTGCCGTACTCGGGAGAAATTGGGGCACAGATTTTGGGGTGCTTTGTCTCCTTCATTGCTTGTGAAAATGAAAAATTTTGAGCCAGAACTGCATTTTTGTGTAAAAAATTTAATTTTTCATTTTCACTGCCCAGTTGTACCACAATTGGTGAAACCCCTGGGGGTTTGAAATGTACACTATACCCCTAGATGAATTCCCTGAGGGGTGTAGTTTGCAAAATGGGGTCACTTGTGGGGGGGTTCCTAAATTTTAGCATCTTATGGTGCCTAGAAACCTACATGGTGCCTAAAAAATAATCTCATAAAAAGGAGGCTCCAAAATCAAGTAGGTGCTCCTTCTATTATGAAGCCTGTGGTTTGGTCAACGTGCACACTAGGGCCACATATAGGATATTTATGAAAACAAAAGAATTGGGGGAATCAATTTTTAGTCACATTTCTCTAGTAAAATCTACTGTGTTCCTTAGAAAAATGTATTAAAATTGCAAATCTGCAAAAAAAATGAAATTTTGAAATTTCACCTACACTTTGTTTTAATTCCTGTGAAACACCTAAAGGGTTAACAAACTTCCAAAATGCTGTTTTGAATACTGTGAGGGGTGCAGTTTTTGAAATGGCATCATTTATGGGGGTGTCTCACATACAAGTCCCTCAAAGTCACATCAGAACTGAACTAGTCCCTAAAAAAATCAGTGTTTGAAATTTTCTTGAAAATTTGAGAATTTGCTATTCATATTGTAAGCCTCCTAGTGTCCAAAAAAATTAAAAGGAAGTTGAAATAATGATGGAAACATAAAGTAGACATATGGTCTATGTTAGTTATTAACTATTTTGAGTGGTATGATTATTTGTCTCACAAGCAGAAAATTTAACATTTTGCAAATTGCTAAATTTTCCATTTTTTTACGACATTTTGGTATTTTTCACAAAAAAACACAGACTGTATCGACCCAAATTTACCACTAATTTGAAGTACAATGTGTCACGAGAAAACAGTCTCAAAATCACTGGGATAAGTAAAAGCAAAAAAAAGTTATCCCCACTTAAGTGATACATGTCAGATTTGAAAAAAAGGGCTCTGTCAGGAAGGCAAAAACTGGCTGTGTCAGGAAGGGGTTAAAATAGAGATAAACCCCATTAGAAAATAAGCCATGACAATGGGGGAGGACAGAGAGACAAGACATACGGGGAAGCACATGAGGGGTATGAAAAGGGGAACCAGGCAGTGGGGTAATATCCTACTAATAAACATGCACATCAAGGCGAGTTTCTTGCTCATAAAGGTATAACAGTAACAGTACCATATCCGGACCAACAAAGAATGAGTGCGACAGAACTCAGGTATTATGCAGCTGTTGTATGAGGAACCAAGAAGTATTTTCGTACAGTCGTAATATTTGAGTTTGGGTTTCAGTAGGCTCAATGTATGGACCCCATTTTTTATAGAAACGCTTCACCCCGGCTTCTATGTCAGGGAGGGTGGCCCTCCTCTCCATGCACAGTGTATTAAGCAACATTGTTTTAGTTTCTAAGATAGCGTTGGCCATGCATTTGATCCAATGCTTTAGAATCAATTTCTGAGCAACCCCCAATATCACTATCAGTATAGGCAAAATAATCTTTTTACGGCCCTCTAGGTCCCAGTCACTGAAGACGAGAAGCAAGCATTCCATGCCATACCATTAATGAATGAGAGTATTTTATTATGTCCCTATCTTGCCACATTGCCAAAAATTATGAAAAAAAGGTGGCCCTCCTCTGGCCACATTTGACACATGTATTGTAATATCATATGGGCCCTTTGGATAAATGAGCCTACTGAAGGGAGGCAGAGTGTAAAATTTTCAACTTTTGTTTGCAGTGTTTCAAGACAGCTGTCCCATCCGGGATGGACGGTATGTCGGCAGCCCAGGCTGCCATTGAACTGGCCCATTTCTTTCCGCTAAGAGTGACATGGACTATTGTATAGTAGTAATGCAATCTATAGGAGCTAGTGCGTATTGGGTCCGTGTCCGCATCAGCAGGCATAGCCGGTGGTAGGGATTGTATGAGGTGTCTAATTTGTAAGTACATATAGAAATTATTATCTGTCCCTTGCTTAATCTGAGGATTACCCCAAAATAAGTAAAGGGAAAAGAGAAAAAGGACTCTCTTTTTGTTGGGGCACTCTTTTGACTGATAACCCCAAAAATGTAATGAAGCAAGAGACCAAGGGGGATCTCCCCAACTTTTTGTTCGTGATCACCCAGACGTTATATGTATCCCTGAACAAAACATTGTTAAGTATATCTGGTTTTATCAATCCCTTGAGGCCGTGCAGCAGAGCCGCAATTGAGTAAGGTGCGAACAGTTCATCCTCCAGTGCTTGGTTCATGAAAACAGATCGCTTCCAGAACCAGTCCATTATATAACGGAAGCTGACAGATCTGCTGAACGTTTGGGCATCAGGAATGCTCAATCCCTCTTCGGAGCGGGGAAGTTGGAGTTTAGCATAGGCCACCCGTGGTTTCTTATCGGCCCATAGGAATTTGGAAAATATAGAGTTACTATGGAACAGTCATGCCTGAAATGGGATATAGGGATCATCTGTAATAAGTAGGAAAGTTTTGGAAACGCAATGCTCTTGATAACCGGGGCATGTCCTCACAGCGACAAGGGTAGTGTAATTCATTTATAAAGAAGGGCAGAAATATCCACTATTATTGGTCTAAAATTGGATGAGAACAGTTCTGATAGGGATGTGGAATACGTATAACCAGTTATTTCAATGAACGGGGTACAATAGGAAATTGGGATAGTGGTAAGTCTGAGGGGACAGATCTAATTCACTTCCTGCGAAAGAGCCAAAACTGTCTATCAGGGATACTATGGCAGGTACAGATTCAGTTGGGTTTGAGGCAAATAACAGCATGTCATCGGTGAATAGGGCCAGTTTGGCCTCCTCCCCTCCGTCTTGAATGCCAGTATATAACGGGGATGCCCTCAGGGCTATGGCTAAGGGCTCCAGAGCCAATGCAAATAGCAGTGGGGATAACAGGCACCCCGCCCTCGTCCCCCTCTGTATAAAAAAGGGTTGGGAAAGAAAACCGTTATTAAGTATTTGCGTGGCTGGTTCAGTATATAGTAGCTGTATAATGGAAATTAATTTCCCGGGGATACCAAATCTGGTCAATGTCTACAACACATGGTCCCATGTGACTAAGTCAAACACCTTCTCTGCATTTAAGGAGAGAATCACGTTCATCTCTGGGGTAGGATGGGATTGGAGTCAGGCACAGAAAAAAGAAAGGAATGTCACTGTGTGGTGCACCTAAAGAGATATAAAATGTAACTTTTATTCAATTATCTTATAAAAACTGCGAAATATAAAACAACACATACACATGAAACAGAAGAAATTACAAAATAAAAAGGATAAAGAATCCTCACACCGTGGGGCCCCAGGGTGTATCTCTCTTCAGAGGGTTGACAGTATACGTGTTGGACTACTATTCTAAGGCTGGGTACACAACAGGACGACTAGGGCCCGATCCCCTCAATCTAGATCCAATTCCGACCAATTGGATGTAGATTGTGTGGTGATTGGGCCCTTTTCTGTCCTGGTGTGGACCGATACCGATCCGATGCGCGGTCCCGCGGGTCGGTCGGTCGTTATTGAGATCCTACCTGCTGCAGGTAGGATCTCAATGACGACCATACAGCCTGGTGCGGGTCGCTATCGGATCGGACCCGCTCACGGTGCACATCGTGAGCGGGTCGGGCCCCCCCGCGTCACCGTGAGCGGGTCAGAGGAGACACTGATGACCCGCTCATGATGTGCATCGTGAGCGGGTCCCCCTGTTGTGTACCCTACATAACCCTATCGGTATATGGCAGTGTTAACACAGTGCATGAGCATCTCGCATCCGGGACCGCTCAGATAATTACACTAAACAGATCAAAATTCGCAGAAAGAGCTTCAGAGGACCAGTTTCTGCAAAGTGTACGCAGACCACACACACCGTGTGTGTGCTCCCAGTCTCCCTCTCCCTTATACAAATGTACAAATTTTGATCTGTTTAGTGTAATTATCTGAGCGGTCTCGGTCCCGGCAAACACGCCCTGCTTACCGCCAGGCAGACGGAGTGGAGCGAGTACAGCGGTGCCCCTTCGCCGCTGTCACTCATAGCAGATTAGCTGCAGCGGCTTGTGCTCATTGCTGCTTCCCCGCCAAACACTGAGCTTTCCAGGCTCACGGCTGTACAAGGGGAACAGAATAGCACCCCACCGCCGATATTATACACCTCACTCTATACTTGTATCTGCAAAAAAAATGTATCCCGGATGCGAGACGCTCATGCACTGTGTTAACACTGCCATATACCGATAGGGTTAGAATAGCAGTCCAACACGTATACTGTCAAACCATTAACTCTGAAGGGAGATACACCCTGGGGCCCCATGGTGTGAGGATTCTTTATTCTTTTTATTTTGTAATTTCTTCTATTTCATGTGTATGTGTTGTTTTATATTTCACAGTTTTTATAAGATAATTGAATAAAAGTTACATTTTATATCTCTTTAGGTGCACCACACAGTGACATTCCTTTCTTTTTTCTGTGCCAGTTACCCATTGTGTCCTGTGGTATCACACCCCTAAGTAGACATGCTTCATGTCGACCAGGATTAATCTATGAGGGGTCCACCTTCTATTAACCCCAGATATTTTCTGTGCGACTAGTCACCCCCCAAAACTCCTTTGGGATTGGAGTCACTCCGTATCCGCCAAAACCTTGCGGATATTGACTACCGACTGACGGCCTCATTATATACTTCTTATAAGAGACAGAATTCATCAATTGACACTTCATAATATATGTTTTTAACCCCTGGAAGTAATAGTATAATATGTGTCAATGATATATACATGCTCTATACGAAACCAATAGAAATAATGTATCTAGCCAAGAAATCAATATATATCTTAATTATGTTGGATGTGTATATGTGAAACAAAGAATCATGACTTGTACATCCGAAGAGGCAGATCGACAGAACGGGCCCGACTTTAAAAGCAGCCGGCCCCATTTTGTCAATTTCAGCCGTGAATTGTCACGATTGTGGCCGAATATTGACAATCCACAGCCGCTTGCGCGAACACACCCCCTTTTCGCCGATTGGCAGACGAGACATTGAATCGCACCTGGCGATCTTCGGTCGAACAAAACAAAAAGGCTGTCTGGGCGGATTGACAGTTGTGACCCAGGATTGAATACCCCCTTAGTGTCATATGATCCATTTACAACTATAAATATACTGTACACAACGGAAGGCTGTGTATACTACATAAGCATATTAAATATATATTACCCCAAAATGGTTCAAATGGCACCCCATCTATTTTGATTCAATAGAAAGATGTCTAGTTTGATGAGCAGAAAAAAAAAAGTTTAAATATAATATAAAGATGCCTGAGCCATCTCTTAGCTTACAAATCATAAAAAGGAGGATGTTCTATTTGTATTGTATATTATCTAGTGTTATTTTATATGGATAGCCACCATGACATCTGATACGAGACGTGTCAGAAGCTCCCCCCACGACCCTTATTAGCTGGCCTTTGTGCCATCTCTGTGTAATAGTCAGTGCCATTTTCCCGGTGATTTCTTTAGTAGCAGCTACAAGGTAAGTATATTTAATGGGTGCGGTCATCATATTATATTTATTTTTCCATAAAATGCATGAACTTTATCTAAATATTTGTGATCATTTGTTGTGACTGTTTAACTTTTATTCATGCAATGTTTATTTTTCAATGTCACAGGTCCTCAAACTCGGTCCTCAGGACCCCACACAGTGCATGTTTTGTAGGTATCCTCAAAGAATCACCAGTGAAATATTTAACCTCACCTGTGGATCTTTTAAAATGTGTCAATGAGTAATGAATGCACCTGTGCACCTGCTAGGTGACCTGGAAAACGTGAACTGTGTGGGGTCCTGAAGACCCAGTTTGAGAACCCCTGTTCTGTGTCATACTACTGTATACATGCCAACCTATGTAACCCAATAGAGACCACTATGGCTGTATTATATAAAGACAAACTTGTGTTCTCTTCCTCACAGGAAGGAGCTGGAGATAATATACCTATATTATTGTTAGGTAACAAAACAGACATTGAAAAAGAAAGAGAGGTGCCCTGTGGTCTGGGGGAACAGCTTTCTAAGGTACAGTATTTACACAGTGATGGCAGCCAATTTGTAGTTTGGGGTCTGTACCAATACAGGTTGAGTATCCCTTATCCAAAATGCTCGGGACCAGGAGAATTTTGGATAACGGATTATTCCGTATTTCGGAATATTTTAATATTTCAATGATGTATTTTGAAGTATCTTGCATTTATGCTGTATAAACACATAATATACACACAAATATATTTTATTACCACATAAAATACACACAAATATATTTGGTACTTGTGAGTTATCCGGGCTCCCGATTTTGGGTACTTACGATTTGCATGCGATTTGCATGCGATATCGCATGCGATTTGCATGCGATTTAGCATGCGATTTGCATAAGATTTGCTATTCATTTCATTACCCCACTATCCCCAAAGTGTGTCTATCAACGTGAACCCGAAGCGTGGCGAGCGCAGCGAGCCCGCGAGGGGCGGCGGTACGCGTCCTCCGACCTTTTCATGCCCTACTATCCACTAGGGCGTGGAGTGAGAATAGAATAGTGTGGCGAGCGCAGCGAGCCACCGAGCCCGAAGCGTGGCGAGCGGACGCGGACACCTGTGAAGCCCGCAAGGGCACGCGGATACCTGTGAAGGTGTCCGCGTCCCCTCGCGGGGCTCGCTGCGCTCGCCACGCTTCGGGCTCGGTGGCTCGCTGCGCTCGCCACACTATTCTATTCTCACTCCACGCCCTAGTGGATAGTAGGGCATGAAAAGGTCGGAGGACGCGTACCGCCGCCCCTCGCGGGCTCGCTGCGCTCGCCACGCTTCGGGTTCACGTTGATAGACACACTTTGGGGATAGTGGGGTAATGAAATGAATAGCAAATCTTATGCAAATCGCATGCTAAATCGCATGCAAATCGCATGCGATATCGCATGCGATATCGCATGCGATCTAGTACCAAAATCGGACGCCCAGATAACTCACAAGTACCATATATTTTAATTGTTCAAAAAACAAGGTTTCAAAACGTGAAACAAAATGTGTGTACTATCTCAGCACTGAATTTGAATGCCAAGCAATCATTGTCTTGCACATATATAATGCCAGTTACATATCATGTCCCCAGTGATGCTGTTACAAATGTCCCCAGTGAGTTTTTAGCAAAAAAAATATTTTTTTTCACTTTCTGGAATGTCCGTATTTCGGAATAATTCGGATAACGGATATTCAGATACGGGATACTCGACCTGTATTTTGCAGAAGACACCACATTTAAGGACCAAAGGTTTGTGATTGCAAACCATATACACAAAAAAGGTTAAATAAACTACACTACTAAATTTCCGGCATCTAAAATAGCTACCAGGGGTGATACATCCAGTACGGCTCCAGAACCACTCCCCCTTTCCCAGTTTCTTATATAGCACAGCAAATTCTGTTGCGCTTTACAATAGGAAACAGCAATGAAACAAACTGGGCAGTAACAAACTGACATAGAGGTAGAGGGGTCCTGCCCATTAGGAACATTAGGGTACATTTTGTAAAGTTTTCTCCTTTAAAAAATGTTGCTATTGGCTTTCTTAAGAAATTGAACACAATCCCAATGTTGAAACAATATATTAGGGTTTTCCCATGTCGGTTGGTGAGAAAATACAATTTTTATCATAACATTGCCACCGATTTCCATTGTTACTTGTCAGGCAACTAAAATACTGGTCCAGTGGCAACCCCACACACAGGCCCACCTAGTGTGGTCTGCTGTAGTCAGTCTCAGTCATGCTGGAGATTGTATTGCTTCACCATCAACACAGTTTGTACTGTATATGTATTTATTTTTGTTTATTAATTGATTTCAAACATTTTTAAACATGATTGACACCTCCTTTGAGAAAAAGTGTTTCCTTTCAGGAAAGTTTATATAACTCTTCAGTTTGGTTACTTTATAAAAGACTATAGGGGGTATTCTATGAATTGATTTTGATACTAAAGTTTTCAATCGTGTGCGTTTTCGCTTGTTTTTTAGTCGTTTTTCACCACTGAGATGGTTAAAAATGCATCAGTTAAAAATTACTATATACCAGGCGAAAACATTGCAATTTCACCAAAAACACGTGAATCAGCGAGTCATTTACCGATCCACGTGTTTGTCACCCATGACAAATTTTTGCTGAGACAAAAGAAAGGGCACTTTAATTGAATAGATCGAATCTAAATTCAACCTTACGAAATGGAGAAAAGAGCAAATCGACACCAATTGCATACCCCCTATGTCCAGAAATGGGCTACTGTAACCAATCATTTTGAAGACAATGAAAAATGATTCAGAGCATGAAAGATTAATCACTTTTTTAATGAAAATGTTTTAAAGCAAGTGTCTGAGAAAAGTATTAAGGGGCATATCTATCAGACAGATTATTGTAGATTTGTACTGTATTACATTTTTGGAATGTTATGCCACAGAAATGAAAATAATATCTCAAAGTGTGCTCTTTCTAAGCTTCTGTTCTTTATTTCATAACTACTTTTATTAAACTTTTTGTTATTCTTGCATTTCTCTGTGTCATTCTCAAAATGTCATTTGTAGTGGCTAAGGGATATATTTACTAAGCCTTGGATGGAGGTAAAGTGGACAGAGATGCTGTAGGGGTATATTTACTAAGGTACAAATTATATTTCAGATGGGATGTTGCTATGGGCATTCTATAGGATGCTAAATAAATAAGAAGTAGATTCTGATGGGTTGCCCATAGCAACATCCCATCTGAAGTAGAACTCCCGAACTCCCATCTTAGTAAATAAACTCCATAAAGTCCCAACATACCAGTTCCTAACTGTCGTTTTTCAAACACAGCCTGTAATATGGCAGTTGGGATATGATTGGTTGATACTTTGGGGGATATAAAATCTTATTATTTCCTGACAGGGGAAATCTCGTCACTCACCTATTCAATGCTGCCGTTAACGACAGCATTAGGGTGGCCAATCCCGGGATCGGGATCGGCGGGATCCCGGGATTTGGCCCCCAAAATGCCGGGATTTCAATCCCGGGATTGGAGTTTCCAATCCCGGGATTTTCGGGATTAGACTGCGCATGCGCAGTCTAATGCCGGGCAGCAGCTGAGCACTCGCTCAGCCGCTGCCTGGATACTCCCATACCCGGCAGAGCAACCCTGCGCAGCGTGACCTCTCAGCGTGACGAGAGGTCACGCTGCGCAGGCAGGCAGGCAGAGATGAAGCCGCCCATCCACCTAGCCAGCCCACCCAGCAAGCAAGCAACTCCACATTATGAAGTCGCCCGCCCGCCCACCTAGCCAGCCGACCCAGCAACCCGGCTCCCGAAGTAGGAAGCTACTTGCTACTTCTGATGAAACCGCTATACACTACCCACAGCGGAGAAACGCGTTAAGGGGTCTCTGGAAAAGCTTTACTCCTGTGCCGACTACACATCCTCCGGCGCTACAAAAAAATCCCGGCTGACTTGCACCATCTGCGGCTTCTATTTACTCCCCGATCCTCTGGCGAGTCCACTACCTTGTTGGCTATCCGAAGCAGAGACGGACGGCTCGCTCCCTGTCTGCCTACAACATCAAGCAGCATAACATCAAGCGGCGCTGCCGCACAGGTGAGCTTGAGCCGTCCGGCATTATCAATTTTGGCTATTCCAGCTATCC
The DNA here is from genome assembly GCF_055691185.1 of Crinia signifera. Lineage (NCBI taxonomy): Eukaryota > Metazoa > Chordata > Amphibia > Anura > Myobatrachidae > Crinia > Crinia signifera. The sequence continues at coordinate 41,492,137 of NC_139220.1, forward strand.
TGCGCAAAAAGGGCATATGCCCACAACAAACATCTTTTCAAGCCATTAATAAAGTGGATATACATATGCCATAATTACAAAAGGGATCGCAATAAACTTTTGTGGATACAAATAATAATCATCCACCTGTTAAATGAAATACCGCAGCACGGGACTATAATTCTCCCTATTAAAGGGGAACAATTCCACTCTATTCAACACAGGAGTATAACTTCCAGTAAAATTTATTATATTATCATTATTGTTGTTTTTATTTTAATTTTTAATGTGTTTATGAAATGTTATAAAATGTTATATGCTCTTTATTTATGAAATTATATTAATGATATAATAATAAAATAAATTGATTAATTATACTCAGCTTGGTGGCGCTCTCTTTTAGAGGAGAATTTGTGTGTGATCCCAATATCACACATCTATTTACTTCTATACTTTTTGAAGTAGGAAGCTGCCCACCCGGTATCCCGGCTCCCACCCTGCCGCCGGCCGGATGAAGCTGCCCACCCGGCATCCCGGCTCCCACCCATCAACCCGGCCGCCCCTGCAAATGTAAGTAAATGCAGGGCGGCCAGGGCGTTTTTTTATTAGGAAAGCCAATCCCGGGATCCCGGGAATCCCGGGATTGAGCATTTTTCAATCCCGAATCCCGGGATTGAAAAAATGCCCCGGGATTGGCTTCCCTAGACAGCATTGATGGGTGTCAGATCCGACTTTTTAAAGTTGATCTGTTTTGTCGAAAACAGCCGCAAATTGTAGAATTCACAGACGTTTTCCAACAATCTGCACCAGCTTTTGACAATTTACAGACTTACAGCCGCAAATTGTAGAATTCACAGACGTTTTCCAACAATCTGCACCAGCTTTTGACAATTTACAGACTTACAGCCGCAAATTGTAGAATTCACAGACGTTTTCCAACAATCTGCACCAGTTTTCGACAATTTACAGACTTTCCGACACTCGGAACATTGAATTCCAACTGTTGAGTTACTGTTGGATCAAATAAAAATGGCCCGGGATTTCGACTGTCTGGACAATCTGACAGTCGGTAATCCGGATTGAATACCCCCGTTTATCTCCATCCAAATTTAAGTAAATTGACCCCTAGATTACAATTAAGGCCCATACACACTATAACATTATCCTTTCCCATCTGGCTGATTGCTCCTCAAAATTTTCAGATTTCCATTCCAAAGTCCATACAAATATGTCTACATTGAGAGCCAGCTTACCAAGAATGACCTAGAGATCCCCCTTGTGGCACTACAGTTACCAGCACACTCTCTAAATGTAGTTCCCATCAATACCTTTCTAAAACAAAGAAAACTGAAAGATGCTCAAATAAATTAATAATGTCCCTCCAAGGGTTTCATATCCGCTGGCATTACCTACAGGCATCTAACAAGATAAAGATAAATATGCCAGCGTTGGCTGCTCAACAAAGAATTAGACGATTCTCAATGATACATTTTTTAACTAATAATAGAAAAGGTAAAAAGTAGTAAAATATAAACAATGAAAAATGTTAATCTAACTAGCATATGTACAGCACATTTCTCCATCACCAATACCAATGTATAATGTATAATAATGGTAATAATCACTTTGAATGTCTTTATGTCCCAGGATTGCAACTTGATTTTCTATGAGTGCAGCGCCTCAAGTGGACACAACGTTAGAGAATCTGTTCTGCATTTAGCGAGGTGAGCTACCTGTACTGTGTCAGTCTTTCTTATACAAATACAACATGTGTGTTTGTGTCTATGGAGGAGATGTATCCAGGGCCGGTGCAAGCCCCCCGCCCGCCCCAGGCAAAAAAAAAACGCGCCGCCCGGGGGGGGGGAGGGGGGGGGGGATTGGTGGTCGACAGTCGACACTAATGCGGCAGCACGGGGGGGGGGGGTGCGGGCGATACTGCGGCAGACGCCCGCACCCCCCGGAGCGCTGTACCTGCTGCAGCTTCCGGGTGCTGCATATCGTCCTCTCCTTTCTCACTTAAACCCCCCCCAGCAGGGAGCCGACGGCTAGCGCGGGGGGGCAGCGTCTCCATCCTCGATGAAAGCAGCAGGGAGCGCAGGGGGCAGCGTTGATTCGCGCCGGGCGGGATGAGCTGCTTTCTGGTACCTCTCTATTAGTGATGGGTAGTTCGTGAATGATTAGTTCAAAATGAACTAATCTTCAAAGTGAACTAAATCGTTCAGATCACTGCTCTGGCAAAGATTAGTTCATTTAGTTCACCAGGAAGTAAAGCAAGTGGGAGGTGTAACACACAGACAGACAGAGCCCAGCAGCTCCAAGGCTCATTTACTGGATCTTTCCTTCCTGTATCTAAAGTTAAAAGTACAACAAAGCCCAGCAAATACAGATCTAATAAAATAAAAATATGCACTGCCTAGACAAAGTTGTGTGGTGTGTCTGTGAGTGAGCATGTGTGCTCATGCTGCTCACCTTTATGTGATACTATCATTATATGATTAGTTCAGATGTCCAAACACTTACTGCTGCTGCTTCTGGTACTGGGTCCTGAGCACACTGTTGTGCTAAATCTTCTGCTGGGACCTGTGTAGGAGCTTCTGCAGCAGCCATGTTATCAGCTCTCATGCAATATACAGGAGGCAGTACATGGTAGCTGCCAAAGATGGCAGTGCTGAGCTCACACATGGTCTGGACTCTGCGGATCCAAATGAACTACATTGTCCTGATGACTCATGAGTCCTGCAAATAGTTCAGTAGTTCAATTAGTTCACTGATCATACAGATCCCTGAACTAATCTCTGACTATACAGCCATAATGAGACTGTGCAGTACCTGTGAGCTACCATGTGTGGCACTGCTGTGCTCAGGCATATGTATTGTGTGTATGCAGCCACAAACACAGTGCTGGCTGCTGCATGTTATACAGTATACTGTAGTAGCTCTGTTTACTTCACATTACAGTCAGAGATGGATATGTATGAACCTTCATGATGCATACAGTGGAGCAGTTGCCCCTAGCAACCAATCAGCAACTGGTTACTTTGCAAAGTCTCTACTTTATCTCTCTCTAATGTCAGCTAAATTGGGGCAAGGGGACATGTTTTTTTCTAATTACTGTATTTTAAAAGCAGAAAAAAATTGACTTATTAAAAAACTCTGAATTTGGGTATTTTACTTGCATATTATGGAAGGTAAAATAATAACCACAATGGGATTAATATTACAGAGCTAAACAATAAGCATGTCACTAGAAGGGTGCTGTATAATTTATTGCTTTTCTAAACTAGAAAATAATCTGATTTATTAAACATACAGTACAGTATATGATCATTCTAACATGACTAACTCCTACAACGAGCTAGTATTACAATGCCTGCTCTGTGTGTCATGATCTAGTCTAGTTCATCTAGATCCATGCACTCCTCTCAGTCTCTGAGTCAGTGATGGAATAATGAACTAAATGAACTAGATGAACTAATCTTCTGATCTAATCTTTTGGGTGAACTAGATCATAATGAACTAGTCACCAAAACGAACTAGATTTCCCATCACTACTCTCTATGGTACCTTGGCAGCTCAGTACCGCCCTCCAGTGGTCGGCGCCCTAGGCAAGTGCCTAGTCCTGCCTAGTGGTGGCGCCGGCCCTGGATGTATCTACACTTCTAAAGGTGGACAGTAAGATGTTGCCTGGAGCAGGGGCGCAGACAGGTCAGCCGGCACCGGTAAAGGGAGGGGGTGTGGTCACTGGGTGAGGGCGAGGCCTTGGGAAGGGGGCGTTGCCACACCCCCATAAGAAAACATTAAAGTCAATTTGTGAGGGATGCAGGGTGTGGGCAGCAATGGCATTGCATTTAGAGGGAGAGAGAGGACAGGCTGCTGCCACTGCAGCTGTCTCTCTCCCCAGCTGGCACTGAGCAGCGTGTGCTGAGCTGGGGAGAGAGGCTGTGCTGCGGCGGCAGCCTGTCATCTCTCTCCGCACTTCCCGGCTCCCTGCAACTGGGAAGCATGCCCCGGGCCCAGGTAAAAAAAGTACCCGCTTCCCCACCCTCTCAATGCCACTGGCCCAGAGCAACGTACGGAATGCAGCACGCATGCATGAGCCCAAACTGCAACCAAAATAGTGTATGGATCGTTTGAGGGTGATTACGGGACATTTTCTGGGAGTGAAAAATCAATGTCGACCTTTGGACTGTCGAACTTGCTATTGTCGACCTAATGTTTATGTAGACCTTCCAACCATGTCGACCTATTCCATGTGTTGACCTAAGTCATGTCAACCTTTAGTGGTCGACCTAATGCAGGTGAACCTAATTGGTCTCGACCTAATGACCGTATACCAATGAGACAGACTGTTGTTATTTTGCGTGAGGCACCTATGGCTATACAACTGTCTGGTTGCTTTTATATATTTCACGATAGATTGCAGCACTTGTTAGTATTGCAGTTTTTTGCAGCCTAGCGGTAGCCTCAATCCCCAGTATTTATTTTGTTTCCATTTCTGTGACGTCAGCGTCGGCATCAATCAGCCTGTCTGCCGCAGATGACCGGTCGGGTCAGACTTACTCACATTTGCACAGACTTGGAAAATCATTTCATGGGTCGTGAATTGCGTATGACTTTGCAGGTACATTGCAAATCGCAATTAATGCGCAATTTACTCGTAAATTTACACGGGACGGTTTTTCTTTCTGTCTGGTGGGGCAGCTACTCGCAGTCATCTACAAATTTGCAGATGAGCAGTCAGGTCTGAATGAGGCCCTAAGTACTAAAATTTGATTCCATTAAAGTGACAAATAACACATAGATGCAGGTTGCCATTATTAATTCAAACCCCCAACATGAAGATGCCATGTGTTCCCGGTGGAGAACCTTTGTATACACAGAGTTAAAGAGACCGACATGAAGTATATCAATACAATATAACTTTATTCATACATGGGTACATTCATAAACAATTAGCATTTGACAATCTACTTGACATTACCATGGCCGACCACTAGAGGTCAACGGCGTCTAGATACACGCATATACGTGGTCGTAGGCGTTTAGATAGACAGTGACGGGAGATCAAAAGAAGGTAAGCATTGATGGGTACCTGGTTGACAGGAGCAAGGTCGACAAGGGTTTTTCGTCTGTTTTGGGTGCCGAATGTCAGCATGGTGCCCGTGGACACTGTGTATGTCCACCATGCTTTGGGCACTATTATGTTCCTACTCTATGTCCATTTGGATAGTAGAGTAGGAACCAAGGGGACCAGCACCAAAAAAAGATGAAAAACCTGTGTCGACCTTGCTGCTGTCGGCCAGGTTCCCATCGTTCCTTCCGTTCCGTCTATCTCAATGCCGACACCGCAGACCTCTAGTGGTCGACCATGGTATTGTCGACCTCCACTCAGTCAATCTGTCATCCGGATACCATCAAGCTTGAGGTTCTTTTGGTTGATCCTGCTTGTGTGCAGGGTTCTGACTTACATAGAACACTATCCAAATACTTAGAACATTTAAGGTAAATATGATCTTATGCAGACTGTTGGCTAAAGCATATTTAATAGTTACTAGGGAAATGATGAAGCTGATGGAAATGTCACAGAACTTTCCTGCACCAGGCTCACCTCTGCTCTACCGTTTGTACGCCGGAGCTTCCCTGCCGCCACTCCCCCAGTCACAGTCAGCAGTGACGTAGGCGGCAGGCTCGGGGATGTCCGCTGCGGCTTGGGAGGACTCGGCGCCTGAACTCCTGAGCGCTCCCGAGCCTGCTGCCTACATCACTGCTGTATGGCGATTGGCGGCTGGGGAAGTGGCAGGGGAGCTCCAGCTTATGATCGCCGGAGGTGGGGCCGGGTCGCAGAGGTGGTGCACCAGTGGTGCTCCGCTGGAAGCACCACTGGCACCCATCTACTAGATAGTGGTATGCCCAGGCATACCACTCAAGTGGTTAAACTATATGTGCACCCTATTGTTTTGTATATGAGCAATAACAGGACATTTTCACCATGGGTTTGACACTCATTTTGAGTACGTTTGATCTGTCACATACTGTAGGTATTTTGATGTTTTTTTTTTTTACCATACTTCAGTTGTTAGATATTTTCATCCAGAATACTTTGGTATAACGAGGCATTCATGTTGGATCCCAATGGCTGAAGAATAGCTCCAAATCATTGTCAGTCTGCTAACTTGAATAATTGTTGCCTAAAAGCTCTTGTGGATTTCGCCAAACGTATCAGCTAATCAGATGCAACAAACCTACTGTAAGCTGCTGCACTTTAAAAAAAATAACATTTTAATAATTTTAAGGGTGGGTTTTAGGAAAGGTTTTTCACTTATATACTTAGTGTTGGACTGGTGCATGAAGGGCCCCCCAGGACTAATGCACAGAGGCATATTAAAAGACATGGGGCCACCGGTGTGCATTCTCTGCCTGGAGCCCTTCCTCTCTAGATGGCAACACTGAGCACTATTCGACTCTAGCGCTGTGCCAGAGTGTACTATGCATGCACAGGTCACTGAAGAAATGCTCTGGCGGCCATTTTCCTTGAGATTTTCGAACTGCACATGTATAAAACACCATACAGATGGCCACAGCACCATTTTCTTGGTGATTTGTGTTGTTGAATAAAAGTATATTAAAATGTTTTAATGTAAGGTACAATTCTTATATGCCTGATTAGATGTATGTTTTACTTTACGCATTTTTTTAGGATATTGAAAGAACAGGAAGATAAAGTTAAGGAGAAGACTGTCCATTTACTCGATTCACCAAAGAAGACAAATTGCTGTACTAGAAAGTAAACAATAAAATGTTACTTAATTTGAACATTTGATACAACACTGTTATGAGTTGATAAAGCTCCAAACCTATGTAGTATAATACTACCTGATGACAATTGCTAAATTGGTTCAAGCTATTTACATACTGTATTTAAGTCAGTGGATGATTTATTAATGTGCGTTTTTACATTCTGATAATGAATTTATACCATAGTTATTTTATAACTAGGTGAAAATTGGAACTATTGTTTTAATATGAAAAACTATTTAATTACGGTGATTTGTTTTAAAAATATATTTGTTTGATTGCAGAGTTAGCAGAAGTTTTTTTTCTTTAGTAATGACTTTTAAACTACTAAAATGTACAAGAAATAGGTTTATACTGAGGCCCTTAGACAAGTTCTCAAACCTGTGCATTTTGGATAACAGATTATTCCGTATTTCAGAATATTTTTTTATTTCAATGAGGTATCTTGAGGACGGAACCCATGTATAAACACTTTGAACACATGAAATACAGACAAATATATTTTATTTGTGCAGGCAACAAGGTTTTAAAACATGAAACAAAGTTTGGGCCCAATTCAGACCCACTCACTCGGCTGCGTATATTTGCTGAATTGTCCCCTTTGTGTACTATCTCAGGCACTGCATTGGAATACCAACCAATCATTTTCTTGCTAAGTATTCAGTGCAAGTTACATATCACGTTTCCAGTAGTGCCAACTACATATCATGTCCCCAGTAGTGGCAACTACATATCATGTCTCCAGTAGTGCCAGTTACATATCATGTCCCCAGTAGTGCCAACTACATATCATGTCTCCAGTAGTGCCAGTTACATATCATGTCCCCAGTAGTGCCAGTTACATATCATGTCTCCAGTAGTGCCAACTACATATCATGTCTCCAGTAGTGCTAGTTACAGATGTCGCCCAGTAGTGCCAGCTATATATCATGTCCCCAGTAGTGCCAGCTACATATCATGTCCCCAGTAGTGCCAGCTACATATCATGTCCTCAGTAGTGCCAGCTACATATCATGTCCCCAGTACTAAAAACTATGGTTTTTAAAATAATTTGGATAATAAATGTCCGGATAAGAGATACTCAAAATGTACTGTATTAACTTAAGAGTAAGCTGAAAGTGGATATCTCCTTTGTTTATTTGCACCTAAATTATAGTGGTATAGTGGCATAGTGGGGAGTTCCTAACAATCTAAATAAAAATGTACATTTAAATGAAATTTTATTGAAAGGAAAATGTAAATAAAATCAACAAAAAAACATTTGTATTCTGATCATGCCCAAACGTCCCTTACATCCTGTATCGGGTTGGGATCATTTGGTCTATTGCATTATGGTTGAAAGTCATAAGGTCGAATCCATTAGGTCGACATGCTAAAAGGTCGACATGACTCTAGGTCGACATGGGAAAAGGTCGACATGATTCTAGGTCAAAAGGTCATTAGTTCGACAGGTCATTAGTTCGACAAGGTCATTAGTTCGACATTGTCTATGTCGACATTCACAAGGTCGACATGGGGTTTTTCACTGTTTTTTTACCTGAATGTCGACATGGACACAGTTTAAAGTGCACTGCATCCCCTCGCATCGCTCGCTGCGCTCGCTATGCGTCGGGCACGGTGCCTCGCTACGCTCGGCACACTATTTTATTCTCCCACCACGCCCTAGTGGATGGTAGGGCATGAAATACCGCCTGTCGGCACATGTTGGCTCAAAAAACAGTGAAAAACTCCATGTCGACCTTGTGAATGTCGACATAGACAATGTCGAACTAATGACCTTGTCGAACTAATGACCTGTCGAACTAATGACCTTTCGAACTAGAATCATGTCGACCTTTTTCCATGTCGACCTAGAGTCATGTCGACCTTTTAGCATGTCGACCTAATGGATTCGACCTAATGACTGTCGACCATAATGCAGTAGACCAAATGACCGCATCCCCCTGTATCAGTTGGCAGGTCTGGTTAATGCAGTCATCACTCCCTCTTTTCACTGACAACTATTTTTTAAACGCCATGTCCTTTCCTCCTGCCTTGTCTCCAGATCTCCTGGAAGCCATGTAGGAGAAGTGTGTACAGTATAGCACAGAACTATATTTAAAAGTACAGTAGCTGCTCTGGCTATTGAATTGTCAAAAAAGCGTTGCAATAAAATATGGATAATATAGAATGTATTGTGATTTTCATTTTCATTTGGAAACACAAATGTAAATGCCTCTGTGAAATGGAAGGTACTTGTGAGTTATCCGGGCGTCCGATTTTGTACTTACGATTTGCATACGATATCGGATCCGATTTGCGATTTACATGCGATTTACATGCGATTGAGCATGCGATTTGCATCAGATTTGCTATTCATTTCATTACCCCACTATCCCCAAAGTGTGTCTATCAACGTGAACCCGAAGCGTGGCGAGCGCAGCGAGCCCGCGAGGGGCGGCGGTACGCGTCCTCCGACCTTTTCATGCCCTACTATCCACTAGGGCGTGGAGTGAGAATAGAATAGTGTGGCGAGCGCAGCGAGCCACCGAGCCCGAAGCGTGGCGAGCGCAGCGAGCCCCGCGAGGGGACGCGGACACCTGTGAAGCCCGCAAGGGCACGCGGATACCTGTGAAGGTGTCCGCGTCCCCTCGCGGGGCTCGCTGCGCTCGCCACGCTTCGGGCTCGGTGGCTCGCTGCGCTCGCCACACTATTCTATTCTCACTCCACGCCCTAGTGGATAGTAGGGCATGAAAAGGTCGGAGGACGCGTACCGCCGCCCCTCGCGGGCTCGCTGCGCTCGCCACGCTTCGGGTTCACGTTGATAGACACACTTTGGGGATAGTGGGGTAATGAAATGAATAGCAAATCGGTACTTGTGAGGCTCCCGATTTTGTACTTACGATTTGCATGCGATTTGCATGCGATATCGCATACGATATCGCATACGATATCGGATCCAAAATCGGACGCCCAGATAACTCACAAGTACCAAATGGAATATTCACCATTACATTAGAGAATGTATGTAATAGAATTTTGTAGGTGTTGTATTTTTGATAGACAAAAATGTATTTCTAAGAAATTGCAATAAATAGGAGAGTATTATTAAAAAGTAAACATGTTATGAAACACAATTATGCCACTACAAATGTAATTATTGAATTTTAGTTATAACTAAATTGTATTAGTTGCTGCTCAATTTTAAAATAAATGATGCTCAGTTTTAATATTTGGGTATTGTGAAATCTGTAAAAGTGACCTTCCAATGTTATTACCACAATAAAGCCCCATACACACGGTGAGATATTGGCTAATGGCCAATTTTGACAAGCACTTTTGTCTAATGATAGTCTATGATCTAGTCACAATTGCCTTGCCTGCACAGTCAATCCATGCTAGACTGAGGGGGGTATTTCATCCCGGGTGAAATTTTACCAGGAAAAAAAATGTCAGAGATTTGCCTTTTTAAGATTCAATCATGGGCATTTTCGCCCTTTTTTTTTTAAATTACATTTTCACCCATGCCTTTTCGTTTTTTGGTGGGGCTAAATGGCATGGCCGAAAACGGCCACAAAAACGGGCGAAAACAGCCACTAATTTGCCAAAACCATGTGAATTTGCACGGTTTTCGACAATGCTGAATTTTGGCTTAAAATCAGGTGATTCGACCCCCCAAAAAATTTGCCTGCCAAAAATTTTGCCCATGATTAGCATCAGTATCTAAGCAAGATATAAACTGGGAGATTATGGCTAACCTTCTAGGAGATTTTCGACTATCTAGTCAAAATTTCCTGCCAAAATCTCATAAGGGTGAACAGTGTTGGGAGTTTTTCATATAAATGCGCAGTTTGTAGTTGTGTTCACAATAGGCCTAATTCTTATTTGGAAGTAAAGTTTAAAATGCTGCTTTAGTATGTAGCACAATAATGGCAGACTGCTTTATTTTTACACTTTAGTTTTTTTTAGTTTAGACATCCAACTAATGGTGGCTGCCCACACACGGCGAGAGGTGTGTTAGGTATGATTTGTGCTATACAATTTGAACTTTACATGATGCAATGTGGTAATTGTTTCCATCGGGGTGGTCGTGTCGGAAAAATCGCGTCGGTCGCATCGCATGCGATTTGGTCGCATGCGATGCGACCGACCCGATTTTTTAATTGAATCAAATGTGATTGTGGATTCAATGTAAAATATTCCCTAGACCCCCAATTTTACACCGTAAACCCCACCCCACGATTGACGCCAACCCGAAGCGTGGCGAGCGGCGGTGGTGCGCGTCCTCAGACCTTTTCATTCCCCTACTATCCACGTCGGCGTGGAGTTGAGAACATAAAGTGTGGCGAGCGCAGCGAGCCACCAAGCCCGAAGCGTAGCGAGCCCCGCGAGGGGACGCGTATAACTTCACAGGTATACGCGTCCGCTCGCCACGCTTCGGGCTCGGTGGTTGCTGCGCTCGCCACACTTTATATTCTCAACTCCACGCCGACGTGGATAGTAGGGGAATGAAAAGGTCAGAGGACGCGCACCGCCGCCCCTCGCGGGCTCGCTGCGCTCGCCACGCTTCGGGTTCACGTCAATTGTGGGGTGACGACGGGGACATATATAATGTGAAATGGGTCATATTGGCCCATTTCACATTGTTTCCTATGTAAGATGGACTTAATCAAGTCCATCTCATCTTGTGCCATTATAATGGCACAAGACCGACGCGATGCTCCCGATTTCAATGTTAAAAAATATTTTAACATTGAAGCCTATGGCAAAATCGCGGGCATCGCGTTGGTCGCGTCGGGGCCAATGTTAATGGTCGCGACCGACGCGATGCCCGCAATTTTCCCTTTGCCGGCAAAATGGACCGGATTTCAAAGGAAATCGGGTCCATCACGGGCATCGTGTACCTTAACTTAAAGATACACGATGCCCGCGATTGTGGCCGTGCTAGGAAACAAGTACCTGCAATGTAGTACAAAAATATCTGTCTGCACATACTATTTTGCATTGCAATATGGACTACACAGGAGTGCATATCACCACATATCACCACATCGCAAAGCAAAATAAACACTGCGATTTGAACAAGATACGATGCGATTTAAACTAAAAGTTCAAATCGCGTGCGGGAATCGCACCTTTCCCCCATTTATGGGGGAATTTACTAAGATGGCAGTTCTATTTCAGATAGTAGATTCTGATTGGTTGCTCATAGCAACATCACATGTGAAATAAAACTTTCATCCTGGTCAATTTCCCCCTAAATTTTTTTGCACCCGTTACATTTGCACTGCAGTGCAACATGGTTTTTCTTTATGCCAAATAAGAATTAGGTCCAATTATTATTAATGTATACTAGTTTAAAGGCCTGTCAGACAGACGGTCGAAAGTTTATGCTTATGCAATTCTCAAAAGTTTTGTAAAGTGAAAATGTTCTAAATTTAATGGACCTTATTGGTCTTTAACCCCTTTGGTGGTATGCCCAGAAATTTCTCGGGCTGAGCTGCACTGCAGGAGTGGGCTCTCCCGAGTGGCATGCCACTGTAAAGAAAGGATGCGCCAGTGGTGTCTTCAGCGGTGAACCACTGGCGCACCACCATACCCCCTGTTGCTGATCCCCCCCCCCCCCATTGCCATTCCTCCCAGTTGCTGACAGGAGGATCGTGGCCGCTTGGGGAGGATCAGGGCAGCTCGGGGCGGTTCGGTCATGCTCAGCCGTTCATGTGTTCGGGCGTCCAAAGAGAGGAATGCCCGAACAGATGACTGAGCGCCTAACACCCAAGCGCTCCCAAACTTCTCAAAGCGGCCGTAAACAGCCAAAGCCAGCAGCAGCCCCAGGGGAGCAGAGGCTGCTGCAGAAGCCAGTGGCTGACCCTTCTGTGGTGAGTTTTTCTGGAGCAGGACAAACCTGCCCTGGTAGGTTTTTTTCCGCCCAAGAAAAACCCACCACTCAAGGGGTAAAAGGTGCACTTAAACAGGGAGTCTGTTTATTGTGTTGTATTGTGCAGCCTCTTCCGTTCAGGCCCCCTCCTGTCTCTCCCCGCCACCACCGCAATGCCACACTAGTGCACAGAACAGTAGTGAGCACTAGAGGCTTAGATGTACTGTGCATGCAGAATCCAGAAAAAAATGGTGCCATGGCCATTTTTCCAGGGATTCCATCAGCGTTGCTGCCTTCACCACAGGATTTAAGGGGGTAAGTATTAAAAAAATAAGCACAGTGTGGGGCCCTCCCGGGACTCAGCACTGCGCACATTGCACCTATTATAAATATGCCACTGATTGCATCGCTGTCCCCGGCTGCATGATTTAACCAGGAGTAACCTGGTTATGCATCTTCAGACCCAGCAGCAGATCACAGAAGATGATCTGCGGCATTAACAATGTTAACTGTGTCCTTATCTGAAACCCCTGAGATCAGAAGTCACGACTTTTACAGCATACTGTATGAAATATTATTATGGAAGACTTGATTTGGGTATTGTTTTTTAAAATAATTTTATTGTTACAATCTTTTTTTTTTTTAAGAATTTTGACATGTTAGGATAAATGAAAAACGTCAGCAGTTTCTGCAAGCTGCGCTGGGGGGCGCTGTCTGCACACTAATCATGCAACTACAAGATAAATAACTACCACAAGACAAGCTGCAATGTACCGTACACTGAGAAATCCATTCATTTTACCTTTAACAGAGAGCTCAGAGGTTTTATACAGTAGTATATACCACTTTATTGCCATAGCAAGAATCAATGTTCATATCAAACATTCCTTTACCAGATCACTGACTTTAATAACCTACAGCTACAGTACTGTAATACCATTGTCATCTAGGCTAACAATTAACCAGTAAACACTGAAATTTTGCTCATTGCAGTCATTAGTTACTTCCAACAGACATCAATAATTCATCGTATTCGGGGTTTTTTTTTTTTTTTTTATTCATCTCATCTCTTCCTGTAACCAGCGCAGTAAATCATCATCAATCTGGACTGGCTTTCCAGTGATTGATTTATAGCCCCATAAATACTGGTGGCTTCAAGTATAGCAGGTTGAGGGTTAATGAGATTGGCTCTTGGTATAGTCCTAGCGCATTTTGTAATCATGAGATATTGAGGCTTCACAAAGCTGGCCTTTGAAATCCAATTCTACGGTGAAATCCAGATCACGCTGAAATGAAAAGCAAACATATTAGTACAGTCTAGTGGCAATCATTTAACCAGTTTGGTACCATATTGTTCATGATACATTCGGAAACCATTTGTATTGAGATTGGGACGGCCAGCAAGCTTATACTAAAACAAAAAACTTCATATGAATTGTAGAGAATTAATTACCAACTACATTTGACTAATGTCAAGGGCCAAATTGACATGTCCAATGCTGACATTCTTCATCGACTGTCAATGGATAGTTATGGTTAGACTTGGGGAAAGGAGGTTAGCGTTAGGCAGTAGGGGTGAGGTTTAGGCAGTAGGGTTAGGCAGTAATGGGTGGGTAGGATTAGGCAGTAGGGAGAGAGTTAGGAATAGTCGGTAGAGTTAGGTACTAAGGGGAAGGTTTAGGCATTATGGTTAGCGTTAGACAGTGAGGGGGGGTAGGATTAGGCAGTAGGGTTAGGGTTAAGCAGTAGGGGGATGGTTAGGATTAGGCAGTAGAGTTAGGGTTAGACAGTAAGGGGGGGTTGGATTAGGCAGTAGGGTTAGACAGTGGGGGGGGGGGGTAGGATTAGGCAGTAGGGTTAGACAGTGAGGGGGGGATATGATTAGGAAGTAGGGTTAGGCTGTAGGGGGAGGGTTAGGATCAGGCAGTAGGGTTATACAGTGAGGGGGGAATATGATTAGGCAGTAGGGTTAGGGTTAGACAGTGAGGGGGGATATGATTAGGCAGTAGGGTTAGGCAGTAGGGTTAGGGTTAGACAGTGAGGGGGGATATGATTAGGCAGTAGGGTTAGGCAGTAGGGTTAGGCAGTAGGGAAGGGTTAGGATTAGGCAGTAGGGTTAGAGTTAGGGTTTAGAAAGTAGGAGGTGGGTTAGTGTTTCTGCACACTCATTGCTAGAAGTCATTATTACCAGACCGCCAGGCCCTGTTACTAAGGGAGACATGGTCACATTCAGGGAAGGGGCTTCTGAGCACCGGGCTGTGGGATGGGGGGACAATGTGTCCGTTAGCAGTTGCAACACAAATGAGCGTTGGCCTGGATATTTTGTATCCCCTCCCCCATCTCTCAGTGCCCCTGGCAGAACTAAAATTAGACCAGTCAACTAAAGAACGCTGGACTGTAGGGGAGATTTATCAAACTTAATAAAGATGAAATATGGAGGTGTTGCCCATAGCAACAAATCACATTATTTCTAACATTCATCTGGAACATTTTATAAAATGATAGCTACAGTCTGATTGGTTGTTAAATTATAGGATACACCTCCACTTGTCCTTTGTAGAAGTTTGGATAACTCTCCTCTTTTATTAAAGGGGTCTAACCAGAACTTTGCAGGCCCCATAGCAACATACCAAAGGGGCCCCTGTCCAATGTCGGACTGGGGCATGAAGGGCCCACCAGGGAATGCAGCTGTAAGGGCCCCTGATTAGGGGTGTGGCCAGCCATTAAAGAGTAAATAAACCATAGTAAATACTTCTATTGCATGTTTGCCAATGCACCAGATTACTTACATCAATGCAACGGACTAAAATACACACTAGTCCTGTGCAGTATAAGGTAACATGTGTAATGTATATTTCAAGTGCAAAAATTATCTCTTAAAATGATCCCTAAAAGAGGAGGTGGGGCCCCGAGGCAGATGGGCCAACTGGGAGTTTCCCCTGCTGGCCAGTTCAACCCTGCCCGTCCCAGTGCTTCTCTGCAGCAGTTATTAATATTCATTTTATGCCCCGTTAGTGCCCTATTTAAAATTATACCCATCATTGTTGCCCAGTGGCCAGTGTACCTGGTGTCACATTGTAGGGCTGCCAGTACACATTATGACATACATTGTCCCCAGTTCCTATTATACAGTACCACATAACAGCGCCTCCTTTCCATACTGTGCTATATTAGAGTGTCCCCAGTTCAAATTATGCAAACTTTATTGCCTTCATTTTATATAGTCCCACATTAAAGTGCCCCAGTTCTTATTACAGAAATGGTTGCCACCTTTCCCGGATTTCCAGGATTCTCCCAGATTTGGTGCAACCCTCAAGGAGGCTTTTCCACTCTCCCGGATTCCAGGATTGTCCCAGAATTCGGGTGTCTAAAAAAGCCTCCACACAGCCTCCCACTGTGGGATGGCGCTGTCGCTGCCCAGCCTGCTGGCAAGCGCCTCCAGCAGGGGTGTAACATCGATGAGCGGGGGGGGGGGGGGTGTTCTTGCCTAGAAAGGGAGGCTGTGTGCCGCATGCCGCCGCTGCGGCGCTGCCTGCTACGTAGTCATTTTATTACTACCTAATGCAGGACTGCCTACCCCCCGGAATGGCTGGGAAGGTCCCAGAAATCGGGTCCACCCCTCCGGGAAAGGGGGGGCAAGCCACCCGGAATGTGGACAGTCTCCTGTGAGCCCACATGGGAGCAAATTACGCAAATGACATCATTGTGGTCCCACCTCCCACCGTGCAATGCCTGAAATACCGAAATAGCACTGTGGGGGCGTGGCCCTGATCACGCCTTCACGCCCCACCCCTGATGATCCGCCCTGCCCCATCAGTGAACTGGTAGACAACTAAGGCATACTTCCACCAACTCCACAGAGCTGCAACACCCAAACCAATATCATATTGCATTTATATAAAATCGTTATAGTGCAAATTAAAATGACCAATATTTTTATGCAGTAATGCTGATAGGCACACACACACACAGCTCTCAGCATGCCACGTGGGACAATATGGGGGAGGATGTCACATTACAGATAGAGCTCCGAGGGATGTTTTAAAGCCTTTATGTAGATCAAAGTGTAAACTGTACTTCCGTTGTCAAAGTCTTCATTTTGCATGATATAAATTGCTATTATTACACCGACTTAATCCTGGCTCCAGGAAAATCGTTTTCAGCTGAGAGTGAGGAAAGGCAGATGTTTTAAAAATAACATCTTCCCTTCTTGTTGGAGATGAGCATGACAAATGAGGTGTATTAGCATTTGTAGAGGCAGCGCAATAGGCGAGCAGTCGTGCCAGAAGCCAGAATTCGCTCTCTTTGTATCCTGCATGCGGATCAGGTGCAATACACTGAGATAATGCAGATTTGTACAGGTAAAGGCCCTTATTCTGGTTCACTCTCAAAGGCAAATTCCTTCTCAAATGGACAAAACCATGTGCACTGCAGGTGGGGCAGATGTAACTTGTGCAGAGATAATTAGATTTGGGTAGGGTTTTACTTCAAAGTGAGATCTATATTGCAGTTTGAAAATAAAGCAGCCAGTATTTTCTCTGCACATAAACAAAATAACTCACCCAAATCTAAAGGCCCCCTTACATTTGTCCGAATTGTCATAAGGACAAGACGGACCCGATTGTCCCAGCAGCTCCCTGGGAGGGATCACATGCGATGGCACTTCAAGATTTATCACATGCAACTCCCGAGGAGCTGCAGGGACAATGGGAGCAGGGGACAGCAGCGGGGAAATGCCCGCGACCAGAGAGCGGGGGGGGGGGGGTGAGCGGGGAGTTGGGCAAGAAGCCGCTGAGCAGGGAGCAGGGGGGGGCGCGGCGCAGAGTATCAGGGAGCCGGGCAGGAGAAGATGATGCAGCAGCAGCGCGAGTGGCGCGAGCAGCAGAGCACTTCCAAAAAAAAAAAAAGCCCATACAAACGCATAGGAAGCCATTCATTGGCTGAGACCTCTCTCAGCCAATCAGCGATTCCTATGTGTTTGTACGGGCTTTTTTGGGGGGAAGTGCTCTGCTGCTTCTCTAGCCACTCGTGCTGCTGCTGCTGCGTCTTCTCCTGCCCGGCTCCCTGGTACTCTGCGCCGCCCCCCCCCTGCTCCCGCTGATGGCAGCGGCTTCTTGCCCGGCTCACTGCGCCTGATCCCTCTGCCCGGCTCTGGTAGGTCCCCCGTTGCAGGGGAGCACGGCTCCGGGCAGCACATAAGATTTAGCAAATCTTATGTGCAGCCCGTCCGACCTCCCGACTCCGATCCGATGCGCACGGGGCCGCGCATCAGGTCGGAGGGGATGTCTCCATATGCGATTTGGGACGATTTCACGGCCCGATTCATTCGAATCGGGCAAAATCGTGCCCAAATCGCATAATGTAAGGGGGCCTTAACTCTGTCCAAGGTCTCCGAATGCCTCACGCCCATCTCAGCCTGGATGACCCAACGCTTCCTGAAACTAAACATGGCTAAAACTGAACTTCTAATCTTCCATCCCCGAACATCCCCTCTTCTCCCACTATCTATATCAGCATTGGTGAAACCGAGATCACCTCCACCGACCAAACGCGCTGCCTCTGTGTCATCATTGACTCCTCCCTCTCTTTCACCCCCCACATCCGTGCTCTCTCACAGTCTTGCCGCTTTCACCTACGCAACATCTCACGCATCAGACCATTCCTCTCCACTGACGCGACCAAAATTCTCATTCACTCTCTTGTCATCTCCCGCCTTGACTACTGCAACATCCTTCTCTCTGGGCTACCTCTCACCCGCCTCGCACCTCTCCAATCCATTCTTAACGCTGCTGCTAGGCTCATCTTCCTCTCCCGCCGCTCTACCTCCGCCTCCCCCCTCTGTCTATCTCTTCACTGGCTCCCCATTCCTTTCCGAGTTCTCTTTAAACTCCTCACCACCACCTACAAGGCTCTCTCCTCCTCCGCCGCTCCTTACCTCTCTTCACTGATCTCTATCCACACATCCTCCCATCCTCTTCGCTCCATCGCTGACCGCCGACTGACCTCTCCCCTAATCACCTCCTCCCACTCCCGTGTCCAAGACTTCTCTCGCGCTGCCCCCCTGCACTGGAACAACCTCCCGCCACCCATCAGGGTTTCTGATTCCCTTACCTCCTTCAAGCGCTCCCTCAAAACACACTTTTTTCGACTAGCCTATCCCTCCTCATAACCTCTTTTGATCCTCCTATCCTGCCTCCGTTCCTACTTATCCTGTTGTTTTTCGTTCATCCACCCACCTATTTTTAGTATGTTAACTTTTATGAATAGGGCCCTCCTTCCCCACTTACTCACCCTACCTCTTTACCTCACCTGTCCTCCTGTCCTGTTCTCCTGTCAGTCTCCTCGAAATTTTGACACCTACTTCTGAACTGATGCTGATTTTATTTCTACCAGCTATACCCCTATTTATACTGTATTTTTCAACACACCCTGTACGTTACCTTGTCATTTGTTTTTTGTTTGCTATGTACGGCGCTGCGGACACTTTGCGGCGCCTTATAAATAAACGTACTACTACTACTCTCTCTGCACAATTTACATCTGCCCCACCTGCAGTGCACATGGTTTTGTCCATTTGAGAAGGAATTTGCCTTTGCGAGTGAACCAGAATAACAGCCCAAGTGTCATCATTTGCACTGAAGGACTGAGCTGCTGAGGGCAGCAGTCTGAGCAAACAGCAGTTATGGCAACCAGAGCCGAATTTAGACGTCATGGGGTCCTGAGCATTATATCAGTTTGGGGACCCCTCCCTCAATAATCCATAGCACTATATTTTCTGGCATTTATAGATCCCCCTAAAGCCCCTAATTGCACTGGCATTATCAGATCCCCCCTCCCCCTAATTATGTATTGCACAGTCCCATCATGCCGGCATCCCCTCCATTGCGTGCCCCCCCCCCCCCCTGCAATCAGCAATGTCAGATGGCACCAGAGGGGGTAGGGAAGATGCAGCCGGGGCCCCCAGCCCGAGGATGGTTGTTACTGCAAAAGAGGGTTTTCGCCGCCAGTGGCGTAACTATAAATTTTTCTCCCCCAAGCCAAAATAGTTTTGGGCGCCCCCTCCCCCCCCCATAATGCCTCTTACACTATATGTCACACGCCATAATGCCACTTACACTATATGCCACATGCCGTAATCCCACTTACACATTACACAACACAGCGCAATGCCCAGTACACATTATGCCAAACACCATAATGCCCAGGTTTCTCTCACATACAAGGGGCGATTCAATTAATGGTGATGGGCACAATGTGCCATTCATACTGCATCCAGAGACATGGTTACTTTGTTCTCACACCAAGGAGAATGAGGGTACCATAATGGGAAGCTGGAGAGGCGAGCGGGCGGGCTGTGTGTTCTGCACTGCTGCACCCTCCCTCCTTCAGAGTCAGCGGCCAGAGTTGTAGGGGTATAATCAGGGGGAGGAGTGAGAGATCCGAGCGCTTCCTCCGCGTCCCTGACTAATAATATCAGCTTTTTGGGCAGCAAATAATGACGCTTCTGACCCCGTGGAGCTGTCTCCTCCAAGCCACTGGGGGGGCTGCGGCATTATAGCTACGCCACTGTCCGCCGCCTACTTTTCTCTGCTGCCGTCCAGCGGCCCCTCTGATGGTCTACTGGCCGCCAATGGGCTACTGGGGCTGGTGCAGCTCTGGCGGTTCTCTGAGGACAAGCGGGTCCATGTGATGTCATGACGCGACGCTAGCTGGACCCGCAATGAGTCATGTTTATTAACAAGGGACACACTACATAAAATAATAAATATGCCCCAAAGTGATCACTTCTTATCACAAAACTTATAATTAACATATGTCCAATAATTGATTTTGTTTGTTTTTGCCAGCCACATAAAGTAACTGAGAAATTATAGCTATCGTGCTGTTGTTAAACTACATATTACAGCCTAGAACTAAACAGGAACTGACACATAGAACCGCCCGTAGACGCCCATCTTAAAAATTCATAACATGCGTGTCTATGGAGCCATGTAGCCGCCAATCAGGTGGGGAGCTTCCAGGGAGCCCACTCCTGATTGGCTGAGGGAATACCCTATGACTGACATCACAGGGAATTCCCTCAGTCTCAGGGAGGGGTTGCTTGTGTAAACAAGCAGCCCCTCAGTGTCTGTTTGGATTCGGGTGATCGGCATTCGGGTGTTCGGTTTATTATTTTTTAACCCATGGATTTGCTACATGGACCGAAGAGGATGCGATCTACCCCGGAGGGATTTGTGAGTATGAGTTATTTTCACAGGTACCCTATGGATTCTACATGGAGAATAGGACAGGTCTACGGGGGACCCTATAGGTTAGTATGTATGTGTGTATGTATGTGTGTGGTATGTATTAAAAGTTATACTTTATTACGGTATGTGTGTTTTATTTGGGTATTGGTTCTGTTGTGGAACTACAAGAACCAGCGGGCCCATTAATGCCCTGCATGATGGTACTGCCCAGAGGTGGTGGGGACAGTCCAGGCCAGGGGACTCCTAGAGGGGAGGACCTCTTTATTGGAGGGGAACCCTAATTTACCAGCCGCATTTTACATCGTATGGGTATGAATACTTGCATTCATACCCAGTCGGTCTTTGTAAATTTCCCCCATAGTATTATTTGGAAAACCAAAATGCAAATCAGTTTACAAAATGTCCTACCCTAATTAATTAATATTAATAATAACTGAAGTTTGTTTAAACAAAAAAACATTAGTAGATAGGTACTAGGTTGGGACTCTAGGCACCTGAATGCTGCAGCTACTTCCTGCACAGCAGGGGGTAGCAGTAGGGCGGTCAGATGCCACACAGCTCAAAGTCACACACTACCAGACTTAAGACTAAGTGGAATGGTGCTGCCTCACTCTCAGCTCCTGGTTGTCACAGAAATCCCAGCGACCGTGGTGGTGACTGTGAAATCCTGCGAGAGGCTGGCAGTGACTTCTATAGCACCTCAGCGGGCAACGCTGGCAACGACTGTGGTGGGGAAATTCTATGCTCCGATTTCAGTATCAGCAGTGTGCGCAATTCAGGGGTAAAGTATGGGAGCCCATAATGTGTGATGGCCTGGGACGATGGCACTTGTTGCCCCTCCATGGATCCGGCAATGACAGGCAGCTTTTGGTGTGATTCCCCTATTTGAATTGTTCGCTGCACTGTAGCCCCACCTCTGGATCCGTCAATGCTTCTAATGGTGAAGCTGAGCCCTATGCTGCTCTGTGTTGGTCACCCTGAGCCCGTGACATCATGACATCACAACTATAGTTACAGCCTAGACCCATGGGAGAGTAAACCAGTCTCTTAAAGCATTTGTCTGTGAAGTGGGCTGACCGGTGGCGGCTCCATGATACAATTTCCAGTGAATAGCATCACTGCAGCTTCACCCCTGCTGCATAATGCCACACATTGTGTCACTATACAGCTGAGGCATGACTGCAACAACAGACATGACCTCTGCAATCTTCCAAAAAGTACAGTATGCTTTAATTCACATGGGAGAAAAAGGGCGGCTACTTGTTAAATACAATGAGAACGTATCTAACATCGGCATGATCACAAACAGACAAATCTCTTACAATGTTGTTAGCGTTTGGTTTCATAGACATAGTTCCGTACAGTTCTTCCCCTCTCCGGACAGTTAGGTAATCCTCAAGATAGAAGACTGTTTGCTTCCAATGCGTATAAGGAGCGTCTGGGGCTGTAAAATAGAGCACACAATACAATAGATTACTGTGACAGAGAAAGATACTGGTTTTAGTATAGGCAGGGCAGCCGAGAGAGGGGGGGAGCGGGTACAAATTACCCGGGCCCAGGCTTGCTGGGGGGGCCCCGCAGGGGCCCTGGTCCGACCCCTCTCTTCCCCCTCCGTCCCTCCCGGGTAGCAACAGCAGCACACACTTCTACAGCATGTGCTGTGCATGTGTGCTGCTGCTGAGATTACAGTTTTTAGAGTTTTCTTTCACCCTCCTTAAAACATTTGGGGGCGTGGCCTAAGTGCGGGAGGTGCCCACACCTCCCACACTTAGGCCACGCCCCAAAATTTTTACCGGGGCCCGGAATTCCTCTCGGCTGCCCTGAGTATAGGTGTAGCCGTAACCTGCAGATCTTTTATGAACTCAACCAATAGAGTCTAACAATTCAATAGCATCAACCCTAAAGCGTGGGGAACACTGTCTAGGGCACTGGGGGGCTTGGAGGGTGATTCAAACCTGATTTTACGGCTGTGGAATCGCGCAGCATCAGATTATTAATACACTGCGCATTCGTACAACCCATAGTACGCATGAACGAATCCTTCTACTTTTTCTATTCGCACACCGTTCGCGAGGTGATGACAGGAAGTAGATGTCTTGGGGTGGTAACCGTGTCAGGGGAAACGAATGTCAGGGAAAATGTTAGGCATGCCTGAGCGGTTTGGGAGAAGGTGTGTGACCAGAGGCGGATTGGCCCACCGGGAAACCGGGCCATTTCCCGGTGGGCCGGTCCAGATTCCCCACTGGCAGGGCCGCCGTCGGTGTCTCCAAGGCTGGCATCATCCTAGATGCAAGCTGCCGCAGCCTGGTCACAAACAGCGGCATTGCCCAAAACAAATATGGCCACGGCATATATGCATATATTATATGCACGTATGCGGCGGCCATCTTTGTTTTGGGCTATACTGCACTGTTTGCTGTGACCAGGCTGCGGCCGCTGGTTGCTCTCGGGTGACGTCACCCCCGAGCGGACCGAAGTGCGGCGACGCGGCGGACGAGGTGATTGGTGCCCAGTGTAAAACTCATTCCATGGTGAGCCTGCTATGATGGGTTTTGGTATTTGCTCGGCTGTGAAGGGATGTGTATTCGCACAGCAGCACATTGATTTACAAGGCGGGATTTTAATCTAGCGGTGACTTAACTGAACGTTGACCGTGCAAATTTGTGGCCGTGCAATTGGATCTGAGTTATCCCCTTAGTCCTTGACATGGCTGTCAAAAATGGGTGTATCTAATGTGTTGAACTGAGGAATACACCAAGGGGGTTATTCTGGTTCACTCGCTCGGATGCGAGTTCGCATGTACTGTACTAATGCTGGCCACACATCAGACCAACTGTCATCCAACTAGTTGGTTGGATGGAATAAAAATATGGTACTGGATGGGAGCAAATGTCATTTGAAATTCAGTAATTGGGTCTGAAAATGTGGAAACGGACAAAACCTGCCACTCAAACAAAATAATGTAGTTGCATCTGTTTGATTTAATTAATTTCACTGAATGTTTTTGGCCATTTTCCTGGATTTGTGAAAAATTGCTTCTTGTCATTTGCTCCCATCCAGTACCATATTTTTATTCCATTCAACCAATTTGTTGGATGGTTGGATGAAAGTTGGTCGGATGTGTGGCCAGCATAAGCCTTGAAAAGTGAAAAAATAGACTGATAAACCGCCAGCCAATCAGCTCCTGCCTGTCATTTTTCAAACACAGCTTGTGACATGGCAGGTAGGAGCTGATTGGCTGGTGGCTTATCACTCGCAATTTCATCACTTTTCAAGCTTAGTATATCTGTCCCTCTGTGTGCTAAAGTCCAGTGGTTGGAAGGTATGGTTTATGTCTGCATTTGGTATGTGTTTACAAATGCATTCAATCTGCGCTCATTCCCATGGGTGTTTCCATAGGAAGGACACATCTGATGAGATATGCCTAACTCAAGAGTCATTTCATTTGCTCAATTATATTGCTCTCATCATTTATAAGTGCAAGTTACTTTAGCAATGTTACAAAGTCTGTGCTTTCCTCTCTATGCATTGAATAACGACAATGGGCGGTATTCAATGAGCCAGAATCGTTGGTCACAGTGATCCAGATTTAACATTCGCCTGCCAATCGCCGGTTTTTAGCTGTGAATCGCCATGCATGGGGATTCGTGGGGAGTCGCCAAGTCACCCTATTCAACGTGGCTGAGAATCGCCGGCCCTAACGGCGATTCTCAGCCATACCGGCGTTTCCCTATACAGCCGCATTAATGTAGTCAGTTGTTTAAAAAAATGCTGAGAAATGCAAGAAAAAAGCAAATTACCCTGGACAAACGCTTCCCATACAGCATACGGCAAACGCTGGGTAATCTGCTCAAAGGGCAAACGAAGGAGTGAGGTGGGGAGGAGAATCATGGGTAAGTGAGGTGCACCATGGGTAAGAACAGTGCTTTGTGGGAGAAAAAAAAAATACCTGAAGAAATTAAATATATATTTGTATAGCACTTCTACGACCATGACATCACACAAGGGCAGCAAATAATAATACATTAGACTTGCATAGTTAAATAGAACACTTAAAACCAATTATTTCACATGTTCCTATAAAAGTTCACCAGAAAAAGATGACGAGGGACACTCGGTGAGGAACGGCGATATGAAAGAAGAAAAAGGAATCGCCAACTTCTCATTGAATACACTTTTGGCGATTCCCCTCAACTACCGTCGATTCCCCATGTAAAATCCTATAGACAAAAAACGGCGATTTGTAGAGAATAACATTTGGCGATTGCTGCTTCATTCACCGGTCGTCATCGGCGATTTCAGCTCATTGAATAGGGTGATTCGCATTTGGGGCTCCAAAAATCACCGTCAGACACGATAAAAACACAGAATCGCCATAAAACTTGGCGATTCCGGCTCATTGAATACCGCCCATAGTGTTTCAGCTAGAAGGAGATGCAGGTGATGACAAAGTGTGTGTACATTGTAGGAACACCTGGCAGCCATAATGACAGCAGTCTGCACCTCTATAAACACTGTGACAGTTGGTAAATTGAACATCTGAAAACATTATGTGACCAGAATATCTTTAGAGAAGCATTTTGTATCACATTACTGAAATGCAGAGATTACCACCAACTCGTATGACAAAACAGAAGAGGTACAGAAGACCTGTTCGCTAGGCTGAGTATGTTCGCAGCCTAGTGAACAGGTTAACGCCACATGCGTCCGAATGCCCGTCCTCCCCGCTGCGCAAATCCCCTGCCTCTTTAGGGGGACGCCCAACTTGGTATGGGAACACCCATAAGACAATAGGAGTTCCCCTGCTTCCTTCCCCTCTCCAATGTTATTTGCTCCCGGGGTTTGCAAAGTGCATGCGCAAACCCCGACCACCAAATAGAAATGTATATTGTAGTCTATAAACAGATCAGGGATGATGGAGGTGTAAATTCTGCTCTGTGATTCGAATTGTAGATGGAACAACAATAATACTGAAGAACTCAGGTAGATGTATGAAGCAGTAATAAGGGAGGAGAACTGATAAAGGGGAAAATTTACTAAAGGAAATTTGTAAAAAAATAGGTGTATTTGTATCCAGAAATACACTTATTTTTGACATTTACTATCCCGAAAATACGGCAATTCGTAGTCGTATTGATGTGCTATCAATACGAATATGAATTGCCGTATTTTCGGGATAGTAAATGTCAAAAATAAGTGTATTTCTGGATACAAATACACCTTTTTTTTTTTTCAAATTTCCTTTAGTAAATTTCCCCCAAAGTGCCTGGTACTTTATCACCGGCCAATCAGCTCCTGACTGTTAAGTTACAGGCTCGGTTTAAAAAGGAGCTGATTGGCCGGTGATAAAGTACCAGGCACTTTATCACTTCTCCTCCCTTATCACTGCTTCATAAACCCAGAGAATGCAATGGTCAAGATTTTAAATGGGGTGTTTTCTGACTAATTGGTTTTGCTAAATAACAGTTAAGGCCCCCATACATTAGGCCGACTTGTCCTAGGGACAAGTCGGACCCAATTTACCTGCGAGCCGCCCGGCAGCTCCCCGGGAGGCTCACATACAATTTGGCACTTGATGTGCCATTTTTACATGGGATAAATCGCATGCGATTTATCCCATGTAAAAAAAACCCCGGGGAGCTGCAGGGCGGTGAGGAGTAGTGGGGGCGGGCAGCGGCAGTAGTGGGGGCGGGCAGCGGTGGTGGGGGCGGCCAGCGGCGGTAGTGGGGGCGGGCAGTGGCGGGGGGGGGGGGGGGGCGGTCAGCGGCAGCGGGCGGCGTTTGCGGTGAGCGCAGTGTACTTACACATAGCAGCAGCGGCGGCTATTATATTTTTAAAATACTTGTCAAATGACCGGCCGCTCTCTGATTGGCTGAGAGCTCTCCGGCCAATCAGAGAGCGGCCGGTCATTTGACAAGTATTTTAAAAATATAATAGCCGCCACTGCGCGTCCCGTCCCCGCCGCTGCTGCTATGTGTAAGTACACTGCGCTCACCGCACACGCCGCCCGTCCCCACCGCCGCTGCCCGCCCCCACCACCGCTGCCGCTGGCCCCCACCACCGCTGCCGCTGGCCGCCCCCACTACCGCCGCTGGCCGCCCCCACTGCTCCCCCGGTGTCTGCATGCATATGCCTGTCAGGTGGCAGGCATATGCATACAGGGAGGTCGGACGTGATCGTATGTATAGACCGTCCGACCTCCCTGATCCGGTCCGATGCGCACGGGACCGCGCATCGGATCAAATGTCACATACCTACGATTTTGGGCCGATTTCATCCGATTATCGGCACAAAGTGCCGAAATCGGATGAAATCGTCCCAAAATCGCATAGTGTATGGGGGCCTTTAGTGTTAATGTTGACCTATAAATCACCAAAGCTATGTTACTTTATGCCATGGTTGCCTACCCTCCCGGAATCGGGTCCCCCTCCCGGCCCTCCAGAAAGGTAGGCAATCCTCCCGGAATTGTGCCCATCCTCTGTGGGACCAAATGACGCATAGAGCGTCCAATGTGCAATGCCTGAAATACTGGCATTGCACAGCAGGGGGCCTGGCTACAAGGATGCAATCGCGCTGGCCATGCTCCCAAACGCATCATACCTTTCTAGCGTTGCCTCGTCCCACCCCTTTCCTACCCCGTCAGCTGCCTCGGCCCTCTGCCTCAAAAGAACTTGCCCAAAGGTAGAAAACCCTGCATTATGTTATGAATAATATTTTAAGGAATAAATTATGCTGAAAGAATGTCAACAGGTCACAATGAGTCTTTATTAATAACATTTGGGGGTTTACAGACTTCTACCATTTTGCAAAGATAACCTTATTTCCATATACAATTGGATTCTTGGCTACTGCACAGATGTTTGTCTGGCAGAACATTTCCAAAATATGTTATCCTGCTCTAGAGGGGTTATTCAGACCTGTTATCAATTAGTCACTGCCCTAACAGAGTAAAAACCCTGTTGCAATTCACCCACCATTACATGATTGTCCCAGTCTGTGCAGTATCCCTGGATCTACTCTTCCTGTGGGATAGAATCCGGCTGATCGAGTCCGGAGCTGATGTCACACACCCTCCCGGACACTCGCAATGGCTGGGTTATGGCCACAAACGCCAGCTTCCTGTCAATCAACTTGCATAAGGCCAGCAATCGGAAACTTTGCTGGACTTTGTCCTTGCGCATGCGTGCTACAATCTGTATGCATGCACAACTGTTTGATAATCAGACAGCTTGCTAATTCACACAACAGCGATCAAGTCTGAATAACCCCAAAGGGTTATGCGAAAGTTGCGCTATATTTTAAAAAATACTGTGTGTCAAAGCAAAAGCTCCTCTGCTGCCCTAAAAATAATGGTCCAGATATATGCTAAGGAATAGGCAGGTTGATAGTGAATCTGGGCATAAAGAAACCAATTTCCAGCTATGAAAGCAGGACAATCTGCTGCGAGCGGCTTATCATACGCAATCCCTGCTGAATATGGTCCAAAGTTCATTTTAAGCAGTTTTAGCGATAGAGTATGGTTTACTTCAGCTTCAGAGGGGTGTCCGCCATATCTGCATTTAATATATTCACTGCCTGCTCGTTGAACATGAAAAGGCACCGTACTAAATAATTCAGATAGCGGATTATCCCATAGCAGTATATAAATGTACGATACAAATGTATTCTACTGGGAGTGTTGGCTTTGATCTGTGGCCTTATTATGACTTGGATCTAAATCCAAACATTTGTATTTCAACGAAATCATCCGCTTTCTTTGGTGTTTGATCTGAGCCCAAAAAAAATGATATGCAGTATTTATTTAAATGTATTTTTCCATTTTTTTCTTCTTTTACTTATGATTGTATTACAAATGGGAGCTCCACCAAAAAAAAAAAAAAAATATATATATATATATATATATATATGGCAGTTGTGTGCCGGCACTCTGGTCCTGAAGTGGTCTCTGTGCCCGGTGCCCTCGCCTACTGGATTTACTTGTAAAAAAGTAACCTTGTATACGGTGCGGGGGGGGGGACGCGGCACTCGGGACTTCAGTAAACAAAGTCAACACGTAGCCAGTTGCATTGGTTGACGTTTCAGTCTTTTTTCAAAACAGCTTACACGTATATGTAGTCACACGAATTCACCAATAATAATAAATATGTAGAGCCCTTGGTAATTAAATTAAACAGGACAACTAGTATCCATATCTTTTGTTTATTATAATGTTGCGCCCCAATAAAGTCATCAAAATATAGATCTATGTAGGTTATACCATAGCACTGAAGTCTAATTATCCAGATACACGTCCAGGCATTCGGCGCTGCATTCCACTGAGAGGTGAATGGGACGTATGCCGTGACCTGGGTTACGAGTCCGGTACACTTACGGGCAAGATGGTGGTGCGTTCCACGGCGGCTCCAGTGGAACGCACGCTGCTATTCTGGAGTTTATCTCCATAAGAACATTTAATTTAGATACAAATAGTATGTACCTAACAAATTCGGGACATATACCCAATCGTGGATAAATTGGGATATCGTAAAACATGCGGAGAACCTGTTAAACCCGTAGAATAGACTATATATACAACGCAATGCATTATGGGGCGTTCAAGTTATTTACATGAATACACATATATTCACTAAATTTAGGATTATCACAGTTGATTTATTTAAATTCAAATAATAATAGAATCACAACAGGCTAAAAGGTTTATATAAAGAAATGATCCTGTAGTAGCCATGTCAGTGTTTTGCATGTGCCATATAATCCTGGGGCTGCTGCGAATCGCGGGGGGGGTGCCACGAATCGCGCAAGGGGGGATCGTGGGGGGGGGCTCTTTTTGCCGCAAATCACGGGGAGGGGGGGTCGCGGGGGGGGGGGGGTCTTTTTGCCATGAATCGCTGGAGGGGGCACGGGGGAGGGGGGTGTTTTAGCCGCGAGTCGCGCGCGGGGGGGTTGCCACGAATCGCGCGGGGGTGTGTGTTTTTGACGCAAATCGCGGGAGGGGGCCGCGGGGGTGCTCATCTGGTGGCTGTGGAGTAGCAGTGCTGGGCAGCATGGGAAGGCAGAGGGTGTCTGGCATGGGGGGGGGGTTTGGGGGTGTTGAGGGGGGGGTCGCAGGGGAGGGAGGGGTTTTGCTGCGAGTCGCGGGAGGGGGGGTCGCGTGGGGTTTTTTTTGCCGCGAATCGCGCGGGGGGTGTGTGTGTGTGTGTTTTTTGACGCAAATCGCGGGAGGGGGCCGCGGGGGGGGTGCGGCGGGGGGTGCTCACCTGGTGGCTGTGGAGTAGCAGTGCTGGGCAGCATGGGATGGCAGAGGGTGTCTGGCACTGTCTGTGGGCTCACTGGGCTGGTTCTCTGTCATGTGAGTCAGTCATGTGAGTCAGAGGCTCCACCCAGCATTATACACACACTCACACACTTTGAGTGACAGATGTAGCCAAATATATAAGATATATATATATATATATGGTACTTATATGTAGCTTTGGCTACGTTGTCAGCGTAGCCATTACCGGGTGCCCGGCTAATAGGTGCGGGCGTGGTGAGGGTAGGTGCGGCGGAGGGGGTATTTGGCGGCCGCCCTGCTGTTACTTACGGGCATGGCGCTCGGCAGGGCGGTCGTCAACGGTGGTGTGGGGTGAAGGGCTGCACGGCAGGGGCTGGCGGCGGTGCGGGGAAGGGCATAATGGCGGCGGAGGGGGAGATCCCAGCAGCCGCTGGGGGAGCATCACTTGGTTTTCCTGCTCCCTCAGTGATACTAGCATAGTAAGCAGCAACTGTCATGGCGGTCGCGATGCAGGGATCCGAGTACCGGAGACAGTGGGGACAGCTGGATGGTAAGTATAATGACACACACTAGACACACACACAACACCCACTAACAGGATCAAATGCCCACTATACACGTCATACCCCCAGTGTCCACGTGGGCGTGGAGTTAATTTTAGAAAGCGTGGCGAGCGCATCGAACCACCGAGCCCGAAGCGTGGCGAGCCTCGCGTGGGGACGTGTATCTGCATCCCCTCACGGGATGCAGATACGCACAGTATAGCACAGTAGACTCTCACCGAGTGCGTTGGCGAGGAGGAAAGAGGGTTGATCACAGCGGACCTGACACCGGGTGCAAACTTTCAGGGACGCCTGTATTTGTCAACTTGCTTATTTGTCTACACTTGTGTTGTGGACCAACACACTCGGTGAGTCTACTGTGCTATACCCTTAATTTTATGATGTTATTTTAATTAAAAAAAACGGTATCACACTATACCAGTGTTTTTTCATATATATCTACTGGACAAGTCTAAGCCTTTATGGTGACGTTACCGCCCCTTGATGATGCGCTAATTGTCTACCTTAAAAAAGTAGATCACCTTGAAGGGTACGAGTCCAGTCAAATTTAAAACTCTGGAAATAGTGTTTTATCAGTTTGTTAAAGTGTACTACACTATTGTGTTCTCTTTTCTTTCTCTTTTGGGTTCAATTGAGAAAAAAACAGGAAAAGAGAATTTGGCCTGCGCCCAGGAATTGTCAGTATTCTTTCTTGTTTCTATATTGTCTTCGTTTGATTGGTGTTTCATACAACTAAATCAATTTCATAGGCAGCGGTAGGCGCAAGGGTCTCCCTCATACACTTTGTTTTGCCGAAATCCATAAAATCAAATCAATTTCATGTGGTAGATCAGCTACCTTGAACAAAGTTGAAAAATAGTCACAGATAAAGTTCCCCTCTTTCGAATAGGGTATCCGTCACTGGATAAAAGGGTAATTCTCCAAAATGCCTGCAGACTAACATAATAGATTTCAGATGCTGCAGCACTTCTCTGCTTTTTTATAAATTGGTCTAATTAGTCCATTGAGGGGATTGTGGGTCTGACCCACATATAGAATGTGAATGCATGCCACATATAGAATAAATGCATGCCACATATTATTTTAGTCTTAAGTGTCCTGGGCTCTGTAAACCTTAACCCGACCTTGGTGGTTATTCAGCTTTATATATATATATATATATATATATAGCAGACCAGGAACACTGCGTGCACTCCCACGGACTCCCATAAATAAAGCTCAGACACAGGGATGAAGTGCTGACGTTTCGGGATTTAATTCCCGTTTTCAAAGCAAACAATCGGTGTATATATATATACACACCTTCTATATACCACATGCATTGAAGGACTAGATGCATGGAATGGAGGACAAAATAACAATTATTAATAGCAAATCATGTTAACACTAAGTCAGTTTTGGCACATACCAGTTTTCGACAGCTTTGGATCACAAATTTAGATTACAGCAGATTTTCTGCACTATTTTTATCCAGGCTGAAACATGTGACATTATTTGAAATGTTAATTCATTTCACAGCAGTTACTGATGAGCAATGAACATCTAATTCGTTTATAGAAAACACGCTTTAATGTTTTTTAATTTATTTATTTTTAATAACAGATGTTTTTCAATTAGCACCTGGAATGTTGAAACAGTTGCTTTCAATGTACCCCATAAATAATTGGAGTTTTCAGATCAAAACCAATTGAAGATAATGAAGCCTTTGCATCGTCAGTGTATACCGCAATTGGAAGAGCAGAATTGGCGCCCACTGTGTAGCGTTATTTAAGGTGAGAGGCGGGAGTCCGGGGGCACTCTACTATGTGGCGCAGTAGACTCTGGAAACACATTGCTTGCTCTGGTGAGAAAGCTCTACCACGCACGCCTGAATCAACAGAATGAAAGGTGATCGCTATGAGATCTTCAATCCGCAGTAATGAAGCGATATAATAAATGATACCCTGAATTGTATAAAAAGCCTGTATCAATATTATAAGCAATTAATAACAAACCAGCTACATTAAGCAATCTGTTACTGATGTATGTTGACCACAGGAAGGTCAATATTCATTCGGTCAACCACTGAAGGTTGACACCCTCAAAAGGTCAACATGGGCTTAGGTTGACAGAGCCATTAGATGGACATGGGGCAGGGTTGCCTACCCTCCCGGAATGGCCGGGAAGGTCCCGTAAATCGTGTCCCCCTCTCGGCCCCCCGGAAAGGGAGGCAACCCTCACGCGGACACCCCCACCCGACGGGGGTCCCCGGGTTAAATGACGCGATCGTGGCTTTTTAGCCCCGCCCCCTGACGTGCAATGCCTGAAATACAAGTGTAGCATTGCAGGGGGCGGGGCTAAAATTATGAGATCACTACGGGCACGCCCCTAGTAGGACAGCCAGCCCTGTGGCTCCACCCCTGAACCGCCCCCTTTCCCCTCCCGGAGATGGCCCCGCCCCCCGCTTTACTGAGCTGGCTGCCCTCTCCCGGAGAGGGCAGCCAAAAAGTCGGCAACTATGACATGGGGAAGGTCAACAGTCAAAATGTTGACCTTCCTGTGGTCGATCCAATGATACACACCAGTATGGGGACAATGCAGAATAACTGAGTAGCTCCAAGCATTAAACCCAGAGATTTCCCAGCACTGTATGAACTCGGGGAGAGCAGCGGCTGCACTGACCAGGTGACGGCTAGGTCCGGACCGACACAGCTTCACATTACCTTCCCCTCCCCCGCAGTCCTACCCGGTAGCTAGGATACGACTTCTCAGGTCGAATCTGACTGACCAATTAACATCATCTGGATGCAATCAACTAATGATTAATATCTGGATGCAACTGACGGAACACCGCAGTCTGCAGCAGAAACCAACACCAGCCATTTACATACCTCCCATCATGACCCTTTCCAGGAGGGACACAATGCTCTGTTTCTGGACTTCCCTCTTAATGTATGATTGCCATCACCTGTGTTAAACAGGTTAATTGATAAGAAAGGTGCTTCAACACAGGTGATGGCAATCACACATTAAGAGGGAAGTGCAGGAGCAGAGCAATGTGTCCCTCCTCGTTAGGAGATATGCATTTATGTATTTAAATACTTTGATGGACACATAAACTTTTATACTTTTCCAAATAGTAAGACGGATAGCTGCTCGTTATTAATACTAACGAGCCACCACCTGCATGTTTGAACTTAGCATTTTTTACAAATCCCCAACTCCATTTTTATATATCCTATTATTGTTTTAGTTTGAATCTTGCCTCAATACTTTTAAACAACTACAGTAGATATTCTTTCAACCAGCAGCCAACTAGTAGTGTTTAACATTTGTCATTCCCTCCTAATCACAACAACCAGGACCATTCACATACGGGCAACATTCACGGAATGTAACAATACACTGTTTCATTTTGAAAGTTATAGAAACAAGTGACAGATTGTTTGTATTTAAATTGTGTTTATTTTGTATCAACAACACACCGCTTGATTACGATCACTCTGCACCACTACAGCACATCAGTGATCGGGTACTGAGTGCTGTTTCCCACAACAAACCATTTTTGTATTATACGTCATACCTCCCAACATTACCCTCTCCAGGTATTACATTAGGAGGGAAGTCCAGGAGCAGAGCATTGTTTCCCTCCTGAAGAGGGTCATGTTGGGAGGCATGTTATACTTGGCAGCTAATGATGCTTTCACATCGCAAAATGAAGGTTCGAACCTGCATTTTGGGATGTTCACATCCCCACAGCGAACTGGCATTGCCGGTTTGCTGATGTCATCCGGGGGCGCAGCGGGGAGTCAGCGCGTCATCTGGGGCAGGGGAGGAGACAGAGCTTAGAGCTGGCACTGCTCTAAGCGCAACATAGTGTCACAACATGTAGTTTAAGGGACAGAGTGGAAATGCTGCACGTGCCCAGTGGTAGCAACTTCTTCTGTTAAGTTTTCTGTATATGGATCTAAGCCCTTAGTCCAGGGGTGGGGAACCTCAGGTCCGGGGGCCGTATGCGGCCCCCGTAGCTGGTCTGAGTGGCCTGCCCACCCGCCTGGTGGCTTTGACGGGAGTCAAGTACAGGGGAATTCAGGCGAGAGGTCGGTAGTTCTCGCAAGATTCCTCTTAATCAGCAACCGGCGGATCGTGGGACGGCTGCAGCAGGACAATTTGTAAGAGAAATTTTTACATATGGCCCCCGAAGGATTTTTTCCCCATACAAACGGCCCTTGGCACAAATAAGGTTCCCCACCCCTGCCTTAGTCAGTGCACTGGACCAAAGAGTAGCTGCCAAGAAGAGGAGACAGGTGCCTTATCATGAGGAGGTAGAATGTGTTTACAATGTGACTCCTATAGGCTCTATTATGAACATGTAGTTATATATTATGGCATGTTTAACCTTTTCCTGACCATTTATGTTATTTATATTAAAAATGATTGATACAGCCTTTACTATATACATCTATAGTTTTGCATTTGGTAACCCTCCTCTAGAAATGCATTTATGATGTTGCCCCTGGAGATGGTGGCGTTGATAAGGCATAAGGGAAAAACCATGTATTGCTAGATTGTCACATGATGAAATTCACTAATGTATAGATAAAATTGCATCTCAAAATATATCTGCAAATGTTTTAATAAGGGCCTCTTATACATGACCAGGAAATGGCTATAACTGGACAAGGTCAAGGTTGTTATAGATAGAGGTCGAAATCTGCAAAGACACAAGTCAACCATGCAAGTCATGTGGTGAATTGCGTCACCGTAGCCCCACCTCCGTAGCTGGTAATTTAGGCATTGTAGAATCCTGTACCGACCTAGTTGTACCCTCCCAATGTAAGCTGTGTTTGAAAAATGACAGTTAGGGGCTGATTGGCTGCTGCATTATTACCGACAACTTTATCAGTTCATCAGGCTTAATAAATCTGCCCCTATATAACACAAGCCTGGGCAATTTAACAGTGTTTGGCCTCCTCCAGGCCAAAAGTTGCCTGCACTCCCCTGATTAGATGTGTTTGCTTTTATCCGCACACTAACAGCAGAAATGCATCTGGTACTTGTGAGTTATCCGGGCGTCCGATTTTAAAATTGTATGCCTTAAGTTAAGGCATACAATCAGATGCGATGCGATACGATATCGCATCGCATCGCATCGCATGCGACCATCGGATGCGATGACCCGATTTTTCCATAGGAATCAATGTTAAAATGGACTGAGTCCATTTTAACATGGAATTCAATGGAAAAAAGGGGTCCTTTTCATACCCCTACTATCCAAGTGGGCATGGAGTTGGATATAAACCTGTGGCGAGCGTAGCGAGCCACCGAGCCCGAAGCGTGGCGAGCGAAGCGAGCCCCGCGAGGGGACGGTATTCCGTGTCCCCTCGCGGGGCTCGCTACGCTCGCCACGCTTCGGGCTCGGTGGCTCGCTACGCTCGCCACAGGTTTATATCCAACTCCATGCCCACTTGGATAGTAGGGGTATGAAAAGGACCCCTTTTTCCCATTGAATTCCATGTTAAAATGGACTCAGTCCATTTTAACATTGATTCCTATGGAAAAATTGGGTCATCGCATCGCATCGCATCCGATGGTCGCATGCGATGCGATGCGATGTCCCGATCCGACCCGATTTTAAAATCGGACGCCCGGATAACTCACAAGTACCATGCATCTTTTAAGAGATGGCATAAGACAAATAGCATTTCAGATCCATGCCATTTAATTACTGCTGCTCAATAGCTTAATATCCACAACATTTCAAATTGATCTTTGAACATGAAATGACCAGTGTTGGACTCTTGAATGCTGCACTTATTCTTGCTATTTAATTAAATTCCGATTGCTGATTAATTTGAAGCTTGTAGTAGCTAATTACCATTGCTGCAATTCAATGCTACAATTCAGTCCAGCCAAGTGTGTGAATTCAGATAAGCAGTCATGTGGTGTAATTGTCCTGGCCTTTGCGCTAATGTTATGTAAACAATGAAAACGCAGCGTGGCTTTTAAAAGATTTCAGTATTTGTATCTAATAAACACTCCTCCCCCCAACTAGCACAACGGCAAGGTTTCCTAATTAGGATTTAGCATTCAATTTTCAGGCTATGAGCTCTGGAGCGTCAAACAGCAAGCAGGTGAAGGGTTGAGCTCATCCTGAACACAGGGGCGGGGGGGCCC
Source organism: Crinia signifera (assembly GCF_055691185.1). Lineage (NCBI taxonomy): Eukaryota > Metazoa > Chordata > Amphibia > Anura > Myobatrachidae > Crinia > Crinia signifera. The sequence continues at coordinate 41,529,010 of NC_139220.1, forward strand.
GGATGAAGGGACACAGAGCACTTTACTGAACATTTAAAACATTTAAAACATTTTAATTGAAGCTTTATAAAGGACACAGTGGTCAAAGACATGAACCTTGCAGCTAAGATGGTTACCACTCTAAAGTTTTGGGCAAGAAGAAATACTGTCCCTTACCTCCTAACATGCTCCTGGACTTGCCATCACCTGTATTGAAACACCTTTCTCATCAATTAACCTGTTCAACACAGGTGATGGCAATCATACATGAGAGGAAAGTCCAGGAGCAGAGCATTGTGTCCCTCCTGCAGAGGGTAATGTTGGGAGGTATGCTGTCCCTATGCACCCAGTATTAAATGAATATATTACAGGGTTGCCTACCTGACCCTCTCCTTCAGAGAGAAAATGCTCTGTTCCTGGACTTCCCTGGTAATGTATGATTGCCATCACCTGTGGTGAAACACCTTTCTTATCAATTGCCTAGCTCCCCACAGGTGATGGCAATCATACATTACCGGGGGAGTCCAGGAACAGAACATTGTCTTCCTCATGGAGAGGGTCAGGTAGGAAATCCCGATCTATTATATATAGATCAGGGATGCCTACTTTTAAGGTCTCCTCTCCGGGAGAAGCCTGGAGAGTAGACTGACAGCAGCACTTCTGGGGGCGGGGCCTGATGTAGACGTCATCAAGCCTCGCCTCAGTAATGCAAATCCCGCAATTCAAGGAGGGGACGGGACTAAAATGGCATGATTTGCATGTTTAGTCCCACCTTTGCCACCAGAAAAGCCGTGATTCGCGGTAATTTAAATGCTGCCACCAGGGAGATGCGGGAATCTCGCGGTATTCCCGCCAAGGTTTGCCTACCTTTCTGGGAGGCCGGGAGGGGGACCGATTTTCGGGAGCAACCCTGATATAGATAAATAAATAGATATAGCTAATATTAAACATAGTTCTATGTTAAAATAACCACATGTTATATTTAATGGTTGACATTTCTGCGAGCAGTAAGATATAAAGGGTTATATTTAATAATAAGTGATTTTCTTGTTTTCACTTGTTACTACTATTAAATGGTGCTACAACCAGTTAGCTGTTATTGCAGCATTCAGCAATGTGACCCGGGAATTTGCCAGGTCTAGCAAGCTGTCAAATTCCTGGGTATCAGATCCATCATCCTGTTAGAAGCAGGGTTGTGAACCTGGTGCTTAGAGGCCGATTCAGACCAGTTCGTTTGGGTCCGAATTCTTCCCGGTCCCTGATGTTCAGGGTTTGCGCGTACACGAATATGCAAATTCGCCAACCCCGGGAGCGAACGGCTTCGGCGAATTTCACACTCGGCGGGCCGTTCGGTCAGAGGGGGGCGGGCAGGGGGCGGCAGCAGAACGCCCAGTGTTGGTGGGTGTTCCCCTGCAGATGCAAGCATGGCAATGCTTGCTTGGGGCAAGTGACCGATGTCACATGACGTCAGCACCGGTACTGAATTCCGGGATCTGCGGCCATAATAACAGTTAGTCCAGACAGACTTTTTTTAGCAAACAACAGAAAATCATTCAATGGTGAGCAACCATCAAATTATTTTTCGGGCGTGCGGCCCCATGTGAGGGGATGTGTTAGTGTACAGATCCCCTCGAATGCTACCGAGAGGATTTGCGTGACAGGTGGAGGGGCATTCGGCCAGGCGACGTTTACCTGTTTGCTAGGCTGCAGTTACACGCAGCCTAGCGCGCAGGTCTGAATCAGGCCCTTAGTCTCGGCTTGTTTCCTTTTTTGCATATGCCAAAATCCTGGGTTGATGCGCATTCATGTTATATAACAGAAACTCTCTTCCTGGAGAAGTGGTGTCGGCAGACACTATAAATACGTTTAAAATAAGGTTGGATAAACATTTATTGGTTAAAAACATCCACATGTACGAATAAGTAACAATCTGTCTTTAAAATAAGTAACAATCTGAGATCGTTGATTCATACACAGAGGGAACACTTATAGTGGGAGGAGATTTGAACTGGGCACTAGATCCCCTCATGGACTCCTCCTCAGGTGCCACACGCTCATCTTTTAGGGAAGCTCACGGTTTCAGGTCCCTTCTCCAGGAGTTTCAGCTGGTTAACCCTTGGAGGATCCTCCACCCAGCTGAAAAAGATTATACTTTTTACTCAACCCCCCATAGGTCCTACTCCCGAATTGATTATTTCCTAATTAAAAATTCTAGCCTTGAGTCCCTACTAGACGCCTCCTTGGGACATATCACTACCTCAGATCATGCCCCCGTAACCTTGGTAATCAAGAGGAATCCCAACCATCACCGCAGCTGGAGGTGGTCACTTAATGAACAATTGTTAAAAGACACTAATAGCCGCACTAAACTAGAGGAAGCGATTGACCAATATATAGAGACGAATAACACAGACGGGGTATCAGCTGTCTCTATTTGGGAAGCCCACAAATGCGTCATTAGAGGCAAGTGTATCCAACTTGGTACAATCCTTAAGAGACAGAGAGCTGAGTGCAGGGACTCCCTGCTAGCCAAGATTAGCACTCTTGAACGCTCCCATAAGGACACGTTGAATCCAGACACATACTTAGAGCTTCAAAAGGCAAGAGAATCCCTAAAAGCTATGCTATCAGAAGGGACAAAAAGATGTTTAGCCGTTGCAGACATAAATATTATCAATGGGGCAATAAGCCTGTGAAGATGCTCGCGAAAGCTCTAAGAACTCAGAGGGCACAGAAACTTAAAGATCACTCAGGTGCCACCAAACACTATGACACAGAGATCACGGGTATATTCCAAGACTATTACTCAAAACTTTACAACCTCGCACAGAACAGGGCAGCTTCAGTAGGGACTAGAAGACAGACTAATATCCGCTCTTAACTCAATGAAATAAAATTCCCTTCAATAAAGGAAGAAGCTATTGAAACACTAGAATCCCCTTTATTGCACAAGAAATCAATGAGGCTATTAAAAGCTCTCCCAACAGCAAAAGCCCCGGCCCAGATGGGTTCCCCATCACGTATTATAACGCATTCATAGGTAAACTGACCCCCCTGTTGCTTAATGCATGCAATGCTGTGTCAGAGAAAACACAGTTCTCTACCCAGTCGTTGGAAGCACACATAACAGTAATACCTAAAGAGGGCAAAGACCCTAGCCTTCCCGAAAGTTACAGGCCGATTTCCCTCTTGAACGTAGACATTAAATGATATGCAAAACTAATGGCCAACCTTCTTAAACGGATACTACCATCCTTAGTCCACCCGGATCAGGTCGGTTTTGTTCCAGGGAGAGAAGCCAGAGACAATACCACCAAAGTATTAGATTTAATTGCACATGCATACACCACTAAGGATCACTTGGTACTCATCTCAACAGATGCAGAAAAGGCTTTTGACCGGGTGGACTGGGATTTCATGTCTGCGGTGCTTGAGAGAATAGGCCTGAAAGAATGCTTTCTAAACAAGATTCTGGCATTATACAGGTCGCCTTCTGCTCAGGTTCGGGTCAACGGGGTTCTATCGGAGGTTGTTCACATATCGAATGGCACACGCCAGGGGTGCCCTCTGTCCCCCCTGATTTTTGTGTTTTGTATGGAAGCATTGGCAAGAGCAATTAGAGCTAACCCTAACATTTCGGGCCTAGCAGTGGGTGACCAAAATCATCGTCTCTCACTATTTGCAGACGACCTACTATAATTGATGTTATGGGTCTAATTAGAGCCATAACATCAATTATAGTCCTCTCCTTTTCCCATATTGACGTATTCGATACAATAAGCATTATAACACCAATCCACCCAGCGCTCTTTAAAACAACCCCATCATTCAAAACTTATAGGAGCAGCTCCCCACATCAAGAGCGGAAACCAAACAACTCGCCCAGACGACCTACTAGCCATCGTCACAGACCAAGTAAACTCCCTCCCTAACCTTATGGAGGAATTTGACCGATTTAGCAGGTTATCAAACTTTAAAATTAACTATACTAAATCCATAGCGCTCAATATCACCGCCCCCGAACACACGATAGCGGCACTTAAAACCTCTCTCCCCTTACGTTGGCACCCTTCCCATTTGAAGTACCTGGGTTTAAAGATTCCAAATCAATTAACTAAACTAAATGCATTAAATTACCGCCCTCTTCTGGGAAAAATTAAATCAGACCTTAACCTATGGTCATTAAAAAAATTATCTTGGATGGGAAGGGTAAACGTTATAAAAATGAATATAATACCCAGATTACTCTACCTATTCCAAACGCTCCCAATACGATTACCTTCCAAATATCTTCTGACAGCCCATAAGGTGATCCGAGATTTTGTCTGGAATGGTAAAAGACCCAGATTTAAACACCAGATACTATTTGGACGGAAAGCACAGGGAGGAAGGCAGCTTCCAATGGTCTCGACCTACTACCAAGCCGCGATTCTCAATAGAATTGTTGAGTGGTACAGGAACTCCCCAGAGAAACAAATTGAATCCATTTCCTCTAAAATACATTTAACCACACCTCCGTGGTGCCAAAAATTTCCACTCCCCACACACCCAACAGTTGGCCCCACTCTCATGATGTAGAACAAACTGAGGTCCAAACCTAATATATCCTCGAAAATATCACCACTAACACCAACCATAAGGAACCCACTTTTTGAACCCAGTAACAACGAAAAAATGTCATCCAAATGGACAGCCCTGGGACTTGATAGACTGGGCAAATGGCACTCAGATGGGATTATTAAACCATTCAACACACTGATGAATGACTTCGGGTTAGGCAAAAAAGAACATTGGTTTTACTTGCAGACTCGCCACTTTGCCTCTTCCCTTAATGACTCGAAAAACCTAAACAGACCACTAACGCTTATGGAATCAATGTGTACAACTGACTACCCACCACAGCACACCATATCCAACTTATACCAGGTCCTTTTGTCTAGCCACCTACCAGCCAGGTCAAAGTTCCAAGACGATTGGGACAGAGACATGGCGGGTAAAGGAATCAAGCTGAATTGGAAAAAAGTTTTTCTATATAAAAAACGCTTGTTCATCTAGCTTAGAGGTCATAGAAACACAGTATAAACTAATGACAAGGTGGTACCGCTGCCCAGACATTGTACACAAATATTTTCCTAGTGTTTCCTCCACATGCTGGAGATGTAATGGGGAGAGGGGGACACTGCTCCATATCTGGTGGGACTGCCCATTACTTAGACCCTTCTGGGATGGTGTAATAGAGAGATCTTCTGAGATCTTAGGCTTTCAGGTCCCAAAAGACCCTAGTTTTTGGCTCTTCTCACACTCAAACATTCCATTGTCCAAATATAAGAAATCTCTCCTTCGTCACATGAATAATGCAGCTAGAGCGGTAATCCCGGTCAGGTGGCGCTACAGTACCCCGTGCCGTGATCCTTGCTGTGATTCGGATAAGTCCTTACCTTTTGTTCCTTGATTATATTTCATCCTGTCAGCATTGTTGCTTGTATCTCATATCATTATATTCCATCTTGTCAGCATTGTTGCTTGTATCCCATATTACTATATTCCATCTTGTCAGCATTGTTGCTTGTATCTCATATTATTATATGTCATATTATTATATTCACCGTCGATACGAGACTGGTGCCAGAGACTTGACTTCTATATGAATATGGATTATATCTTTCTATCCTCTCCAGAAAAACAACCGGATTTCACTGCCCGGTGGTTTAGCTGGTTGGAATTTAAACTTAGTCCCACATACAGAGACCTAATGTTATGGTCCGGGAACTCTCTTGCCACCCCTACCTCCGTTGCCTCCAACCGGAATTGGCGGACGTGTGCAGAGGGCTAAGCTTCACCAATAATAGCCGCGTTCGTGAGAGCCCGTTAGTCAGGCTCCCACCTCGATGCCACCTGGTCTTACGTAGGGACAACACGACCGCCAAGGCTAGTGGAGTGCAAGGGTACAACTATCTAAACCCACAGAAGGCAAGGAGGCCCCGGATACCCACGGGGTAGCCACGCAAGGGACAAGGCAGACCCAAAGGGTATATCAGACGTAACAATACGAAAAGGTGGAATAACTGTATAACAGTGGTAATAAAGGCAACAATGCCCAGAGGGTGGAATAGAATAATATAAGGTACTAGCAACAATGCTTATAAGATGGAATATAATAATATGAGATACAAGCAACAATGCTGACAAGATGGAATATAGTAATATGGGATACAAGCAACAATGCTGACAAGATGGAATATAATGATATGAGATACAAGCAACAATGCTGACAGGATGAAATATAATCAAGGAACAAAAGGTAAGGACTTATCCGAATCACAGCAAGGATCACGGCACGGGGTACTGTAACGGAGCTGCTGGAACCAGGAACACAAAGGCTGCAGGGCACACCAAAGCTATAACCGGCGTCTGTTCCCAGCAGACGCCGGCTATTTATTTGAATTTGCCGCCTGTGACTGTGCGGACGTCATCTGCGCTGACGCCGCACGCTGTCTGGAGACTCGGGGACGTTGCCTAGCAACGCCCCGATGCCTGGCAGCCGGAGCAACAGAGCCGGAAGCTCGGGGCCCTGCTAGGCAACGCCCCCGACGCTCCCCCGGCGCTCCATCTCCGCCGCCCATCCCGGACGTGACAGAACGCAGTGACGCTCTGGGACGGCGACGGCTGACAGTACCCCCCCCTTGAGGAGAGGTCAACCGACCTCCAAATCCTGGCTTCAACGGATTTTGCCTATGAAATAACTCTTTTAAGGATGGGGCATGAAGGTCCTTGTCCAGAACCCAGGACCTTTCCTCAGGTCCATAGCCCTTCCAATGGACAAGAAAAAATAAACGACCGCGGGTGATTTTCGAATCAAGGATACTATCAATCACAAACTCCTTGATGCCTTGCCGAATGACCGGTGCTGGCCTGTAAGCACAAGGCCGATGGGCAGGTTTAAGTAAAGAGGCATGGAACGTGGGATTGACCTTCAGAGAGCGTGGAATCTGGAGACGGAAGGCCACAGGATTGATTCTCCTAACGATTTTGTAGGGACCAATAAAGCGAGGACCCAACTTCTTGGATGCCTGATGGATGTTGATATTTCTGGTGGATAACCACACCCAATCTCCGACTTTAAACGAACAAGGTCTCCTGTGACGGTCGGAAAAGCGCCTTGCGGCCTTGGTCGCAGAGAGGAGAGCCCTACGGACCATAGCCCAGGTGCCCCTCCTACTGGTCACCCACCTGGGATTACCTGTTCTGGCGGGAACAGGATCAAAAGAATTAGCCCGAGGGTGGAAACCATAGTTACAGAAAAAAGGAGACATCTTGGTGGCAGAATGCCAGCCGTTGTTATAGGCGAATTCTGCAAATGGTAGGTTCTCCACCCAATCCTGTTGGGACTTAGATACATAGCATCGCATGAACTGCTCGAGTGTCTGGTTCACACGTTCCGTCTGCCCATTGGATTGTGGGTGATAGGCCGAAGATGGACTGAGCTTAATCTGTAACGCAGAGCAAACAGACCTCCAAAACTTGGCCACAAATTGAACGCCCCTATCTGACACAATATCTGTGGGAAGGCCATGCAATCGAAAAATGTGGCATACAAACAAGGAAGCAAACCTTTCCGCGGAAGGTAAACCAGTCAAGGGGACAAAATGTGCCATTTTGCTAAACCGGTCTACCACCACCCAGATAGAGTCACAACCCTGAGATTGTGGTAGATCGGTTATAAAATCCATGGAGATATGTGACCATGGCCTCCTGGATATCGACAAGGGAACCAACTGACCAATCGGAGAACAACGGCGAGTTTTATTTCTGGCACAGACGTCGCAGGCAGACACCCATTCCTTGACATCTCTCCTCATGGTAGACCACCAGACAGCTCTAGATAACAAGGATAACGTTTTATCAATGCCTGGATGTCCCGCCGATCTACATTGATGAAACTCAAAAAAAAATTTTTTGCGGAGCTCTAAAGGCACAAAAAGTCTACCCTCTGGAATGGCCTTAGGAGCCGAGGCTTGTGCCAAAATGACTTGGTCCAGAAGGCTATGAGTAAACCCGGCAATAATACAAGAGGCAGGAATAATAGGCTCCAGCTGTAAATGGGGGTCTTGGACAGCAGAAAAACTTCTCGAAAGAGCATCAGCAACGACATTTTTTGACCCTGGCCTGTAAGTGATAATAAAATTAAATCGGGCAAAGAATAAAGTCCACCTCGCCTGCCTGGCGTTGACTCTTTTGGCTGATTGGAGGTATGCCAGATTTTTATGATCTGTTATGATGGTAACCTGGAACCTAGCCCCCTCCAGCCAATGTCGCCATTCCTCTAAGGCTGCTTTAATGGCGAGAAGTTCCCGATTTCCGACGTCATAATTACATTCCGCTGCGGAAAACTTCCGAGAAAAAAAAGGACATGGATGTAAGAAACCGTCTTGCCCATCCACCTGTGAAAGGACTGCCCCAATCCCTACCTCTGAGGCATCCACCTCAACAACAAAGGGCAGTTCAGGATTGGGATGCCGCAAAACCCCGGCGGAGAGAAAGGCTGCCTTCAACTTAGTAAAGGCTTTGACAGCGGCGTCGGACCAGACCGAAGGATTGGCGTCCTTCTTGGTTAATGCAACTATGGGGGCCACAATATCGGAGAAGAATGGAATGAATCTCCTATAATAGTTGGCAAACCCCAAAAACCTCTGGGTGGACTTGAGGTTTGATGGTTGTACCCAATCCTTAATGGCCGGAAGCTTTCCTGGGTCCATTTGAAAACCCCGAGGGGAAATAATGTATCCCAGAAAAGAAATGCTCCCCACCTCAAACTCGCATTTTTCCAACTTAGCATATAAATTGTTCTCTCTCAATTTTTTGAGAACTGCGCATACATGCAGGCAGTGTTGCTCCAGTGATGGAGAGTAAATCAAGATATCATCCAGATACACTACGACAAAAACTCCCAAAAACTCTCTTAAGACGTCATTAATAAAATCCTGGAACACAGCAGGTGCATTAGCGAGACCAAACGGCATTACCAGATACTCATAGGGCATTATTCTGCTCGGAGCGGCCAAACGTGCGTACGTTCGCCATTACCGCACGCTAGCCGTACGCGGTCGTTAGGGTTAAGTCCACCCACAAATCAGCCGCTTACGTACGGGCAGAAATAACGTAGAAGGGGAGTGGCGTACAAATGAGCGTACGGCAACGTACGCGGACGGGCCAGCCCTTGCACTCCGACAACAGGCGTACAACTGAGCGTACGGCGCCGTTTACGGACGTCATTCCTCCGTCTCCCCACCGACTTCTTGCGGAGATCTGAGCGTACGCCAGTTTGCACGGACGGGTCCCTATTGTTTTCAATGGAAAACTCAGCTTATGTCACCGCTCGTGAGAGTGAGCGTACGTCCGTGCACGCTGGCATACCCTTCACATATATGGACCTGCAAATCTTCCCTTTCAACTACAAATCTCACAATTGATTAATTAATCTATTTGTTATTCAATTATTGTTTTCTATTAACTCAATTGTCTACCTCAATAAAGACCTAATAAAACTACATTTGAACCCTCATTACATGTATATTTGTGATGTTCTAATGTGGCATTTTAATCACTATCTATGTGTCCCCATATTGCTGTTATTTTTACATCAAGTAATGTTGGTGTTTCTGTATATGTACTAAATTATGTCCATAATTACTTTGTCCACAATGTGTAACATGTATACCTACCCTGATGTTATGTGTGATGTTGTAATCGAACAACATTAAAAATTCATGCATTTTTACTATGTGTTATTTTATTCAAAAACACACACATTCACACATCAATCATTACCCCTCACCTCAAATTACAAGTATAACTTACAGTACACATCTGTATGTACCTACCCTTACAAGCCCTCTAACATATTTCTGATTAAAAACAAAGGCAATTTCGAACTGTACATAAACGTTTATTTGGCACAAAAATAATAAGGGGGGGGGGATAAAAAAAAATTAAATTCGGGCCTCCAGAAGGCCAAACAGGATCTGGAGGTACAGGAGGGTGAGGACAATCTCCCACATTAGGGCTGCCACCTCCTCCTGCTGCTGTCCAGTGTCTGTAGGGAAGGGATAAAAATAAAAAATTAATATATAACATACACAAATGTTTGTTGTATTTGTACCTAAAAATAAGTTGAGAGTTATGTGTGAAGGCCACATACATTTTTAAACTACATTGAAGATGGGTCTGCTGTAAACACAGTACTACAAAATAATATACTTAATTAACTGCAGGGGATATATATATATATATATATATATATATATACACACACACACACACACACACACACACACACACACACCACATGAAAAGCCTGTGTTTGTCCCTCTGCCCCTTACTCTGGTGGAGACCTCACAGTCCTAGTGCTGCCTCTGATTAAAATCCCTCCCATGACTAAGCTGCTGCTGCTGTTCTCCATGGACCTGAGAAGCATGTAATGAGCTCCACCAATCAGAGCTCAGCACAAACTTCTCAGCCTCTGTCCTCTGGTGCAAAGTGTCATGGGACTTAGTCAACTCCCAGAAATGCACTGCACACTTGTGCAATCAGTGTGCCTTGGCTCCCGATGCTCAGCACCATAAATCATTGTCACATTGGCAGATAGGTGAAGCTGCAGCACTACCCCACCCATGCACAAAACATTTAGCTAAAAAAGAAAAAAAAACAACTTACACATTTTTTTGGTCAAAAATACATGACAACCACAGAGGGCCCCTAGCTAGAGGGGGGCCCAGGGGCACTGACCCCTTGTGCCTCCATTATAATCCGGCCCTGTGTTGCACATCATGCTGGGAACTGGAGTTACCCAACACCTGGAGCCACATAACTACCACACCACTAATGTCGGATATCTCATTGGATGTACTGTTATGTCAATTATTCAAGGGGTGAGGCATGGCCACACTCAAAAAAACCACCAAGGGGACCCTTGTTCCTGGAGAAGGACAGGACACACCTCATGGTCGCCCTGCAGTGATATGTTGCAACTAATGTTGATGTTGGATACACATATGTGGTTGTTGTGATTGTTGATGTGTAGAAATGTGTAGGTAAACATTAGACAAATTATTTACTTACGGCTACTTGAGCCATCCTGGTCACCGCTGGTTGGCTGTGCGGTGGTTGGGGGGGTCTGGAGCAACGAGAATGATGGTCCCGGAGTCTGGACCACGGTAGTGGCTGTTACTGGGGAGTGGAGAGGTTTGGGGGTGGGTGGTGGAGAGGTATAGGGGGGTTGGAAATGGGGTGGGGAGGGGGGGGGGGTGGGGGTTGGGGAGGTGGTGGGGGTGGGGGTTGTGGAGGGGGAAGGGGATGGGGAAATTGTGTGGGTCCAAACAGCACCCTGTGTCTCTTCTTCTTCCTCCTCCTCTTCTTCCTCCTCCTCCTCTTTCTTCTCCTCCTCTTCCTCTTCCTCCTCCTCTTTCTTCTCCTCCTCTTCCTCTTCCTCCTCCTCCTCTTCCTCCTCCTCCTCCTCTTCCTCCTCTTCCTCTTCCTCCTCTTCCTCTTCCTCCTCCTCTGGCTGCTCCGGGGCTGCCTGGTCCCGGCGTGCCTGCTCCCGGGCTTCTCTGGCGGCTCTTGCCCGTGCTGCAATGTTCATGTTGATGGCATAGAAATCGAAGATTGGGATTCATAAAAAAGGGGGAAAGAAAAATTCACATTAGACATGCTCATAACCTTCCAAATGATCATTGCTGTGATATTTCAGACATTTATCATGCTAACTATTTGATATCCTACACCAAAAAACTGAGCAACTACTTAAACCCCCCCTATACCCCCCATATACACCCATATACACCCCCATATACACCCATATACACCCCCCTATACCCCCCATATACACCCATATACACCCCCATATACACCCCCCTATACCATACCCCCATATACCCCCATATACACCCATATACACCCATATACACCCCCATATACACCCCATATACACCCATATACACCCATATACACCCCCATATACACCCCCCTATACCCCCCATATACACCCATATACACCCCATATACACCCATATACACCCCCATATACACCCCATATACACCCATATACACCCCCATATACACCCCATATACACCCCCATACTCAGCAACCTATTTTTAAAAAGTACACACAACATTGCTAAAAAACGCAGACATACTAGTAATCAAAACTTACATCGGGCAATATGGCGGCGAAGGCTGCACAGTAGAACGGGCTGCCGCCGGCGCAGGTCTGACCAGCGCCGCTCAACCTGCCCCAGGCTTCTGCGGACGCCGGTCGTGGAAAATATCAGGCGGCGGGCAGCATTATACGCCCGCCGCTTGTCCGCATTCGAAACATATGGGCCCCTGGGCCCCAGGTGACGGTCCATGACGTGGACCAGGGCCAACAGCTCAGGGGTCGAGAATGGCCTAGCTCTGTTTGCTGTCATGGTGGCAATGGCGCAGTTATTAATTGCAGGTACATATATCACTTTTGGTGCTTGCTGATTGGTTGAAAAAATTGTTTGTTTGGTATTAACTTTATTAATCCCTCTTACATTAACAAACTGGATGCGAATAGAAACTTACGCGGACCGTTCCGATATACACACCACAACCAACAGCATGCATTCAATGTATAGAGAGGAACTGTATATATACAGTGTGCGGAAAATAATACACGCACCCCCGTCTACTCATAACTACGCTGCTTAAAGGGGGCTCAATACACCGATTGCCATGAAGAGAAATGTACTGTATATATAGTATGCGGAAATTAATACACGCAACCGTCTACTTATAACTACGCTGCTTAAAGGGGGCATGATACACCGATATGCATGGAGAGGAGTACTGTATATACAGTAGGCGGAAAATAATACACGCAACCCTCTACTTATAGCTACGCTGCCTAAAGGGCCACAATGCAACATGTTGCTGTATGACAATTTCATACACATTACATACTGTATGTAAGGAAAGCATTATATCGTGATGTTTTGAAATGTGACTCACAAAGCATACACGAACTCCAACAGATACCAGCTGACAACACTCGTCATTGGAATGACAGGTGCCCACATTTCACGATGTAGCACAATGCTCCACAACCTGTGTATGTGCATATACAGGTGTTTGATCAGGTGCGTTGAGACCTGCGTAATTTAAGCGGGAAATATCGGCGGGAAATATCGGCGTAAATTTGCATCTACATTGCGGGAAAAAATATACGCCCCCTTGTTCATGGCGGGAGATTAACATATAAATATTCAGTCAGATGCAGCCCACAATTGCTGCAAACATGTCTGACTCAGACGATTCTGCAGCAGAGGACGCTCTGCAGAGAGCTACAGCACAATCCATGCTTGATGCACTCAACAAGAGGGAACAGGAGCGGAGAAGGAGGGCCCAAGAGAGGAGTCGCCTGCAAGATCAAGCGGGCCCCTCAGTAACAGGCCCTGGTGAACCTCCACCAGCTCCACAAGGGCCAAGCAACCAGCCAGAACAAGAGGTTGCATCTCTCCAAACAGGTGTGACCCAGCAGGTGCATGGTGAGAGAACTGGGGCCACCAAAAAACGTGCTGCAATATCTAGGGTGATGACTGAGCAGGATACCACCACCAGAAGGAGAAACCCTGCATTTTGTAGAGGCCGAAATGCGAATTCTAGTGCCCAGGGCACGCGAATGGATTGAATTGGCAACCAGGAAGCCGGGTGCCAGTGCAAGGAGAAACCTTTGGGACAAGATCACAGAGGAAGTGAACCAGGTGTCACCAGTGGTCAGAACTTGGGACGCGGTGAAGAAAAGGTTAGTGTGTTTGTCAGGGCAATTTTTCAGCAGTCTCCAGCAGGAACTGAGGCCCTTATTCTAGTTCACTCTTTCTGCCCAAATATTTCTTAGATGGACAAAACCATGTGCACTGCAGGTGAGGCAGGTGTTACTTGTGCAGAGATAATCAGATTTGGGTGGGGTTTTACACCTGCCTCACCTGCAGTGCACATGGTTTTGTCCATCAAAGAAATATTTGGCCACACATGGCAAAAAAACATAAGATCACCCACACTAGGAAATGTCACGTAGCTAGGGGTACCACATAGTCCCTTTAATTCCGGACACATATTAATTACACAGGTTCTGTGGCTGGCTGACTTCAAGACTCCACTTCACCTAATTTTAAACTGACACAGAACCTGTGTAAGTAACATGTGTCCGGAATTAAAGGGACTAGGTGGTAACCCTACACGTAGCACAGTGGTGCACATATCTCATGGTGATATTTGTATTTTTAAACTTGTAGGTGGACTGACTTCAAAAGTGCCCTGAAGAGGAAGATGACTGACCGGTACAACCACAGCATGTCCACCGGGAGCGGTCCTATGCCTGACCATTTGGAGTATACCCCCCTGGAGCTGGACTCCTGTGACGTCATCGATGTGGGGGAGATCAGGGGGATCTCCAATATGGACAGTGAGCTCCCGGCGGAGGTCTTTGCTGCTGCTTTTGATGGTAAGTCACAGTAATGCATTGTATTTAGAAAGATATTTTTTATTGCGTATGTGATGGTGACATTGTTTTCAATTCTTATCCTAGCAGAAGCAGAAAGTCAGGATGTCCCGGCAGCATCTTCCTCTGCAGAGCCACAGGTGGAGCAGGTGGTCCAGCCTCCACCAAGAGGTCGCCCCCAGCCCCAGCCACAGGAGACATGGAGTGAGAGCCTGTTGGTGACGCTGGACAGGATCGAGCAGCAAGGGGTGGATGCTGCGATCCGTCAGCAGCAGGTGGCGGATTTTCTGGCGGAGTGGAAGGCCACAAACCAGCTTCAGGTTGAGGCGTTGAACCGCATTAATGAAACTCTGGCGGCTGGCATGCTAAGCATTGGCCAACACCTCAGCCGCCAGAATGAACTTCTTGCGGAGCAGCTGTCCACCGCCAGGTCCCTAAGGGACAATCCCCCATCTGCTGCCCCACCCCAAGCTGCTCCCCAACCTTCCACCTCGGCTGACCCTCCTGTGTCAACTAGGGGAAGACGCCGAAAGCCAGCTGACCCAAAGGCCCCTGTCCCCAAGGCCCCATCTAAAAGGGGCAAAAAAGGGCCCAAATGAGACCTGGTTCACTTCCTCTGTGGTTGGAGGCCAAAGGTTTAAATTGCACTGGACATCCGCTTCCTGAGTTGGCCATCAATCCAATTGCGTGCCATGGGCATGAAAGTTCGTATTTTGACCTCTACAAATGCATGATATTTTTTTTTGGTGGTGTGTATCTTGCTTAGTATTCACCCTGGTTGTTGCAGTACGTATTCTGGTGTCCCCATTTCTTTCACCATTGCATTTGCAGGGTAACACATGTTTGGAGATATGCAACCTCTTGTTCTGGCTGTTTTATTATTTGTGTGTCTATTTTATTTGTTTATTTGATTTCTCACATTAAAGTGTCAAGCTGTGATGCTGAACAGCAAATAAATTTATTTTACAAATTAAATCTAAATTGTGGTATGTGTCATTTCTTGTGTGAAACAAATACTAGATTTATGTGTACTTACTGACCAGGGTATTTTTGAACATTTGTTGAAGTGTGGTGGAAGTTTCCCATGTGTAACCCTCTCCATAGCCATTCCCATGTTCCTATCCAACTTTTCCCTGCTAATTAGTTTGTGTCAGCACATGTGCAGAGCAACTTAATAGGTGAGAAAGCAGTTTGTGTGCAGGTGAGGTAGCTCCTACAGTAGTAGGTAAAAGCAGGTCCAGAACAATGCTTTCCTCATGGAGTGGGTGAGGCAGACAAACAAGGGTGAAAAGGTACATTTCTGTAGGAATGCATATGTGTCCTCCCTAAAAAAAGATGTGTGAATGGGCCAAACATGATAAATTAGCTTGTGAACAAACATGCATAACTTTTAAAATATATATGATTTGACAGTGTCATAAGCAGATGTAGGAATCCTTTGTTAGAGAGATGAGAGTGCAATAATGTGATTGGTGGCATCTTACATCCAGAGTGTAGTGAAATCCAAATCATAGCAGATGAGATAGTGGTACAGGTCAGAATTTTGGGTACTATACAAAGATTGTGTGGAAAATAGTGGTCATGGGCTTCAAACATTGCTGAAACATCCTTTGTAGGTGTTAGATGTGGTTTATGTTATTGTATCCTAAATACAAAACCTATGTTAGTATTAGAGTGAACACGTTGACACATGTCGACTTGTGTAGATTGAGTGTGCTACTGCGTAAAGTCTATGAAAGCACGTAGTGAATGTGTCTGTTTAGCAAATACCTACCTTAGCGTATAAAAAGATTCTTACCTTAAATTAAACAAACCTTTAAATGTGGAGAAGTATAGAAACATAAGCTTCCAATGTGTTTGCGTGCTGCATGTGTGGCTTGCAGGCAGTGAAATCATGGTTTGGAGTTAATAGACTGCAGCATTGCTTATTACATTCAGGTGTATGTGTTTGAGTAGTAATCAGCGAACTAGCCAACTCAGGCGCACGCTGGCATGCGGTATCTGTAGGGGTGGTTTTAGCTGGCGGTTGGCGGCCGCCTGTTTGGTGTCCGAAACGAACGGTGCCTTAGTCGATCGTGTGGTAGTAGCACCGCTCATTTTTGGTGCACACCCCCGTGTACGCCCATATTTACGCCCATTTTCCCTCATTATTTCGGCCGCTCCCATCAACACGCCCCTATGCCGCCCCATTACCCGTACGCTCGCGTACAGGTTTTTTCGCACGTTGAGACACCGGCCGTAAGCGTTGTGGAGTGTTCGCGCCGGCGCATTAGCGTATCTGCACATGCGCAGATCGTAAAAAACCCCGGGACGTACGCGTACGGCCCGGACGCTCCAACCAGAATAAGGCCCATAGTGTCCAGAATGCGTATTGAACGCCGTTTTCCACTCATCACCTGCTTTGATGCGAATTAAATTGTACGCCCCCCTCAAATCAATTTTAGAAAAAATGGATGCCTTACGTAGTTGATCGAAGAGGACAGATATGAGTGGAAGAGGATACGAATTTTTTACTGTAATGGCATTAAGCTGTCTAAAATCAATACACGGGCGTAAGGAGCCGTCTTTTTTCCCCACGAAAAAGAAGCCGGCTCCGACGGGTGACTTTGAGGGCCTAATGAACCCTTTTTTGAGGTTTTCCTCAATATACTCCTCCATCGCCTTTGTGACGAAACGAGATGGACCTGGACTGAGAACCTTCATATTCACCTCTCGTTTCTCACAGTGTAATGTACTTTTTAATCCTTGGCCCAGTTTATACACAAGAGCACCTGTGAGTTATGTGTATTGTTATGTACTGTTATCAGGTCTATACTGCGGAATTGTAAGTATTGGAGAGATACAGGTCATTGCCATAGTGTGGGACAGAAAGCAGAGCCAGGTAGCTGGGCTAGCTAATTACCATGTGTATCACAGTCCCTAGTCCTTTGTGGTAGGTGTGATAGGTGTTGCTGGTAATGTAGCAGAACAATGCCTGAGTGACTGATAAAATAGCTGCCAGACAAAGAGATGTATCTAGGTAACCTGGGAGATTATAGGTCAGACCCCCCCAGGGGATGTACAATGGGCCTCTGCTGCACTATATTGGCTGACCCAGCATTGGGATATCTGAGCCTACCCCCTGAGTAGACTTTGTGGCACCAGGTGGGATCTGCCAGCCAGGTATATAAGGAGAACAGTTTCTCTATGGAGGGATTCTATCCTGGTGGGTCCTGTAACTAAGACATCAGAGGAAACCCTACCAGGACACAGGATTGTCTAGCTAACGGTAGTGGTAAGGCTGCAGGATACTGAGATTGCTATATCAGGGCACTGACTGCGAGAGGCTGCAGGAGGATCTATGCTACCAATTATCCTGTACCATGTGACCATCTTTTCTGTTGTGCTGTCATAATAAAGACTTATTTTTAATAAAGTCTTGTCTGCCCGAGTGATTTGCATCCCACCAAGGGTAACCACCTTCCCAGCTAAGGGTGGTTCCCTCACATTTGGCGGCAGCAGTGGGATCACTCGGTCCGGTTTTACAAGAACCGGGAAGGCTGTGAGGGACACAAGCGATTGTGGTCTAAGAGCCTTGCAGGGACAGCACAACACAGACTGGACCTTTCCCTACTCGATGAGGCAGTCTAGATGAAAATAGCAAAAGACCCAATGGCGGAATTTGCACAAGTCAGGAGTTATGCTTCAGGGATCGTGAAGGCCAAGGAATCAGCTGAGGAACAGGAGCAGCCCCGAATATTTGTGCTAAGTGATGGGGGCAAGTTATTTGCAAAACCGGCTGAAGTGAATTTTATCAAGGAAGGGCAGGAGAACTTCCTACAGGTGGAGAGGGAATCGGCCAAGGAGACCGGGGTGAGTTACTATACAACTTCACTACCCGAGGAGCAGACACGATTGGAACCCTCAGACCTGGCACTACTTTATCCGGAGCAGCCAGAAAGTCTCCCTGAGATCACAGCTACTGTACAGACCAAACCCACCAAAGGTCAGTCAGCATTGCGCACTAAAAGCTGCGACTATGGTCAGCTTCTCCAAGAGCTGCAGGAAGTCCTGGGTCAGTGGATCTGGAGAATAGGGCTCGGGTCAGTAAAAACAGGGCTGCCTGAGATTTTACTCGGCCTACAGGAATGGGTGGCCCAGTGGAAGCCACAGTCCCAGGACATGTCAGAAAAGGGGCAGAAGGAAGGCCCAATGCGACCTAGCAACCGAGGACCAGAGATATCACACCAGGGACAAGTCTGGAAGCGGTGTCATCGATGTGACCACTGGGGACATATCCATCGGGAGTGTCCCAGGAAGAGATTTCAATTGAAACAATCACCACCCATGGGTGTTGTGGGCAGGAGCAATCCCCAGAACAACAAACACTACCACCCTGATGCACCAGAGGTGAGGGTGGCAGGTGCCAATGGCCATATTGTGGCTTGTGGAAAGGAGAGTACAAGGCAGCAGAAGAATTTCTACCCTTACACACCAGTGACAACCAGACGCCAGCAGCCCATTTTCTCCATCTCCGGACCTCTGAGGGTGAGTAGCCAAGACCATCCTGAAGGTGGGTTAGTAATGGGGGAGGAGGATAAGTCTAGAATGAGAGAAGCCCAGTTACTAGATCCAGAACTAGAAGGAATACGGGCAATAGCAGACATGGTATATGAGACAGGGATGCCAGAGGAATGTATTTGGGTGGATGGATTACTGTATACGGTGTCTAGTCTGAATAATAGGTGCAGGCTGGTAGTCCCACATGAATATCAGAGTCAGTTCCTAGCTCAGGCCCATGTCGCCGGTGGTACAGATCATTTGGGAAAACGGAGAACACGAGCTCTGCTCAAGCAGCATTTCATGTGGCTAGGGTTAGCAAGGGATGTAGACCGCTACATAGCCAACTGTGCAGACTGCCAGAATAAGGTACAGCAGGGCTACATCAGTGGCAGGCAGACGCAGGAGGTTGGAAGGCTGCATAAACAGCAGGATATTGAGGGCTGTGTGCTGTCAGTAGTCCCTGTAGGAGTTAGTGAACATCAGGAATCCTGCAGGCAGTTTGTCCATAAGCAGATGCAGACTGGGGAAATGACCAACCCCAGGACAGATAGGAACAGGCGGAGGTGTAGACATAGCCAGGTAAGTTCCCAGGCAATCATAGAAAGGCAGTGGGGAGGTCATTCAGACAGTAAGGCTCAGAGTAGCTACTGGAGAAGGAGACAAAGACTCCCTGCAGAGGTTCGGGGAACTGGTCAGTGCTGGCGGCTACAAGAACACAACATGGGGACACATGTGAATGCTGGAGTCTGTGCACATCCAAGCAGGAGTTCGCTCAACTTACAGAGGACAACCTATACCCTGCGGTAGGGTCTGCAGAAAAGACTTGGGCTCAAGTTTAAAAAGTGGCGGAGGTGTGTGACGAAACGAGATGGACCTGGACTGAGAACCTTCATATTCACCTCTCGTTTCTCACAGTGTAATGTACTTTTTAATCCTTGGCCCAGTTTATACACAAGAGCACCTGTAAGTTATGTGTATTGTTATGTACTGTTATCAGGTCTATACTGCGGAATTGTAAGTATTGGAGAGATACAGGTCATTGCCATAGTGTGGGACAGAAAGCAGAGCCAGGTAGCTGGGCTAGCTAATTACCATGTGTATCACAGTCCCTAGTCCTTTGTGGTAGGTGTGATAGGTGTTGCTGGTAATGTAGCAGAACAATGCCTGAGTGACTGATAAAATAGCTGCCAGACAAAGAGATGTATCTAGGTAACCTGGGAGATAATAGGTCAGACCCCCCCAGGGGATGTACAATGGGCCTCTGCTGCACTATATTGGCTGACCCAGCATTGGGATATCTGAGCCTACCCCCTGAGTAGACTTTGTGGCACCAGGTGGGATCTGCCAGCCAGGTATATAAGGAGAACAGTTTCTCTATGGAGGGATTCTATCCTGGTGGGTCCTGTAACTAAGACATCAGAGGAAACCCTACCAGGACACAGGATTGTCTAGCTAACGGTAGTGGTAAGGCTGCAGGATACTGAGATTGCTATATCAGGGCACTGACTGCGAGAGGCTGCAGGAGGATCTATGCTACCAATTATCCTGTACCATGTGACCATCTTTTCTGTTGTGCTGTCATAATAAAGACTTATTTTTAATAAAGTCTTGTCTGCCCGAGTGATTTGCATCCCACCAAGGGTAACCACCTTCCCAGCTAAGGGTGGTTCCCTCACAGCCTTCTCTTCAGGGAGAGACAAGGAGTATAGTCGCCCCTTGGGAAGTTTGGCCTCAGGAACAAGATTAATGGCGCAATCATAAGGTCTATGAGGGGGTAAGACGTCTGCTTCCTTTTTGGAAAACACGTCAGAGAATGACCAATAAGGTTCAGGTACCTCCGAAACTGAGGGAGTCACCATGCGGACTGGAAGGGCCAGACAATTATGAGAACATTGTTCACCCCAACTTACAAGTTCCCCTGATTGCCAATCAAAACGTGGGTTGTGTAATTTGAGCCATGGCAATCCCAGTACTACGGGTGTAACAGGGCTATGAAAAATAAAAAAAGATAAGAGCTCAGAATGGGTGACCCCAACCTGGACCAGTAGAGGGACGGTACGCTGTGTAATAACCCCACTGGGCAAGCGATTGCCATCTAAGCCATAGACCGAAATCTGTGGAGATACTGGTATGAGAGCAATCCCCTGTTCCTGAGCTAACTGTGAGTCCAGAAAATTACCCGCAGCCCCACTATCAATAAATGCCTGGCCATCCCACCTATGAATTTCAGACAAAATACATATGGGAATTAATAAAGAATTACTGGGAGATATAAGAGATAGGCCTGACAGGATGTCTCCCTGCATCCTCAGGCCTTGGCATTTCCCGGACGCTCAGGACAGGAATTCACCAAGTGTCCCCGGACCCCGCAGTAGAGACAGAGGCCCTGGGAACGCCGTCTCGCCTTCTCCTGTGGAGATAAGCGAGCTGCGCCCAGCTGCATGGGTTCCCCGAGGTCGACGGTGGAGTCCTCGGAGACACTGGGCAATGGCGCCCAACCTGCCCCCCGTTCTGAACGTCTCTCACGGAGCCGGCGATCCACCCTGATAACCAGCTGCATCAGATCGTCCAGTGACGTGGGTGTGGGATACTGAACCAGAGAATCCTTTATGTGGTCAGACAGGCCTACCCTAAATTGGGAGCGTAAGGCTGGATCATTCCACCCTGAATCATTGGCGTATCGCCGGAATTCAGAGCAATAAGCTTCTGCCACCTGGCGACCCTGTTTAAGAGATCTAAGATGAGCCTCTGCTGCGGCTGCCTTATCTGGGTCATCATATAAAATCCCCATTGCCTGGAAAAAGGACTCCACAGACCGAAGAGCCGGACTGTCTGCGTTCAGCCCAAAAGCCCATGTCTGTGGATCCCCCTGGAGCAAGGAAATCACCAACCCCACTCTCTGTAGTTCAGACCCGGAGGAAAGGGGCCGTAACCGGAAATATAATTTGCAGCTCTCCCTGAAATTAAAGAACTGATTTCGGTTCCCAGAGAACCGATCGGGAAGACTCATCTTGGGTTCCTTAACCGACACAGCCATTGGAGGAGCTGCTCTGCGAACCTCTTCCTGAGACTCTACCCTGAGAGTAAGATCCTGCAACTGCTGAGTGAGGAGGTGTAACTGATCAGCAAAAACCTGGGCCGGAACCCCCGCATTGGGATCCATGCTAAACCAAGAAACACACAACCACTGTAGAGGGAATATGGTTGTGTTACTATTATTTTGTGGCCGGTTATAATGTTATGGTCCGGGAACTCTCTTGCCACCCCTACCTCCGTTGCCTCCAACCGGAATTGGCGGACGTGTGCAGAGGGCTAAGCTTCACCAATAATAGCCGCGTTCGTGAGAGCCCGTTAGTCAGGCTCCCACCTCGATGCCACCTGGTCTTACGTAGGGACAACACGACCGCCAAGGCTAGTGGAGTGCAAGGGTACAACTATCTAAACCCACAGAAGGCAAGGAGGCCCCGGATACCCACGGGGTAGCCACGCAAGGGACAAGGCAGATCCAAGGGGTATATCAGACGTAACAATACGAAAAGGTGGAATAACTGTATAACAGTGGTAATAAAGGCAACAATGCCCAGAGGGTGGAATAGAATAATATAAGGTACTAGCAACAATGCTTATAAGATGGAATATAATAATATGAGATACAAGCAACAATGCTGACAAGATGGAATATAGTAATATGGGATACAAGCAACAATGCTGACAAGATGGAATATAATGATATGAGATACAAGCAACAATGCTGACAGGATGAAATATAATCAAGGAACAAAAGGTAAGGACTTATCCGAATCACAGCAAGGATCACGGCACGGGGTACTGTAACGGAGCTGCTGGAACCAGGAACACAAAGGCTGCAGGGCACACCAAAGCTATAACCGGTGTCTGTTCCCAGCAGACGCCGGCTATTTATTTGAATTTGCCGCCTGTGACTGTGCGGACGTCAGCTGCGCTGACGCCGCACGCTGTCTGGAGACTCGGGGACGTTGCCTAGCAACGCCCCGATGCCTGGCAGCCGGAGCAACAGAGCCGGAAGTTCGGGGCGCTGCTAGGCAGCGCCCCCGACGCTCCCCCGGCGCTCCATCTCCGCCGCCCATCCCGGACGTGACAGAACGCAGTGACGCTCTGGGACGGCGACGGCTGACACCTAACCATCAACCCATAACCCTGATGAGATTCAAGAACTTCCCGGATTCTGTTCCCTTAGACATACGGAAACACTAAACTTCTGGTGGACACCCCCCACCCCCGTGATTTCCTTTGCCTTCCCACAGTTTTCTCTTCCCCTCGTGTTTTCTCCTTCAGTTTTTACTATGATCATTTGAGTTTAACAGAATGTAAAAATAGCTGACGGATAATTCACACATCTAACTGCCACGTACTGTCTAATCGAAATGTATTTATCCATGCATACTGTATTGTATTATACTGTTTGACGAAATATTTGACATACCAACATGTCGCATAATGAAAAATTCTGATGTTTGTAATGTATTTTTGAAAACTCAATAAATGAAGAATTGATAAAAAAAAAAGTAACAATCTGTCTTTAAAATATCAGAATATACTATACAACAAACTATTAGCTACTTTAAACATAGGTTGAACTAGATGGACGCAAGTCTTTATTCAGCCTCACCTACTATGTAATTATGTAACCTCCCAATGACGTCACCCGCCCAGCTTTATGCCGGGCCGAGTGAGTAATCTGAAAGTGCTGGCAAGCCGGTTCTCAAGAAAATGTTCAGCAAATGTTTAACAAAACGCAGCAAAGTGGATAGTTGGGGGAAACATTTTTGGGTAATTATATATCGAATTTCAAAATAAATGGTTTATTTTAAAGAGCATAATAGTAATTACATCACAAAACCCAATAATAACAACAAAGCTTCTTTTGTACATTTAGTTATATAAAATGGGCAATTGGATTAGCACCTTTTTCTTTGCAAATATAAGATAAAGTACAGTACTTGCAGTTTAGAAGTATTGAAAGATTAAGCCCCCTACGTAATAAAAGAAATACGATAAAGAAATACATTACAGGAGTTGTTTGACAGATATCCATTGAATAATGCAATTATTTGTCATTAAGCCTTCATACATTGTTGAACGTATTAGTCATACCTTTAAAGACTAAAAGGTAAGAGAGAGTGGGCGACATGTATAGATGGCATGCATGGCCAGGTGCAGTGCATTATATCGTAAAAAAAATAATACTTGAACCAGAATGTCAAAAATTAATGAAAACTATTAGAAATTATTTATCGGAAAAGAGGAGTTAACTGTTAAAAAGCAGCATAAAACAAAACTGCTTTAAATTTATACTGGAGTTATACTGAGACACTGCTGCCTCAGATACAAATTGAGGAGAATGGGCCTGATTCGGGATCACAAAAGCAAAATCTCTAATGGGCAAAACCATGTGCACTGCTGTTGGGGCAAATGCAACATGTGCAGAGAGAGTTAAGGTGCCCACACAAACAGGGCTGTTATCAGGAATTTTGGGGCCTGGGACTCATTTCCAGTCTGGGCCCCGCCCCCCCCCCCATCTCACTTGACTTACAGTAACCCGGCTCCTGCTTCCCCATCTCCTCCACCGCTGAGCTGCAGCCGGCGGCCACTTAAAACGCAGTACTGTCTGGTGAGCCAATCAGAGCTTGCGGACTGGCAGACACTCTGATTGGCTGCCGGTATGCGAGCTCTGATTGGCATCATATCTACAGTAGTTCACATCGCACCCTGTTTATTTTTCCTTGCGATGCGATGTGCACTCCCGTGTACTCCATATCGCAAGGCAATAAAGTATGTGCAGGCAGGTGTTTTTGAACTAGATCACATGTAACCAGTAAATGACTATTGTAGTGTATTCAAAATTCAGATGCAGTTCAGAGAGCATGTACAGTAGTTCAAATCTCACACAGTGTACACAGTACAGTCCAACTTGTATAGCACCAATTGTATGGCTTAAATCGTACCTTGTGTGGGCACCATTAGATTTGGGTGAGGTGTGTTCAAACTGAAATCTATATTGCAGTGTAAAAATAAAGCAGCCAGTTTATACCCTACACAGAAACAAAATAGCTCAACAAATCTAACTTTATATGCACATGTTACACTTGCCCTACCTACAGTGTAATATGGTTTTGCCCATTAGAGAAAGATTTTGCTTTTGTGATCCATGGTAAATCTACCCACCCCTTCATATCGCCTTCTACTAAATCTACCCAACCACTAAATCTATCCAACCACTCATATCCCCTTCTACTAAATCTACCCAACCACTCATATCCCCTTCTACTAAATCTACCCAACCACTCATATTCCCTTCTACTAAATCTACCCAACCACTCATATCCCCTTCTACTAAATCTACCCACCCCTTCATATCCCCTTCTACTAAATCTACCCACCCCTTCATATCCCCTTCTACTAAACCTACTCACCCCTTCATATCCCCTTTTACTAAATCTACCCAACCACTCATATCCCCTTCTACTAAACCTACCCACCCCTTCATATCCCCTTCTACTAAATCTACCCACCCCTTCATATCCCCTTCTACTAAATGTACCCAACCACTCATATCCCCTTCTACTAAATCTACCCAACCACTCATATCCCCTTCTACTAAATCAACCCAACAACTCATATCCCCTTCTACTAAACCTACCCACCCCTTCATATCCCCTTCTACTAAACCTACTCACCCCCTAAATTCCCTTCTGCTAAATCTACCCACTCCTTCATACCCACTTCTGCTAAATCGGTACTCTTTACCTAGCACGGCGCCCACGATTATGATCGTGGGCATCGCAGGTAAAAAAATCGCGGGCATCGCGGGCATTGAATGCACTAAAAATCGGGTGCGACGCGACCGACGCGATGCCCGCGATTTCCCATAGGGATCAATGTTAAATTTCTCAATTGACCCGATTTTACTGTTCAATGCCTCAATTGACCCGATTTTTCCATAGGAAACAATGTTAAATGGCCCACAGAGGCCAAATAGCCACCCTGAAGTGTTAAATGGCCCCCACAATTGTTAACCCCACCCCACGATCAACGTCAACCCGAAGCGTGGCGAGCGCAGCGAGCCCGCGAGGGGCGGCGGTACGCGTCCTACGACCTTTTCATACCCCCACTATCCACGTCGGCGTGGAGTTGAGAATAGAATAGTGTGGCGAGCGCAGCGAGCCACCGAGCCCGAAGCGTGGCGAGCGCACGCGGATACCTTCACAGGTAAACGCGTCCCTTCGCGGGCTTCACAGGTATCCGCGTCCCCTCGCTGCGCTCGCCACGTTTCGGGCTCGGTGGCTCGCTGCGCTCACCACACTATTCTATTCTCAACTCCACGCCGACGTGGATAGTGGGGGTATGAAAAGGTCGTAGGACGCGTACCGCCGCCCCTCGCGGGCTCGCTGCGCTCGCCACGCTTCGGGTTCACGTTGATCGTGGGGTGGCGGTAACAATTGTGGGGGCCATTTCACACTTTGGGGTGCCTATTTGGCCTCTGTGGGCCATTTTACATTGTTTCCTATGGAAAAATCGGGTCAATTGAGGCATTGAACAGAAAAATCGGGTCAATTCAGACATTTAACATTGTTCCCTATGGGAAATCGCGGGCATTGCGTCGGTCGCGTCGCACCCGATTTTTTTGTGCATTCAATGCCCGCGATGGGCGCCGTGCTAGGTAAAGAGTACCGCTAAATCTACCCAGCCCCTAATATTCCCTTCTACTAAACCTACCCCACCTCTTCATATACCTTTCTACTAAATGTATCTAACCACTCATATTCCTATCTACTCAATCTATCCACCCCCTTATATTCCCTTCTAGTAAATCTACCCACCACTTCATATTCCCTTCCACTGAATCTACTTACCCCCTAATAATCTCTTCTACTAAATGTACTTCTACTAAATGTACTCACACCCCTAAATGTACTCACCCCCTTATATTCCCTTCTACTCAATCTACGCACCCCCTCATATCCCTAGACCTACCCACCCCCTCATATTCCCTTCTACTAAATCTACCCACCCCCTCATATTCCCTTCTACTAAATCTACCCACCCCCTTATATTCCCTTCTACTAAATCTACCCACCCCATCATATCCCCTCATACTAAACCTACCCACTCCCTCATATTCCTTTCCATGAAATCTACCCACCCACTTATATCCCCTCCATATAGAGGCTATATTCTGCTGTGTGTGTGCGCATGTATGTATACAGTATGTATATTGTGTGTATGTATGTATGTATATATGTGTATAGACTGTATATATATATATATATATATATATATATATATATGCGCGCACACATGCACACAAATACGCACGCACTTAATGGACATACTTTGAAATAGTATGGGGTAAATATACTGCAGCTTCTAAAAATGAAGAGGTGATGTTGCCCATGGCAACTAATTAGACTGTATCATTTTCTAGAATGCAACAGAGAAATCATAGACAGAATATGATTGGTTGCTAGGGGCAACATCACTTCTTTCATTTTTAGAAGCTTTACTAAATTTACCCATAAGGCTCCTACTGTATACTGTAAATTGCTAACAATAAAACTATAACAAAATAATAATATTACAATCGTGATAAACTGCAAAAAAAACCTCATCTGCTTGTAGAGTTATATAAATACAATGAACAGATCCATAATATCCACCTGGGTGAATAGATTTCTGTGCACTCAGCAATAATGCAGCCTTTGAATTCGGAGCCATTTTTTCATATATATAATGAATCTTTAGCCGTTCTTGGTAGCCGTATCTGTGTAATGAGCAGCGGTGTTATTTGTGTTGGTGGAATTGTACTTATTCCCAAAGCGCCGCAGTATCTGCAAATTGCAGTGGGCATGTTGTGCATTGTCAGCACATTTCAGCATATTACAAATTATTAAGGACATTTAAACCATGAATGCAGCTCCCAAAGAACAAATAAAAATACCTGTGCGCGATACGGAAGCAGCGTTGTGTATTTCAGGATCTCTAGAAATGGAACATTTTGTATTAGGCTCATTATGCTGGGTATTGTCAAACTGAAAACTTAAAGACCCCATAGACTAGTGCCATTCGGCTACTTTTCTCCCAATTCCGATGAATCAGGCGAAAAGTGACGAAATCCGAGGTGCGGCCTTGTGCTCAGAGGATCGGATCCGGAGATTGAACCTGCAGCACATAAAATAAGTCGCAGTCACCACCGTCAGCGCACATCGTGGCTGCTTTTTAGTAGATGCGATAAGTCGGATCCGATTTCCCTTGACCTCCCAGGCAACTCCCAGGAGTCCTTCGGAGCTATTTTTACATGCAATAAATGGCACATCAAGTGCCAAATTGGATGAAAGGTCTCCCGCGGAGCTACAGGAGGAGTTAATGGGAAATCGGATCTGAATTGTGCCTCCGACAAGCCGTAGTAATGTATGGGGGCCGTTAGGAGCCAAATGCGAATAATTCACAACAGAAAGTGCAAGGTGTAGAGATATGAAGCTTATGCATCCGGTTACAGCAAGTATACGTCATAGACACTTAGGGGCAGATTTATTAAGCTTGGAGAAGAGATAAACTGGAGATAAAGTGGAGAAAAGTTAAAAGGAGATAAAGCACCAGCCAATCAACTCCCAACTGTCTTTTTCAAACACAGCTGATTGGCTGTGCTTTATCTCCTTTTACTTTTTCTCCGCTTTATCTCCAGTTTATCTCTTCTCCAAGCTTAATAAATCTGCCCCTCAGCCCTCATGCTGATCACCACGCTCCCCATGCGTGTTTGCGCAGGGGAGCGATGGTGAGTGACTGCACATGCGCATAAACTGTTAAGCGCGCGTGCAGCCGCTTGTTGCGAGCAGGTGCGGCAAACTACTTGTTCGCAGTTCCATTCACACCGGACGGGGGTGTGCGGAGGCGCCTATGGGAACACCCAGCATTTCATGCGCATTCCCTATCACATGATGTCACTGACCATCAAATGATTTTTCCCATGTGGCCGCATTTGAGGGGATGTGCATGCGAACGCATCCGCTTGCATGCTAGTGAACAGATTCGAGTGGCGGTAGGGCGTTGGGGTGGGGGGCGATAGTTTGGTGGAGCGGTGGGCAACATTTACCTGCTCACCAGGCTGTGAATATACGCAGCCTAGTGAACAGGTTGAATCAGGCCCTTTGTGTCCTAATAAGGGTAAATTTACCAAAGCTTCTATAAAAAAAACCCCTATAAATACGCACCATGATGGAGGAAGGTTTGCTACATACATGACCGCATACCGCTATCCATCAATTGGATGTTTTTGCACGCCAACTGTGGATGCTTGAACTGACGGACAGATGTCCTCATTAGCATAATATTTAGCACCCGTAAACATCTACACTTTGTGTCCTACTACGGGTAAATTTAATAA
This sequence comes from Crinia signifera, assembly GCF_055691185.1. Lineage (NCBI taxonomy): Eukaryota > Metazoa > Chordata > Amphibia > Anura > Myobatrachidae > Crinia > Crinia signifera. Next base: position 41,558,469 of record NC_139220.1, read on the forward strand.
AGCTTCTAAAAAGGATAATGTTGTCCATATCAACCAATCAGAATCTGTCTATCATTTTCTAGGATGCAATAGAGAAATCATAGATATAGGGGGGTATTCAATCTTCAGGTCACGGCAGGCAAGCTTGCTCGCCCGCCGTGACCGGGTCCCGTTCTCGGTCAGCTCGACCGAGAACATGCAGGCGGGATTCAATGTCCCGCCTGCAGCGGGACGAGAAGGGGGCGTGGCCGCGAGTTGCGGCCGGGAAGTGACGAGCTGCAGCCGGCAGCTCGTCACTTCCCGGCTGTTCTCGGCAGAACCAGCCTGACAGCTAGAGATGTCGGGCTCGTTCTGCCGGGAAACCCTGTTCAATGCTGTGGGGGAAGACAGCATTGAAGCGATTGAATATCCCCCATAATCTGATTGGTTGCTACGGGTAATATCACCTCTTTTCATTCTTGGGGGTATATTCAGTTACAGTTGAAACTAGCTTCTTGTCAGACAGATGACAGTTTCCAACTGAATTAGGTCGGAAGGGGTTCCAACCTATTCAATTCTGGCTGCTTTTTCCAAGTGGATTGGTGGAAAAGCCGCCAATCCACCTGCTGGAAACACGGCCAAATCTGACAGGTTTTGGCACCGTTTCCAAACATCTCAATCTGACTTTAACAAAAGTCAGATTGAGTCAGGGAGAGCAGCAGCAGCTCACCTGGAGCCGTCCTCCCATCCGCCATCCGTGTCGTTCACCTGTACTGCCACTGGGCCTGGTGAGAGCAGCTCACCCGGCGCTGTCTCAGCGCCTCCTGCGCCGCGTCCCTGCTGTCGCTCACCCTGTCCCGGCATCGGCCGGATGAGCAGCAATCAGCGGCCAAATCCAACAGTCGGATTTAGTCGCTGATTTGAATAGGTAGTGTTGAATCCGGCAGTAATTGAATATACCCCTTAGAAGCTTTAGTAAATTTACCTCTAAGAACCAGGCTGTATACTTTACAGTATGTGCATCATTTATGGGAATGAAAATTATGAGAGTCACAGTCCAAATAAATTCCATAGATAGCAAAATACTCCCACCAACAGGCTGTACCCTGGTAAAAAAAATAATCTGTTTGTGCGCGTACCTGTAGAGAATCCTGTTTTCTTATGACATTTTGTAAACTCAATGTTGAAATAGGTGACCAATGCGTGGATGTAATCATTCCGCTGCACCTGCAGGCAGAACGCTGACGTAAACGCTATTTCTTCAGTCTTCACTGTATAGAGATCAATTTCCTGTATAAAAAAGAGGAAATGAATTCACTGACATGTCTTGGGAGAGATTTATACGGCGTCTTAAAATGTTGATATTGTTTTAAGGGTACTTGTGTAGTTTGGCGGCGCCCATTGCATCGCATACCATAAGGCATACGATGGTATGCGATGCGACGCAATATCGCGCGATATTGTACAATGCCATACAATTTTTAAATTGTATGACATTGTATATGGCATACAATGCTATACAATGCGATGCGATGCTATTAAACATTGTATAAGCACCCTAATGGGTGCTTACAATGTTAAATGCACCCCCCCCCCCCCGCCACCCCCCCCACTATAAACGTGAACCCGAAGCGTGGCGAGCGCAGCGAGGCCGCGAGGGGCGGCGGTACGCATCCTCCGACCTTTTCATACCCCCACTATCCACGTCGGCGTGGAGTTGAGTATAGAAAGTGTGGCAAGCGCAGCGAGCCACCGAGCCCGAAGCGTGGCGAGCGCAGCGAGCCCCGCGAGGGGACGCGGATACCTGTGAAGGCCGCGAGGGGACTCCGATACCACGCTTCGGGTTCGGTGGCTCGCTGTGCTCGCCACACTTTCTGTTCTCAACTCCACGCCGACGTGGATAGTGGGGGTATGAAAAGGTCGGAGGACGCGTACCGCCGCCCCTCGCGGGCTCGCTGCGCTCGCCACGCTTTGGGTTCACGTTTATAGCGGGGGGGTGGCGTGGGGGTGCATTTAACATTGTAAGCACCCATTACGGTGCTTAAAAGCACCCTTTAGGGTGCTTATACAATTTTTCATCGTATAGGGGGCAAAAATTGCGTCGCATCGCATCGTATGCCATCGGGTGCATGGCATGCGAAGCGATGCGATTAAAACATCCAAAAATACACAAGTACCGTTTTAAGAATCCTTTTCTAAACAATACAGAATTGTCAACGATATATCTCAACCAAGCCAGTTAGCCAAACATAATGATGTGCTTGTTAAGCCCCATACGCATAACTGTTATGTGCATGCGCGGCCGCTTTGTGCGAGCGGGCATGGGGAATTGCTTATTCGCTGGCCCGTTCGTACCTAGCAATTCGGGCCAGGGGGGGTGAGGTGGCTGAAGAGGGGTAGTCAGTGACCATCGAATGATTTTGCCAAGCATGCAAGGCTGCGAATGGATGTTTTATGCTAAACATCCATTCACATGCATGCAGGGAAATCGGCATGAGGGGGGATGGGCGTTTGAGCGGGTGGTGGGCCGCGTTTGACCCGCAAAGCCATTACCCGATCACTGCTGATATTGGCAGTGGTTGAGACCCAGCAGGGAGGGCACCATAGGCAGCTGCATACACACTTGCTGATGCCAGGCGCGAGGAGGCCGATGGCGAGGTAAGGCGACAGCCATGCTGTGGTTACAGCATGACCGTCGCTAACTAGGACTCCCTCATCCTAACATGTTCGGGCGAGAGAGGGCCGTTAACGATGCCTGGGAGTGCGCATCGTTAACGACGCGGAGTGCACACACTAGGTGATATTGTGAACAATTTGGCCTAGTGTGTTGGGGCTTTAGTATCATTTTATGGAAAATGTCAACATGGACAAAAGTTTTACTTGAAAAATGTAGACACATGAAAAGTTTTTCCCAAAATTTTGGGTGTCAATGTCGACACCTATCGACTTGGACCTGCAATTAGTGTAGTGTGTACCCTCGCACACCATGCTAGTTCTCAATTGTAGTCTAATTGGATGGTAAAGTATTTAAAAAGTCTCAAAACATGAAAGAAATTGTGAAGAACCCATGTCAACCTTTTCATGTGTTTTCGTTTGACGTTTTGACCTGGTCGTCCTATTGCATGTCAAACTTTTTTAATGTCGACCATTTGACCATGTATACCTATTGGATGTCAAACTTTTGGTGTTGATCTATTGGGAATCTATCTAGATACTGCAGATCTTTTACCCAGAACCAGCTACTCAGATGGCCGACACACTGGCCCTTATTCAGATCTGAGCTCAGTACAAATTTGTTTGGAAAATGGGCAAAACCATGTGCAGTGCAGGTGGGGCAGATGTAACATGTGCAGAGACAGTTACATTTGGGTGGGGTGCACTGAAATCTAAATTGCAGATAGTTACATTTGGGTGGGGTGCACTGAAATCTAAATTGCAGTGTAGTAATAATGCAGCCAGTAATTACCCTGCACAGAAACAAGATAACTCGCACAAATCTAACTCTCTCTATACATGTTACATCTGCCCCACCTGCACTGCACCTGGTTTTGCCCATTTTCCAAACAAATTTATACTGAGCTCAGATCTGAATAAGGCCCATAGTGATCCAATGCTGTGTTTTTAACCCCTTCATGACAGAGCCAGTTTTTGCCTTCCTGACAGAGCCCTTTTTTTCAAATCTGGCATGTATCACTTAAGTGGGGATAACTTTTTTTTGCTTTTACTTATCCCAGTGATTTTGAGATTGTTTTCTCGTGACACATTGTACTTCAAGTTAGTGGTAAATTTTCGTCGATACAGTCTGTGTTTTTTTGTGAAAAATACCAAAATGTCGTAAAAAAATGGAAAATTTTGCGATTTGCAAAATGTTAAATTTTCTGCTTGTGAGACAAATAATCTTACCACTCAAAATAGTGAATAACTAACATAGACCATATGTCTACTTTATGTTGCCATCATTATTTCAACCTCATTTTCATTTTTTTGGACACTAGGAGGCTTAAAATATGAATAGCAAATTCTCAAATTTTCAAGAAAATTTCAAACTCTGATTTTTTTAGGGACCAGGTCAGTTATGATGTGACTTTGAGTGACTTGTATGTGAGACACCCCCATAAATGATGCCATTTCAAAAACTGCACCCCTCACAGTATTCAAAACAGCATTTTGGAAGTTTGTTAACCCTTTAGGTGTTTCACAGGAATTAAAAGAAAGTGTAGGTGAAATTTCAAAATTTCATTTTTTTTGCAGATTTGCAATTTTAATACATTTTTCTAAGGAACACAGTAGATTTTACTAGAGAAATGTGACTAAAAATTGATTCCCCCAATTCTTTGGTTTTCATAAATATCCTATATGTGGCCCTAGTGTGCACGGTGACCAAACCACAGGCTTCATAATAGAAGGAGCACCTACTTGATTTTGGAGCCTCCTTTTTATGAGATTATTTTTTAGGCACAATGTAGGTTTCTAGGCACCATAAGATGCTAAAAGTTAGGTACCCCCCCACAAGTGACCCCATTTTGCAAACTACACCCTTCAGGGAATTCATCTAGGGGTATAGTGTACATTTCAAACCCCCAGGGGTTTCACCAATTGTGGTACAACTGGGCAGTGAAAATGAAAAAAAATTAATTTTTCATTTTCACAGCTCAGTTGTATCAAAATTGGTGAAACCCCGGGGGGTTTGAAATGTACACTATACCCCTTGATGAATTCCCTGAAGGGTGTAGTTTGCAAAATGGGGTCACTTGTGGGGGGGTTCCACTGTATGGGTGTTTCGGGGGTCATTCAACCAGAATCTGTGCTGCAAAATCCAAAAATCACTCCTTCCCTTCTGAGTCCTGCCATGCACCCAACTGGTATTTTTTGGTCACACATGAGGCATTGCCGTACTCGGGAGAAATTGGGGCACAGATTTTGGGGTGCTTTGTCTCCTTCATACCTTGTGAAAATGAAAAATTTTGAGCCAGATCTGCATTTTTGTGTAAAAAAATGTAATTTTTTACAGAAAAATGCAGTTCTGGCTCAAAATTTTTTATTTTCACAAGGAATGAAGGAGACAAAGCACCCCAAAATCTGTGCCCCAATTTCTCCCGAGTACGGCAATGCCTCACGTGTGACCAAAAAATACCAGTTGGGTGCATAGCAGGACTCAGAAGGGAAGGAGTGATTTTTGGTGGTGGAATGAATGGTGGGTGCTATGTCGCATTAGCAAGACCCCCGAAGCACCAATACAGTGGAACCCCCCCACAAGTGACCCCATTTTAGTCACCAGCTTTGGGAGGGGGGCTGGCGCTGCGGCTGGCGGGGGGGTGGGAGGGGTGCTGGTGCTGCGGCAGCCGGGTGGGTGGGAGGGAGGGGGGCTGCCGGGTGGGAGGGGGGGGGGGGGCTGGCGATCGGTGCGGTATATACACACACACACACACACACATATATATATATATATGTGTGTGTATATATATATATATATATATATATATAGTTTTTCAGTGCATATCTTTATTTTTTTAACTTTTTCTGCAGCTTGATGCTGCTGCTGCTGCTGCGGGGGGGAGGGGGGAGGAGGTCAGCGCTGCGTGCGCTTCAGACGCTCCGGGGGAGCCGGGGGAGCTGCTGCTGCTGCCGGGTGAGTGCCCGGCGGGTTGGAGGGGGGGCTGCACATCGGAGGTGATCGGTGCTGTACTTGACAGCACCGATCACCACCGATCCCTGTGTTACCGAGCGGCTTAGCCGCCGGTAACACAGGAAACGCTGTGAATGGCTGTTCAGATTTGAACAGCCAATCACAGCGATCGCCGACCGGGGGGGGCACCCCTGCCCCCCCTGGGCGGCGAGGGGGGATGTCTGCTGTCAGGGACAGCAGACATCACCTAACTGTCACTGCGTCTCTAGACGCAGTGACAGTTAGAAGTCATGACGTATATATACGTCATGTGTCGGGAAGTACTTCCCGACCATGACGTATATATACGTCAAATGTCGTGAAGGGGTTAAGTAATTTCAGCACGTTATAAATACCGCTTACACAGCGGAGCTGGGGTGGTGGTAGTGGGGGTGTTGCCTTTACTAATTAATGTTAGGGAGGGGGGGCCAAATGTACACCTGGTAAAATATTTTTTCAATTTTTTTTGTGTGTAGGCATGGCCACCCCATCCCTGATTTGGCCATGCCCCCTTATTATCTGCCTGTGGTTGCTCTCGGCAACACTGCACTTACGTACACACAACTGAGACACATATTTTATAGCCCAAGCCAAAATTTTATGAAAATGCTATTCAGGGCCGGCTCTACCACTAGGCAGTTTAGGCAGCTGCCTAGGGCGCCAGGATCTGGGGGGTGCCACCAAGTCTTCAAATAAAAAAATCAAGGCTGTCTATGAGTATCCTTGTTGTACATAATGTAGGTGGCTGCTGCGGAACTTCTAAGACCTCACCTCCATACTTCCTACATTGCTGCCCCCTACTCCTTGTACTCTATTGTGGGTGGCAAAGGGGAGGGTGCAGAGGAAAAGCAGGGGACTTGGCCACCTTCCAGGGGGGGGGGGGGGCGGGGTCATGGGGATTGGATGACCACATGATCTTAAAAAAAATGGGGGGGGGGGGGGGGGTGGTTGCTTGAAGTTTTGCCTAGGGTGCTGAAAAGCCTTGCACCAGCCCTGATGCTATTAATTAATCATTAGGAACCAGAAACATTATGATTGGTTCAGGACACAAAATGGCTGCCAACATCAGTGCCTCAGTGATGTCACCGGTTACCACTTCCCACAAAATGTTTTGCCAGGAATTCAATATAACAACAGAATAAACTGTAACAACACAATAAGAGGGTGATTTTGATTGATGAGCTCCGATGCGAATTCATTGTTTTTGATTTGCGCATGTCTATGCGCTGTGTGCAAGCGGCCACGACAAAAGAGTGTTTGCCGGGTACTCGCACACAACAGTGTGGGCGGGGGGAGGGGCTCTCCAGGGGATTCTCCCATGGGAACGCTAAGCATTTCATGGGCGTTCCCATGACAATGATGAGCCTTCTTATGCTAATACCCTGATGACACGGGTGCCGGGGTCGGCTAGCTGCCTGCCCTGTTCTCGCAAAGGATACATGCAATACTAAGACACCTGAGAGTACTCACCACATCATTCGATGGTCGGTGACCATTGAATGATCTGGGTCTCGCCCCTCAGGCTGTGAATGGATGTTTATGAAAAACATCCATTCGCAGTCATTCGGGAAAATTCTCCCTGCGAAGGAGGGCTGCCCGCACAGAGCAGCGAGCAGGCTTAAAAATACACGCAGTGATGCGAACTTTGCAGTGATGCGAACTTTGCAGCGCTGCGTGTCAACCAGAATAAGAGCCTAAATCTTATCATTTTAATTAAAAAGTGATTTGCACCAAAAATAACGGTAAACAAAGTAATTACTTTCTGCATTGGGAATTACCGAACCTTTATCAAACAGGAATTGGTCACCACTTGCTTTGGGTCAACAATGTCCACGAGCGGTTCTCTTATGGCCACATCCCTGATGCACGTCATGTCAAAGCCATACACATTCTCCCACCCTGTGAACAAAAATGCAGATAAATACAACGTATTTGTGTTAGCATTTATACTGTAACTGGTATAGCTTAGTAGACTGCATTCCCTGAATGTATGCACTTTATTAAGTGATTGGCAGTCTGCCGCCATTTGGGGGGGGGGGGGGGCACCGGGTGGCAACATGATGAGTTTCCCAAGACAGAGGTGTGTCACCGCCGTTTAAGGGGAAGGGAAAGGCCAGGAAGCTCTAGGTTTTCATTACTTTTATTCATTTTTTTTTTATTCTAAAAGATTTATATTTTTTAATTGCTGTCTCGTGGTATCTCTAGAATTCCATAGTGATCTGTTCATTATGTTCGCTTGTGTCCAGAGGGCTGCCGCACGGATTATATCATATACCGTTAATGGGGTCAGCAGCAGTGCTCGATAATGGTGGCACGGATGACATACTCACAGTGAATCTTGAAGTCCTTATATTGCCTGTCTTCAATTGCAACGACATACAAAGCCGCTCGGTCAGGAAACATCAGCCCTCCAGGTTTCTGTTGATGAATTGTGGGGAAATGGGTCTCGTAATCTATTCACCTGACAAAGACATCACAATTTGAACTGCACATATAAAATCCAGACAAGCACCCCCTGCTCGCTTTTATTATACTCAATCACACTGTCACACACTGTTAAATATCTGAGTGGATATTTCGGCCTGCAGCAAAACATAGAGATAAAAACGTCTGTCCACATCAAAGTGATTGTCAGTCAGGGCCAAGCTTATTGGAATGAATGGTCTACCTGCTGACTACGCTCTTTGGTCATATAGAAAGAAGGGATCTTTGGGAATGCAAGAATAGCATTCTTAAAGGTGATTCAATTTGCGTTTGAACAATCCATAAAGGCTGCCTATCTTTTGCAGGGAATGTTCCGCTCTTGGGCCGCCCATTCTTAGAAGTCTGACAAATATTGTTGGTAGAATTTCTAGCAACTATGAATAGAATTTATTCACATCTACCCCAGAAAAAAAAAAGAATGTTGGAATTTTGGACAAATCGTATATTATATATACAGTATGTGCCACATCATTAATCCCCCATACATATACAGTAAGTAGGTCTATGCGGTTATGGTATAGCGGATCAATGCTGTCTATTTCGACCATGTTATGGACGACCACCCTTAAGGCGCATAACCCATAAAAATTAATGGGAAGCCACTGATTGGCTGAGAGCTCTCTCAGCCAATCAGCGATTGGCCGAGAGAGCTCTCAGCCAATCAGTGGCTTCCTATTCATTTGTATGGGTTTTGCGCCTGCTGCCCGGCTTCCCCTGCCCACTTGTCTGGTTCCCTTGGCGACCCCAGGCCACCGCCTCTCTGCATTCCAAGTCTGCTACCTTTATTAGTCCCCCGGCCACTATGTGTCCCCCTGCATGGCACGTGCAGCCCGTCCAACCTCCTGACTCCATCCGATGTGCATGGGACCACGCATCGCGTTGGATGGGATGTCAAATACAAGCGATTTGGTCCAATTATTGGCCTGATCCGTCAGAATCGGGTCAAATCGGACCACATCTCATTAGTGTATGGGGCCTCTAGTCGAACCCGTCTAGTTTGATGCCTAAACATAGGCCATGTTGACAGTAATGGAAGTTAGATTCCAGCGTTAGAGCGAAAAGAGTGTGGTGGATGGTCCCATGGTCGACATGAGTTTTTCACATTTTTTGGGGTGCCAAATGTCACAGGGGACCCCATGGACACTGTATGTGGGCACAGTGTCCACTCACATAGCTTGCTGTGCTCAACATGCGGTCAAGCATACGGCGTTAATCAATGTCGTTATGCTTGTTAAGAGTGATGGCATGTGCATCATGCATCCCGCCCATTGTGTGGACTTCGCCAGGCTCCACAAAGATGTCACACAACCACTTTCCAGATGTCCTATTTCCCTTTTTATTAGGCCACGTCCCTCAGCGACTGTGTTGTTCAATAATCTCACTTAGATACCATCTATTAATGGAAGAGACTATGGGAAAGAAAGAGATAGAATGTGAGACCAATAATTAGAGGTGTGCGAGCTTCAGCAACACACAGAGTGCAGGTTCATTATGGGTGGCATCGTTGCCGCCTAAGGCACCTGCACTGGATTTGCAGTGTGCATGGAACATTACCCTTCAGCACGAGCGCTACTTCAGGCACGCTACAGTTTTCCTAATTGTCTGGAACATCCTTAGGATGTTCTGGGCAGAAATATACTTACCTCAGCGAGCAGTCTTGCTCCCTGTGTATGACGCCATGAGGTCACAGGCACTGCACAATTGTAATGTAACGTATACTGTTATTTTTTCTGTTTTGTTAGGGATTATTTTTGAACCGCTAACAAAATATTTAAAGTAGGTAGCACTCAAAATTGTCTCATGTTTAAACTGAATCTGGGAAGTTTATTACAGCGTCTTGAAAAATTATCCAACTACCTAAAAATGTCAGTGAATTCCAAACTACATTTTTAATGAACTTACAAGCTCTTACAGTAAATTTTCAAACTCATGTTTTTATTATCATATTTATATATTGTTTTTCAGCATACCTTTAACTTTATCTTTCACTTTCTACTTTTGGGGCGACATGTAGGGGGGAATTTACTAAAGGAAATTTGTAAAAAAATAGGTGTAAAAATAGGTGTATTTGTATCCAGAAATACACTTATTTTTGACATTTGCCGAAAATACGGCAATTCGTATTGATGTTCTGTCAATACGAATAGCCGTATTTTCGGGATAGTAAATGTCAAAAATAAGTGTATTTCTGGATACAAATACACCTATTTTTTACAAATTTCCTTTAGTAAATTTCCCCCGTAATGTGTGATTTTTAGTAATGTGGAATTTTTAGGCCAAAACCTCCAAAATCGCCAATGTTTATCTTGCCACCGGGCAACTGAGACGACCTTACGCCAATGCTTCACAGCATTCAAAGAATGGTCAATTATGGAGTCATTTATCCAGGAAAGCAGTTTTTATGAAGTTTGAAAATTAATTTTTAAGAGCTGACTGGGTCACAATAAAATTGCTGTATGGGACAATCTGAGTGTAACTGTTAATATAGACAAATCTGTTGACATTTTGGTGGGTTGAGTACTTTTGCAACCACTGTATGTGTCTATAGTATATGCCAATGGGCCTCAGGGACACCACACTTTTTGGACATAAAAACTCTGAAGCTCCTCCTAAAACACTGAGGATTAGGAAAACAATCACCCTGTACTGGTGTTGCTTATGCGTTAGTGCCTTCCAAGTGACAACTTACCGAGCACCAGAGAAACCGCCCCGCCGAATACCCACTCTCCCTCCGCCGCCGATTCCCCTCAGTCCCATGCGAGGTGATGTGTAATCAAAACACATCCCCTCACATGCCTCCGCTACAGGAGAAATCATTCGATGGTCACCGACCATTGAATGATTTTTCCTGCCCTCGCAAATAAAAGTCAGTAAATACCGAGTTTTATTTGTGAGTGCCGGGATGAAGATGGGGCAGGCAGTTGATATCCTGTGAGGTCAACCGCCCACCTCCAGCAGACATCGGCCGGCGTGTGTACCGATGGGAACACCCATAAACTGTTGGGTGTTCCCATGGTCGAGCCCCATTCCCACCGCCATCTGCGCCCATCCCACCCTGATGTCTGAGAACGGCTTGGCTACTATGCAAGTCCCTGAAGCAATTAACAAAGGGGAGCTGCACATGAGCATAATAGACCATGCGCAGTCCCCAAATCACTGAGACGAGGCCAAACTCGCATTAATGCGAGAGACTCAGAAATATCCCCAAAGTGTTCCATTGTGTAGTATACCTCAGTATATAATCCAGCAGCACAGCACTACATGCAGACATATCCAGCACCAACATCCCAGGTGCCCTTCAATGACGTTTTTAAAAACTGGTATGTAATAGTATATGGAAAAACTAAGGTGGAACAATGCAGTCTTTATGTTTGAAGTTAGTACATGCACTGAAACTGGAGGGAGGTAGGTTCAGGGGAAATGTTAGAAAGAATTACTTCACAGAAAGGGTAGTGGATAAGTGGAATAGCCTCCCATCAGATGTGGTAGAGGCTAAGACAGTAGAACAATTTAAACATGCTTGGGATAGGCATATGAACATCCTTACAAAGAAATAAGGATTAAAAAGGGTTGAGATTACCCGAAGGGTAAAAAAGGGGCAGACTAGATAGGCCAAATGGTTCTTATCTGCCATCAAATTCTATGTTTCTATGTTACTTACCAGCCATTTATCTCGTGCAAAGATGACGGTGTTCAGCATAGATTCATAGAAGAGACAATATCCCATCCATTCAGTGATGATAATATCCACCTTTTCTACTGGCAACTCCACTTCTTCCACTTTACCCCTAAATATTGTAATTACTGGAAAAAGCACAGAAAGTAAAAATATTGTAACAATAATTAAATACTGTCTTCAGAAATAATACATCTAGAGATTATTTTGCTGGCTACACTATTTCTATTTTACTGATGTTTACATGGCATTTAATGGTTCTTAGCACCTGAGATCAAACCTTAACTGCCGACTTTTGAAAACAAGTACTGTATTAGGGAGATTGTGTGTGTCAGCAGAATGTGCTCAGCTTGGCCGTTGAGAGGGTGTGGCATATTCCACCCAAAGGGCGTGTTTAGCTCCACCTACGGGTATATTCCATAGACAAGTAATCTCACGGTTCCACATATCCCATTAAGGCTTTTCAAACATGATTTGGAATTTCACAAAACTACTGAATTTCTAACACTCACACTAAAAACAAAAATAATTACATTAACCAGGCAGAATATGTTTTCACTGCTGAAACGGAGGTTGAGAGCTGATATGATTAGTATGTTTTTCAAATACAGGATTGGGAATCATATGGAACTTGGAGATTATTTGTTCACAAACAGGCCTATACTTAGGACATGCGGGCATGTGCTGAGGCTCGAGTAAAATAAATGACTTTATGACTTTGTTAGAAATAACACAAACCCCAGATTACTAATTGTTTGATGGAGCACTATACATAAAAATATGAGGCTGCCCAATGGGTTCTAGCATAGCCCCAAGTTATGCAAGTGAATTTATTTTTCAAGTGTAACGAAAAGAGGTCTTATTCTACTAGAGGCAAAGACAATGGCGCCTAGGATAAGAGCTGGTTTTCAGAGAAAGGCAGCTGCTCAATTATAGGGGTAGTCAATCCCTAATGGAATACAACAAAGAAAAAAAAGCACAATTTGAGCAACGCTTTTTACTACAATGAATAGCACAAGTACTATTTAAAATAAAAATTATTTATGTAAAAAGAAAACGTAGTAATACATTTACACATCAACCTATAGTTTAAAAACTGATTAACTTGCTCACTCCCGGAAGAGAATAAGTATAAAATATAAAATATCACTGGCTCAATTGAATTTGAGGTACAGTAAGTGCACATTACCAAGGGATTGGATAGGGGATCACTGTTCGTATATGTTTTCAAATAGTGAAGTAACACAGGTCCTCTCTATTGTTGTTTCAAGTGGAATTTTTTTTTTTTGCAGGCCCCAACATCTAACAGTATATTGCATTTTACAGTCGGTACATAGACGATATTTAGCTATTATGGTCGGGTACACATGAACATAGAAACATAGAAACATAGAATTTGACGGCAGATAAGAACCATTTGGCCCATCTAGTCTGCCCCTTTTTTTACCCTTCAGGTAACTCAACCCTTTTTAATCCTTATTTCTTTGTAAGGATATTCATATGCCTATCCCAAGCATGTTTAAATTGTTCTACTGTCTTAGCCTCTACCACCTCTGATGGGAGGCTATTCCACTTATCCACTACCCTTTCTGTGAAGTAATTCTTTCTAACATTTCCCCTGAACCTACCTCCCTCCAGTTTCAGTGCATGTCCTCCTGTTTAAACATCTGGAACAAGCATTACATCCAATTAATCAAAGAGATCAAAACCTCAAATATGCATACATACAGTGACTACAGTGTCTATTATTAAGAATGTACAGGTTTCACTACAACAAAATCATATCGTGAATTCCCTGTACTACAAGAATGGCCCTTCACCATCCCCCAGCACTCAAAAGGGGACTTCCATACTCTCAATTCGATAGAATTTGGAAAGTCTGTATGAACCAGAAAAAAGCATTTAAGGAAATAGATAAACTCATTCATAAATTCCTGGGGGGGGGGGGGGGGTAACAAATGAAAAACCTTAAAATACAGATGGAGCAGGGCTTGTTATTGCTGGCGGAGCGCCAGGACCGTGTCCCTGGCGATCCGCCAGCAATCTGGCGCTCTGGCTGAATGAGACGCTCGTGCGTCTCCCACGCACGAGCGTCTCAATAGCCGGGCGGCGAGGCGGCGCGGCGGGTGCAGTCCTGCCCGTCTCCAGCTTCAGGGAGACGGGCAGGGCTGCGGGGGGCTGCGGGGGGGCGGTGTGGACCGGCGGGGACCCGGGGAAGCCGGCGGGGACCCGGGCAAAAGCTCCGTCGGAACGGGACGCGCGTGCACCTCGTGCACGCGCGTCCCCTTCCGACATACAGATGGCGCGGGGCGGGGGATGGCGGGTGGCGAGTCCTCCGCCATCCCCAGCAAAGACAAGCCCTGCGCTATCTGTAGGAAAAAGTCCTAGGTCTTCCAAGGGAGAGTACATTTTGCCCACAGACAAGCGGAACAATAGATGGTGTACTCTTCCCCATTGGTGAATTTCCCATTAGGCATGTGAGGCACATGCCTAGGGGCAGCACATGGATGCTTGTGTTGGTACAGGTACCTTGAAATGTACCTGTAACTGCAAAATATTTACACTGTATATATGCCATCTTGAATAGAGTGAAGAAAGAAGGAGAATCATTCTCTGTTTGACTCCTTCATCCAGGTGGCCCTAAAATTCTTAAATTGTAATGGCTCAGGGTTCAAATAGCACCCTGCCCTTCTGCCCAGACCACCACAGCTAGTGTGTACTGTGCAAGGAGAGTGGGACCCAAGGTTGGACTGGGCCACAGGGATACAGGGGACACCCCCGTTTGGCCCCGCTACCTGGAGCCCTTCTGCTCTTGGGACTATGGCATATTTTCTACAGTGCATTGCCATTATTAATCTGTTAAAATGATCAAGCATGCACAAGCAGTATTTTCTATATATATTTAGAATGGGGCCCAGGCCATGCACTCCTAATGGTTAACCAAACTTCTGATGCAGCTGGCCACACTTCTGGAGAATATATTAGTTACATCCCAAATCACTGCACCATTTATCTCCCAGAGCAGTGCCCAGGATGTTTTTGCCCAGTGTGTATGCTGAATGATGTAATGAAAGATCGCTGCCCGATAAATCGCTCAGTGCATTCACACTGAGTGCTTTTCACCCGGCCCAGTGATTGTCACAGGTGGTGAACCACTTTCCATAGTAGGAGACTATGGAAAGTGGTTCACTCAGCCTGTAAAACATGTGGGAGTGTGCATCAGCACTCATCGCCCACCCACACACACTAGGTGATTTTGAGCTCAAAGTAGCTCAAAGGGGTAAAAGTGAGTATGGGCCTTAAGAGACATGGCCAAAGGTTGCAGTGATAATTTTTTTAATATGTATGCTCAGGGTTGCTTTTACTCCCTGAATGCCCGCGAGGCTCCCGAAAATCGGGTCCCCTTCCCGGCACCCCAGAAAGTTAGGCATCCCTTCTGGATTCCGGCAGACCCCCCTATCTCCCCTGCGGCAGCGTTAAAATTACCGCGATTTGCGGCTTTTCAGGAAAGGGGTGGGGCTAATTATGCAAATCATGCCAGTTTTAGCCCCATCCCCTCCTCGTAGACCTTCAAATTGTGTGATTTTCAATACTGGGGGCAGGGCTCGATGACGTCTACATCAGGCCCTGCCCCCAGAAAGGCTGCTGACAGTCTCCTCCCCGGGGTTCTCCAGGAGAGGAGGCTTTAAAAGCAGGCAACCCTACGTATGCTGCACTATCAGCCTTTACTTGTAGTTTTACAAATGGCCGCAGAGCTGCACAGTTATCGTCTCAATTCAGTAATATTACTGAAGTGTAATGGTGTGTACACACGTTAGATGTGCCTTAAGATCCTATCCACGATCTGATCAGATAGGATCGTGGATAGGATCTTAAGGCACATCCGATTTGCATCCTATCTTGACTATATAGTGCAGATCTGCACTATATAGACAAGGCAGCCAAGACTTTCTGGCTTCCGATACATGAACGCGCATCGGGATCGCAAGGGTTAAAACCCTTGCGATCTGCATCCGATGCTGATCCGATGCCGATCCGATGTTGACTATATCGTCAACATCGGAAAGGAAATCGGACCGTGTGTACACAGCATCACTGTGAATGTGTGTAAAATGTATGAACTAAAAAAAAAAAATGCTGGTTAAATTTAGCCCTTTGCGTTCCTCGCCTGTGGAAATCTTTCTTTTCCCAGTCATATATGTTCTCTGCTGTCTGCCAGCTTCAGTCTCACCTTGCTATTTCTAATAATATTATTTGATCAAAACACAAGGAGGAATCAGAGCCTGCAGCAGCTTTCCTGATAACTGCGGGCTGCGTGATCACGGGATCAGCTTATATGACAACTGGGGAAGTAATAAGAACCATTCATTTTGTACGCTGCAGGCATATGCATGTGTGTAAAGAAAATAAAGACTGGGGGTTATCATATCCCAAGTGAATGGCACTTAATTCACCAGCCAAATGAATACTGAATATTTATATTTTATATGAAATCTCCGGATTTCTTTATCTAATAGATCATCTGACACATCAGCCATCAACTAAATCCATGGGGTTACTTAATTAAAGATGAAGCTGTATCCATTGGCGTAACTATGGCACTTCGAGTGTCTGTCAGGGGAGCGCAGTGCATTTAGCACTACCAGGAAGTGCGGGGAGCACTGGAGTGCTGGTCAGCACCTAATACCTGCCAACAAGCATATAAACCCCTGGCAACCAGCATGCAACCCCAGACAATGAGCAAGAAACCCCTGGCAACAAGCATGTTAACCCTGGCAATGAGCATTTAACTAATAAAATTATGCATGTAACCCCTGGCAGTGAGAATGAAGACCTGGCAACAAGCTTATAACCCCTGGCAACTAGCATATAGGTATAAAAACCTGGAATTAATGTATGGGGAGGGAGGAGGGGGGGGGGGGGGCAGAAACTAAATTGGCAGGGGGGGGGGGTACAAACATTTCTGGGGATATCTGAATGGCTGACAGACAATGTCTATGTTAGCAGTCAATAGATGAACACCAAAGAGTCGGCATGAACAGGGTCAACATTGACAAAAGGTTGACACAAGAAAAAGGTCAACATTTTATGAGATTTATCTTTTCCATTTTTGGAACTTTTTCATACTTTACCATCCATGTGGACAGAGCCGGCCCTAGTCTAAATGACGCCCTAGGCAAGATTTTGGCCGGTGCCCCCTAGCACCGCCACTAGTTCCCCCTCTGACCCTGCTCCCCTTTCCCAGCACCATCAACCCTCATCATAGCAGTCATCATATTGTTGCTCCTACCCGCAATATTTTAAATAGAAACAGTGCACACATTCGGTGCGCAGCCCAAACAGGGGTGTGTTCTTGCTGGGAAGGGGCATGGCCACACAATAGTAGCCCCAATTCAAATAATGCCACACAGTAGTGCAACTTTATTCACATTATATCATGCAATGGGATCCGATACGATTTGCCGGCGGTCGGGATCCCGGCGGTCGGAATCCCGACACTGGAATCCCGACCGCCGAAATCCCGACAAGGGGGGGACATGGATCGCCCCCCCTTGCGGGCTCGCTGCGCTCGCCACGCAGCGGGCCCGGTGCCTCGCTACGCTCGGCACGCTATTTTATTCTCCCTCTATGGGTGTCGTGGACACCCACAGAGGGAGAAAGTTTCGGGATTTCGGCGGTCGGGATTCCAGTGTCGGGATTCCGACCGCCGGGATCCCGACCGCCGGCAAATTAACTGCATCCCATGCAATGGTGTCCCTTATTCACGTTACATCACACAGTAGTACCACTTTACCTTATATACATTACTCCTCACATTATTCACATTATACCGTTAGAAAAAAATCCTGAAAAAATATTGTATTTTAAGCACCTCCATGGCCACACTGCAACCAAGCACAAAGCAGTGTGTGCTGGGCAGAGGAGAAGAGCTGCAGCTGCTGCTGTCACTTAAGGGGAGGGGGCCCGGGGCCCCCACTTGGCCCTTCCATCAGACTTTGGCCTGGGTAATTTGTACCCCCTACCTCTTTCTCTTGGCACCCCTGATAATACCACACAGTAATGCCCCTTACACATGAAACATTATTAATGTCCTTATAACCATAATGCCCCTTACACATTATAAACAAAAAGAAAACAGAAACTCGGGTGGGGTGCACTCTTATCCCCAATCTAAATTGCTCAGCTGCTCGAAAAAAGTTTTTTTTACATATTTTTCTATGCCAAGTGAAAAAAGTTTTTAATTTTATATGTTTATATTATGTGCTTTGAAGTCATATAATGCAAAAAAATCAAATCAAAAGGACTCCAAAAGGAGTTGTTAATATTATAAATCTGTATCAGATCAATGAATATATCAATACTATTTTATGCTGCACAAAAATTTAATAAAGTGATTTTTTTTATGTTTTTTGTTTTGTATATACAATACTGGTAGTATGGCCTCTTATTTGCGAATTGTCTGTAGACAATTGTAAGGGGGCTGGTATCAAGAATTGGTGCAATAAAATCCCATGTGTTTATCTCTACATGTAATGCACATATACACCAACACTATGTAAAGCTGACCTTCATAAATCCTTAACGCCTTTACCACTTGGCATTATAGTTTTTCTCTCAATTGAATGAGATAAGGATTATAATCATAAATCAGCAAAATAAAAGATTTTTTTCAAATAAAGTATGTACACATTATTTACATTTATGCACGTGCATTAGTTCCCTTCATGGTTGGCTGATTGCTGTAGGGCTATGAGTTAATCAATTTGCCTAACAATATTCACAAACACAATTGTATCAGAAATTAGAACCAAATACCGCTTGTTAGACAGGAAAGCTTGGATTATAATAACACAGTTTTGTAGCAAAAAGTTCACTCAATCAAACAACGCTGCCGGGTGATCAAGCTTTGCGAAACGTACGTCCCCCAGACAGACAGAGACGCGATCACGTGTGCACACGTGACCGCAGGAGCGGCTTCCAAGTCGGAGCTTCAAGAAGAGACAAGCGCTCCCAGGGTCCCTGCACCCCAGAGATCCAGGGCTGGTAACGTAGACCTCTCCCTGCAAAGGAGCCGTGCGCCGTTGGTGCCGGCTCAGCTTTGGTTACAGGCAATTTGGTCTCTCCCCCTTTTCTCCCTTTCATTCATTTAGAGTTGAAAGCCGTGCATTTGATTATTCCCTCACAAGGTGTAATTTGTTGGTTATTCATTTTCCGACACAATTGTATCTAATTTGTGGCATTATCCTGCTTTAGTATCTATTTACCTTATTAGCCGTTTTGAGACTGGCAATGTGTGACTTTGTATAACATAAAACCGTGCAAGTTTATCCATTTCCTATATATAATTGCGTCCTTGCAGTCTATAGCAATTGTTTGAGCATTTATAGATATATGCTGCTCTGCGCTGAGGCAGATGCAGCTGGCATATGCATACATATTAATTAATTAATTACAACTGCTGGTAACGACATTTTGTTCATTTTAGTGCTTCAGTAACTTATAGAGGGATATATTTATATCCTTTTCAGCGCTATAGTGTGTTTCTTTGCCATGATTCTGGCCCAGCAATAATTGTTATATATATGGATATGTATGAGCACGCAAGCTGAGACACAATTTGAGTGGGTTGTTTGATTGAATGAACTTTTTGCTACAAAACTGTGTTATTATAATCCAAGCTTTCCTGTCTAACAAGCGGTATTTGGTTCTAATTTCTGATACAATTGTGTTTGTGAATATTGTTAGGCAAATTGATTAACTCATAGCCCTACAGCAATCAGCCAACCATGAAGGGAACTAATGCACGTGCATAAATGTAAATAATGTGTACATACTTTATTTGAAAAAAATCTTTTATTTTGCTGATTTATGATTATAATCCTTATCTCATTCAATTGAGAGAAAAACTATAATGCCAAGTGGTAAAGGCGTTAAGGATTTATGAAGGTCAGCTTTACATAGTGTTGGTGTATATGTGCATTACATGTAGAGATACACACATGGGATTTTATTGCACCAATTCTTGATACCAGCCCCCTTACAATTGTCTACAGACAATTCGCAAATAAGAGGCCATACTACCAGTATTGTATATACAAAACAAAAAACATCAAAAAAATCACTTTATTAAATTGTTGTGCAGCATAAAATAGTATTGATATATTCATTGATCTGATACAGATTTATAATATTAACAACTCCTTTTGGAGTCCTTTTGATTTGATTTTTTTGCATTATATGACTTCAAAGCACATAATATAAACATATAAAATTAAAAACTTTTTTCACTTGGCATAGAAAAATATGTAAAAAAACTTTTTTCGAGCAGCTGAGCAATTTAGATTGGGGATAAGAGTGCACCCCACCCGAGTTTCTGTTTTCTTTTTGTTTATAATTAAACGTATTCCTACTCGGGGGTGCACCACTGACCATCACATTTCTTAAAGCCACAGCCCTGTGCATAGGCTGGTAGGTGATGTTAGATAAAATAATTCATCTTTAATTATAGTCAGTCCTTTTCCCAATCTTCCTATCTTTCTAAACTCATCATTTCCAATTTTTCGTGCAGGCTCCTCCCACCCAACTCCCTTACACATTATGCCAACCTTTATTAATGCCCTTAATACACATAATGACACACATAATGCCCCTTACACATACGTTGCAAATTATTAATGCCCTTATACACATGACACACATAATGCCCATTACACATATGTTGCACATAATTAATGCCCTTATACACATGACACACATAATGCCCCTTACACATATGCCGAACACTATTGCACAACCAACCCACCCGCAGACAGCACTCGCACAGCCGCTAACACTGTGACCTCTGCCTCTGCTTGGATACAGATGTTTCCTCATACATCTTGCCTCAATAGGCCATGCAGCTCCTGGCCAGTTCTGCTAACGTTTGGTGCCTTTTTTGCAGAAAATTCGTCTTATTTGCATTGTTATGACCAGCACACACAAGGAGCTTCCGATGATTAAAATGATATGTGGCATGAATATAGTCTGTGTGCGACTGTGGCTGTACCTGCATACAGAATGCTATGTTACAGTGATTTCCATGAATACACTATTTCATATGCAGATACAGCCTCACTCACACACAGAATATAGGCATGCTGCATATCATTTTAAACAGCAGAAGCTGCTAATGCCCCTAGGCATTCCAAATGCCATAGGCAATTGCCTAGTTTGCCTATGCCTAAGGCCGGCTCTGCATGTGGACTCCGACTGGGAATGGTAAAGTGTGCCGGGCACAGCGGAGGTGGAGCGAGGCAGCTGGCCCCAAGCATGGCTAACGAAGTAAGCCATTCGTGGGGGCATGGTGTACTGATTGGGGGTCCACGTTCCCAGGTGTCGACATTGACACCAATAAAAGTGAAAACCTCATGTGGCTAGGTTACCACCTCATCCCTTTAATTCCGGACACATATTAATTACACAGGTTCTGTGGCAGTTTAAAACTAAATTAAATGGAGTCTTGAAGTCAGCCAGCCAGCCACAGAACCTGTGTAATTAATATGTGTCCGGAATTAAAGGGATGAGGTGGTAACCCTACATGTGGCCCCTATGCTTGTGTCGATCTTTTGTCAATTTTGACCTTGGCCATGTTGACCTAGACATTGTATGTGAGCTGATACACACCCCTGGGGAAATGCTTGATCAATGACTTGAATTGTGGAGTGTAGAGTGTGGAGTTGTGGAGTGACAAAGGGAGTGTTCTGTTTGTCAGTCAGATGGGTGAGTCCAGGAGAATATTACCTGGATGACTGCATTATGCCAACTATGAAGTTTGATAGCGAAGGGATAATAATATGGGGCTGTTTTTCAGGGTTTGGACTTGGCCTTTATCTCCAGTGAAGTTCAATCTTAATGCTTCAGCATACCAACACATATTGAACAATGCTATGCCTCCAACTTTATGGCAATGGTTTGGGGAAGAACCTTTTCTACTCCAACATGACTGTGCCCCAGTGCACAAAGCAAGGACTATGAAGACATAGTTTGATGAGTTTGGTGTGGAAGAACATGACTGGCCCACACAGAGCCCTGACCTCAACCTCATCGAGCATCTTTGGGATGAACTGGTTCGGAGATTGCGAGCCAGCTCTGCTTGTCCAACATCAGTGCCTGACCTCATAAATGCTCTACAGAAAAAAATGGGCACAAATTCCCACAGAAACACTCCAAAATCTTGTGGAAAGCCTTCCACGAAGATTGGAAGCTGTCATAGCTGTACATTGGGGACCAATTCCATAGTAAAATATTTGAATATAATCATAATGTTATTGCAGTGCCAGTTGGTGTAATGGTCACGCGATTGAGTGCTATTGCTGATGCACAAACACCTGTCTTGAATATATAACAGTGGGAACCATTCATTAATTTACATTTCACTTTGATGGTGTAATGGAAGCGTTACTGGTTCTTCACATCACTAAAACCTTGGGTTCGGTTCCCACTACGGCCTTGTGTGGAGTCTATGTGGACTGTTTAGCAGGCAACTCCCCGTAAAGCTATAAAGATCCACACACCAGACCCAAGAGACAGACAACTTAGAAGCAAATTCTGATTATTTAATTTGGCCCCATGAGGCTTGCATAGGCGAATCTAAGGGGTGGTCCGGGGGTGCACAGGACCACCCATTAGCCCATTTTGTAGCTGAGGGATGGGGCTTTCCAACGAACCCAGCCCTGTGTCTCTATCCCCCTGGGAACCGGAGATACTGACAGGCAAAGCTGGAACGTTTTCCCTATAGGATAACATGGGACCCACTAATTCCGACCCCCACCCAGTTCCACCTTCGGCATCACTGAATCTCGAGGTTGATCTCAGTCGAACCCAAATCGCTGGGCCTTCAATCTGATACCAGACTGGATCCATGTGGGTTAATTGGTTCCAGAGATATTGAGGTTAAACCGTTTTTTTTTCCATTTCTTAAATGTAATTTTATGACTCTTTATGTTCTTTGAGGGCAGATTTCTCTGGAACCAAACAGCCCAGTTTCACGGGACCAAAATCATTCAAAGCCAACTCAAAAGTTCTTCAATATGATACTGGTCTCATGTAAATGGGTCAGTTGGTTCCGGAGATATAGCTGGTTGGTTAAAGGGGGGTAGGGAGAGGGGAGTGGTTGTCTCTCCCCCTCACACCAGAAAATGCAGGGACTAGGCTGGTGTATAAGGGATCAGCCTGGAAATGTCCCTGCATGATCCTGGGACCATATTCCTGGGTAAATCCCTGCATTTTCTGTTGTGAAAGGGGTATTATTTCAAACAGCCGTGACCTGCAGTGCTCTGAATACAGCCGGTCAGCCCCCTGCTCTCTGCCCAGCTGTCAATGACTGTCACCCCTGCAGCTTCCGTTTCAATTCTTCTCCCCGCTTTCACCTCTGCCCTTCCCCCCTTTAATCATGTGGTGCCGGCGCCCGGCGTGCTCCCCCGACGTCACGCACAACAACAGCGCGCACAATATTTCAAATGTCCACTCGGCTAGAGGGGACACCAGGAGGGGAGTGGGAGCGTGCTCTGCGCTGCGCTCTGCACCTCTCCCCATAGAAGCAGCTGCACCGCTCTCCATCTCTCCCTGCAGCAGCAGTGAAGGCTCATATAAAAATTTACAGTAAGTGGCACTTTTGGGGGCATTGCTTAAGGGACGCTACAAGTGGCAGTATGTGGGGGCATTACGCATAAGGTGTGGCTTAATGTGTAAGGGGCATTATGGTGTGCAGCATCATGTGTAAGGGGCATTATGTGTGCAGCATCATGTGTAAGGGACATTATGTGTGCAGCATCATGTGTAAGGGGCATTATGTGTGCAGCATCATGTGTAATGGGTACAATGGTGAGCGGCATCATGTGTAATGGGTACTATGGTGTGCGGCATCATGTGTAATGGGTACTATGGTGTGCGGCATCATGTGTAATGGGTACTATGGTGTGCGGCATTATGTGTAATGGGTACTATGGTGCCATCAAGCAAGAACCCCCTAGCAATGAGCACGAAGGTAAGCAGCACTTATGTGGCAAATATGTAATGGGCATTACGGTGTATGGTCTAAAGTGTAATACCACATCCCTTTTGTGATACCACGCCTCCTTCCCATGAGGCCACGCCCCATTTTTGACGCGCGGCTACGCCGCGCAAAGGTCCCCCTGCTTTTATGTCTAGATCTGGGACCACCCAATACCATATTTCTAGATTCGCCTATGGAGGCTTGTACTGTAGCAAGATCATCAAATCTATAGCAAATATCAGGCAGTGACATCCGGTTATCATGCTGATCTTACATACAGTAACACTGCTGAGATAATGGCCCTTATTCAGATCTGATTGCAGTACAAATTTGTTCTCAAAATGGGCAAAACCATGTGCACTGCAGGTGGGGCAGATGCAACATGTGCAGAGAGAGTTAGATTTGGGTGGGGTGTGTTGAAACTGAAATCTAAATGGCAGTGTAAAAATAATGAAAACAGTATTTACCCTGCACAGAAACAAAATAACTCAAACAAATCTAACTCTCTCTATACATGTTACATCTGCCCCACCTGCAGTGCACGTGGTTTTGCCCATTTCGAGAACAAACTTTATACTGTGCTCAGATCTGAATAAGGGCCTATGTGTTGCATACGGAATTTAGCAGATGTCTTGAAATAAGTAAATGTGTCATGTGGAACAAAAAAAAGTGAAAACCAAATGAAATAAACAGCAGGCATGAAATAGGAACATGTATCCGGAGTTGCATAACCTGAAAATAATGTTTATGTTCCAGATCTCTCACAGTAACATGTATTATTTAAAAAAAAATAGACAATTCATGTTTCATTTCCCTGAACGTAATGATGGCGGGAGTTATCAGCATGGCGTATTGTTTCCCGGCCTCCACGGGATGTGATTGTTCCCGGCTCCGGCAGTTACATTCATCAGTGATGTGTTGCTGGAAGATGACAGGATGAACAATTCAAAGAGGATTTTAAGAAATTTGTTTCAGCCTTTGTAAATAAAACATCAACACTTTAATCCCTGCAAATCACTCTCATTGTATAATAAATGTTGTCATTTCAAGACAAAACATTTTGTTAGGACTAAAATTTGATTGGTTGGAAAAGGCATGTTGCATAAAGTCCACACAGTTAGGGGAGCCATGTCGTGGGTTGAACCAAAAATGAAGCCAAAAGCTCCTACAGAAGTACGAGGGGTGTGCAATAAGTTCACGGATGCACAAAACATATTTTATTTCCAAACAACATGGTGGCCAGTATTCAATGCTCCCTATTCACAGTTTTTTCGGCGAATCGGGCTGTTTTCACTCCTTGCTGTGAATTTTTTTTACTGAAAATCTGATTCACCCTATTCAATGTTCACTGTTCGCCGAAAGCGAATAGTGAATGCCGGCCAGTTCTCCGTTTCATGCTCGCTGCAATTAACTGGTGTATTTCAATGGGGTTTTCAATGGGGTTCGCCGAGAGTGTATTCAATGCTCAAATGGAGAACTGCTTTCTCCATTGATTTTCGCCATGATTCTCCATTTTACATTCGTCATCTTTTTTATGTGAACTGGAATGTGATCTTTTAAAATAAAGCGTTTTTGTTTTTTTTTGGTGTCAAAAAATCAGATTTTTTTTTTCTGTGAAGGGGCATGCTATTTTTATTCATGTGCTTGCAGCACATGAATATATTTTTAATTATTATTTTATTTTTTTAAACAAATTTTTTTTTACACATTCGCCAGCAGGGGGCGGGAGCCGCTCATTAATATTCATTTATTCACTGCACACTAGTCCCGATCATTACATATGCACGATCGGGACCAGTGAGTGTAGCGGCTCCCTAACACAGCCCCTTGCCAGCTCTGGGGGGCTCTCCCTGTGTTCCCGGCAGCCCTCCTTCACCCCCACAGTGTCCAGCGCAGGCTTCTATCTCCCTGCCTGCAGCCATCCCCCAGCTCCCCGGCGGCATTCGCCGGGGGGGATTAAAATTCGCTGCCAGGGGCAGAGAGCCCCTGAGGTGTTGAATAGGGCGGAGGGATGGATTCCGGGCGAATCTCCCCGAAGGGAGAATTGCACAAAAGTGCAGCGAATCCTACACAGGATTTGCTGCCGCCCATGATTATACCCATTGAATACCTGTTGGTGTCTCAGATGCCAGCAAATAGCATTCCTATAAATTCACTCATTTAGCTCGTACTTTCCCATATTGGCCGAGAGACTACCATCCCCTGAAAAGGAAAGCAAGTTTCCTGGAGCCATCTCTCCCTCCCCTCCCACAACCGACCGAGAAAGTTGGCGGATGTTAAGGGCTGATGACGTGATTCGCACTGAATCACAGTGAGCGGCTGTTGAGGCCGATGATGAGATTCGCCTTGAATCCCAATATTAAAGCCCTGCCCTTTCTTTACAATGCAGGTAGTATAGTAACTGAATAGCGGGGACTGATTGTTGCCCCGTCCCCTGCTTAACAATGTCGGTAATTTGAGAATTGCAAATTGAGGGGATGAGGTTACGATGATGTGATGTTGCCATGCCCCCAGACCGGGTCCTCCAAGCCCTCCCCTGAGGAACAAGGCTGTTTGCTCCCGAAGGTAGCAGCCATTGAGCTGACCTGGCTGCCTCCTGGGGGAGTAGCCAGAAAATCAGCTGGAATAAACTACTGTAGCTACAACATCTCTGCATCAGGCTCTGTATGTTTTAATGCCTACTACAGTCTATATGAGAGTAATAGTATAGACATTATACTATATAAATCCACAAGACAGAAAAGATGCACCGTTAAAGAATGGGCAACCAGTCTGACCTATGTATTGTACTGTTCCGAATGTGGTTCCGATAGCGGTACAGGGCATATTTGTGGCAGTATGCAGTGCAGAGAACTACTGTATATAAATGGATGCCAAGGGTTGAACTGACTGCAAGCCAGATAAATTTGTAGTAGGCCGGGCACCATCTTTATAGTCTAACTACAGATGTTTTAAAATTTGGGAAGTAAACAAAGAGCATGTATAATACCATTAATTGTTAAGAAGCAGTGGGGCAGATGTATTAAGCCTGGTGAAGAGATAAAGTGGAGATAGAGTAGAAGGTGATAACGCACCAGCCAATCAGCTATGTTTGAAATTTGACAGCTGGAAGTTGATTGGCTGGTGCGTTATCACCTTCTACTTTATCTCTTTACCAGGCTTAATACATTGTTACTGTCATAATAAAAATGCCCAATTATAGAATTAATACTTAAATAGGTCTATAAAAAAACAAAAAAGAAGAGATTCCTCATATCAGTTGATTTGGAATGTGACCAGAAATCCCTGGGTGGAGGAAATGAATTACTAATTTCACATGGGACAATCGGTCAAATAATTAGTTTAATTAATGTGTGTCAAAGACCAGACAAAAAAACTGAATTTCAAATCAATTTTATCACTGGGATAAATAGATAAATGTAATATTTATGCAGACAAGAGAATGGAAATCAACATGTGTCAATCCTGCCAATTAACAAGGAGGTGTGGATTAGTAGAAATCACATGGTGCGAAGAGACAATTGGACACTCAACAGAGGCGTACCTAGACATTCGTAGGCCCCATAGCAAAAGTTTTTAAGGGCCCCCTATTTAGCAACTGATGGTGATAAATGTATGTAAAACATTACTTGAACAGTGAAGATGGGCCCCCTTCAGCTCTGGGCCCCATAGCAGCTGCACCCCTTGCACCTATGGTAGTTACGCCCTTGACACTCAACAAGAAAACTATAAACTGCTACACGCATTTCTCCATAATGCATGTGTTGTGATATACAGTACGTATGCCAATTCTCATTAATGGACGGAAATTGCATAACGTATGCTAAATTACATATACAGTATAACTGCTATGTATTGAAGATACATTCATTACAAATGTTCTGGAATGGGGCTTATTATGTCATAAAAATGCCAGATTTTGGGGTCGATTCTGATCATTCGCAGTGAACCAAAATTGGCCCCTGTCCCGATGGTCGGGTTTGTGCCTGGTTGTCTGCACAGGCACAAATAGCGATTGCAAACAGCCACGGCGATATGCAATGGGACTGCCCAGCATTTCATGGGGGTCCCATGGTATTGCAGGCGGGATGAGGTGTGCCGGCAATTGATCAGCCGCCCGCCCTGTCTTTGTCCCGCTGCCCGCAAATATAAGTCAGTCTCCACTGACATATATTTGCAAAGGTAGGGAAAATCGTTCGATGATCAGTGACCATCGGATGATGCAAGGGGATGTGTCTCCAGGACAGAAGGGGGGGGGGGGGGGGGGGGGGGGGCGTCCATTAGCCAGGGCGTTGTTACAAGTAATTGGTAAGCTGTAATGCAATAGGGTGTGAGAATCAGAGAGGTAGCGATTTATTTTTTAAAGCGGCAATAAATTACACGGCAAAATCAACCTGGTTTTTCAGTGTAAATGATTGCTGCTTTCAAAAAATTGGGAGAACTCTCCCAAAGGGGGAGTATGTAAATTCCAACTGTCGCAACATCCAGACTGTTTTGGTTCGTCCAACAGTAACTTGATAGCCGGAATTAAATGTTCTGCCTGTCGAGTGTCAGAAAGCCCATGGATCGGCGAAAACGGCCACGGACTCAAAAAATGGACGTGAATTTGACAATCCGTGGCCGTTTCTTAAAAAAAAAAGGTTGGATCCGACACCCTCCAATGCTGTCATTAACAGCAGTATTGAATAGGTGAGTGCCAATATTTCAGCACAGATTGAATACCCCCTAAATCTCTCACTTTCTGATTCTGATTAGGAGTAACCTGTTCATTGAATGAGGATCCATGTGTCTGTGAGGAATTGGAGGAAAGGTATGAAAGTTGTGACTCACGTCTCACAATTTTTCTCCGTATATTAGATTAAACATTTTCATGTCCCCCCAAGAGATGTTCAAAATAACCCTTGCGTGCTAAGAAAAAATTGTCAGCTTTGGGAACACAGCTCCACTTGAAGAACAGCCGATATTTTGCAGTATCCTAGACTTGATATGAACAACATTTCCGTAATCTTCATCGCTTTTATTTCCTGATTATATTTACATCACTTGTGTATAGCATTATATTACTATGTTTCATATTATTAAGCTCAGTGCCCTATAAATTGTTTTATTTAATCGAAAATGTAACACATTTTGTCCTCGGAACTTTAACGACAAAAGCCTTGTAGAAAGAGAATGTCGCTTGACTGCGCTAACCCTGTGAATACTTGTCCTTATTAGTCATCTGCTTGCTGGTGAAAGCTGGGTTAACCCTTTGGATTCTGGTGTTCAAGTACTTATCTAACATGAATGTGTATATTTGTCAACCTTTGGGTTTTGGTATCCTATTGGGTGCCGGACGCGGTCCCGACAGTCGGGATCCCGACAGTCATTTACCCGACGTCGGGATCCCGACAGTCAAAACGCAGACAGACAGGTGCCCGACAGCCACCCGCTATTTTCCCTCGTGGGGGTCCACGACCCGCATAGAGGGAGAATAGGATAGGTGGCGAGTATAGCGAGCCCTCAAGGGGCTTTGTTGCGCTCACCATGCTGTCTGAGTCCGGGCAGTCGGGATCCCGACGTCGGGCTAATGACTGTCGGGATCCCGACTGTCTGAACCCTATACCACACCCATCCTATTACTCTGAATGTCCTAAATTCAATTAAGTTATATGTATGTGAGTGATATGCAGTGGTTAAATTGAGGGGGAACGGGGTGGAACTGAGTTCCACCACCTGTAATTGTAGGTGGAACTAGTTCCACCTGCCCCACAGCTCTGCACTGAAATTACAAAAGATAAAAATGCTCCACCACCCACATCAATAGATGATGCACGTGGCACTAGTGGCACTACTGAGCTGGAGCTACCTGCCCCTCCTAAGGATCTGATGGCTTGATGTTTTTCCTCCACCTGTGGTCCGCGCCTCCTGGTACTCAAGGGTAAATGAGTTCCACCACCTCTCCTGGTCCACTTTAAGCCCTGGTGATATGCAAGACATGGGTGTGCTTCGACTAAAAGTGTAACTTGTGTGCAAACTTATGATTAGATTGAGTGTATAAATCCCTACGGTATCTTCCCACTCCCAGACAGGTTAAGTCTAGTTTTTGGCAGACATTTTTTCAGTTGGTACAAAGGGCCTAATTTGAATTGGCTCGCTAAGCTGCGTTCATTTGCTGTGTGAACGGGTTGATGGCACCTGCCAGGTGAACGAACGGCCGCCGTCCGAGAACACACATCCATTCTCATGGATGCGAGCGTACAGGCAAAAAATCATTCGATGGTTGGTGACCATCAAATTTTTTTTTTTGGCCATCGCAAATAAAAGTCAGTTTAAACCAGCCGCAGATAGAGAGGGGCCGAATGGGGCAATCGCCCCATGGGGTGATACCTGTGACCTAGACAGCGGGCGGCAGCGGTAGGAGGAGAGCAGCAGCAGCACTGTGCCCGGACATGGGTGGGGGGAGGCGGGCCCATCAGCAGCAGCAGAGAGAGAACGTTGCTGTGGTCGCACCAGGACCGTGACGCAGGGGGGAGTGTGCGGCATTGATGTTTCTGGAGCAGGGGCTGGACGAGGTGTGCAGGTACAGCCGGAGCCTGGAGGAGCAGTCTGCTGTGGTCTGTGTGTGTGTGGTAGTGTCCTGTCATGGCCCTGCGCAGCACACGAGTTCCCTGTGGCACGGAGTGGCCAGCCCCGCGTGGCGAGTGTCAGTGGTCGGGTGTCAGGCAGGCAGCACATGAGCTCCCGACAACCCGCAGCTGCCAGCCTCCCATCACCAGCAGCCATTAAAGGCCCCCGGGGAGAAGTATCCCCACGGCGCCAGTTAATTGCAACTGTTATGGAAGTTGTGGGTCAGGACTGGGGAGGGGTCAGGACTGGCAAGGGGGGAGTCGGACTGGATAGGGGAGTAGTCGGACTGGCGCTGACATCAGCCACCCGCCCCGTCCAGGCTTTGACCCGCCTGCATTCACATGGGGACGCCCAGCACTTGGCCATGAGTCAGCATGAATTAGGCCCAAAGTCTGTATCTGTATTATCAAGTTAATTCTAGATTTTTTCCTGTACTATAACTTCACTACATAAAACGTAACCAGTATACTCTACCGGGATTATAATACAAATACATCACAGCAAGGTGGGTGCATGCGTGAACCTGCACTGATCCAATCTTAAACCTCAACCAGTGATGCGATATCAAGCTTGATAAAGCTGGCATTTAGACCCAGCGAAACGCGTTGGTGCCCCCCCCTACCCCCTTGGACCTTGGTTGCTGAATTGGACCTTCACCTGCTTATTCATCTGGTCTTCAATAAACCAGCTGGTTCTCTTCATCTTCACCCTGTTTGGATGCCACAGACCATCATCGGGACGACTGACCGCATCACTGGTTGAGGTTTAAGATTGGTCCTCTATCAAAACATCTGTCAGGACCGATCCCTCCCGCAACACCCCAGAAAATTACTGGACTGCATTCCATCAGGACTCTTCACACTGGATCAGTACAGGTTCATATAACATTGGTGCCCCCAATCCTTGGTCCATCCCCAACACCTTGCCCATACTGTTTTATTGTGTATTAAATTGATACATTTTTTCAACTATCTGGCTGTCTTCCACTGTTAGCGCCGCTTAAAAACCTTCTTTTTCCTATATCATATGAAGGGATTGACCACTCCCTTATCTAAGCGGCTGCTATAAGAGAGGTTAAACCCTTTTCCTTTTTCCCATTTAAGTCTATGGCTATGTTGCACTGTCCTTACCAAGGAAATAAGAGAGCACATCTGTAGAGCTGACAGGTGATCAAACAGAGAAGTACAGTACAGTATCTAGCACACAACAGTGATTGCAGCATTAGATGCTCGATAGTTGGAAGACGTAGGTTATAATTGTACAGTTAGCTCGGACCAGGCAGCAAAAAGATTTATCTGTACTACACTTATTTTTGGGATCCTTATTCAATAACAGCACAAGGTCACTGGTTAATTGTGATGGATGAGATATGATAGAATAGGGTGTGGATGCTGGAACTATGACGGTGTAAACAGACCCAGCAGTCACTTTGATGGATAGGTACAGTGTTTGTATAATGCTAAATGAAGGCAGGTACAGCTATGGTAAATCCCTTGATTCAATTTGCAGCTACTAATTTCTCTGCAGCAATTATGGGCGAGGTTTGCTGTTAACCTCTCGGAGACATTAATATATGTGATCTGTATTTTATAGAGTACTCATTCTACGATAAATAAGGTAAAGCACTGATGAAACAGTGAAAGGGGGAACCACACAGATTAAGCAGATACAATTAAATCTATCATATAAATAAATGCTTACAAACAGATTTACCTGCCAAATGTCAAAAGGAGTTTTTTCAAGAGGTAAAAATATTCATATTTAACATGCTAAGAAATGTAGACAATATTGTTTTTTTTTTAGATATATTTTTTTTTACTGTGTACATATGTACAAAAGCAAGGCATATAGGCGCCGATTCAGACATGATCATTATGGGAGGAGTTTGTGACTGACTTTTATTTCTAGTTTCTATCATGTCCAACCTTTCCCTTCTCTGCTCCTGACCATTCCTCTAGACTATCTAGGCCATCAATCATTTGTTTTACCCCTCCTGGTGTGTCTACCCTGTTGCATACCTTTGTGACATCTGCAAAAAGTCATAATTTCCCTTCAATGTCATTTACAATGTCACAGATAAAAATATTAAAAAAGAACAGGTCCAAAGTACAGATCCCGGGGTACTCCACTGGTAACCTTTACCTCCGGTGATTGTTTACCTTCCACCTGCCCCCTCCAACTCTCCCTTCCTACAACCTACCCCTCCTCCACACAGCCTAACCCTCACCCTTCCTGTTAGTGCCTAATCATAACCTTTGTACCCCACAGCCTAAGCTTAACCCTCCCTTCTAAGCACCTAACCCTAACTTTCCCTCTGCCCTGCATTCTAAGCCCCGCTAGTGCCTAACCTAACATACACACCCTTTCCAGCTTAACCCTAAACTGCATACTTACGATCAGGATGCCAGAAGTTGGGATTTTAGCGTCGGCATCACCATTCATGTCCGGCTTCCATCGCCGGTGTTCTGGCTATCAGGACACCAGCATTCTGACTTCTGCCATCATGACGGCTCAGATGTTGACCACATCTCGAACTGGAGGACATTACAATGTATCATCTGATCTCAGTGTAATGTGGAGGGCAGTATAATGTTACATAATAAGAACTGGGGAACTGTAAAGTGGCATATGGAATGTAGGCACTATACTGTAGTATGACATAATATGAACGAGGGCACTATGTAATCTGGCATAATATATATACTGGGCACTTTATAATATGAATTTAGGGAAACTACATGTCATAATGTGAACTAGTGGTACCATTGGGTGATTCAGGACCAACAGGATGGGGCTGAATTCAGCAAGGTGGTGGGCAGCGTCTCAGCACTTGGTAAGCAGCGATTTTTGCTGATTACCGACCCAACAAGAATTAGGTCCAAGGTGACATCATGTAAACTAGGGAACTACAGTATGATGGTTCATAAAATAAGCTAGGATACAGGTTGAGTATCCCTTATCCGAATATCCGTTATCCGAGTTATTCCGAAAACCATACATTCCAGAAAGTGCAAATTTTTTTTTTACTGGGGACATCTGTAACAGCACTACAGGGGCCATGATCTGTAACTGGCACTATATATGTGCAAGAAAATGATGGCTTCGCATTCACATTCAGTACCTGAGATAGGACACAAACTTTGTTTCATGTTTTGAAACCT
This sequence comes from Crinia signifera, assembly GCF_055691185.1. Classification (NCBI taxonomy): domain Eukaryota; kingdom Metazoa; phylum Chordata; class Amphibia; order Anura; family Myobatrachidae; genus Crinia; species Crinia signifera. Next base: position 41,592,056 of record NC_139220.1, read on the forward strand.
TGTTTTTTGAACAAATAAAATATGTGTGTGTATTTCATGTGCCTGATGTGTTTATACATCATAATTGCAAGATACTTCAAAATACATCATTGAAATATAAAAAAATATATATAAAAATATTCCAAAATACGGAATAATCTCATGTTTCCGAGCATTTTGGATAAGGGATACTCAACCTGTACTACTATGTGGCATAATATTAGCTAGGACACTACTTTGCAGCATATATGGCACTACTATTGGGAATAATATTAGCTAGGGCACTACTATGTGGTGTAATATTAGCTAGGGCACTGCTACATATTATCAGCTAGGCTACTACTATGGGGAATAATGTTAGCTAGGCTACTATGGGGGATAATGTCAGCTTGGATACTACTATGGGGGATAATGTTAGCTAGGCTACTACGGGGGATAATGTCAGCTTGGATACTACTATGGGGGATAATGTTAGCTAGGCTACTACGGGGGATAATGTCAGCTTGGATACTACTATGGGGGATAATGTTAGCTAGACTACTACTAAGGGGGATAATGTTAGCTAGGGCACTACTATGTGAAATTATCAGCTAGGCTACTACTATTGGGGATAATGTTAGCTAGGACACTACTACATGAAATAATGTTAGCTAGGGCACTACTAAGTGGCAAAATATTAGCTACGGCACTATTACAGGGCATAATATTAGCTAATTACTGATACCTCTCCCTATGCAAGGCAAGTCAGATGCATGGTTGCATAGGGAGAGGTATCAGCAGTAGAAAGAAAGTAATAATGCCACTGTATAGGTCGTTGGTACAACCTCATCTAGAGTACTGTGTTCAGTTCTGGAGGCCATATCTCCAGAAGGAAGGGCAACTAAAATGGTGCATGGCCTACATCACAAAACGTACCAGAAAAGACTAAAAGATCTTATACTGTATATGTATACTTTAGAGCAGAGGAGGGAAAGGGGGGACATGATAGAAACGTTCAAATATATCAAGGGTTTTAACAAGGTACAGGTGGGAGACATTCTTACAGGAAGAGGAGCAACAGAACATGAGGACATGCACAGAAACTAGAGGGAGGATGATTCAGGGGAAATAACTTCCCAGAAAGGGTAGTGGATAAGTGGAGTAGCCTCCCATCAGAGGTGGTAGAGGCAAATACAGTAAAGCAATTTAAACATGCTTGATATCCTTACAAATAAATAAGGATCAAATATGGTTTAAGGTAACATGTTTAAAAAAGGGGCAGACTAGATGGGCCAAGTGGTTCTTATCTGCCATCAAATTCTATGTTTCTATATTTGGGAACTTTGGTTCAGAAATGAGCTAGGACACTATTACAGTATGTGGCATAACATTTCTTACTGCTACAGAGAGGTGCCACTCAAAAGCATTGGCACAGGGGTTCCTTCAATATGTTCTTATGAGGCCCTTAAAGTTCTGATTATACTCTTGTATACATCCCTTGTATTGTTCATGTACCCTGTATATACTCTAACAGTAGACAGCTTTTTGTGAATTTATGGAGACTCTGAAAGCTCATTGGCAATTTTATGGAAGAGATGCCTTCATCACCTATCACACAAGGGACCTTACCACCTATTACAGAAAGTAACATACTACCTAACATAGATAAATCAAGCAGCGACAACATAGGCACAATGAAGATCTATGAAATAGAAAATAGGTTTAAATAAAAGGGCTGTAGAAGTTTGGACATGGAAATGATTTTTCAACTGCACTGATTTCAGGTGGATCTGTAGATTTCTCAGATGTGGATACAAGGTCTGGAATCTGCAGTGATGTGACTTACTGTAAGTGGGCTATTAGTTCCCAGTCTGCAAAAAAGGAAGCAGCGCAGCTGCGTATTTGGTGGTTAGTAAATTAATTAGAGTAGGTGCAAATTGGTTCCGGTTAATAGACTTACAGTGCCTAGATGGACAGTCAATAGGTCTATCCCAAAACGTTGACATGCAATAGGGTCAAAAGGTCGACAGTGTCATAATGGTGTCATGAAAAAAAGGTCAACATTGTCAAAAGGTTGACCTGAAGAAGGTAGACACATGACAAGGTCGACATCCCCATGGCCGTCAAACAACGCAATTTGCGGGTCTGCAAATTGGGAAGGGCTAAAATGATGTTTAGACTCGCCTCTCGCTGCGGATCCGCGAAAAACAGCCTTTTGTGTAGCATGGAAGGGGGGTGGGTGGGCTGCCTGGCCAATGCGGGAGGATTGCCCACCCTCCTGGGGAGCCGGGAGGGGGACCTGATTCTCGGGAGCCTCCCGGCAATTCCGGGAGTGTAGGCAAGCCTGCCGCACAGGGGTCCCCTACACTCTTTGGCCCTTATTCTGGTTCACTCACAAAGGCAAATTCCTTCTCTAATGCAGGGAACTGCATGTGGGGCAAACGTAACTTGAGCAGAGAGAATTACAATGAACCCTGGGCCGGGAGTCGGGACTCGCTTAGTCAGCCCAGCCGCCCTCAGCCTGCGTCTGTGTGCTGCACCTGCCCTGCCCGGCGCCTGCTGCTCACCCAACCGCCCGGCTGCTGCCGCCCGCAAACCAATGATGTCACGGTCTCCCCCATGTCCTCCCTGACTGAAGCTGCTGCTCAGGTCAGTCGTGATGACGAGTCGGCCGGGCAGCAGAAATCAGGAGGACACTCCCCTGCAACACTCCCTCCTCCCTGCAGCAGCGTCATCACTAGTCTCCGTCCCCAGCGCTGGCTGCCTGTAGCTTGTCGGAGGAGGAGGCTGACTGCTGCTGCCTTGGCAATGAGCAAATTTCAGTCCCTTTTGGCAACAAGCAAATTTCAGTCCCCTTTGGCAACGAGCTATTTCAGTCCCCCTTGGCAACAAGCTATTTCCATCCCCCTTGGCATCGAGCAAGTTCCTAGCAATGAGCATGTAGGTAAGTGGCATTTATGTGTCAAATGTGTAATGGGCATCACAGTTTGTTATATACTGTAGTATGTATTGGGCATCATGTGTGGCCTTATGTGTAATTGGCATTACGGCATGTGGCTTTATGTGTAATGGGTACTACAAAGTTGGCAAAATTGTGCAATGGGCATTATGGTGCGTGGTGCGTGGTATAATGTTAGTCCGCACCCCCCCCCCAAGAGCCTACTACAAATCAGGGGGGCGCGAAACATGCCCTTGCTCCGGTCACCGTGGCACCTAGCTACACCACTGCTCCTGCAGTGCACATGGTTTTGTCCATTTGAGAAGGAATTTGCCTTTGCGAGTGAGCATCTTAGTTAGGAGTAAGAGTTGAAAGAACTCAGCGACCACAAAATACGTTCTATAGCACATTTTCCGTGCTACAGATGAGGGACTCCATTTTGAAAAAGTATCCATTGGACATGCTATCTGGCTGTGTGCCCACTCACCACAGCCAATCGGCACCAGAAGTCAGTGTCTTCTTGACCAATTAAAATCGGTACCCGCCAGCAACACATGGCAGATTCAGAAAAACCCAATTTGACACCAATGTATACAATGCTGTTCAAAGAATATATGTTACTTATATTAGTCCCTCCCCCATTGGAGCTTTGCAGTATAGTATAACATTCCTAACACACCAGTGTACTCGTCTTTTTTGTCAATTGCATTTATAGATTTTGAAAGTGTAAACTAGTAGTAAGCAAGAGCATTAATACTGCTATGTGGCATAATGTGTAAAGTGCACAACAACTGTGTGGGCATAATATGGAAAGGGCACTACTACTGTGTGGTGTACTATTGTCTGACATAACGTGAAAGGGGCACCTACTAGAGGTGTAGCTCACAAGAATGGACTATCTGGTGACGCCACGCCCTTTTAGTGAGGTCACACCCCTTTTCTGAGGGCATGCAAAAATGTAATTCGCCGCTAACCGCTCCACTCATTTTCTTCTGCCCTTGGCTCTAACCCTAACACCCCCCTCCTGCAGCCTAACCAAAACCCTAACCATAACCATCCCCTCCCGCTGCCTAACCTCACAACTTAATCTAATACGCACTGTCAGGATTTTGACCGTTGAGATTCCAATGTCAGGATTGTGACCATTGGGATGGTGATCGCCGGGATCCTGACTACAGTGCGTTGGGTCAGGTTAGAATGAAACAGCCAAGACTCTACTGCTTGTGCTCATAACATGCTTACGTGCAATGGTCTTACAGCAAGGGCTCCGTAGCCCATATGTGCCAGCCTGCATATACAGATGGGGCTTGTGTCATCTTTGCAGGGCTGGCGTTTCTAACGCCAGCCCCGCCATCACGCCAGCCCCCGCCAGGGGGCGCGCACGAGACGCTCGCGCGCCCCCTGGGCAACGGAGCCTGCCTCCGGTCCCTGTTGCCTCCCCCGCCATCGCTGCCAGTCGCCCTCGCCGCCCCCCCTAACCCTGCCTGTCTCCCTGAAGCGGAGACGGGCAGGGACACGCAGCATCCCCGCCGAGAGACTGGGAGGCGCGTGCGTGTGAGATGCACGCGTGTCCCAGTTCAGTGTAGCCCCTGCCGCCGGCGCTAGCCAGCGGGGAGGGTCTGGCGAGCCCCGGCCAAGGATGTAAGCATTTTATGAGCACAAGCAGTAGAGTTTTGGATGACCATGACACAATACACTTCTATGATTATATGTTCATTGAACATAGTTCTAATCTTGATCTTTGTATATAACAACAATTAATAAATACTGAGTCACAAATCTCAAGGTGACCAATGCCATACACTACCACAAAACTACCGAATATGATGTATCGGTGGCGATCTAGCTGTCGTGGAGCCTGGCAGGAATTGCAGAGGTATCGCATGCAAGACTGCATGCAATACCTCGGACTGTTGTATAGGGGCCTTTGACTATGGGGTGTATTCAATCTATGCCGATCCCGACAGGATAAATATCGACTCTCCCCTCTTCAATACTGCCATTAACAACAGCAATGAAAGCTGTCAGATCTGACTTTTTTAAAGTTTGACAATCCATGGCGGAAACGGCCACGGATTGTCAAATTCATAGAAGTTCTTCGTCAATCCATGTTCGTTTCCGCCGATCCACGGACTTTACGACACTCGTCAGTCAGAACATTGAAGTCTGACTGTGGAATTACTGTACTGTTGGGTCAAACGAAAACAGCCCAGGATTCTGAATGTCGGGATGTCCTGCAAGTCGCAATTCCAGATTGAATGCCCCCTTTTGTCAGATAGTGAAAACTGTGTCTTATGTTCAGAATAATATGAATTTCACTGTTAATGAGTATAGAAAACAATTCCAGGACAAACTGTATTGAAGGGAAGAAAATATCATACTAATAATAATTAATTTTTAAGGTTTAACTGTCGCAAAATCAGTAACAAAAAAAAAAAAATCTCCCACATATAACTTACTGTTATCCAAGTGGTTGGCCTTGATAATTTTTTCAGAATAATCGGAAACACTGGAACATTCAATCTAATCAAAAGTAGACAAACAAAAAAGTCATGCTATAGGTTTTTGAAAGATACAAAACAAATTGATAGGCAGAAATTATATGTAATGCTCTAGAAATGTCACATAGACAGAAAACGGATTCATTAAAGAAATACTGCAAAAAGAACACATACAATATGGGCCTTATTCTAGTTCACTCTTTCTGACAAAATCCTTCTTAGATGGACAAAACCATGTGCACTGCAGGGGGGCAGATGTAACATGTATATAGGGAATTCGATTTGGGTGAGTTATTTTATTTCTGTGCAGGGTAATTACTGGCTGCTTTATTTTTACACTGCACTATAGATCTTACTTTGAAGTAAAACCCCACCCAAATCTAATTCTCTCGGCACAAGTAACATCTGCCCCACCTGCAGTGCACATGGTTTTGTCCATCTAAGAAGGAAAATTTCAGAAAGAGTGAACCAAAATAACCCCCAATATAACCCATAAGAACTAATCACGTATCCGCTTTTGTTTGTTGTATAAACGCTGATGTTTGGTTGGTCGCCACATTCTGCATTTCACCGTTAAACTCTACAGGTGGAATTTGGCCATAAGGTGTTCCCAGTTCTACCATAACAACAAGCAGTATGACACAACGTCTGTCACTGTCTCAATTTTATTTATAGATGCTCAATTCTGCAAAATTAGAATTTACAAATACAGGGGCAGGTGTACTAAGCTGGGTATTGGTCACTGGGTTGACCCTATATGGACAAAACATCTGGATCCAACTTTTCACTGGCCGCTTTTTTTATTTTGAGCAAAAAACATCCATCTTTTCATGAACTTGGACGCCCGATTTTGCAAAATGTATTGAAAGTTTGATTCAGACCAGCTCGTAGTAGACAGAATTTGGCTCCTTCCCTGATGTTTAGGGTTTGCATATGTCCCGTTTATGCACATGTGCAAACCCCAGGAGGGAACGGCGTGAGTTTCACACTTGGGGGGGGGGGGGGGGGGGGGCAGGCAGCGCTTACCTGTTTGCTAGGCAGTGAGTATATGCAGCCTAGCAAAAAGGTCTCAATCAGGCCCAATATCGAGGGCTGTACTCCAGAAAAGGGGGTGTTGCCACTCAAATAGGGGTGTGACCACGAAAAAGGGTGCGGTGTCATTGAGTGATAAAGTAAGAGACAAAGGGTGTTGGCGAAAGAGAAAGGGGGAGAGTGCTTTATGGCAAAAGCGGGAGAGAGAATGAGAGAGAAAGAGACAGAGAAGAGCAAGAGAGAAAGGGAGGGGGCAAATAGGAGTGAGTGTCAGCAAGAGACATGGGGGGAGAAAGAGAGAGTATCAACGAGAGACATGGGAGAGAGTGTCAGTGAGAGACATGGGGGGAGAGAATGTCAGTGAGAGACATGGGGTAGATGGTGTCAGCGACAGCCGTGGGGGGAGAGAGAGTGTCAGCAAAAGCCATTGGGGGAGAGAGAGAGTATCAGCGAGAGACATGGGGGAGGGGGGGGGGAGAGTATAAGCAAGAGCCATGGGGGAAGAGAGAGAGTGTCAGTGAGAGCCATGGATGAAGAGAGAGAGAGTGTCAGTGAGGGACATGGGGGAGAGTGTGTAAGCAACAGACATGGGGGCAGAGAAAGTGTCAGTGAGAGACATGGGGGAGGGAGAGAGTGTGTCAGTGAGAGACGGGGAGAAACAGCTGACCTCGCACAGGGCAGAGTGCGGCGGGAGATATATCTATATATATGCATTCACTATATCAGCAGTGTCTCACAGCCGTGCTGGTGTAGGATTGTGCAATTGGTCTGTGATGTACAGTATAGTCATGTGAGCATTAACACTAAATTATTTAGGTGGCCTTGATTACTTTCAATGCATTTCATGGTGTGTATCGTTACATCGTGCTGTAAAAAGGGGGACTCTGCTGCTGTAATGTGTAAAAAGGGGAACTCTACTGCCGTAATTTGAACATTGGAGACAACTACAGTATGCTGCGTAGTATAAAGTGGCATTAATTTGTGGCCACGCCCCTTCCCCATGAAGCCACTCCCCTATATTTTTGGCTTGAGCACCCACCAACAAAAACATAAATCGGCACCTAAGCACCCATCCATAACATTCTACACAATGGTTGGAAGATGTTTAAATAACACAGTCCCTGATCAGCAGGTGGTAGCTATATAAAATGCACAATCAGTGACGGAAGATATGAATTACGAGGTCACGTACGTGGATGATGAAAATATGGAACTGCAGGGGTTCAATGGTCACAGTACTTCTTGTGCATAATGCATCGTACATTAGTTGTTTCTCTTAACAAATGCTTTTATAATCCAAAGGAAAAAAGCACAGTTACAGTGTAGGAGCCGTGGTACATATAATACGTAATTATCCTGAAATCTTCCAGAATAATATTAGTAATTGTATTCTAGTAATAAGACTATTAATTCCTGTCCTGTCAGCACAGAAAGGTACAGTGCGATTTAAAGTGTAACAAGCAATGAAATTGGCAGAAACGTCTTTCTCATAATAGGAAAGGAAATAAACAGCTTGCAGAGAGAACACAGGAGCAATTCAATGCTGGAATAGATTTTCTAGTCCCACAGGTATAGTGAATTGCAACAATGTAGCTCATGGTTTCTCCTGTTCACCCTTTGAGGACTGGAGTAAATTTGTTACTGAAAATTGCTATTCGTACGTATTACAGACTGTAAATTACTTTTTTTTTTTTAAGGGCAAATTATATATTTACTGTATGTTACATTTTGGTGGGGACCTTCCAGCGCTCTGTGAAGAATATTAAATTTGCCCACAGGCACATGACCATTTTTAAGAATGAAAACATAACTGACATACTGTGCTTGCCCATTTGAACCGTTTGCATCATATTGGCAGCTTGGTATCTGTTAGGCCCATACACACTAGTAGATTTTCAGACTTTGCCATAATCTCTTGTAGATAAATCTTTCACCAAAGTAGTGCGTACACACTGAGCTATTTTCCCCAAAGCGCAAGAGATTTTCAGGAGGTGAAGGACTTTGCTGAAAATCTTTCAGCCCGACGGCCATACACACCTAGCGATGATGTCCATCATCGCTAGATGTGCTGGTAAAACCAGCCGACGGCCCATCTCACTAGCAATGATGCAGGAGCGCGCATCATCGCTACTCAGCCACCGCTGGGCCAAACACACTGGGATATTTTCAGCTGAAAATTGTCAAGTGTGTATAGGCCAAAGATGGGAGTGCTATTGAAGATGGGATGTTGCCCATAGCCACAGGCAATAGTGCAACTGGCCATTGATGGTGTTAAACTATCCAATGGATGACTGTAAATCTTTTTACCTATCAATGGTCATCCATTGTATTTTACTGATTGGCCTGTGGGACAATCAAAACAAGGGGACGGGGCTTCGCGGGTGTTGGGGGGTGGAGCTATGCTCTGTGTCCCGACACTTTGTAAAAAAGCAAATGCAAAACATTGATGGAGGCAAACCTGGTTTTCCCCTATCGATTGCAAAAGTTTTCCACATTGACCATTGATGATTTTAAATTATCGATGGTCAATGGCCATCCCTACTGCCTACACCCTGTGTTACATTGCCTTTGTTGTGCAGTTGTGCTTGCAGTTCATGTTCTCTTGGACAGTGCATTGCATGGGAAATGATGCCATTACTTACCCCATATACTTTTTTAGCACCGGCCTTTGCTGCAAACATAGAGAGTATTCCGGTACCACTGCCAATATCCAAGACTACTTTGTCCTTAAACACGTGTTTATTGTGATACATGGAGTTTCTGTAGGTAAGTGTGCGAACTTCATCTTTTAACATCTCCTACAAACACAAAGAACAAAGAAATATAAGATCACAACGTTGGATAGAAAAACATTAATAATAGTAATATCCATGCATGATGTAAAATGGGGAAACAATACCATATTGGAACAAACTAACATACAATTATCGGTGCTCCCATCTGCCATTGAGCATGTTACATGAATACTGTTGGTGGAATTCAAATTAAATTGGGAGAATTCATTGGAAATCAAAAAAGCACCCATGATGCAGCATATCTGTCCCATGAACCGATTCGTATGGGAACGCCCATCGGATAATATATCATGTGATTTGGCCACTTTTTACCCAATGTCTCGGTACTGATAGGCAACATTCCCTCTTCAACAGAACTACTATCTTAGTAAATAAACCCCACAGTGTCCTCTTTGTTTTGGTGAATAGATTGCATTTTCTGTAGATTGGTTTAACAGCATCACAAAGGAGGGGCGGGATGTATAAGGCATTTTCCAAAAAATGAGCGTAGATATGTAAATAAAGAGGCAGCTCGGACATGCTCTATAGGCAGGGCTATTTTTCAGTAGGCTCCAGCAGGAACTGAGGCCCTTATTCTAGTTCACTCTTTCTGACAAAATATTTCTTAGATGGACAAAACCATGTGCACTGCAGGTGAGGCAGGTGTTACTTGTGCAGAGATAATTAGATTTGGGTGGGGTTTTACACCTGCCTCACCTGCAGTGCACACGGTTTTGTCCATCTAAGAAATATTTTGTCAGAAAGAGTGAACTAGAATAAGGGCCTCAGTTCCTGCTGGAGCCTACTGAAAAATAGCCCTGTCTATAGGGCAATTTGGGAGTCTGTCTTAATAAATATAAATTTTATTTTAAATAAAATAATTAATTTCCTTGTATTAACACTTTTTTCACAATTGTCCATTTGAGTGTATGATATATATTTTTCTATATTGCATATTCTTTAACTTTTTAAATGAAAAGAACACTCCTTGGTGTAAAATGTAAAGATTGCTTCTGGTTATCTAGCAAAAGCCATTTAACCTCACAAACTACAGATGGAGCAGCTCTCATCAGAGCTGCTGCTGGCGATCCCATCTCCATCTGCCTCCGCTTGCCATCCGCCAGAAGGGGGCGTGCGTGCACAAGACGCTTGCGCGCCCTGTTCTGACGGAGCCCTCCGCCGCCCTCCCGTAACTGCCCACACCCTGCAGAAACCCAGGCCATCCTCCTAAAGGGGGGATGGGCAGGGTTTCCGCTCCTCATCGCTGAGTGAAGCGGACGCGCGTGCGTGTGAGACGCTCGCACGTCCCTGTCAGATGCAGCGCCTCTCCACCAGCATAAGCCAGCGCTAGGAATCTGGCAATTCTCAGCATTGGCTGAGAGGCGCTACATCTGTAACTTAATGTTAGCAAAAAATCCAGACCTTCTTCCTTTGCTTTACTTTACTTACGGTTCACCAGCCATAGACCAGAGAATTAACATCTTCTACACATGCCATTATTTCTGGATTTCCAAACTTCCGCTTTAATAAATACATTTTGAAATATATTTTTGAGCCTTAGGGCGGCATCCTATTACCTGCAATCACTGTGTCACGACCAGTGAGTTACGTGAACCCGGACCTGGACCGTGTCTTAAGTTTAGAAGGTGTCTGGCTTAATGCACTGCCTCCTTATCTACTGAGGGTGCAATGGGAAGGAGTATCCGGTAGTTGATGAAGACCCAAGATGAAGAAAGGGAGTCTAAACTCACCAGCGGTCTTCGCTAGGAATCCCCGCAAGGGAATTTGGACTACACTGTGACTGGTGAGCAGGTTGCAGTTCTCCGCTTGGGTCACTGAATACCCCCTTGTAATTAGGAACCTTAATCAACTGGAACAGGAGAGTACTGGATTGGATAGAAGAACTGGGTACTAATTCAGTGACTGACAGATGAGCTGAGACACTGGATACTGATCTAGAGACGCTAGACTGGCTGAGACATTGGATACCAAACCAGTGGCAGCCAAACTGGCTTAGAAAGATGAAGACAGAACCCAGGATTAACCAGGCAGGCTGGCCTGGACTCCATGAAGTAACATAGCTGATAGTGAAGACAGGACTGCAGAATGACCAGATGGTCTGCACTGGATTGTGCTGATGGTGGAGACAGGACCAGAGAAGGACCAGGCAGAATGGACTAGAATTGCTGTGGTGATAACGTAGAGGAAGAAACCCAAAGTGAACCACTGAACAAAGACTGCTGAACCACTATGAGGAGCTCAGAGAACACTCAAACAGATTAACTGTGAATAAGGTTGCCCTCGCAAATTGGTAATTTTGAGCTTTCCCCTAAACACCTACTGTAGGGCTTCTTGCTGATTTTGTTCCTGCAGCATGGAAGAAGGAAGTTCATACTATTGGCCTGCAGGCACTCAGATGACCCCAATAAACATGGTGGCGCCCAGTAGTAGCACCTGCTGAGGGAGGACCCCTGCAAGCAGGAACGGACAGAGAATACTGATGGACAGCACCATCACCTACCCTGCTGGTTGCAAGCACAAGCCTGATGTGACCTCCGGAGCATCTACAGAGGTAAGCGCCCTCTGCTGATACCTGACACACTGATCAAGGGTAATAGGCTTGCAGAGGACTATTTATTTAGCCTGGACTATCTAATTAGCCGCGAACCTGCCCAGTTTTCCAGCAAAAATTAGGCTGCGGCTGCCGAAAACACACGTTTCACTGAGTGTGAGTTTTCGGCAGAACTTGTGTTTTTTATCGGGCTAATAGGATAATCTGATAAAAGCATATCAGCAAAAACAGCAAAACAAAATAAGTTTTCCCCTCCCGATGTTTTATCTGGGCTAATAGGATACCACTGCTTATAGTAATAAAACAAAACCCAGAAAATTAATTAATATTGGAGAACAAGGTCAATCTTCACTGACATGTCTGTAATGGAAATCTGTTTATAGATCCCGAGTTAATAACTCCACTGTAGAGCTGACCACTTATCTGAATAACATTTTCCTAGTTTAAACGCCCAATCGAGACAATTCTTACACGTCCTTTTTACGATAGAAGAGTTTGAATTTGCTATGAAGGCTTTTCCTAAGGCTAAAGCCCCCGGTGTGGACTTCCTCCCAGTTGAACTGTAGAAGACTCATATAGAATTTTTTGCTCCAAAACTGTTGTTACTATTTAGTTCGCTGAGTATGGCTCTCTCCCTCCCTCTATGGCGGAAGTATTGATAGTTAATACCAAAACCAGACAAGGACCCTTTGTCTCACATGCTCGCGTGGCCCATTGTTGAGAATGGGGCACGTGAGCGTCTCGTGTGTGCACACCCCATTCTTGGCGGACGGTGGACCTGGGGAGGCAAGGCGGTAATCGCGCCAGGAGCTGCACTAACGAGAGCGGCTCTATCTGTATGGAGGAAAGTGGACCCTTGCAGCCATAGACTGATTGTGAAATTTTGAGAGTGCCTCCTGGGGCTGAGCTATAGTAGCACAAGGGGTTGCGGCTTCTACAGGGCCGCCTGGCCATCAACCTGCACCCAGTTATGCAGCCAGCAGGTGGGCGTTTATCTCCTGAGCCCTGTGATTGGCTTTTCATTTGTTAGCATTGTGCTACTGTAGAGCAGAATATGTGCTATCCTGGGCAGCTCTCTGTCTGCCCCCACTGATGCTGTCCATGATTAGGCTGCTGGGGCATCTCCGGATCATAGTCATGTCTCCTTCCAGTATTAGTCAGAAAGAATTAGGAAAGAAAGAACCAGCTAGGACAGCAGATGTGCCTTCTACGAAATTAAAAGCCACCTACAAGCAGGGCTGCCATCAGGAATTTTGGGGCACCAGGACTCATTTCCAGTCCGGGCTCCACCCCCTCCTCACTTGACTTACCGTAACCTGGCTCCTGCTCCCCCATCTCCTTTTCCGCTGAGCTGCAGCCCGGTACGCAGGCTTGTTCAACTCAGGATGCCGGTGGGCAATTAAAATGCAGCAACGGCTGGTGAGCCAATCAGAGTTTGCGTACCGGCAGCCGCTCTGATTGGCTGCCGGTCCGCGAGCTCTTGTTGGCTCAAAAGCCGGTGTAGCATTTTAATTGGCCACTGGCATCCTGGGTTGAATAAGCCTGCGCTCCGGGACCTGCTTTGTTCAGCGCATTGAGCGCAGCGGAGGCAGTCAGGGGGGTTGCGGTGGGCAAAATGAGCTGCCCGAGCCCTTCCACGCAGCCCAGGACAGCTGTACCCACAGCACCCCCCCAATTGGCTGGCCCTGCCTACAAGGCTCAGAGGGTCAGCACCCACCCTGCAGAGTAGTACTTTGCAGGGGAATTGACAAATAATGCTACAGGGCTCCCATTGGTCTGTCTACGCCCTGATTGATGAGCACTTTAAAGATTTAAGTTAAAAAATGTGTGGCCTTTTACATCGTAATGGTCAGAAAGGTTCTAAATATTTTTCATTACTCTCAGTGCTGCATTGCAAAGAAACTCCCATCATAAACTGCTATTAAAATGACAAATTCTGAGGCTAATCAGCAAAGTACTACGGTATATCTGCGGTCCTGTTGGACTAAATATGATTGCAAGCTGAGAGGTTGCCAAGTGGAGCGTCAGGCCTGCAGTGTGGGCCCATCATTTCTGGGCACACTTCTTCTGAGAAGGAAGCAAATTGATTTTTCCATATAAATAAAAGACTTAATCAAATGGGTATTTAAGCAGTATCTGGAAAATATATTCAAGTGAGGGAAATGCAATTCTTCTGATTAAAAAGCTTCATAAAGGAAACGCCGCTGCAGTGGGTAATGAATATAGCCGCACAGGTCTTTTGGCGTAAGTAATTAGATGGACATTATCTATATTAGTCGGGCTTGCAGAAACATTCTGTACATTGGCACGTAAACCCATTTGCAGCTAGCAGCTTTATCGCTTTAATTGAGCAGATACATTCAAATAGGGCATGGTCATGTTAATCACACACCAACAATGGCTTTTTTTGTTTATTAGTACAGATAGAGCAAATTGCTTTATTGGTGTACTGCAGTACAGCCTAGGCGCCAGTACCAGCTATATGCAGGGGCGTCTTAACATCAGCACGAGCCCATGGGCAAAAAATTCACTGAGCCCCCCACACACCTGTGTGCAGCAGCAGGGATCCGGGCAGCGGTGGCTGGGAGCATGTAGAGCTACTATATTTTCCCGGGCGTCGAGACGGGAAGCACTGCTGAATTTGAAAACATATTGAAAAGACGGGCCAGAAGCTGATTGGCAGAGAATTTTCAATATGTTTTAAAATTTACCAGCGCTTCTTACCTTGCCGCCTGGCAAATAGTGCCGCAAGCTCCCATCCGCCTCCGCTCCCTGGGACAGTGCCATTTTCACCATTGGGGTGGGCCCCTAGAATCCTTGGGCCCCTGGGCAACTTGCCCATTAAGCCCAATGGGAAAGACGGCACTGGCTATGCAGTGATGCAAATGGGTCTCAACTTAAAGAGACAGAACTTTGCTGAATGCAGATGGGTAATCTATGGCGGATTCAGTACTGAATCCCGGCGGTCGGGATCCCGGCGTTCAGAATCCCGACGCCGGAATCCCGACAGCCGAAATGCCGACAAGGGGGGGACGTGGATCGCCCCCCCCTTGCGGGCTCGCTGCGCTCGCCACGCAGCGGGCCCGGTGCCTCGCTACGCTCGGCACACTAATTTATTCTCCCTCCAGGGGTGTCGTGGACACCCACGGAGGGAGAATATGTCGGTATTTCGGCGGTCGGGATTCCGGCGTCGGGATTCTGAACGCCGGGATCCCGACCGCCGGGATATTAACTGCATCCCATCTATGGCACTATTGTGCCCTACAGAAGGGTTGGAATGCATAGAGAGGTCCAAGGAGCCTTAAAGAGTCCAGAAAGTGCTGCAAGTAAAGGGTGTCAGAGGGATATTGCTCCAGGGGTGCAAGGTCAAGAGGGTGTCACCATCGGGCACCAATATTTGGTTTGGGCCCTACAGTATCCTGAGGACATGCCAGACTTGGGGCCCAATTCGTACCTGATCGAACAGCTGCAAATTTTCACAAAGGCGATCATCGATGAACTGTGCATGTATATGGGCCACAATGCGTGTGCGCAACGCCCAGCTGCAATGAACTACTGCAACGGGTGCAAAGTCCTCCGTAGCCGTACACATTAACTAGCACGGCAGGCGTCTACCTGAATGCTGGCCACTGCAGATATATTCATCGGACCCTCTGTTCCCCAGTTCAGTTGCCCCTTCATGAATCCAGATTGGGGTTATATTGGTTTTTATTAGACTAAAAAATGAAAATATTGAGAGGTCATAAATAGCACAGTAGCAATAGTAATCCTGTTTGCGGGGTGTATCTTACATGTTTTCACACTCCACATGTTCCAGAACCAAGCATAAGCAAGTATAGACGATGCCTCTGTACTTCATTCACATCTCCACAAATTCATTCACATCTCAACGTTTACAGATGATGTGCCTATGCAAAGCTGGACAAATTGCAGCAGTTATACACTGATGATGATGATTATGTCTAACAAGCCATTGGCAGGTACAAATATCCTCCCTAGATCCCCATGGGCCGACCCCTTGAGACTCGTCAGGACCTAAGTGTCCACTTGCATTGCCAAACCGCGCCCCCAGTTCATATTATGCCACATTACAATGCACATTTGCCACCATAGCATCCGCTAAACAAACCTCTTAGTGAAAATGTAATGTCGTAGAATTCAGACTGGGCAATGGATCCGACCCAATTGCTTAGTAGGTAAATCTGGGAAATTGGTATGCAACTTTATAACCTGGGTCAGGGCCCCCTACGCCGCTGGGCCCCATGCAATGGCAGCCCTTGCACCCACTATACAGTAGTTATGCCTATGGGTCCAACACAATCAGTTGTATATAGATTTTGATAACTGAGATGAGTCTGAAATTCAATTCACTAGCATTAGAACCGAGAAAGTATCCCTCATGAGTCCTTTCAAATTATTCACTCGTTGACTTGAATGAGTAAAATCCATTTTAATAACTTTGATCACAATATCCTAATGTATTCCATTTAATAGTTCATACACAATTTCAGCAACATTAAGTAAGAAATTGTTCTCATGATAGGCTACAATACAGTTATTTGCATATAATATGGTAGTCTAGATATCATTTTAAGAGTAGTTTAATTCAACAAAGGTATTACATAATTTATTTGAGGCATAAGTGATTTAATTTACATTGCTGAAATTATAGTACAGGAAAAGGAGCAACTAAAATATTTTTTTAATATTGTGCCTATTAATCAGAAACACATTGCCTGCAGTTCTAAAGCTGGGCATACACTGGGCTTTCTCCCCTCGCAGAAGTTACCCGCAAATCGCCCTTGGGCTGCCCGGGACACACAACACACCCACTAGTGCCACTAATACACATCATGCCCCTGTAGTAATGCCAACACACAAAATGCACCTTTTAGTGCCACTTAGGCACATAATGCCCACACTAGTGCCGCTTACATAAAATGCCCCTGTAGTGCCGCTTACACACAAATGCCCCCTGTAGTGCTGCATACACACATAATGCCCCCTGTTGTGCTGGATACACACATAATGCCCCCTGTAGTGCCGCTTACACACATAATGCCTCCTGTAGTGCGGCATACACACATAATGCCCCCTGTAGTGCTGCATACACACATAATGCCCCCTGTAGTGCTGCATACACACATAAAGCCCACACTAGTTGCCACTTACGCATAATGCATTAGGACTCTCTGCCCTGGGCCGGCCTCCGCCACTACTGCTGCTGACTACTGGCTGTCACTGAGTGGAAAAATTGTGGGGCCCGGGACTGATAAAATAGACAGGGCTTCCTGGGGGTGGATATTTGGGTGTGGATGGTGCTACGGTAGGGGTGGGGCATAAATTGGTACATTAACCTTTTTTGTTCAAATTTTCTGCGACGCAGCTCGAAGTCACATGTGCGCTGGCTATGCCCCCACAGTGGCAAAAACAGCGGTGTTCACGTGAGTTGTAAGCCACGCCCCCAGACCCCCCAAATTTCAGGCGCGCACCTTCAGCACGCATGATTGGCAGATTTCAAAGGTTGAGAGATATGGGAATGGAACATCAAGCGGTGAAACTGGTGTAGATTGAGTAGTTGGTGCGGGATCCCCGCTAATTTTATTACATGAGTGTTGTTACATGGGTGTAGTAGCAATCAGGTGAGCGGGTGCCCTCACACACAGAGATAGTAGTGTTTCATAATCATTCATGGTTTATAGTCGATATAGAATACTTTTGATGCTGGAGAACCAGATAGTTTACCTACAGTACATCGATAGCACAGCATAATGAAATAGTTTTCTTTTCTTTTTACCAAGGTGCCTGTACATGGAGCATAGCTCTGCCCCAAACACCCATGAAGTCCCGCCCCCAGGTTCTGATTAGCCCATGGGCCAGATAGTCAAAGAAATGAAATGACGGTACTTGTGTAGTTTCACGGCGCCTGCATGGCGCCGTGCTACTTCCGGGTTCTACGCTCGCCACAAACTATGTTAAAAAAAGTAACTTAACTCCATGCCAACATGGATAGTTCATACCTCCACTATCCATGTTGGCATGGAGTTGATTTTAAATAGCGTGGCGAGCGTAGCGAGCCACCGAGCCCGCAAGGGGACTCAGACGCACGGTGCCATACTGGCGCCTTGAAACTACACAAGTACCGAAATGACCATTGATGGATGAAGCCATCCCATCTGCTATCGACAACAATGTTAACCATTGATGGTGACCACACTGATGGCCATCCCTAGTAGTGCCTGGGCCCTTGGACTGCAGTCCCTGCAGCACCCCTAAGTGCAGGTGGCAGGTTGCTATGGTTACAGGCTACAGCACCTGTTTACTACGCACCCAGTTTCAAGAATTCCTTAATTGAGTGTTTCCATTTCCTTTACTTACAGTATTTAGAATCTTTGGGGTAAATTTACTAGGATGGGAGTTCTATTTCAGATGGGAGGTTGCAACCAATCAGATTCTATCTATTATCTTTCTAAAGTTGCTAAATAAGACGTAGATACTGTTTGGTTGCCCATAGCAACATCCTATCTGAAATAGTACTCCCATCTTAGTAAATAAACCCCTTTGTTTCACAATTTGTGTATTGTTTTAAATGACAAAGCAGGGGGTATGTATGTTTTGTTGATTGGAAGCCAATATGTAAGCAACATAATATTAAAGGCACAACAATCATGTTATACTGTAGAATCATGTTTTAATTATACTATGCTCCAATGTTTTTATATACATCAGGGTTGCCTACCCTCCCTGAATGGTTGGGAGGGTCCCACAAATTGGGTCCCCCTCCCAGCCCCCCAGAAAGAGGGCCAACCCTCCTGCATATCCCTCCGTCTCCAGCAAACCGCCCCTCAGTGGGGGGAAGGGGGGTCTGTGGGTGAAATATAGCCCCGCCCCTGCTGTGCAATGCATACAATACCAGCATTGCACAGCGGGGGGCTAAAATGACGCGATCACTCTAGCCACACCCCCAAACAGATCAGCCCGGCCGTGGCTCCACCGTCCCTTTTTGCTCCCAGCAATGGCCCCGCCCCCCTGCCTTACTGAGCTGGCTGCTCTCTCCCGGAAGCCAGAAAGTTGGCAACGTTGACACAGGTATACACATTTTACCTATTTTATAGTTTCAGTTAAGAAAAATAGGAATCCATCTTTCCAGATGCATTGGGTAAATGGAGAAAGTTTGTATATTAAGAGTCTGTCAAGGATCAAAAGGATTTTTTTTTCTTCCAAATTCATCTGTGCACTTTATCTTTCCTGCATTCCTTATCTACTGGCACTTATTTGTATTTATTTTACTATTACTTTTTATATATTTATTTTTGGTTCAGAAATGAATCCTGAAAGGACAGTAGTTGTTTACAGAGTTATTTGGGTGGGGTGTGCGGAAAATGAAATCTAAATTGCAGTGTAAAAATAATGCAGCCAGTATTTACCCTGCACAGAAACAAAATAACTCACACAAATCTAACTCTCTCTGCACATGTTACATCTGCCCCACCTGCAGTGCACATGGTTTTGCCCATTTTCCAAACAAATTTGTACTGAGCTCAGATCTGAATATAAGTGCGTACACATGGGGGAGATATATTGCTCAGCAATATATTGCTAGCAATATATTGCTGAGCAATATATTGCTCAGTGTCTCCTTTTCATCAGCGACCAGAGATGGTCGCTGATGAAAGGGAACCTCTGCCGGCGGTGCCGCAGAGGTAATCAGCGGGTCGTCGGAGCAAGCTCCGGTGACCAGCGATAAGAGCGGGGCTGAAAACGGGAGCGCGCACCTGACGATTTATCGCCGGGGCACACTCCCATCACTGGCAATATGGTCGCCAGCGACCATATTGCCAGCGATTTCAGCAAACATCGCTGCCGCGTGTACACGGCTTAAGGCCCACAGAGCCAAATGTAATACGGCCTTGATAACTAACCTTGACACTCCAGCTGTTGTTGAACTAACATCCCAGCATGCTCTGCTTTAGTTTTTCTATTTGGTCATGCTAAATCTGGGATTTGTAGTCCAGCAACAGCTGGAGTGTCAAGGTTAGCCATCAAGATAATAGGGTGTGAGAATCAGAAAGTAAGAGATTTTGGGAGAGTTTTCCCATTCATTTAAAGTGGCAATCAATTTCGTGGCAAGATTAACCTAGTTTTTCAGTGTAAATGATTGCCGCTTTAACCCGTTGAGTGCCATCATTGCTATGAGCGGTCTTCAAAATATCCGCTAAAAATGCCAGCGTCGCTCACAGCAACTGTTCTTTTAGTATAAATAAATACAAATACAGCCAAGTCAATTAATTGAAGTTAAGGTAAATATTGCACCCAGATCAGTTGCTGTGAGCGGCGCCGGAAGTTTATCACTTTTTGAAGCTTAATACATCTGGCCCTAAGGGTTAAAAAAGTGGGAAAACTCTCCCAAAAGCTGCCACTTTCTGATTCTCACACCCTATTACATATTACATATGGCTCACAAGTATCTAACGTGCACATTTTTTTTTTTTACTGTTCCATCAAATGATCTGATTGTTCTTCTGTTTTATAATTGTTGAGCAGGATTTCACTGCAACGTCCAACAGGGTGTCTAGATCCATCTATGTTTCTAGACTTTTTACAACCGCAGGGAGCCTTTATACAGTAGGCAGTGCAATAGAGAGCCTGAATGGGCCGAGGTACTTTTCAGAGGGTGTGGCCTAATAACCAGAGGTATGGGCCACATTGGTCAAACTCTAAGGAAAAAAACTCCATTATGGTAGAAATGACACAATCACTGTTTGAGACCCTTAAAGTAGAAAGCATCCTTTATCTGCCTAATAAATCAATATCACTGTGATACTGTAGCTTTCATTGATTCCTCCTGCCTCTGTAGTTCTTGTATTGCAACGTTGGTTTTAGCATCATCATTGATTATTGCAGAGATCCTACTCCGCCACAGCAGCTGTTCCCATATACTGTGCCTGAAGCGTAGTTTAGCACAAGTTATTATTTCCCTCCTGACTCCAGGAACTGTATGGATTTTGCAGATCATACTGGGGGTCGAATGAGATTTCAAGGTATGTGATAATCAAAACTTGACAATGATTTATTATTTCTCACCTGCCCTGTATGAGGGTTACAATGAACAAATGATTATATTCTAATACTACAATAGTAGTGTGTGTGTGTGTGGGCACACGCGCCTGTGTGTTTAAGAAATAGTTATATACAAGTTTGGCAATGGTACAGATGGGTCCACATACATTTCTACAAATAGCCCCAGCTAGGTTATCACTAACGTTGTGACTTATATCACACCATGGGTTCCCACCAGATATTTTTTCACAAATTATGCTTTTTATTCACATCACTAATTCACAAAAGTACAATGCACAAGTAGCCAGTTGGGATAAATACGGTTGAAAATGGTTGACCGGCGATCAACATGTCGGTGGTCAGACGAACGATGCCGGCATCTGGATGGATAGACCCTCCCTTCTAGCAGCTCAGCACTAACCCTCCCCCCACAGCCTTACCCTAACCCTACCTGCTATTGCCTAACCCAACTAACCCCCTAACCCCTCCTCCCCACCGCTTAAACCCCTCCCCCATCCTGTAGCCTAACCTTAACCCCCTCTTCTCGGTGCCTAAACTGAAAACTAACTTTCTCTCCCTGCAGCCTAACCCTAAGTTTCCCCGCTACCGCCTACACTTAACCACCCCCCATCCCCAGCCGCATGCTAACTAGACCCACATTGGGATGCTAGCTGTTGTATTCCGTCATTGTCATTGTCATCCTGGTCTTGTCGAGGTACCGGCGTCTGTGTTCTTAGGGCAGTTGGGATGCCAGCTTTGAAAAAATTGAATCACCACCAGGTGATAAAAGGCGCTAAAGAGATGGGGTGTGTTGTATGGCGGCTCACACGTAGGGGGGGTTCAGTCCCCTGAAGGTGGATACACAAAAAAGACAAAAGATAGTGTAGAGCGCCAAAGGGATTGAGTTTACCTAAAATTAATTGGATCTGAATAAAAATTGGATCAATTGGGTATCACAAAATAAAAATACATTTATTCAAGTAGAACATATTCAATGTAAATACACATAATTAAAAATTAAGTATTGCACTTGTAAGAAATATGGCATATAGTAAACCACTTGTCAGAGAATAAAGTTGTTGGATACTTAAGTGAGTCCCGCTTGTTCCAGGTTCTGCTACCTTCTCAATGGAATTGGATAGTCCCCAAGGTGGAGGGGGACAGGAGGGGCAAGGTGGAGGGAATCCAAAATGGCTTGTACTGGTGGTGGTCAGTTCTCTGTTTCCACTGGTGGGCAAGATGTATAATACCTCACTGCTCGGAAGAGAGGCTCTAGATATTAAGCAGGTGTTGAGTCCCAAAGAGAAGTTGGTAGCTGGTTCAAGGGGTGATAATTCACAAAGTGCAGACAAGGGCTACCTCAGGTAGCCCTAGTCTGCACTTTGTGAATTATCACTTTGGATACCCACCATCACCCCTTGAACCAGCTACCAACTTCTCTTCCCATGGATCCAGCATTGTGCTAAATATTCTCAACTTGGATGTACAAATTTGGGACTCAACACCTGCTTAATATCTGGAGCCTCTCTTCCGAGCAGTGAGGTATTATACATCTTGCCCACCAGTGGAAACAGAGATCAAGGCCTCCAGCAGGATTAACTGACCACCACCAGTACAAGCCATTTTGGATTCCCTCCACCTTGCCCCTCCTGTCCCCCTCCACCTTGGGGACTATCCAATTCCATTGAGAAGGTAGCAGAACCTGGAACAAGCGGGACTCACTTAAGTATCCAACAACTTTATTCTCTGACAAGTGGTTTACTATATGCCATATTTCTTACAACTTAAACTCTGAGGCACCAGTATCTTTCATTACCCAATACAACTCCAACCATAAAGCAATTGAACAAATAATCAATAAACATTGGCACATCATTCAACTGGATAATGAAATAAAACCACTCATCCCCGAAAGACCAAGAATTATTTACAGAAGGGCCAGAAATCTAAAACAAGAATTAACAGCAAGTTTTATTCCTATCAAAGAACCAAGACAGGAAGAATCAAAGGGCTTCTTTCCGTGCTTGAATTGCATAAGCTGCAGAACCACTAAACAAACATCGACAAAACTAACAACTTCATTCACCTCAAACCAAACATCAAAACAATACAAACAAAAACAACATATAAGCTGCAATTCAAAAAACATTATATATCTCCTGGAATGCTCCTGTGGATTACAATATGTGGGCCAAACAAAAAGAGAACTCAAAAAAAGAACTGCCGAGCATATTTACAAAATAAAGAAAGGACTTCAAACACACAGCGTATCTAAACATTTTTCTGAGAAACATGGAAAAAATCCGGAAGAACTTAAAATCAACGCAATAGAACAAATCAACATCAATTGGAGAGGAGGGGACCATGTCAAAATCCTTAAACAAAAAGAAACAAAATGGATATATGAATTGAACACCCTACAACCTAAAGGGTTGAATATCGATTTTGAATTGGCTGCTTTTCTCTAAAAACTTCCCCCCTTTTATTAGAGAATATATTCACATTTCCTCATCTTTTTTCTATATAATATCATGAACATGTGCTTGCCGCTGAAAAGTCTGTCCATTTCCGTTTTTAAATAAAGTTGTGAAAATAAAAAAGTGCAGAAGAACGAATAAAAACCAAGTGCCCACCAGCACCAGGCATTCTTGACAAAGAGAGCTAGTCTCTCGAAACGCGTTGGAGCCGGGGAACACTGAAGTCCGCACACCGCCGATTCCGGAAGTCAGTGCACCCGAACTTCCGGTAATCGCGGAGGTCCGGAAGACACACGGCGAGGAAGAAAAGCGTGAAGCCTGAAGCCAGAAGATCTAGGTAAGCTAGGGACAGTTAGTAGCCTGCCGGGGATCTTCACTTATAGTGCTCAACCTTCAGCCTCAGCCGGGACCCGCAACCTTCGTTCCCCACAAAAAAGCCCTATCAGGGCTGTAAACATTTTACTAACCTTTTCCTTTTCAGCGGTTAAGCACATTATTATTCTATACAATCCCCTATTTCCATTTTTATTACGTTCATTATTATAACCAATATACACGAGCGCTTTTTTCTTCAGTAAATCATATTTCTTACAAGTGCAATACTTAATTTTTAATTATGTGTATTTACATTGAATATGTTCTACTTGAATAAATGTATTTTTATTTTGTGATACCCAATTGATCCAATTTTTATTCAGATCCAATTAATTTTAGGGAAACTCAATCCCTTTGGCGCTCTACACTATCTTTTGTCTTTTTTGGGATGCCAGCTTTGGTATATTGAAGGCCAGCATCCTGACCATTAGGATGTTTACCGCATACCACCCAGGCTATGGGGAGCATTTCATGCATGTTCATAAATCCATTTGCTAATCTGGAAAAAAGTCTAAAGACCAAGGTCCGATACAAGTGACCTTCAGCACTCATCATTACTCTTAGTCTGTGACTTTATACCAATTTTCTTGCAATACAAATACTAATTCTAAGTACAGTACTTAGGACACTGTAGGCCTAATTCGGATCTGCAGTGCATTCCTCAAGCTTCTGATGTTTGGTACTTTGCCTGAACTGCACATCTTGGACATCAGGGGTGAGATTTAATAGGATGAGAGTTTCAGAAAGTGAGAGATTTGGTGAGAAATCTCCAGTTTTTTTAAAACGGCAATCACTTACTGTACACTTCAAAATCAAACTGGTTTTGCAGTGTAAATGATTGCCGCTTTAAAAAAACTGGAGATTTCTTACCAAATCTCTCACTTTCTAAATCTCTCATCCTATTAAATCTCACCCTATATGTACCGTAGATTGGCAGCAGTCTGTCAGTGATGTTGAGTCTTCTGCTATTTGGGGTTGGGGAGGGGGCAGCGATGGACAGCTGCAAAGTGTCAGTTATATAGAAGAAATTGGGGAAACTTACTAAGACTGGAGTTCTATTTCACATGGGCAACCAATCAGAATCCACTTATTTATTTAGCACCTTCTAGAAGATGATAGATAGTATTTGATTGGTTGCCCATAGCAACATCACATTGCAATAAAAATCCCATCTTAGTCAATTTCCCGCATTGACTATAGCCCAAAACTACTACACTAGGTGATTAATCGCGCCCTTCACACCGTCGTAAGGGGCTACGCACGCACCCCCCTTACTGGAGTAGCGGGTCTGCCTGCAACTCCCCGGAGCAGCGGGTATGCCCGCACCCCCACCTGCTGGATCAGCGGTGTCGGCAGACCCTCCGCTCCAGCGAGGGTGGAGTGTGGGTGCAGACCCGCTGCTTGAGGGGGACAGGGGGGGCAGTCCCGCCGCTCCGGGTGGGGGCGGGCATACATGCGGCTCCAGTGAGGGGGGGGTGGGGGTGCGTACAGACCCGCTGCCCGCCCCCATTCCCTCCTCCAGGGCAGCGTTGGCAGGTGTTGGCAGACCTGCTGTTCTGGTGGGGGGTGCATGCAGACCCGCTTATCCAGGGGGGGGTTGTGCAGGCATACCCGCTGATCTGGGGGGGGGGGGGGGTACGGGCAGTACCACCGCTCCGGTGGCGGGCGGTCCCGTTGCTCCAGAGGATGGGGGGTGGTGGTACGCTCCGACCCGCTGATTCAGCAGGGGCGGGCAGACCAGCTTGTTTGTGGGGGAAGCAGGCAGACCCGCTGCTGGGGGGGGGGGGTGCATGCAGCCTTGCTACTCATGGGGGGGGTAGACCCACCGCGGGGGGGTTGCGGGCAGACCCACTCGTGTGGTGGGGGTTGGGGGGGTGCGGGCAGACCCTCGCAGGGGGGGGGTGTGTGTGTGTGGTGTGTTGTTCGTGTTGTGTGGGACCACCCGGCATGGGGGGGGGGGGGGCGGGGGTGTGTATAACGCTGGTCTATCCCTAGGCAGAAACTTTGTGTGCATAACGCTGTCACTCACTCTTGTAACCCCGCCCAGCATTATACACACAGGGGATGAGTGACAGATCTGGCTAAATATATAAGAGATTGCTGTTATCTTTATCATGTATTGTACAGCGCTTTACAATGTAGGCTACAGGTTAAAAATGTTTTACACATGATAATATATATTTATGTTAATAGTTTTCAATCCTTGTATTTCAGAATATATGATAGTGGCAGTAGTGTCTCTGTGTAAGATTGCTCTAGCTTGCTTTCCATTTTCTAAAGTAACCTTTGATCAGTTCATTCTCTGAATATGTGAAGCGGACTTGCCTACCCTCCCGGAATGGCTGGGAGGGTTCCGAAAATCGCTCCCCGGAAAAGTGGGCAAACCCCGCTCCCCCCCCCCCCGACACACGTTTCAATAACCTGATCTGTTGATCTCCGATGAGGGGGCTAAATGGTCATAATTGCATCATTTTAGCCCCGCCCCCTCTGCGGAGATCGGCAAATCCAGCATGGGGGTGGGGCTTAATGACATCACGTTCAAGCCCCCCGAACTCCTGCTGAAAGTCTCCTCTCAGGGCTTCTCCCGGAGAGGAGATTTAAAAAGTCGGCAACCCTAATGTGAAGTGATCCATTTTGCTGTGATGTAATTGCAGGAAGGGTACAAAGAAATGTGTAAACAGTGAGGGGGTTATTCAATCTGTGCAATATTTATTCAATGCTGCCGTTAACGACCTTAATGCTCCAGTTACCGACAGCATTGGACCTGTTTTGTCGGAAATGGCTGTGAATTGTCAAATTCACGGTCGTTTTCTGACAATTCTCGGCTGTCTTTTTTCACCAATTTCAGGACTTTCCAACACTCGACTGTCAGTACTTTGAATACCAACAGTCAAATTACATTCGAAAGCCAGTGAAAATGGCCGGCATTCCGACTGTTCCGACAGTCAGAAGCTCAGGTTGAATACCCACCTGAGATTACTACCACAATCTTTGTTTGGCAAATATCTTTTAGGACTCACGGTTGGGACCTCAGTTCAAACTTAAGGTGCGTACACACTAGACAATATAGTAGACGACATGCACGATATTGTCAATGATGTACGATCTAATGGGTCATTAGCAAAATATTTCTGTACCCACCCTTGCCAGATCCTCCAGCAGGCGATATCACTAGGTGCATATATTATCATATATGTGTACCAAGCTTTTAAATCAGAAGTTCTACACTCCTAAACCACCATAGTTCAGCAGTTTAACCAGATCTGTTGCTAGCTGGGAGATATATGGGCAGATTCTTGTTGCATGAATACAGGGCCGAAACTAGGATTTCTGGGGCCCGTGTCAAGGCAGTAATTTGGTGCCCTCCCCCCAAAAAGCAAAATAGACTTTTCCCTAAGATTTTATTTTTTAAATGTGCCAAGAACAGTTATTAAAATTATATGGTAGTGGCAAGGGGCAGCTATTGTCTAGTAGAGGTTAGTAATTACCTCTGATAGTAAAGCTGTAAACTTTTCTCATGCAGATAAACTTTGTTGTATATGTTTTGTTATTACAGAATACTTTGTATTTTCCAGGTTCATTAAATTGGATCCTTATCCAGAGCCCGGTTTTCGCGGCCCCCTAGACCCCCCCAGGCACTATCCTGATGAATACGATACATACAGGTAGGAGACAGACTTTGTCCATCTTCCTTTTAAAGCTTTGGGGTTGATGTTTCCAACAGCGAAAAGATTGGAAAAGCCGACCAGTGGAGAAGTTACTCATAGCAACCATTCGGATTTGAGGTAGTATTTTTTAAGTGCATTCTATAAAATGATAGATAGACGCTATAGGCAAGTTCTCCACTGATTGATACACCCACCCCTTTATTTTCTGTCTCTCAGTAGATAGCACACACAGTTTACGTCTTCATGCTACAACACCCAACAGACTCCAATGGCCAGATGTATCAAGCTTCAAAAAGTGATAAAGTGAGATAAACAACCATGTATTTGGTGTCTTGACACAGAAATATGGATATAACAACAACATATTGCTTATACCCCTTTCACGTCGCACCTAATTACCGGGTACAAGCCTTTCTTGCCGGTTCGACCTAGTAATTAGTGCGATGCGAAAGGGGTTACCGGGTCCCGCAAACAGGTAGTAGCACAGCAATATGAATTGGTAAAAAAGAAGGGTTCTTACCTGTTTGTCGCCGTGTTGCTGTGGGGTGTGATCGGATTAAACGGGACGATGCAACCCATTTCCCATTCACACTATGGAGGAGGCAGCACTTGGAGCAGCGCCAGCTCTAAGCGCTGCCTCCTCCCCCACCCCCAATGATGCGCCGATGCTTCGCCACACCCCCTGATGACGCCATCAAACCAGCAATATTGCCGGTTCGAGTGTTGCAGTGTAAACAGACTGCACTCTTAATAGCAGTGATCTGCTCTCCATCTATTCCTCAGGTGTAAGAGATTATAGACCTGTCACTAAAAGGCGTCAGTTGATATCGTCAGACATGCAGTTCTCCTGCCCTTCTGCTTCACTGAAGGTTTCTTTTGCCCATGATCTGGACTATTACTCCTCACCTGTAACTTTTCCCAAGGATCTTGATCATGACTATAGATAATGTAGCTCTGGAAAGAACAGGGCTACTTTTTTTTTGAAGGCTTAGAAGTAAAAAACTTTGTCTTTATGAAAACCAGTTACTAGATTACATTATTTTCCCTCTAAGATTGCTTATCAACCGTACAGCTCGCACCGCTAATACTAATGATGTCTCATGAGGAAATGCTTTGGCACATATCCTGCTCAGGCTTCAGCTAATTTGTTAAATAACAGACTCTAGGCCAGATTCAGTAAAACAGAAAGGAAAGTAGCTACTCTTTGAAATACAAATACCTAGGTTGAACTCAGGCGCCTGGAACAGAGCTGATTATCAAGTAAAAGCAGCTGCTAGAAACGAGAGGGTAGTTAGCGGACACAACAATTGCTAGAGAAGAAAAACAGTAGCAGCGCTTGATAATAATAAAAACAACAAAAAAATCAAGTAAATGTTATGTTAAAGGCAATATACAGATGGAGCAGCTCACATTGGAGCTGTTCCTGGCGATTCAATCACCATTTGGCAGCCGCCGCTACCTGCCGCCAGCCGCCAGAAGGGGGCGCGTGCACACAAGATGCTTGTGCACCCCGTTCTGTCGGAACCTCCCGCCGCTGGCTCCCCGCTGCTCCCCATCCTCCCCTGCACCACCCACTCGCCCTGCCCGTCTCCCTGAAGTGTAGACGGGCAGGGAATGTGCTCCCCACCGCCACGCTGATGGGGATGAACGAGCTTGTGGAGCTTCTGTCCACCAGCTCTTGCCAGCACAGGGAATCTGGCGATTCTGAAGGCTGGCTAACAGGTTCTCCATCTGTATTACTGACATCAAGAAATTATATAAAAAATAAATAAACAGACACAGAGTTAAAATAAAGTATCTAGCTTCCACACTTTCAGGGATGGAATATGACTCTCAGCAATGGGGAATGGGTTTGAAAATGGGTTCATACTGGTAAGTGTTCTTTATCAAAAGGTACCACCGCTGGAGAAGTCTGGAGCTGTACCCAATCAATCCAGTGAATCCTCTCTAATGAATACGGCTGATGGATTGGGGCCGCCGAAGGAAGGTACCTGGAACAACGTACCAGTAGGTCCCGAATTATATAATACTTTCTAGTCTTCGCGGTGGTACCAATGAAAAATGTCCACCTGAGGTAATTGGTGCATTGGATAAATGGGGGGAGTGATGGTTTCACTAACAACCTGTAGCTTATGTGGGAGCACTCATCAGCGTTTACAAAAAGAGTTTACAAAAAGATCCAATATCGCTGTATAAAGGCGAGTAAGATTTGATATTGGCCCAAGGAACAGAATGACAACATATCAGCAAAGAAGTCGCTTGTGGACCATCGTGACACATTACTGAGAAGTCAAGGTGTCTGCAGTGCGCATTTTACACACACACACACATATATTTTTATTTGTTTATGTATATACTTATGGCCTGGCTACAGTATAGCAGGTTACCAGACATTAAGAATTGCATTGGCACATCTGAGCATACAACTGGCCCATAGCATAGTCAATTTAAACATATTATTCTTCTTACCTCATGGATTCCAAAATGAGCATAGGAATCAAAGTAATAGTCTCTTGACGTCATCTCCTCTGGGTTTAGGAGTTTTGCCATTTTACCCCTTCCTGGGCAACTTGGTTGAATAGGGGTATGTATGACATGTTGAATGGGTTTCGGAATTACCACTGGCTGAACCGGCTGAGAGGGACCACCGCAAACCTACAATGTAAATATAGGTAATCATAAGACTCATTCAAACTATTTGAACGTTAAAAAAGATAATGCACAATGGGAAGGTACAATACATGTATCAATGTTAACCCCTTGAGCAGGCTGTCCCAGAAATAGGTGCGCATCAGTGGTGTCCAGGTGTGCACCACTGGCGCAGCACCTCTAGAGCCACCCCCCCAGTCACTCCCCCAACCCTCCCATCACCTGTGCTCCAGCAATCGCACACCGGAGCTCTTCTAACCTCGCTCCCCAGCCGCCTGCCACCATACTTTTAGTAGCAATGATGTAGGCGGCAGGCTCGGAGATGTTTGGGGTGGCTCGGGGGAACTTGGGAGCGCTCAGGCACCCGAGGCCTCCTGAGCCACCGCGAACATCCCCAGCCTGCCACCGACGTCACTGCTGAATGTGACAGGCCGGCGGCTAAGGCAGCGGGGACAGCAGCGGCAGGGAAGCTCCGGTGTACTAACGCCAGAGCAGAGGTGAGTGAGGGGGGCTTCCAATTGTGGTGGGTTTTGCTGGGGCAGGACAAACCTGCCATGGTAGGTTTATCCTGCCCCAGCAAAACCTACCACTCAAGGGGTTAATCTGAGTCTCTACTGCAAGTTTGTAAAAGAGTAAAGAAGAGTTTCCCAAATGCTGCTAAATACCGTCCAGGTTTCAAGGCTATCCTTGCTTGAGTCCGGATTGTTAAATTAAAGGTACTCATTAAGATACCTACAGTATGCTCCAGCATGGATAGCCTTAAAACCTGTACTGGAATGATGGAGTTTGGGAAATTCTAGAGTAAAGTCCAGGTTGGGTCTCCCTTATCTGTGTATTCCAAAAACCAAAATATTCCAGAAACCGCTGACCATTCCCATGGGCGCTACCCGATTCCGCCGCCACACTGCCTCGGACAGCACCACTCTGTGCCAGTGAACCAGAATCGGCCCCTGTATACAGATAACGTACAAATATTTTTACATTTAGAAGTAATGAATAGTGCACTCTATTACAACATATAATATTGTAGATCATTATCTATATTGGGCATAAAAACGGATTCATTTGAGGTACGGTAATATACGATGAGGAATGTTTGATGTTTGAATAGGTGTCCTCCCACGTTTACCCTCCCCTGATATTTATCCACTTATCACTTTCTATTGCAGTTGATTTGATGACATTTTCCCTTTAAATCGTGAAATTTTCCAGTATGTTCAGTGAGCTCCTTAATTCAACAGGAAAATAATTACAATGACAAGCTGACATGGAAAAGAGAGAAGATGAAAGAGAAGAAAGACAGAAAGCTTGTGCTAAAAATAGAAATTGCAAGGGGAATTGTATCATCGAGTTTAGTAGAGCTCGCTATAAAAATTGCTGGGAAAAAAAAATCTGGTTTAAAATCTAGCAACAACCAAATCCCAAAAAAGTAAATAAATCTTTTCCAAATGCTGGGATATAAAAAAAAAACATGTGTCAGCACTGGATAAAATAGGGTAATTCCTGAAAGTGTTATAAAGAATATAGCAGGTGTTTGCTCTGCAGTGCATATAAATGCGAGTCACACTCCAAGCATTCTAAAAATAGCCTGTGTCAGTCCTGATGTGGTTTCTCAGCTGCTTTCAGATGTTTTGCAGAAAAGCAATACACGTCCAGCGCTGAAATAACCAGTTGCCGGCTGATGGCTTAAGGCAAAAAGACTCACAACACCCCTTAAAGATCTGTCATTTCAGATCATCAAACATAAGAGCAGTCTGCTACAAAATGCTCTGTTTGCAAACTTCCCCCCACTGAATTGACAACTGTCATTACCTAGGGATGTAGTTGGCATCCTGGTTCTCAGCATACCGGCAGAGGGAATACCGCGGAGGGGAGAAGGTTAGCATACTTACCTAGAACTGTTGGGATCATGGAAGTCAGGATGTTGGGGTTGTTCTGATCACTGCCAATATCAGCTTGGGGATCCGCAACCCAACCCATTATGCTGAATTGATTAAAGGCAAGGCTTGTCTATTTAACATCAATTATTTTATTTAGTGCATTTAACTGTAATAACAAATTAAATTGGAAGTTTATTCAGGGCATACATGTATTTGGCTACTCACCGGAAAATATATACCAGTTGTACATACCCATATGATACCATATGTTCTATGTTGACCACATTGGTCAGTGTATGTGCAGATCCTGAAGAAAATTATAGGGGTGGGGGGAGATACAATGATAGTTGAAGGGGGGGGGTTAGTTGATTCAAGTACATTTGCGTGTGCTAAAGTGGTATAGCCTCACTACAAAGGGAGTGGACTCACAGGATAGTGTGTGAAATAAGGGAGGTAGAGGATGACAAGGATGAGCAGTGGGTGAAGGGGAGAGATAAATGGTCACAAGTAGGGGGTGATGGAGAGGCAGTGGGTAATCAGAAGAGGGCAACAGGGAGAGGCAGAGAGTGATGGGGGCTGGGTGAAAGGTATAGGTAGAAGGTGATGGAGAGAGGGTGACAGGGAGAGGCAGAGTGACTACAGTGGATGAAAGGGAGAAGCAGTGTGGGAGAGGCAGAGAGTGAAGGGTGGAGGCAAAGGATATCTGAGGTCTTTGTATAAAGGAGGAAACGGTAGACTGAACTGAAAGAGTTCAATGGAACATGAATCGAAAGTATCAGTAGACTAAGAGAACCACTCGACGCATGTTAGAGGTGATTTGCGTGGCGGTGGTGGGAAGCGTTCGGCCAGGCGGCGTTTACCTGTGCGCTAGGCTGCAAACATATGCAGCCTATCGAATAGGTCTGAATCAGGTCAGAAATGTATTCAACTATGCTCTTCAACCCATTTAAACTTTTAACTGCCAATTGAATTTCCCATATACAGTATCTGTTGTTTCCTCATTTATTGACATCTGTGGGTATTTTTTTTAAAGTGCATTTTTATTTAGAAGTGAAGATGTTGCCCATATCAACCAATTCGATTCCAGTTATTATCTTCTAGAAGGTGTGAAATCCAGGGGCGGATTGGCCTGCCGGGAAACCGGGCATTTTCCCGGTGGGCCGGCCCAAAATAGACATAAAGAGGCTGCTCACTACCCTGGCTGGGCCGCGGACCGCACGGCCGTCATCTTTGCAGCTAGCGGCCGCGGCCGCAGCAGTTTTCCCAAAACAAATATGGCCGCAGCCAGCAACAGCTCTCTTACTGCAGAGTGCAGATGGCCGCGGGAGCAGCTGCGTGCGGCCGCACATGCGCACCAGCCCTCCCGCGGTTCTGTCACTGTGCATGTGCACCACTGTGTACCTGCGTGCAGGGAGGCGCCTGCCATGAGATGCGCCCTCCCTGCTGTCCATCCCCGCTGCTGTACTCAGGCAGAGCTGAGCTCCCTCCTGGCTCCGTCCCAACCCCCTTTGATGTCAGCCGATCTAAAGGGGCGGAGTTACACGAGTTGAAGGGGGCGGAGCTACACGAGTTGAAGGGGGCGGAGCTACACGGGGAGCACAGGCAATGAAAGCATTTGAAAGAATTGATCCACTGCCAGACAGTTTTTAAGGTAAATAAAATGTTGGTGCTGGCATTATGCAGCACTAGTCATGTCGGGCATTATGCAGTGTCACTACTGTCGGCAACTCGTGTGGGCGTTATGCAGTGTCACTACTGTCGGCAACTCGTGTGGGCATTATGCGGTGTCACTACTGTCGGCAACTCGTGTGGGCATTATGCAGTGTCACTACTGTCGACAACTCGCGTGGGCATTATGCGATGTCACTACTGTCGGCAACTCGTGTGGGCATTATGCGGCGTCACTACTGTCGGCAACTGGTGTGGGAATTATGCGGTGTCACTACTGTCGGCAACTCGTGTGGGCATTATGCGATGTCACTACTGTCGGCAACTGGTGTGGGCATTATGCGGTGTCACTACTGTCGGCAACTGGTGTGGGAATTATGCGGTGTCACTACTGTCGGCAACTCGTGTGGGCATTATGCGATGTCACTACTGTCGGCAACTGGTGTGGGCATTATGCGGTGTCACTACTGTCGGCAACTGCTGTGGGTATTATGCGGCGTCACTACTGTCGGCAACTGGTGTGGGCATTATGCGGCGTAGCTACTGTCGGCAACTGCTGTGGGAATTATGCGGCGTCACTACTGTCGGCAACTGGTGAGGGCATTATGCTGTGTCACAACTGTCAGCAACTGGTGAGGGCATTATGCTGTGTCACTACTGTCAGCAACTGGTGCGGGCATTACACAGCGCCACTACTGTCGGCAACTGGTGCGAGTGTTACCCAGGGCTAGTACTGCCAGCAACCGATGAGGGTATTAAGCAGCGCTACTACTGTCAGCAACTGGTGTGGGCCTTATGCAGCGCTACTACTGTTGGCAAATGGTGCAGGCGTTACACAGTGCTATTACTGTCGGCAATTGGTGCGGGCATTACGCAGCGCCACTACTGTCGGCAACTGTTCTTGTCTTACACACACACATATCTATCTATCTATCTATCTATCTATCTATCTATCTATCTATCTATCTATCTATCTATCTATCTATCTATCTATCCAACTGGTGTGGGAATTATGTGGCGTCACTACTGTCGGCAATTGGTGTGGGAATTATGCAGCGTCACTACTGTCGGCAACTGGTGAGGGCATTATGCGTTGTCACTACTGTCGGCAACTCGTGTAGGCATTATGCGGTGTCACTACTGTCAGCAACTGGTGTGGGAATTATGCGGTGCCACTACTGTCGACAACTGGTGTGGGAATTATGCGGTGCCACTACTGTCGACAACTGGTGTGGGAATTATGCGGTGTCACTACTGTCGGCAACTGCTGTGGGTATTATGCGGTGTCACTACTGTCGGCAACTGGTGTGGGCATTATGCGGCGTCACTACTGTCGGCAACTGCTGTGGGAATTATGCGGCGTCACTACTGTCGGCAACTGGTGAGGGCATTATGTGGCGTCACTACTGTCAGCAACTGGTGAGGGCATTATGCGGCGTCACTACTGTCGGCAACTGGTGTGGGCATTATGCGGCGTAGCTATTGTCGGCAACTGGTGTGGGAATTATGCGGCGTCACTACTGTCGGCAACTGGTGTGGGAATTATGCGGCGTCACTACTGTCGGCAACTGGTGAGGGCATTATGCTGTGTCACAACTGTCAGCAACTGGTGAGGGCATTATGCTGTGTCACAACTGTCAGCAACTGGTGAGGGCATTATGCTGTGTCACTACTGTCAGCAACTGGTGCGGGCATTACACAGCGCCACTACTGTCGGCAACTGGTGCGGGTGTTACCCAGGGCTAGTACTGCCAGCAACCGATGAGGGTATTAAGCAGCGCTACTACTGTCAGCAACTGGTGTGGGCCTTATGCAGCGCTACTACTGTTGGCAAATGGTGCAGGCGTTACACAGTGCTATTACTGTCGGCAATTGGTGCGGGCATTACGCAGCGCCACTACTGTCGGCAACTGTTCTTATCTTACACACACACACATATCTATCTATCTATCTATCTATCTATCTATCTATACTATTTTTTTTTAGAGCCAAACATATGACCAGGTTAAAGCTTTGCTCTAATATAAATGTATGGGGAGGTTACGTAATGAGCATGTATATATATATATATATATATATATATATATATATATATATCCAACGTGGTAACCAAACGATCCAGAGACCCCAGGATACAGACCGGCACTGCAGCAATTTTCAAATAATCATTTATTCAGCTCAACGTTTCGGGTGTTGAGCCCCGTTTTCAAGAGCAACACATACGCTCTGTGTTGCGTATGTGTTGCTCTTGAAAACGGGGCTCAACCCCCGAAACGTTGAGCTGAATAAATGATTATTTGAAAATTGCTGCAGTGCCGGTCTGTATCCTGGGGTCTCTGGATCGTTTGGTTACCACGTTGGCTATTTGTCCCTTGGCAGGGCACGCAGTCTACCATTGACTTTCTGTGTACTGATATACACAGAATATATATATATATATATATATATATATATATATATTCATGAACTAAAACCCCATTATTTATTTATTGATTATTTGAATGTTAAGGTGAGTTAGTTTGTTGTAGTGAGTGCTGGTCCCCCTGTGTTTGTATTTACTAGAGTGTGTGGTCACAGGCCACCGCACCCCACTCTGGGATTTGCACCCCATTCCTAGGAATGGCGAGTGTGTTGGTACTTCTGTATATATATATATATATATATATATATATATATATATATATATATATATTCCACGAACTGCGGCATTCCAGTCTGATTGAAGTCTCCAATTGGTCTTGTCTCCAGTCTGAAAGAACCAAATCATGGTTTTGATGCACCATGATTTGAGTCTTCATTTGAACACTTCAATCAGACCGCAGTGCCGCAGTCCGTAGATTATATATATGTGTGAGCCGTTGTGACACCAACAAGTCTATTATAACTGTGTTATGCTTTCCTTGGGGTTATAGGGGGTCAGCTATTCACAGCATGGGCGTGTTATCGGAGTGATATGGGCAAGTTGCTGATAGTGGTGGCATACAGAGAAGCTGATTTGCTCGCATTGGAGGCTATACTGAGATGGCTCATCTGCACCAAGGATAGGGCTGGTGAAAGTTTCAATAATGCAGCCAATGGTGGCAGCGTAGCAGCATTAGCATAAAGTCGCATACGCAACTGCATCAAAAAATACAAGAAAGACCACAATTGCATGCAACTCTGAATCAGATTCTATTAGTAGGGATCCGCCCCCTCTTGACAGACTCCACCCCCTCAGCAGACCACGCCCCCAGGGCTGCTTCAATAAATTTCCCGGGCTGGTTTTACATCCCAATCCGCCCCTGGTGAAATCTGATTGGTTGCTATCGGCAACAACTCCACTTGTAAAAACTCCCACTTTAGTAAATAAATATACCCAGGCCCAGATTAGAATGTTCCAGCCGTGTTCACTTAATGTCACAGCCTACATGAGATTCCCGTACCCTAATGTATTTCTAGTTATGTTTGATTAGCTATAGTAATACTTTTTTTATGAAGAGGCATTTTTGGTTAGACAGAAGAGTTTATTACTGCTGCAGCCTTTGCGCACTGATAATGGGATAGGTCACACAGAGATTTGTTTACTGGAGAGTCTTAATGAGGGGCATTGGAGGGCATAAGGGGGATTTATTTAATATATAATACAAAGTAGACACATGACCTATCCCAAGTCAAATTATTAGACTTCAGCAACATTAGACATCAGCAATATTGCTCCCTTTCCCTGTAGTTTGCAAATGAAGTGATAAATCTAATTGCAGCCCACGGGTTACAATCTACAAGGGAATGCAATTTACTGGTAAAGTCGTTAATGAAAACAATGTTATCTGTCCCAATTTAGGAAACCAAATTCTAAAAATCCCATACTGCAGAAAGCACCACAATCCTGCCCTCCTCCTCCTCATTACATTACACAGTAGCCACTCTCATGTATTTCACAAGCATTTGGAGAAACTAAAGGTGCGTACACACGGGGGCGATTATGTGTAATATCGCGGGCAATATGGTCGCTAAGCGACCATATTGCCCACGATGGGAGTGTGCACCGGCGATATATCGCCGGGTGCGCGCTCCCGTTTTTACCCCTGTAGTGATCGCTGGTCGCAGGAACATGCTCCTGCGACCAGCTGATTACCACTGCCGGGCTCCCACCGGCAGTTTTTTTTTCATCAGCTAAATGAAAAGAAGAAACTGAGCAATATATCTCCCCCCGTGTGTACGGGGCTTTACAGTGACCTTCAATGGGTATGCATCACAAGGTTGACCCCTATTAGTCGACAATAATAGGTTGACACGTGAAAAGGGTTAACATGCATTAGGTCTCACTGGCCAAAGAAAAGGAAAAGGTCGACATGGGAGAATGTCGACATAATTTTTTCATGATTTTTTTGTTAAACCCACTTTATTCTTTTTTTTACCATCCCAGTGGACATAGGTGGAGATGAATATAAAAGTGTGCAGAGTGCAGTGAGGCCCCTTGCCTAAAACATGGCGAGCGCAGCGACATACGGTGTGCATGTCCACGTCTGCTGACATAGACACCGAAAAAACATGATAAACGCATTTTGTCCTTTCCCTGTGTCAACCTTTTTCCTGTTTACCCTTTTCTTGTGTTGACCTTTTGACCATGTTGACGTTTTTGTTGTGTCAACTTTTTACCTGTTGACTGTCGACATTGTACTTTCAATCTAATGATCCACACAGCCTTCAATGAACTCAAGACCAGAGGCAAAAGTTTACTCCGGTTTATATTTAGAGGAATTTCTCAGAAGCAATGGAGTCGCCTGCGTCCGACCTCAAAGCCTTACAAGGGCAACTGCAAGTACAAAATCAGGCAGCAGTGTGTTTGTGTGTGTGTGTGTGTGTGGGGGGGGGGGGGGCAGTTGGGTGTCCCTTACAGTGTCTATTCACTTGGAGAAAGGGACAGGGGAAATGGCCAGCAGCTCGTATGTCCCAACAGTGGCAAAAAAGGGCGTGGCCTCATGGGAAGTGCTGCACTCATAGGCCACGACCATTAGCATTAGGCCACACACCCCTATTTCAAAGTTGGGAGGAATGCTGTTATGGTAGTGTCTAGATCCCATGCAGTTTAGGTAATTTTCCCATCATGCCCTGGGTCCACGTATACCTGGAGGGGGAATATAAATCTGTGGCGAGCGAAGCGAGCCACCGTGCCCGAAGCGTGCGAGCGTAGCGAGCCCGCGAGGGTCCAATGCTGCAAAAATAAAACAAAATAAACGACACCTACATGAATTACACATAAATTTAAAAACGTTGTGAGGGCATCTAACAACTTCCGCCCTCACTGAACGTCACTTCCTGTAAGCTATACTGCATGGGAACTAGTCTCTACCATGCTGTTATAGAGGAAGTACATGTAAAGTTTTCCCATGCATGTCTGTGCGATGCCGATGCAGTTTCACTTTGTATAAGGACAGAGGGGTAGATGTATGAAGCAGTGATAAGGGAGGAGAAGTGAGCCAGAGGAGAAGTGGCCCATGGCAACCAATCACCTGCTCTGTATAATTTTATATTATGCAAATTATAGATACTACTTTAGTGCTGATTGGTTGCCATGTGCCACTTCTCTGGCTCACTTATCCTCCCTCATCACTGCTTCATACAGTACATCTGCTACCACAGTACCCTGTGCGTTGGTGGAAGTAAGTTCTACCCCATTCAGTACATGCAAATAAATAGCCTTATAGATTGTAAGCTTGGGAGCACGGGCTTCCTGCCTCTATGACTGTCTGTAATTAACCAGTTTTATTTTATCGCTGTTTCCAATTTGCAAAGCGCTACAGAATTTGCTGCACTATATAACAAACTGTTAATAACACCCATGGTAGGACCAGCACCCCCCTCCCCACAACCTTTAAGAAGCAGGGGTGTGACCAGCAATTGTCTATTGCTCTTGTTATGCCCGGAGCGGTTATACATCTAGAAATCTTTATTAGATTTTTCCCGCATTTCTTCCATTTCAGTATCTCAGCAGATATCAAAGAAAATATAATTAACATCGATAAACAGGTTCCCTCAAACACTTTCTTTATTGCTTTTCATAGTATGAACATCATTAAAAACATGACATCCCTCATTTGCTTTGCATTTGATTTAATTTTTCACATCCACCGCTATGTATTGAATAGATAGAAGGAATTTTAATTTAATGGCACGTTCCTTCCTCTTGGGACATTAACTATTCAGACACAAAAGGAAATAATCAAATAGGAATGTTGTGTTTATGCAAGTTCAGCGGAAGTCGGGAGATGCACAGATAGTATACAGTATATAGATTGTAACAGCATCATGGAATCATACTTGCCTCACCCCAGCCATTATTGTAGTAGGCAGATGTTATATGCCGTTATACTAAATAAAAAAATCCTGTAATAAAGGAGACCTCCATGTTTTTCCTCTGTGCATGCCCCGGCTTTTCTTTCTGTGTGTCTGACATTACA
This sequence comes from Crinia signifera, assembly GCF_055691185.1. NCBI lineage: Eukaryota > Metazoa > Chordata > Amphibia > Anura > Myobatrachidae > Crinia > Crinia signifera. Next base: position 41,632,048 of record NC_139220.1, read on the forward strand.
CAACGACTCTAGTAGTGTCCCTTACACAATGCTCCCAGTAGTGCCATTTACACATAGGCCCTCATTCTGGTCCGTTCGCATGGACCAGAATCTTCGCAAGGGCATCGATTGTTGCGTATGCGCAGGGTAATTTCTGCGCATGTGCGGAGAGGGGCATGGGGTGGTCCATTTGCATATTCATGAGAACTGGGCGTTCTCATGCTAAAGTGCCGATGACGCGGGTGCTGGGGGGGGGGGGGGGAGCGATCTGGGACCTGATGTCAGCTGCCCGCCCACTTCCTCACACATAACATCCATTTGCAGCCTTGGGGGATCCTCCAACATCGTTCGATGGTTGGCGACCTTCGAATGATGGCGAAGGCGCATGCATATAACAGTGACTCTCAGGTCACTTATATATACAGTATCTACGCATATATGTGAGAGTCAATTGAGAGTCACTTTTATATGTGTCGCCAATTATCGAATGATGTGGGAGGATCCCCAAGGCTGCGAATGGATGTTACTGTGTAACATCCACTCGCAGGCCCTGCAAGCGAATCAGTAACTGAACTCTGTAGGGCTGACAGGTGGGAGAATGGGCATTGTGGGTGATTTTAAAAAAAATCATTTTTTTTGAAGGGGGGGGGGGATTGAAATGAATATGTAGACCAGTGTTTCCCAAACTGTGTGCCGTGGCTCCCTGCCTCGGGACACATGCAGGGGTGCCCTGGGTTGGTGGTCCAGGACCAACTCAAATTATTAATGGTTAATTATTTATGAGCAAAACCAGTGCTGGTGGCTGCCAATCATAGAATGTGTACAAACAGAAGCAAATCCTGCCCTTTACCACATAACTGACCCTAGGAATCGTATATAAACCCAATTAAATTAATTTTGTTTTGGCATAGGGGTGCTGTGAAAAAAATCTGATACTCTAGGGTGCCGTGATTCAAAAAAGATTGGGAACCCCTGATGTAGACTGTTTCTCTTTCTTCTTTCCAATTATAGAACCCTTATTTACCCTCTATTTTGAGTAGCCAGCACTTGCAATTCATCATTGGAAAATGGGTTAGCCTGTCTGGGTGCTCTTATTAATTAGTGCACATTGTATGTGGAGATCCATCGACTGGTACTTGATTAACTATGCCTAGGAGACTTTTGAAAGCAGAGTAAATGTATGTCTGTGCGCATTATCATCGATGTGTGTATATGAAACAGAGCCCTATGCATGTGAGGCATGTACCTAGTGGCGCCACATGCTGGGGGGCAGCCCAGCAGACTCAACTACATGAAGCCTGGGTTACCCGTTCATGGAGCAGGCCCTGAGTAACTGAAACCAGGTTATTTTTGGATGACCCTTTCACACCGAAGTGTGACCCGGGATAACCTGACAATACCCAGTGCCAAAGAGGAAGTGTGAAAGGGGTATAACTGGCTGCCCTCTCGGTAGGGTGTAGCAAGGTTGACTCTGTGGAAAGGGGGTATGTCATAGCAAAGTGTACAGGATATGGGTAATAGTTTCATCATTATTAGAGATAAGCGGCTCGGATTCCATGGAATCCGAACCGCTCCGATCATCGCCGGCCCGCGAGCGGCGCTTGCGAGTTTCCGGCTTTGTTCGGAAACCCAAGTGCGGCCGAACGTGGGAATCTGGTGTCGGATTCTCGCGAGATGCTGACTCTTTAAAAGCTCGGTGTCCTGAGAATGCGGCACCATTTCACACTCACGCTTCCAGCTGCGCACAGCTCTCCCCGTGGCCGGCGGGTCTAGTAGTTGTGCTGCATGCAGGAGCCTGGGGTGAGCTTGAACTTGAATCATCAATCACTTGTCACATCAGTCATTGGTGTGCAGAGGGGTGTTGTGCAGAGGGGTGCAGTGCAGAGTGGTGTTGTGCAGTGCAGACTCAGAGGGGTGTTGTGCAGTGCAGACTAGAGGGGTTTGTGCAGACTCAGAGGGGTGTTGTGCAGTGTGCAGAGGGGTTTTAAATGATGTAGAGAAGATCTACACTGTCTACCTAGACAATCAATAGATGGACACTATACGTTTGACACACATTATAAATATGAAATATGATGAAAATGTCCACAGTGGTTAAGGTTGATGGGCACAAAAGCTTGATAGGGTTAGCCAGTCAACATGACAATGGTGGACACAAAAATGTCCGCTACTTTTTTTGTAGTTTACAGTGGACTTATCCGCCACAATTTCCTAAGGGTGATCCAAATCAGTTACTGAACAGGTAAATCGTTTTTAAAAGCCTTTAATGTGCCTCATCCTGCTAATGATACATACAGTACTACCATAACCCTGGAATTTTTGAAGGGGCAAGTGGGGACTGTAGAATATGCAGAGACCTAAGATTGGGGAGGGAAGGGGGCAGGGTGACAGGCACTGGGATGGTGGGAACACTGGGATGGGGACAGGGGATGGTTGGTTTGATGAGGGGCACTGAATTGGGGATCGGGGATGGTTGGTTAGATGGAGGCGCTGGGCTGGGGATGGTTGGTCAGATGCACTGGGGTGGGGTCCAGGGACATGGATCAGACTGCTGGAGCCTGCTGTGACTTTGGCCTGTGCCAGGGGAGCCGCCCAAGCTCCGTGCTAGTATTTTACAATCAGTGCCAGGGTATGGGGGGCTGCAAAGCTCCGCACCAGGGTCTTACGATCAGTGCCCACTGCTGGGGGAGCCGCCAAGTCCCTTCCCCTGGTGGAACCAGCGTGACAAACAGGAGCCACCATAACCATTTCCTGAGCACCGTCCGGGGCTTCACGATGACCACCGGAGGGGGGGTGCCACCAAGGCCAGTTCCTCAAGCTGGGTTTCATGATCAGCAGCACCGAACCTGGCACACTGGTGATGGGGGGACGGGCGGGAGTCTCTCGCTGAAATACTGTAGGAAAAGGGAGGAGAGTACCACAACCTCTGCCAGGGGGCATACTTTATAAAAAAACTTTAAGAGGGTGCAGGGGTAGGTCTGCTGGGCCTTGCCCCCAACCCAAGCCCCCGGGCCCCATAGCAGCTGTATCCCCTGCACCCTCTATAGTTAAGCCACTGCCGGGAGCGAATACCTTCGGCTGGGGGGGGGCATGCCCCACTGCACTGCTTTGCCTGGGGGCCCATAATAATGTCATGCTGACCCTGGGTATAACATAGATTATTCAGCAGCTTCATAATTTCTTTCTTATAAAAATACCATCAGTTGCTCTTGTGTTGACTGGCTGAAATTAAGGAGTTCCCTGAGTTTTATCCCTCCTGGAAAATTTCTCCTCCAATCCCACTTGTCACGGGTTGGGATCATTTGGTCTACAGCAGGATGGTCGACAGTCATTAGGTCGACATGGGAAAAGGTCGACATGGGTCTAGGTCAACATAGGAAATGGTCAACATGGTTCTAGGTTGAAAGGTCATTAGTTCGACAGGTCATTAGTTCGACAGTGCCTAGGTCGACAGTCAAAAAGTCAACATGGGGGTTTTCGCTGCACTCGCGATGCTTCGGGCGCGGTGCCTCGCTACGCTCAGCACATTATTTCATTCTCCCACCACGCCCTAGTGGTTGGTAGGGCATGAAATACCACATGTCGACCTTTTGACTGTCGACCTAGACACTGTCGAACTAATGACCTTTCGACCTAGAACCATGTCGACTTTTTCCCATGTCGACCTAATGACTGCTGACCATCATGCTGTAGACCAAATGACCGCATCCCCCTGTCACTATGGGGGTGGATTAAGTACGACGAATGCTTACGTTTTTCAGCTGGAAATGGGATACTGTTTAAAATACTCATGTAGGTCAGGAAGACCGAATCTAAAATGAGTTTCTTGGACCTCTAGATAATATTGTCACAAGTAAATGTTTACCAAAACTAATGGTCTGTAATAGAACACATCACACAGGTTAGCAATGAGATTAATGATGGCCCTTGATGGTTGTTATGGATTAATTCGCATACATCTGGATGTTACAGTCAGCAGCTCAAGGGATTAGCTGTATTTAATAGTGTGTGTTTTACCGTGTATGCTCGGCTAGTTTGAGCCTCTATATGCTGGAATGTGATACTGTACAAGCAATAAAAGCTCTTTAGCTGTATTCAAAATCTGCACCTACTCTAATTCCTAGCTAACATTTATATTTATGCTGCAGCAGTATTTTAACATAGTTCTAGAATTTGTATAACACAAATTGCAACCTGTACTTCTCTCTCATGCAAACTCATGTATGTTTTTAAAGTTTAAGATGTAATTGGTATTGCGTGTGTGTGTGTATGTGTATATGAAGAGTGATAAACTACCAGCCAATCAGCTGCCATGCTACAGGCTGTGACTGGAAAAATGGGAGAAAAAAGCCGATTGGCTGTTTGTTTATCACTCTTCATTTTATCTTTTTGAAGCTGAGTACATCTTGCCCCAGGAGTCAGGACTGGATTGACCTACAGGGGTAACTCCCGGTGAGCCCCACTGCTTGGAGCCCACAACCAGTGTCTATTATCTACAGTGCATTGTCATTATTAATCTTGTACATTACCATTCATGCACTACATACAACATATATATATATATATCAAGGGGCACAGACCACTCTAAATCAGGTAGCCAACCCTCTGAGACTGGCCTCCAGGGCCACCACAAGTAATGTTGGGGCCTGGGCAGCAACCCCCCCCCTCGCATGCGCCGGCACCCCGCCTCCCCCTACCCCCCCAATTACTATTACTACCAGCGGTGGCGGCGACCCAGGCTCAAGCAGCGGCAGCGCAGCATCTTCTCCCTCCTCCTTATCGGGACTCGGGACACAGTGCAGCCTGCAGAGCGCCGAGCCCCTCTGTATCCTAGGCTCGGTGCTCTGCAGGCTGCACTGTGTATTGTGCGTGCCTGACCGCTGGCGCCGGGTGGGGGATGCATTGTGTGGGTGCGGGGGGGGGGGGGGGGAGGTGTGTGCCGTGCCACTGTGGGCAGCTGCCCGGGCCCCTCCAGAGGCCGGGGCCTGGGACAGCTGTACCCCTGGCACCCCCCTATCGGCGGCTCTGCTGGCCTCTACCACTGCATTCACCCCTCCTTCTTTTTTTTTAAAGAAACTTTAAAATAAATATCTCCAAAGAAAAAATTAAATTGAGGCTGATTTATCAAACATAAGACCAGGCCAGGCCTAATTCATGCCACACATGCGGCCGGCAAGTGGGTTAAACATCAGGGATCGCCCAAAACAAGTGATCCTTGCCGTCTAACCCTATTCTACGTTCCAGGGAAATCCTCGCTGTCAGAGGACGGTGAGGATTCCACCAAACAGTGAGGCTTGTGGCTAACGCCAGGAGCCCGCTGCATTTAGGCGCAAGCCTCACTGTTTTAACGGTCGCACAGGCCGTTTCCCCGTTACCACAAAAACCTAGTGAGGGGGAAACGGCATGTGGAGGGAGTCAATTTGAATACTGACCCTGCGAGCTATGACAGCGAGCAGGCAGCACTGCGAGCCGTCACAGAACGCAAAAATCATTGAATACACCCCTAAAGCTGTAGGATTTTAGAAATGCTGATTTAAATGTCTAAACGGTTTATTGGCTGATTGGAGGACCTTGAGAGAATTGAAGAAGAAGTGGGAAAAAAACAAAACTTCCAATACTAAAAGCAACAGTCCTTTTGTATCTAAAGGGTTTGGAAAATCACCAGCAAAAGGAAGCCAGTGTGGTTTACAAAAGAGGTATCGACTAGTGGAAAAAGGAAAAAAGATGGCCTTTAGGATAGATAAGAAAACTCAAAATAATAAAGAAAAAGAGGAGTATCTTGCCAGATGGAAAGAAGATAAGAAGGTTATTAGGCAAGCAATGAAATGTAGGCGAAAATGGCCCAATCAATATATAAAAAGGGAAAAACTTTTTTAAGTGTAAGCAAAAAAAAACAAAAAACTCACAATTGGAGGAATAGTATGGGAATGGTATGACTTAAGACAGAGAGTGAGGGGTTTATTTACTAAGATGGGACTTCTATTGAACATAGGATCAGATGGGCAACCGATCAGATTCTATTATCTTCAAGAAGGTGCTAAATAAATAAGTAGATTCTGATTGGTTGCCCATAGCAACATCCCATCTTCAATAGAACTCCCAACTTAGTAAATAAACCCTTGAAAGTTTGGTTGAGGGAAACAAGGTAATAACAGACCATCTAAACCAGGGGCGGGGAACCTCCGGCCCACGGGACGGATACTGCCCCCACAGCCAGTTTGCCCGGCCCGCCTGCCCGTCCGCCTACCTGCCTGCATTACATGTGAGGTGATGCGCTGGCCCACCCGCCCAGCGAGATAAGGGGAAGATCTGTGGAGGTGACGCGCCGGGTGCCCGCCAATCACTGCGGGCTGTGGAGGTGACGCGCCCAGTGCCCGCCAATCACTGCGGGCTGTGGAGGTGACGCGTGAGGCGCCCGCCAATTACTGTGGGCGGTAGGAACTAGGAAGCTCTCGCAAGTGTTGTGATGCACCCGACATGCTCTGCATGGGCAGGAGCATTGCGAGAGGAGTCCAGCAGCCGCCATCACCGCTAGAGCTAATGTCTGTTAAGAAGGTAAATGGTGGACGGCGTTAAGGGCCACCTCCTTTCCCTGCTGTCCCTGGCTGCCTCTTGCGCCGCTCCTCTCACCCAACCACCCAGTGACCGGCAGCCTCACACATGACGACCTCCCTTCCCCAGCACTGCATAATCAGACATAATCACATAAACCTGTTTGGGGGTGACACCCCCCCCTTCCTCCACACTGTCACTTTTTATGCCCACATGTATAGAACGCTGCCTGTGTGTATAATGCCCGCATGTATATGCTGCTGCCAGTGTGTATAATGCCCGCATATATATGCCACTGCCCACGTGTTTAATGCCCACATGTATAGAACGTGCCTGTGTGTATAATGCCCGTATGTATATGCCACTGCCTGTGTGTATAATGCCCACATGTATATGCCGCTACCTTTGTGTATAATGCCCGCATATATATGCTGCTGCACGTGTGTATAATGTAGTTTTTAAGTTGATAATTTTTATATGGCCCCCGAAGGATTTTATAAATATCCAAATGGCCCTTGGTAGAAAAAAGGTTCCCAACCCCTGATCTAAACAATTATCTTTCTTCATATTCTCTATAGAAGGTGCAACAGTTAAGTTGGAAGAACATTCATAAAAATAAGATAGAGGAAAGTAAATTTACAGAGCATAAGGTCCAAATAGAACTCTCAAAACTGAAAGTGGATAAATCCATGGAACCAGATGGAAAACATCCAAGGATACTGTAAGAGCGCAAAGATGTGCTGTTAGCAATACCAACAGAATTATTCAACCAGTAACTAGCTACAAATTCAATTCTAGAGGAATGGAAAACCGTGACTTTAGTACCACTGCACAAAAGTGGAAGCAATCAAGAAGCAAGTAACTTCAGACCAGTAAGCCTTACAAAAGTAGTATGGAAAGTAATGGAATTGTCCGCACTACAAGTACCAGCGCTCTGCATATACTCCTATTGAGGTCTTGCAGTAATTATTCCATGTATGTGACTTTTCATTTGTCTCCTGAAATCACTTTTAACTGCTAATCTGAATTATGGCAATTGCAGAACCAGTGTTGTATTGTTAAGGATGTTTCTAGCCTTTGCATAACCTGTTTGAAGCTGTTGTCAGTGAGGCCTAATTTATTGGGGTATATATTTTTGGCTAGTGTTTATTTAAAACAAGCTAATTGATGTCCTTTGATTAGCTGGTCATGTGCCCTCAGCTGTAGCCTCTTCTAATCAGACTTGGTATATATCTTCACTTATAAGGCAGTCCTTTGCCTGGGCAGTTCTCTAAGTTAGAAATCTACTAAGTGAGAAATTACAAAGTGATATTACTTTTAAAGAACAGTTAAAAAAAACAGTTGAAAAACATTGAACAACATCAAGCAAGGTAAATACAATATACATTATTACATCATGCTCACCAAACTGCTACTTCTCATTTCATTACATGGAATTTTCACCAAACTTCACTCATCCTATAATCTCCCTGACACTCACCACTCTGTGCACATTGCCTCTTCTATTATTCTCTCCCCTCTTCTAAACACTCATGAGCTCTTTACTTACTTCTCTACTTGTACTTTCACATCCACATCCCACCACCAATATAAAAAAAACACAAACATCCACCTTTATCTATCTCTCCTTTCTAATCTTATTAGCTGGTGACATATCACCAAACCCAGTTTACTGGTTGTATGCCTAGAAATTTGGCTAACCTCATAAATATCACATGCCTCCCACCACACTCCAAACAACTTAAATGTGCCCTATTGAATGCACGCTCTGTTTGCAATAAATTAACATCCATCCATGACCTCTTTATCTCTCACAAATTCAACCTGCTGGCAGATACAGAAACCTGGCTCACACAATCAGACACGGCCTCGCCTGCAGCACTGTCACATGGTGGTTTCCACTTCACTCACACCCCCAGGCCTGGTAACTGTAAAGGAGGTGGGGTTGGTATATTACTGTCACAAGACTTCACATACTCAGTTCTACCATCTGCTCCTTCACTCACATTTACATCATTTGAAGTTCACTCTATTAGGGTGTTTTCCCCTTTCTCTCTGCGTGTTGCTGCTATCTATCGCCCACCTGGGCTTCCCAAAACTCAATTTCTAGAAGATTTCACTGCCTGGCTCCCCCATTTCTTATCCTCTAAAATCTCCACTGTCATCCTGGGTGACTTCAATATTGCTATTGACAGTCCACCATCTTTGCATGCTTCCAAACTCCTCTCTCTAACCTCCTCTCTCGGCCTCTCCCAGTGGTCTGACTCCTCTACTCATGAGGAAGGCCACTGCCTTGACCTTGTTTTCACCAGGCTGTGCTCAGTCTCTGATTTTACTAACACTCCCTTCCCTCTCTCTGATCACAATCTCATTACCCTCTCACTCTCTTCCATTACCCCAAGCTCACTGACACTGAAATCATGCAAGCCTACTCTAACCCGCAGAAATAACAGCTCTCACTAATTTCTACATTTACCTCTCCTGACTCTGCTGTTTCCCACCTCTACCAGACTCTTGAAACAGCCCTTGATGACGTGGCTCCAGCTACCCATTACACCCCACGTAGGCTTAGATGCCAACCGTGGCACACCAAAACAACAAGACAACTACAAAATCAGTCACGTAAAGTAGAACGCCAATGGCGCAAATCTCGTAGTACGACTGATTTCCTCGCATATAAAACTAGCTACTACTCCTACAGGTATGCTTTGGACACTGCCAAACAAACATACTACCAATCTCTCATCTCTACTCATGCCACCAACCCTAAGCGACTTTTTAACACCTTTAAGTCTCTTCTGTACCCTCCCCCTCCTCCCCCACCGGCTACCATCAGTGCACAAGAACTTGCCTCCTACTTTAAGGACAAGATTGATAACATCCGAGATGAAATGGTATGCTCTTCCACAACCTCTAACCCTCTTTCTTTCCCACCTGAACCCTCTGGCACTTTCTCTTCATTTGAGCCCACAAATGAAAAGGAAGTATCCGCACTCTTCTTATCCTCTTACTCTACTACCTCTCCTCTCGATCCTATACCTGCGCAAGTCATTAAAAATCTATCTCCTGTGATTATTCCAACCTTAACTAAAATCTGCAATCTCTCTCTTACTACTGGTACTTTTCCTTCTCTGCTCAAACATGCAGTGATAACTCCTATTCTAAAAAAAACAGAATTCTGACCCTAACTCTCTCTCTAACTATCGTCCTATATCTCAGCTCCCATGCCTCTCCAAGCTACTGGAGAGACTTGTCTACTCTCGCCTCACAAACTTTCTTAACTCTAACACCCTATTAGACCCACTTCAGTCTGGTTTTCGCTCTCAACACTCCACTGAGACAGCACTGACTAAAGTGGTGAATGATCTGGTAACGGCTAAGTCTAAAGGCCATTACTCACTACTTATTCTTCTTGATCTTTCTGCTGCATTTGACACCATCGATCACTCTCTTCTCTTACAAACACTACACTCCCTAGGTCTTAATGATACAGCCCTTTCCTGGTTCACATCTTACCTATCTGATCGCTCTTTCAGTGTTCGCTTCTCTAACTCTACTTCCTCTTCATTACCTCTGTCAGTCGGAGTTCCGCAAGGTTCAGTCTTAGGTCCTCTGCTCTTCTCAATCTATACCTTCTCTCTTGGCAAACTAATCAGCTCTTTGGAATTTCAGTATCACTTGTATGCTGATGATACTCAAATCTATCTATCAACCCCAGAGTTGTCACCAGTGGTTTTGGGTCGAGTTTCTGATTGTCTCTCTGCCATCTCATCTTGAATGTCTTGTCGCCAACTCAAACTCAATATTTCCAAAACGGAATTACTTATATTCCCGCCAACTAAGAACAGTTACCATCCTGACATCTCCATCGCTGTTGACAACTCGATAATCTACCCTACCCCACAAGCTCGTTGCTTAGGGGTCATCCTCGACTCTGAACTGTCCTTTCTTCCCCACATTCAATCTGTCTCCAAATCATGTTACATGCATCTAAAAAACATATCCAAAATACGACCCTATCTCACACAAGACACTACCAAATCTCTTATCCATGCACTCATTATATCCTGCATTGATTATTGCAATAGTCTCCTAACTGGTCTTCCCAAGAACAGACTCTCACCACTGCAATCAATTTTAAATGCTGCTGCTAGGCTGATCTTCCTTGCAAGATGCTCATCGTCTGCTGATCCGCTCTGCCAGTCCCTCCATTGGTTGCCTGTATATTACCGTATTCAATATAAAACACTTCTACTTGCTTATAAAGCTATTAACCATACTGCACCAGCATATATCTCTGCACTTATCACAAAATATCTCCCATCTCGACCACTACGCTCTACACAAGATCTGCGTCTCTCTTCTGCACGGATCATTAGCTCCCATTCATTATTACAGGACTTTTATCGGGCTGCTCCCATCCTATGGAATGCCCTTCCACGCACATTAAGACTCTCCACCAGTCTCCAAACTTTCAAGCGTTCCCTGAAAACTCACCTCTTCAGGCAAGCCTATCATATTTAAGTTCTACATGCATAACCCTCCGAGGCACTTATGTATTATATAGCTTCCCTTCTGGACTTGTAACTGCTATGCTATTACTGGTGCCTGTCCTTATGTTTCCCCCCTATATCCCTATAGATTGTAAGCTTGCAGCAGGGCCCTCCTACCTCCAAGTCTGTCTGTTGTTACCCAGTTTGTCTTATCACTGTCTACTATTGTAAAGCGCAACGGAATCTGCTGCGCTATATAAGAAACTGTAAATAAATAAATAAATACTAGAAAAAGAAAAGAGTTGAGGAATATCTTAAATCAAACAACAGGATCCCAAACAGCATAGATTTACTGGGGAAAATCATGCTGTAGACAACACCAGATGAAAGTCTACAAAATATATAGATAAAAAAATAAAAATAAAGATATTATGGGAATTCAAATAAAAGTTATATTTGAAGTCACAAAAAATAAGGGTACTTATTTCCTAGAACGGCACCCACTAAGCTATTTGCTTAGTGGGCTATTCTGTGTAGGGAAATCGCATGTAATTTATTCATTGTTCTGTGTGCCCCAGGGCATCCCATCGCACCTCCCGCAAAATCGCATGCAATCGCATGTGATTTTATAGGGTATGTGATGCCATTACATTAGGTATACAATAATATGATTGTATAGGTCCTAAAAATAGTTTTTACGCACCCCCCCCCCCCCACTATCCACGCCACCCAGAAGCGTGGTGAGCAGCGGTGGAATGCGTCCTCCGACTTTTTCATACCCCCACTATACACGTCGCCGTGGAGTTGATTTTGTATAGCGTGGCGAGCGGACGTGGAATACATGTAAAGTAATCCACGCTTTGGGCTCGGTGGCTTGCTGCACTTGCCACACTATGTACAATCAACTTGTGGATAGTGGGGGAATGAAAACGTCAAAGGACGCGTTCCACCACCCCACGTGGGGCTCGCTGTGCTCGCCATGCTTCGGGGTGGCGTGGATAGTGGAGGGGTGCAGAAAAACTCTTTTTAGGATCTATACAATCATATTATTGTATACCTAATGTAATGGTACCGCACACCCTATAAAATCGCATGCGATCGCATGAGATGAGATACAGTGGGGTACACAGAGCTTTGAAAAAACTACATTAAAAAATCGCATCGCATCGCATGCCGCTATAGATGAGATGTGATTTGCCTACATTAGAGTACGTAGAAAATCTGGGCGCCATTCTAGGAAACAAGTACCAAAATAAGAATTAGCAGAGCCAAGCTTTCAATAGGTTTCCTGAGTGCACCAGAAGTTTGCATTCCCTTCTTCTATTTTATTCAACAGTTATATCATGATATATGAGCAACACGTTCCCTAAACCTATAACCTATAAGATTGTCATAAAGAAAGGAGTTCAGTGCCGAACTACAAAAACTTTTTTGATAAATCCACATGGGCCTGGAACTATGAAGGAACTATGTTGTCCTCAGCAGAAGGTATTACAAGCTTTGTGGTAGGGAGACAAGTGATATGGGGGTGTGACTAGTCTGGTGTGGGTGGGGTCTACAGAGGGTTCCAGCCTGTGCCATGGGTGTGCCATGAAGGTCATAGTTAGTGCCTACTGTCAGCCACTTAATAGTGGAGCTATAACAAGAAAAAGTTTGTGACCAACATATAACACAGAGCCATCATGGACCACCATATGATACAGAGAACATCACAGTGACCACTATGAATAACAGAGAGCATTGTAGTTATTGACACATAAAATACATAGTTACAGAGACCAAATTAGAATATTCAGCATCACCATAAAAATCACCATGCATCCAAGTGAATATAAGTCACTATGCATCCAAGTGACCTCCAAACAATAGAAAGAACTTTGCAATAAATGTCATAATATATAGAGAACTCCAATGACCACCATAAAATACAGAGGGCAATAAAGTCAGGGTGTGTAACACAGGGTAGTGTGCGGTCACACAGTTATGTTAGGATAGTAAAGGATGCATGTGGCATAGGCAGTCTAGGAGATTACTAGACTGGCTGCAATGGATCTATGCAGGTCTCTGGATCAAATGACAGAGTGTAGGGATGATGGTACCTTGATGCAGGCACAGGGTGTAGGGATGGGGGTAACTGGATCACGGATGTTGCATGTAGTGCTCTACTTTCTGGACCCACCCCCTAGATGGCAGTGGTGTCACCGAGCCCAGCTCTGTACCACTTTGTTACGGCACTGGGGAAGATGGCATCTAACTGAAGGGACAATATACGGCACTGGGGAAGATGGCATCTAACTGAAGGGACAATATAAAGCTCCCATAGTTCCCCTGATAAGTACCAAAGGCTGCCTGCGCCCAGCTGTGTGTAGTATTTTGAATACCCACTCTGCCAACAGTAGCTGGTCTTTGCAAGAGCTCAGGAATTCCTTTCACGAGAAGACGTCTATATTTTTAGATGACTGGGTTGCCCAGAGCTGCTCCGGGGTCACCCAATGAGACAGGTGTTGGACTAGGGCATCAGGGGCCCACAGGGAAATGCAATGGCAGGGGCCCAGCCTTGGGTAGGTGTGGTGATCAATTGGAGGGGTGTGGTCATCCTACATTATAATATCAATTATCTGTGCCCTTTTATTAGATTACCATTAATCCATGCATACTTTTATTGAAATATAATTAATCTGTGCCCCCTTAAAAATATATCAATAATTGGTGACACTTTGATTATACTAGCAATACGTGGTGCCACATTTAATAGATAATACAAATAATACACATACACATGGAGCACCTCCCGGCCAGCCTGAGGAATTGTCAGATCCCCTGAGCTGGCGGTCAGGTGCTCCATCCAACAGGGTCTTACGGGCTCTCCCGTCCCCATCAGCACTGCGGCGGGGAAAGGATTCTCTGCCTATCTTCTCTTCAGGGAGTAGTATACATACCTAGACACATACAGTAGCATACACATGCATAACATACATACATACATACTGTACACAGGTATGTCTGTGGTCAGAATACCAATGCTGGCACCAAGATGGGGGGAATCCCAACAGGAGGCTGCCTAAGCCCCACACTACTGCCTAAACCTACGCCCCCCCCCCCTCCCCTCTGGCCTGGCACAAAGTCTTCTAGCTTCCAGATTCCTGTTCGGTCATCCTCATTATTGTTGGAAATCTGGTACCAGTCTTTTGACAGTAGTTGAGATGCTAGTGTCAAGGAAGTGAACTGTATTGGGGGGGGGGGGGGGGTCTGTGCTCATGCACTGCTGAGGAGGTCCTCAGCATTACATCAGGGCAGTCCAATAAGCACATCACAGCAGATGAAGAGCTGGACCAGTTACCAGTAGACCTCGCATTAGCGACACCCCCAATGATAGTGGGCGGAGTAAAAAAGCAGGGTGAGGAAACTAAGGGTTTTACCAAAATGTGTGCTTAGGCACCCTGGGCAGGGCCGGTGCTAGGCACCGGAGCGCCCCAGGCGGGGAGGGGGGTTTGCGTCCCGGTGCTCAAACACTTACCCGCTCCAGGGGGGCCACGCTGCCGGGTTCAGTGATGCGGCGCATGGCGCCGTGACCTTCGTGGGGGGCTTGCTGTGCACCGCCACGACTCTCTCCAGGGAGGGGAGAGGCGCTGTGACGTTCCAGGGGAGGCTTGCCATGCAATGCGGCGCTGCCCGCCGCAACTCTGCCCAGGGATGGGAGGAGAGGGGGGGTGTCCGGCGCTGTGACTTTCCAGGGGGGGGAGCTTGGTGGGTGGTGCGGGTCGCAGCGACGCAACGCTCCCCATGGATGGGGCAGCTTGCTGGGTGATGCGGCGCAGCCAAGCTCCAAACTGCCGCCCTCCAGCGGCCGGCGCCCTAGGCAAATGCCTAAGGCTGCCTAGTGTTGGCGCTGGCCCTGACCCTGGGATTCCACGAGGCACTTGCATGGGTGCTTCAGGTTGGTGGTCCAGGACAATGAGAAGCACAACTCTGTACATCACCACATAACTGACCGGAAGGGTGACATATAGGTTTTATTTTATGGGTGCTGTGAAACAAATGCTGATACCCTAGGGCGCTGTGATTCAAGAAATATTGGGAACAACCAAGGTATGCAATAAGACAGGGGGCAGAACTCAGGATGGACTAGGGGCATAGCCAACAGGCCTGGGTAAAGAATACCCTCCCACTCACTCTGTGCTACTGAACACAGGGATTGATAGATAATGTGCTGAGTGATTATTTTATATTAGGTCATTCCTTTAGATCAGTAATACTGTACAAACATGTTCCCATATATTAAAGTCCAGATGTAGATTTATTTTTAAATGTAATTTCTGGGTTGTTTTTTTATAATGTTATGGCTGCTTTGTGATTTCAATAATAATCAGGGTTAATTACTTTGGTGATTATAATGTTGAAGGAGAGCCCAAAACACATTTTTAATTTACTATGCAAATCAACTAAACTGAAGATACTGTACAAGTTTTCTTAAATTAATATGGATTTGTTTTGGCTGAGAACTGATCATTGAATTAATTTAATCCAAGTTTAATGCTAATCCATCCTAGTAATGATGCTCTAATCTGTAGCCAACAGCAATAGCTCCACTCGAGTAGTAAAGACTGTTAACCAGCTCATTAAACCTAAAAACTGTAATCAGATTAGTAAAAACTCAATTTCCACTACCGGGCAAAGTAGGAAAAGCAGTTAATGAAACATTTTCTCAAAGAACGGTTTTGTACAGGAGACATGGTAATTTGTGGGCGGTATGCGGACACACATTTCCAGTTTTTAAGTACAATAAGCCACTAATCAAAACTGGTTAAAAGTTAATCAATGCTCTTATTAAGTTTGATGAAGTAAAACGTTCTGAATTTCAAAGATGAGTCTCGTGCAGAAACATTGAAATAATAAGTGATCAAATGTTTTAATTATTATGGTTTAACTTCCGATTTATGTTGTCACCTCAAGGGGGTAAATTTACTAAAATGGGGGTTCTATTTCAGATGGGATGTTGCTATGGGCGACCAATCATAATCTACTTCTTATTTATGTGGCACCATATAGAACAGGGGTGTCAAACTCAAATTCATCGGGGGCCGCATCAGCAGTTTGGTCACCCTCAAAGGGCCGGTTGTATCTGTAGGACTATGTGTCCACTCTTTATTATCATAAATTATTGTCACTGCATTCAATTATTGTATACTCAGCAGTAGCATTTCCCTCCTGCTATTGCTGTGAACTGCAGTGCATTAGGGCACACGCTGCCTGCACAGGGGGGCAACACTCAGTCTTAGGGCATATGTCCTGCTTATTATCATGGGAAACAGCAATTAATGATGGGCTGCAATGTGCCAGTGCACACACACACATAGGCAGAGAGTTTGACACTTACCCGCTCTGATGCGTCCACTCCAGTCTGAGCTGCTCCACCACCAAGGACACAGCTGCGCTCTCACACAGGCGCATTTCCCCCTCCCTCCTGTGAGTAGCGCTCCTAGCACTATCTATCCAGGAGTGGGGGGCAGCGTGCTCCCGGTCACTGTGCAGTGCACACTCAGCAGTAAGTGACCTGGAGCGCGCAGCAGCAGCAGCACCATTGACCACGACGGACCGGCTCTTTCCTCTCTCTGGCTCCTATACAGCAGGTGGGAGCGGAGGAGGGGTTGACGACCGGCGGCACTGCGCTAGAGGGCAGATGTTCTCTGGCTTGTAGGCTGCCGCGCATGCGCTGAAGAGGCGGCTTTCTTGTTTAAAAAAAAAAATCGAGAATAAAAGTAGAAGGCTGGTGGCGGCTGCGTTGGCCACATGAAGAGGTCTGGCGGGCCGGATTTGGCCCGCAGGCCTTGTGTTTGACACCCCTGATCTAGAAGATAACAGATAGGATCTGGTTGGTTGCCTATAGCAATATCCCATCTGAAAAAGATCTCCCATCTTAGTAAATTTCCACCAAGGTCTTTTAAAAATTCAGCATGATTGATTTGTAGTGTGTCCTACATACTGTAGACCACAGACATACCAGGTAACTAGATCACATAATTGCTGTTAAAGATGAAGATACAGTATTCGTTACTTAAAAGCTATTATCTAATGTAAAAGGTTTGAATTCATATTGCTAAAATAAAAGTACACGTAAAATACAGGTTGACTATCCCTTATCCAAATATCCGTTCTGAAAACTATTCTGAAAACCATAGTTTCCAAAATGTAGTTTGTTTTTTTTTGCTAAAAAACCTACTGGAGACATCTGTAATTGGGACTACTGTGGAAATGATATGTAACTGGCACTAAATGTGTGCAAGAAAATGATTGCTCGGCATTCAAATTTAGTGACTGAAACTTTGTTTTATGTTTTAAAACCGAGTTTCATGCACAATGAATAAAATATATTTGTGTTCATGTTTTTCGTGAACTTTGTGATAATGTTTTTGTACCCAATCTTTTAATAAATGTCAAAATAAATTACAAAAATATATTTTCTATTGCTAATTAGATTTGAAGGTTAACCTCTTTCTTGGAAGGCTCTTTACATACTGGTATTTAAGCTTGCTTTATAAAACTGACATGATCTGAACAATTACCTTTTATTCTTTTCAAATTACCATATACAGTAGTATACAGTCCGGTTTGGTGAAATGTGTAAAATTTCACTTTTACTGACTTAATGTTAGTATGTAATGTTTTAGTTTTAGTATGTTTTGGTGCAAGGTTTCTAGCTACGCAACTGATAAACTAATAGTAAAACTTTTTAATGGATGTAAAAACTTTAGTAAGTAAGTAAGTTACTCTATACTAGTTCTCACTTCCAAATTAAAAAGAAAGACATTAAGTCTATAGCTGTGAAATGCCACGTAACTTGGGAAGAGTCTGGTGCCCATTGCTGTGCCCTGAAACAGCAATATATGAATTTAATTGAATATATTTGAATATAAATTAAATTCCTGTTGCCTCCCACAATCCCATTATCTTGTGTTAGGCAAAAATGTATTATTTGTATTTTACAAGCCATAGGGTAATTTTTACCCCCTAATAAACAGGAACAGCTCATCTTAGTTAAGAAATTTGTAATCGCACAAAATGGCAGATGTAAATTTAAGTACGTTCTTTTTTCTTGTGGGACTTCACAGAGAGAAAATGGGGTCCTAAATAAAAAAAAGCATTTGTGAAATTAAAAAGGTAAAGCAGTGGCAAAAGGTAAAGGTGGGTGTGGATCACCCTGGGTACCACAATCTAGGGAGTGACTGGAGGGCCCCCACATAGGGTTGGTCTAACGTCTGACTAATGCACCACATTATTTCATTCTGTCTCTACAGTATATTTGAAGGCACGCTTTTATTTTTCAGATGATGCAAAGAAGAAGTGTGCATATTGTAAATGACATTCACACAGAAAAGACTGATGTCCTGAACCAATCTGCTATAAGGAAACCTAAAAAAAGAATAATTGGAAAATGAAAGTACATGCTTACTACATCCCCTGAAAAATGATTACCTATCAATTGCAAATAGAGTAAAATCCTGAAAATGTCAAGAGCATTACATTACAAGTGTGCAATTTGTGTTTTAACATATGATAAAAAATATACAGTTAGAAAATGTCTTTTGCTGACATGATTGAACTGATGTCAGAGTGACCTACAGTAGCACAATGTCAACCGAATTACAGATATAAGTGACAGGCTTGCAGTAGTTTTACTGACATTTGTGCTTGCAATATAGATAAACCAACCTTACTGCCAGTGCAGTCTTCCTGCAGGATGCAGTCACATTATCGACACTTTCTGAATATCAAGTGTTTGAGAATGTTAACAGTAGGAATGTTGACATCTTCAGTCGATATTCAACACATCAACATGATTAAAATGATATCAGTGTTGACACTCAGTGTTAAACATTGAAACCGTAAACTTTACCACAACCCTTCTTGCCCCAGCTGGACAGCAGTATCATAACACTATAATACTCTATGCTATTGCTATCTGGATTACCTACTTGTGGACACACCTCTAGTACTCCTGGAAATCCTGGGTGGTCAGTGTCAAGCAATAAATAGTGCCATGGAAGTGGACAAATCCGGGTGTCTGGTCTACTCTCTTAGGAGGCAAAGGGATATGCCTGCAATTTGAGGGTCCCGAACATTCTGGAAAGTAGGCAATTATGACCCAAGTCACTTAACTTTCATCGAAGCAGTGGCATACTGTACTTATAATGGGTGTAATTTGCACAGTGCATAAGTGCCCATTGTTTAATACTTGCCCCCTCTGGAGTCCCATGATAATGGAAGCATTGCTGCCGTAATTGATGAATAAATGGCTGCGGCGCCATTTTTACGGAGTTCTGCAAATGCGCAGTAGAGTCTGAGCCCTCTAGAGCTCAGACTCTACTGCGCTGTGCACTAGATCGGTGTTGTGGGGGCCAGGAGAGAGGAGGGGGCCCAAGCGGAGGAGGCTACACACGGGCCTCCTCCTCTTTTAAAGAGCCTCTGCATTGAAGATAGGAATACTGTAACTTAGGAGAGTTAGTAAATGATTATAATGAATTGAACAGGATACTGAGTAATAAGGGGCGCAGCCAGACCTTTCTGGATCACAGGGCAGGAGATTGAAGGGAACCCTGTCCCAATACTTCTAGAGAGACATCTCTCCACAGCAATTGGTGATCAAGTTTAATTTCCGATGGGGGGTAAGGTTACGGCATTGCAGAAGCGGGATGCTGCATTTTCTGGAAGTGGCATGGAAAATGCAGGCGTGTCCGTGCCGCTCCAGGGGGATTGCCGCAGTGGCTGCCTGACATCACATGCAGCGTGGCTGGCCTGTGCCTAGCTACTGTCCCCGCATTACATCACACCTCACCAATGTCATCTTACCCTTAAAGCGGAATCTATACTCAAAGGAGAGGGTCCCTGTCAATTGGGATGCTTAAAAGTGCAAGAGTTCACTATCACATATATTGCTGCTAAGGAGCATGTCTCAATTTTTTTTCTTCTTTTTTGGGTATTGCTCTATACATATGTAGAATTTTGGACACTCATTTATATTTAAAAGGCTCCCCACCATAAAGGAGACTGTGATAATAAATACGGTGGGTCAGAGCTTAACAAAAAGTCTACGAATTGGATAGGGTAAAGGATTCTGGATGTTGGACACATCAATTGTTGTTTTTTTATCATTATTAATTGGTATTTATGTGAATGTTTTTTTATGTCAAATTTATTTTATTAAGTATCTGTTGGATCAACTCAGTGCACTCTCTTAAATTACTTTTTTGTTTCATGTTGAATTTTTTAAATTCCCGTGGGAGCAGCACAAAAGTTTATTGGAGCTGTGGTTATTAATTATATTTTTTTTACTATTAATTATAAATAATTATTATTAATTAATCGTTTATTTGGATATACAAAGACATTTTCATGCGCCCGATATACTTTGTGTATAATTTCTGTGCCTAGCTTAGCTGATGGTCATGTGTGAGCACTTTACTCTCTAGCAAAGCGCTGGTACTTCAGCAACGTGCATGCTAATTTTTGCCTGGCGAGTGTGGTGGCATTGACCTGTGCTGGGCAGCCCCCTGCAGATTAACACTGGCAATTCAGACTTGCATGCATAGGTCCAAATTTGGCCCCTATCTGATGGTGGTGCTACTGCACATGCGCATTGTCTGTAAGTGCAGGCCTCGGCTGTGATCGCCTTAGGCAAATACCTCCCTTGACTTGTAGCCTGACTGACAGGCGGGGGGGAAATGCTGTGTGGACCCCTCGAAGCTTCATGTGAGACCGATGGGGGTGCCCAGAGAATAGAGTGCCTGGCCGAATGCAGGCGTTCCTTTGCCTGCAGCTGAGGACATGACACCATCAGCACCCTCCCCGAACGCGCTTAAATCTGTGCAACTGCTGCGTGGCTCCTGGATCACGCGGCGGCTGTGAGCACCAGGGAGAGGAGGAAAGATCATTCAATGGGAAATAACCATCAAATTATTTTTCCTCTGTGTGGGTGCTAGTGAACAGATGTGCACCCGTACACATCCATTCACAGCCTGCACAGGGGCACGGATGGCCGGAGGGGCGGTGTTAACCTGCTCGTTGGGTTCCGAACTCAAGCAGCCCAAGCACGTCTGAATAAGGCCCCAAATCATCAGGTCAGAAAGAGAAATTGATAATATAAATTATTTTACAAAAATACTGCAGCACAAATCCTCAGAAATGAGGACGGCTGCATACATAGAGCATTACAGTACATTTTAACCTTGTAACACTACAAAACTGGGGACTTATTAAAAAAATACTGTCAAAATCTGACACAATATGCATTTAAACAGTAAACACAAATATACAAATCTTTATATTTCTGGCTAAAAAAGATTTGTTTTCCTTATTTTAATACTACTCACAGTTCCCAAAATCAATACAACAGACAGCGGTATTAGACTGAAAGTCACAGGGTACTCGTCAGTAGGGAACGATGTCACTGAGGAACTCTTTAGTCTATTCCTTATCACTGGCTGAAGTCTGGCTAAATTTAGGCTCAGATCTCACCTAAACTGTCACCTCCTGAAAACTATTGTATCCTCAAGGCACTGAAGCAATGTAGAAAACACTACTTCGCTGTGACATTGAAGGCTGAAAGTCTAACTACCGTATTTGTTTATATTAACCCTATTCCTGAGTTCTGTAGGAACTGGATTATTGCACTGTTTTTCCTATATATGATAATTGTATAAAAATATCAACGGTGTTACCTGGGGGTTGTATGATGGCCTGTTCTAACTGTTTTCTATTTTAGTAATTTAATCTATTGCAATTGTGAATGAAATTCTCTTTGAATATCTAAGCAACAATTTGGAGAATATTACATGTGAGTTGCTCTAAAAAATAATGGGTACTTGTTTCCTAGCACGGCCACAATCTTATGGATCGTGTACCTTTAAGTTAAGGTACACGATCCACACGATGGACCCGATTTCCTTTGAAATCAGGTCCATTTGGCCGGCTAAGACACAATATCTTGGGCATCGACTCGGTCGGGACCATTAACATTGGTCCCGACGCGACCGACGCGATGCCCCCGATTTTTCCATAGGCTTCAATGTTAAAAAATATTTTAACATTGAAATCGTGTCGGGAAAGGTAAAATATCGGGGGCATCGCGTCGGTCGGGACCATTAACATTGGTCCCGACGCGATGCCCCCGATTTTTCCATAGGCTTCAATGTTAAAATATTTTTTAACATTGAAATCGTGAGAAAATGTGAAAAATGTGAAATGGGCCAATATGACCCATTTCACATTATAGATGTCCCCGTCGTCACCCCACGATAGACGGCAACCCGAAGCGTGGCGAGCGCAGCGAGCCCGCGAGGGGCGGCGGTGCGCGTCCTCCGACCTTTTCATTCCCCTGCTATCCACGTCGGCATGGAGTTGAGAATAGAATAGTGTGGCGAGCGCAGCGAGCCACCGAGCCCGAAGCGTGGCGAGCGCAGCGAGCCCCGCGAGGGGACGCGTATAACTTGAATGAAAAGGTCGGAGGACGCGCACCGCCGCCCCTCGCGGGCTCGCTGCGCTCGCCACGCTTCGGGTTGGCGTCTATCGTGGGGTGGGGTTTACGCCGTTAAATTTGGGGGGGTTGGGAATATTTTACATTGAATCCAATGTAAAATCGGGTCCCAGGGACCCGATTTACATTTCATTCAATCAAAAAATCGGGTCGGTCGCGTCGATCACATCGCATGCGACAAAATCGCATGCGATGCGATCGACCCGATTTTTCCGACACGACCACCCCGATGTAAATCGGTGTGGCCGTGCTAGGAAACAAGTACCAAATAATGTTCTAAATAATAGAGAAATTTACGTAACCAAATATGATTCATTTTTCATTTAAAAACCTTGTATCTGAATGGGATGAACTGACATTGTATCTTTTCATAATGAATTACATTTGGTTATATTCATTTATTGTTAATGCTGGAGGTCATACAAACAATTAAGTACAGAATTCTAGATAGTTACAGGACAGGGGGGAAAATTGACTAAGATCCGAGTTCTATTTCACATGGGATGTTGCTATAGGCAACCTATAAGATACTATCTATCATCTTCTAGAACAGAGCTGGGCAACACCGGCCCTCCAGATGTTAATGAACTAAACATCCCAGGATGCTTTGCATTAGTTTTGCTATGTGGCCATGCTGAAACTGATGCAAGGCATGCTGGGATGTGTAGTTCATCAACATCTGGAGGGTCTGTGTTCCCCAGCCCTGTTCTAGAAGGTAGCAAATAAATAAGAAGTAGATTCTGGTTGGTTGCCCATAGCAACATCCCATGTGAAGTAGAACTCCCATCTTAGTAAATTCCCCCCAGTATGTTTATTGGCAGAATATTTGACTATTGCCTCTATACAAAATGAAGCCTGTTGGCATACATAAGACTAACGTATGGAATGCGACGCAGAAGGTTAGTTCACATCTAATCCATTGCCGAATAGTATCCAGTAGATGAAATGCATATTGTAGTAAATGGAACGCAGACCGGAAGTTGGTTTCTAGATCTGTGTTTATTGCAGAGCAATATCCAGCAGATGGAACGTACATTACTGTATATCCAGTGGCGTAACTAAAGGGCCGCAGCCCCCGCGG
This sequence comes from Crinia signifera, assembly GCF_055691185.1. NCBI lineage: Eukaryota > Metazoa > Chordata > Amphibia > Anura > Myobatrachidae > Crinia > Crinia signifera. The sequence continues at coordinate 41,655,683 of NC_139220.1, forward strand.
TGGCGGGGAGGCGCCGGGGGTCTGCGGGCGCTGTTGTTTCTTCGCCAGCTCCCCACTGCATGTGGGTGCAGTGGGGAGCTGGCAGGGGGGTCCGTGCGGCGCGGGGGTACCTGTGGTCAGGGACTCGGGAGAGCCTGGAGGTCCCTGCGGCGCTGATTATGAGTTGCCGGGGTCCCTGCAGTGAAGTGGAAATACTGCGCTACCGCCGTGCGGCGGCGCGGGAAGCGCTTCTAACTTTGAAAACACTGGCCACGGCCGCACACTGATTGGCTGAGATTCAGCCAATCAGCATGCGCCCAGAAAATACTGGCCGCGGCCGCACAGTGATTGGCTGAGATTCAGCCAATCAGCATGCGCCCAGTGTTTTCAGAGTCAGAAGTGCTTCCCGCGCCGCCGCACGGCGGTAGCGCAGTATTTCCACTTCGCTGCAGGGACCCCGGCAACTCATAATCAGCGCCGCAGGGACCTCCAGGCACTCCTCGAGACCCCTGCCAGCCCCCCGGGGGGTCTTGTCTTTTAATGGGGGGGGGGGGGGGGGCGCCGATATTGTCCCGGCGGGGTGGAGCAAAATTTTCTGTTACGCCACTGTGTATATCGAATGGAACACAGGAATAGCATCCATTGCCAAGAGACATCCGGAATATTGAAGGCATGCTAAAGTGAATGGAAAGTAAGGCGGAAGTGAGTTCATTTTCCGCATACCGTTTAGCTTTATAAGTGGCGCCAAATCGGAATTTATAGTTTATTAATGAAGGTTGTTGATAGTAGTTGGGGAGCAGCACATGTTATGATAATGTATTATATACAATGGACCATTATTTAGAAAAATTCTGAATTTTGGTAATAATAGAAAGGGAAGAAATGATGTAAGCATTAAAAGGGCATAAATACACCCCTATGGGGAATTAGATTGTATGCTACAATTAAAAGGATTACGTGAATTACAGTAACAAAGCGTTTTATGTAAGTACTTACTGCTCATATTTATACTCCAACATAGGATGTTATGACTGTACTATATTATAGGTTATTGCTTTGGTTATTAATTGCTCTTAATTATCTCTATCTGTTATGTAGATATTATGATGATTTTTAAGATTATGTAGATATGATGATTTTTAAGATGGTTGCTCACTGTAAAGTTACTTTTATCTCAAGAAGTATATTAACATACAAGTAATTACTTTGAGACATCCAGTCACCTTAAATAGTGAAGATCATTATAAAAAGGGAATTCAAGTTACAGAAGCAGGTTTCTGTTGCCAGGAATACCATGAGGCGCGTGCCAGCTGGCACACTCATTAATTTTAGTTGCACCCGCAGTCCATTAGTAACAAATTGGCCGGCATACTGAGTTGCAGGTGTGACTAGGGCCCTTATTCTGATCGGTGCGGCCGGATCCGAATATGCGGCCAGGACCGTGCGTGCGAAACCCCGCCTTCCATACGGATCGCCAACTCCGTCCGTACGCGTTAAGAAGCTGGCCGAACGGACCGCACGTTTATTTTTCATGGAATACGCCTCCTCCATCTCAGGGAACCTCCCCCATCATTCGATGGTCACAGACCATCGAATGCAGGACCGAGTGGTCCACCAGCTCCCGCAACTTCAGACCACACGGACATTTTTCCGTGCAAAAGCAGGGATCTGGGCGGGCAGCTGACATCCGGCGATGTCATATGTCCGCCCCCTACATGTGCGTCACGGCCGCATTACCATACGTACGCCCAGCGTTTGCATGGGAACGCCCATGTAACGCGGGGCGTATGCATATGGTAATGAGCCCAAATAGCCCTTCACGCCCCTCTCCACCCCCTGTTCGGAGTGTTCACATTTCATGCGGGATTTGGTCGTACGCCCCGCTCGCACATGCGCAGAGACGCCTCTGCACATGCGCAGACACAAAACATCGGCGGCACGAACGCACGCGGATATTACCGCACCAACCAGAATAAGGACCAAGGGGCCTTAATCTAGTTCACTCTCAGAGGCAAATTCCTTCTAAGGTAAGGTTGCATACTATACTTTACAAAGAAACAGCGCAAGTTTTTAAAAAAGAAATCTATTATACATAAAGTGCCCTGTGCCAGAAATGGAATTGGTGCCGGCTCCCCCACATACACACTAAAAATAAGGACAGTGCACGATACAGACGCGTGTCAAAAATTTAGGGCATGGCTTCGTGTGGAAGGGGCATGGCTACATAATAGTACCAATTCACATGATTCACATTACATCACACTTATACACATTGCACCAGCTAGAGCTCCTTAGACACACTGGGGGAAATTTACTAATATGAAAAACCTAGTTTTTCGTATTAGTATTTTCCCTACGACTGCATACGACTGTTTGAGTCGTATGCAAAGTCGTGTTCCGGAGGGGGATTTACAAAGCAGTCATATACGACTGCTTTGTAACCCTCCGATGGTGTAACAATTCGTATTAGCAGCCGTATATACGGCCGCTAATACGAATTATTTGTAGCAGTCTGCACGGATCAGTCAGATCCGTGCAGGCTGCATGGTGTAAAAAAAAATTAAATAAATAAATAAATAAAAAAAAAAAACGGCGTGGGGTCCCCCCCACAGCCGAAACCAGCACCAGGCTGACAGAGCCTGGAGCCGGTAATTAAAAATCAGGGAACCCGACAAATAGGGGTTCCCTGATTTTTAACAACCAGCCCCAGGCTCCTGCTCTGGGGCTGGTTCCCAAAATACGGGGGACAAAATGAGTAGGGGTCCCCCGTATTTTAAGAACCAGCCCCAGGCAAAACCAGCCAGCAGGGTAATGCCACAGCCGGGGGGAGACTTTTTATGCAAGTCCCCCCGGCCAAAGCATTAACCCTACCGACCAGTCAGCCTGGCCAGGGGCCCTGGGGGAGTGGGGACCCCCCCAATAAAGGGGTCCCCCCCCTCCAGGACTTACCTGACCAGGCTGAAGCCTGGTGCTGTCCTCGATGCCCCTGGGCGGTGGGCATCGAGCTGATAGAGGTGTAAAAAAAAGAACAAACTATTGTTTTTGACTGTGGCACTACAAGTGCCAGCAAGCCTCCCCAGCAAGCTGGGACTTGGAGAACCACAAGTCCCAGCCTGCTGGGCATTAAAGGGCCCGCTGGCACTTGTAGTGCCACAGTAAAAAAAATAGTGAAATAAAACACACTGACACACTTTTAAAATAAAAGTTTAATACACACATCACAAACATACTGATACTTACCTACAGCACTGACGAAGCTCGCTCACGGAGCGAAACAGCTGTCTGCTCTTTTTTCTGACAGATTACATCCGGCGCCGGCAAGACCTGACGCCGCTACTCAGCGCCGGTCGGGAGACATCCACACGGACAACACAGAAGCTACCCGGCGGCAGGTAAGCAGTGTTAGCCACACTGCGCCCTCTCTTATCGTGTGGGATTACTAGCTCACCTCTTACTCGCAGCAACGTCCCATCACCTATGTTGAGCACAGAATAGTGATTGATGCCAGCAGGTGACCTAGCACTCTTGGCCTCCTGTGTAGCCATAATGGGGATATCTGCTATTTTATGATACTTATTCAAAAACGTCTGAGACATAGTATTTAAATCACTCCCACCAATGCTTGCTAGCAATGGGATCTGATAGCTATTAAAACAGACCCAGACGTTTTTTCTTTGCTTCTCTCCCTTTATCTCCTATCTCTTGCACACATTTCTGCTAGGAGTTATTTTGACACGAAAGGGGGATTCGGCAGGACCCTGCTCTGACTATAAGTCAACAGGGCACCTTATACCCTCATATAAGTGGAAAGAGATACTCCACTATATATTTCCTACGCAGCCTATGGTGAGTACCGCTCACTTCCCACCAATGGTTTGACACTGGGAAGCAGCAGCCTACTAGCCCATCAGGCATAAGTCGACTTGCTGTCACGCTGACATAGCACTCCCTTTCATCTTTCAATTAGCACTGTCATCTCCACCCATCTAAATAACGGCAGGACCCTGCACTGACAGTGTCAACAGGGCACCTGTTTAGTGGGGAAGAGACAGCAGATGCTATTTCTCTATACCTCTCTAGCATAACTCCATACAAACGGTTTGAGTACACATTATGCCTACGGTGTTGACTTAGGGCTAACTACTAGTCGGTTGACACAGCATTATTGTTGGATTCGTGTTGTTCTGTGTGTACCACCGTGGAGTTCTATATCCCTGCTAGACCTGAAGCAAAAATTACTCTCTTGCTGTGGCTATCACTGCGTTACCTGTTTTTACCGCTAAGAATTAGAGCTCTGTGTCTGTTATCACAAATTATTGCCGACTGAGCTAATTGTTATGGTTTATTGTTGCAATTTGATAACATAACGGATACATACCATACAATTTGTTGGATGAAACCCACTCATTGAAACTAACCCATTTCGCTACCAGCGTTTTTTCTTAAAATTCAGTGTATTACTTTGATCCACACTAGTGGTAAATTATCTACCCACAGTGGTGGAACACTACCAGCGACACAACGCTGGAGGGACTCAACTGAGTCCAAATAGTGTTTTTTTCCACTTATTTATGTTTTATGTAGTTTGTACTTGTGTGTCTGTCCAATAAGCCTTTTAAAATTGTTGATTAAAAGTTATATTTTAAAGCTAATAACCAATACATAAAGATTTCTTTCTGATAAAGATTTCTTTCTGATAAGCGTGCCCCCAAAACAAAGGAGAGTACTTTTTCTCTTTTCCCCTATACTGTACTTTTTTGCTCTCAGGGGTGCACCTCCACAAGAGTGATTCACTTTACTATATAATAACACTTTCTTGTTTATTGTGGAATTTACATAATTGTATACTACATTACAAACGTTATAGTTAACAGATTCTGTAACATACGGGTGTAACTTGTGCAGAGGTCCTCCAAACTCCCCCATACCCCATTCCCATACTTACCTATCTTGTTCCCGTAGGTAGGTCGCTGGCTCTGGTGTCGGCGGCTCGGGGGTCGGCGGCTCCGTGTCGGCGGCTCCTGTGTCGGCGGCTCCGGGGTCGGCGTCCTGTCCGAGGATAATCCATGTTGGACCTGTGGAAGGAAATCCTACTCACCAGGTCCACCATGGATGGTCTTCTTTCTTCATCTGTCGACATCCTGGAAGTCGTCAGCAGCTGCCGGCATCTTCCGCGACGCTCCCCGGCTTTCAGAGCCGGAGAGATCCTCTCTCTTCGCCATCTGGGCTCAGAATGAATTCTGGCCAATCAGGAGGTGCCTAGCCGCCTAGCGGCCAATCAGGAGAGACCTCTCCTGATTGGCCGCTAGGCGGCTAGGCGCCAGATAATACACAAGTACCCAGGCTTGTGATTTCAGACAGCACGGATGTGTCCGTGCTGTCTGCTTAGGAGGGGAGGGAATCCAGTGTGGGGGGGGGGGGGGGGGGGCCGAGGGGGGTGATTTATGCATAGAAGGGACTGGGACTGCTACAGAGGGGGCTGCATTATTTGGTACTTGTGTAGTTTCACGGCGCAGGCATGGCGCCGTGCTACTTCCGGGTTCTACGCTCGCCACAAACTATGTTAAAAAAAGTAATTTAACTCCATGCCAACATGGATAGTTCATAACCCCCACTATCCATGTTGGCATGGAGTTGATTTTAAATAGCGTGGCGAGCGTGGCGAGCCACCGAGCCCGCAGCGTGGGCGAGCAAAGCGAGCCCCGCAAGGGGACTCAGACGCACGGCGCCATACTGGCGCCGTGAAACTACACAAGTACCCATTATTTTAATTTTATTTTGCTATGGGCAACCAATCAGATCCTGTCTACTATCCTCTAGAGCAGGCATGTCCAAACTGCGGCCCTCCAGCTGTTGTGAAACTACACATCCCAGCATGCCTTGCAATCATTTTAGCATTCCCTAATAACAAACTGTGGCAAGGCATGATGGGACTTGTAGTTTTACAACATCTGGAGGGCCATAGTTTAGACATGCCTGCTCTAGAGCATGGGTCTTCAAACTGTGGCCCTCCAGATGTTGTGAAACTACATGTTTCAACATGCATTGCCACATTTTTTCCTATAAGAGCATGCCCAAATTGTCAGGGCATGCTGGGACATGTAGTTCCACAACATCTGGAGGGCCACAGTTTGAAGACCCATGCTCTAGAGGGTGCTAAATAAATAAGAAGTAGATTCAGATTGGTTGCCCATAGCAACATCACATGTGAAGTAAAATACACATCTTAGTAAATTCCCCCCATTGGGGTAAAAGAAGGAAATAAATACATTAGAGACTGTACAAAGAAGGGCAACTAAAATGGTGCATGGCCTACATCACAAAACGTACCAGGAAAGACTAAAAGATCTTAATACAGTATGTATAGTTTAGAGCAGAGAAGGGAAAGGAAAGGGGGGACATGATAGAAACTTTACAATATATCAAGGGTTTTAACAAGGTACAGGTGGGAGACATTCTTCACAGGAAGAGGAGGGACAGAACACAAGGACATGCACTGTGACTAGAGTAGGACTGTGCAATGGACACTTTTCACGTTTTGGGTTCTGATTACCGTCAGGTTTTGGGTTCTAATGGGTTTTGCAAAACAACCCCTAAACGTTTTGGGTTTTGGGTTCTGATTTTTTTTTTTTTAAAGCTTAAAGGGCGGGATGTTGTAAAATTCGCCACCCCCCTTCGCCGGACATCGCATTATTAACCCCTTCCCGACATTTGACGTATATATACGTCATGGCCGGGATGTACTTCCCGACACATGACGTATATATACGTCATGACTTTAAACTGTCACCGCGTCTAGGGACGCGGTGACAGAGGGACGATGTCTGCTGTCCCTGACAGCAGACATGTCCCAGCATGCCCAGGGGGGGCGGCGATGCCTCCCCCCCGTCGGCGATCGCTGCGATTGGCTGTTCAATGTGAACAACCAATCGCAGCGTTTTCCTGTGTTACCGGCGAATCAGACGCGAATCTGACGCTCGGTAACACAGGGATCAATCACCGCCGGGTGTGAGGGGGCGTGAGGGGGTCACCGGTGATGACCACACCTCACCCCACCTGCCCCCAAGGCTGTGATTGGTCCGTCGGACCGACGGACCAATCACAGCCATGGCGCGTGATTTAAACTAACGGTGACTGCGCTGCAGACGCAATTCCGGTCTGGAATTGCGTGCAGAGCGGTCACCGACCAATCTGTCATGATATACATACCTGATCCTTGCCTGATACTTACCTGATCACCGCTGGTAGCGTGCTGCCAGCAGCTGGATGCTTCCTGGATCTTGTCACTTCCTGTGTGCTGCTGCTGCAGTGTCATAGAGTGACAGATAGTGAGAGATAGTGAGAGATAGTGAGAGATAGTGAGAGATAGTGAGAGATAGTGAGAGATAGTGACAGAGAGTGCTATATTTTGTGTCTGCTGCCCCCCCTTTTGTGCTGATCAGTATATCTGTGCTGATCAGCAACTTTTTGGGGGTGCAGGGTTGGTTTTTTTTTTATATATATATACCTGTCAGTTGCACCAAAGGTTGTGCTGCCTGTGCAACTGACTGCTGCCCCCCCTGCTGCCCCCCCTTTTGTGCTGATCAGTATAAATTAACTGATCAGCAACTTTTTGGGGGTGCACCCACCATTCATTCCACCAGAATCTGAGCTGCAAAATCCAAAAATCACTCCTTCCCTTCTGAGTCCTGCCATGCACCCAACTGGTATTTTTTGGTCACATATTTTGGGGTGCTTTTTCTCCTTCATACCTTGTGAAAATGAAAAATTTTGAGCCAGAACTGCATTTGTGTAAAAAATGTAATTTTTCATTTGCACAGCCCAGTTGTATCAAAATTGGTGAAACCCCTGGGGGTTTGAAATGTACACTATACCCCTAGTTGAATTCCCTGAGGGGTGTAGTTTGCAAAATGGGGTCACTTGTGGGGGGGTTCCACTGTATTGGTGCTTCGGGGGTCTTGCTAATGCGACATAGCACCCACCAACATTCCACCAGAATCTGTGCTGCAAACCCCAAATATCACTCCTTCCCTTCTGAGTCCTGCCATTTTTTGGTCACACATGAGGCATTGCCGTACTCGGGAGAAATTGGGGCACAGATTTTGGGGTGCTTTTTCTCCTTCATACCTTGTGAAAATGAAAAATTTTGAGCCAGAACTGCATTTTTGTGTAAAAAATGTAATTTTTCATTTGCACAGCCCAGTTGTATCAAAATTGGTGAAACCCCTGGGGGTTTGAAATGTACACTATACCCCTAGTTGAATTCCCTGAGGGGTGTAGTTTGCAAAATGGGGTCACTTGTGGGGGGGTTCCACTGTATTGGTGCTTCGGGGGTCTTGCTAATGCGACATAGCACCCACCAACATTCCACCAGAATCTGTGCTGCAAACCTCAAATATCACTCCTTCCCTTCTGAGTCCTGCCATTTTTTGGTCACACATGAGGCATTGCCGTACTCGGGAGAAATTGGGGCACAGATTTTGGGCTGTGCATTTTTCATTTGCACAGCCCAGTTGTATCAAAATTGGTGAAACCCCTGGGGGTTTGAAATGTACACTATACCCCTAGTTGAATTCCCTGAGGGGTGTAGTTTGCAAAATGGGGTCACTTGTGGGGGGGTTCCACTGTATTGGTGCTTCGGGGGTCTTGCTAATGCGACATAGCACCCACCAACATTCCACCAGAATCTGTGCTGCAAACCCCAAATATCACTCCTTCCCTTCTGAGTCCTGCCATTTTTTGGTCACACATGAGGCATTGCCGTACTCGGGAGAAATTGGGGCACAGATTTTGGGGTGCTTTTTCTCCTTCATACCTTGTGAAAATGAAAAATTTTGAGCCAGAACTGCATTTTTGTGTAAAAAATGTAATTTTTCATTTGCACAGCCCAGTTGTATCAAAATTGGTGAAACCCCTGGGGGTTTGAAATGTACACTATACCCCTAGTTGAATTCCCTGAGGGGTGTAGTTTGCAAAATGGGGTCACTTGTGGGGGGGTTCCACTGTATTGGTGCTTCGGGGGTCTTGCTAATGCGACATAGCACCCACCAACATTCCACCAGAATCTGAGCTGCAAAATCCAAAAATCACTCCTTCCCTTCTGAGTCCTGCCATGCACCCAAATGGTATTTTTTGGTCACATGTGAGGCATTGCCGTACTCGGGAGAAATTGGGGCACAGATTTTGGGGTGCTTTGTCTCCTTCATTCCTTGTGAAAATGAAAAATTTGGAGCCAGAACTGCATTTTTGTGTAAAAAAATTAATTTTTCATTTTCACTGCCCAGTTGTACCACAATTGGTGAAACCCCTGGGGGTTTGAAATGTACATTATACCCCTAGATGAATTCCCTGATGGGTGTAGTTTGCAAAATGGGGTCACTTGTGGGGGGGTTCCTAACTTTTAGCATCTTATGGTGCCTAGAAACCTACATGGTGCCTAAAAAATAATCTCATAAAAAGGAGGCTCCAAAATCAAGTAGGTGCTCCTTCTATTATGAAGCCTATGGTTTGGTCAACGTGCACACTAGGGCCACATATAGGATATTTATGAAAACAAAAGAATTGGGGGAATCAATTTTTAGTCACATTTCTCTAGTAAAATCTACTGTGTTCCTTAGAAAAATTTATTAAAATTGCAAATCTGCAAAAAAAATGAAATTTTGAAATTTCACCTACACTTTGTTTTAATTCCTGTGAAACACCTAAAGGGTTAACAAACTTCCAAAATGCTGTTTTGAATACTGTGAGGGGTGCAGTTTTTGAAATGGCATCATTTATGGGGGTGTCTCACATACAAGTCCCTCAAAGTCACATCAGAACTGAACTGGTCCCTAAAAAAATCAGTGTTTGAAATTTTCTTGAAAATTTGAGAATTTGCTATTCATATTTTAAGCCTCCTAGTGTCCAAAAAAATTAAAAGGAGGCTGAAATAATGATGGAAACATAAAGTAGACATATGGTCTATGTTAGTTATTAACTATTTTGAGTGGTATGATTATTTGTCTCACAAGCAGAAAATTTAACATTTTGAAAATTGCTAAATTTTCCATTTTTTTACGACATTTTGGTATTTTTCACAAAAAAACACAGACTGTATCGACCAAAATTTACCACTAACTTGAAGTACAATGTGTCACGAGAAAACAATCTCAAAATCACTGGGATAAGTAAAAGCAAAAAAAAGTTTTCCCCACTTAAGTGATACCTGTCAGATTTGAAAAAAAGGGCTCTGTCAGGAAGGCAAAAACAGGCTGCGGCGGGAAGGGGTTAATAACGGCATATGCTGTAACATATGCTGTTATTAACGCAAGGGACAGCTCTTGCGATAAGAGCTGTCCCTTGCGATGCGGCGCCAGCACTGGACTTCCGGGTCTGTGACCCGGGAGTCCATCTGCGCATGCGCAGACCCCGGCGCCGGCCGCAGGGCACGCTGGGAGGGATCCGTGACGGATCCCTCAAACAGCGCTGCGGTAAGAAGCCCATAGGCTTCTGCAGGGAATCGCCAGCTTTTGCTGGCGATTCCCTCCGCAGCGCTGTCTCTGCAGAGGGACAGTACAGCATACAGAAATGCGTTAAAAACCCTGATAACGGGGTTTTTACCGCATTTCTGTGATAGAGAATCTCCCCCTGAAACTGATAAAATCGCAGAATTATTGTGTATTTTTGCTCCTACGTTATTATTAACATCAATAACATTCATTTCCACTCATTTTCAGTCTATTCTGAACACCTCACACCTCACGGTCAATTGCTTAGTGAAAGACGTAGCGGTCTTACGACTTCCCCTCTGGGATGATGACCGACTCCCAGCAGCAGCGGCAGTAGTAGGCGTAGCGCTGCAGGATCCTCCGGAGGAATCTCGGATAGAAGGGGACTCAGTCATGCTGGTGACATGGCCTGCAGGACTCCCCCCGATCCGGATCAAGGAGGAATTTGACGAGGAGGGCGTTGGTGTTGTGCTTTTTAGGCGCTTGGTGTCCCTGGACTGCTAGCCGCAGTTCCTGAACGTAACACTGATTTAGGAAGGGTCTTCAGGTGACTTATAAGGGAGGATGTCTATAGGTGGGCAAGATCCTTACCCCTGCTTATTGGAGCTTTACATTTACATATGGCAATACATTTGTTGTCCGGATTCGGATAAAAAAATTCCAGACCGTAGAGGTGGATTTATTGGTCCTCTGCCCAGGCATGACGATTGCTTTTTCATCCCATGGACAACAACTGTTTCCCCCCCTGGTGCCTCATTTAAGCAAACCACCTCAGCATCCTCCTCGTCAACTTCCTCCTCAGCCCCAGCTACATCAATATCCCCCTCTCGGTCTACAACATTGACACCTTCATGATCTAAATCAGGAACTGCACTGTGGGTGATTCTTCCAGCATTTACAGAGGGAGTGCTGTAAATGGTGGAAGGAGCCACCTCTTTTCGTACAGCGAACCACCAACACCCTTGGACTCTCCTTAGCGGTTTGTGATAACATGTCTTCTTTAGTAGGCAGCACTGGCGTAACTATAAGGCCGCAGCCCCCGCGGTGGCGGGGAGGCGCCGGGGGTCTGCGGGCGCTATTTTTTCTCTGCCAGCTCCCCACTGCTTGTGGGTGCAGCGGGGAGCTGGCAGGGGGGTCCGTGCGGCGCAGAGGTACCTGTATTCAGGGAGCCTGGAGGTCCCTGTGCCGCTGAGTATGATGTTGCCGCTGCCGGGGTCCCTGCAGTGAAGTGAAAATAACGCGCTATCTCCGCCGGAGATAGCGCGTTATTTCCACTTCACTGCAGGGACCCCGGCAACATCATACTCAGCGCCGGAGGCGCAGGGACCTTCAGGCTCTCCCTGAATACAGGTACCTCCGCGCCGCACGGACCCCCCTGCCAGCTCCCCAGGGGGGTCTTTTAACGGGGGGCAGCGGCTAAATTGTCGGGGGGGGCGGCGGAATAGTCCCGACGGGGGGGGAGCAAAATTTTTCTTAACGCCACTGGTAGGCAGAGATGTTTGCTGTGTTTTTGATGATAGCTGAAATCTCTAAAGGGGGGGAGTAGGAGGGCTTGCATGGTCATATGTAGTTGAACCACCAGTCATGAATACAGGCCAGGGCCTAAACCACTCCTTGCCACTCTGTGTCGTAAATGGCACATTGCCGATTTTACGTTTCTCCTCCAATGATTTGAATTGATTTTTTTGGGTCCTTCTTGTTTTAATCAACTTTGCTTTTTGGATTTTATGTGCCCCGTACTTTGACACTGGTATCTGTATTGGCAGATGATGTTGATGGCATATCATCATCTATGTCATCATTAATACTTGCAGTTGCAGCAGATTCAGAAGTAGGAGGAAGCGACCCTTCTTCTTTCCCTAATTGATTCTCCATATTTTGGATCTACATTATTTTTGTGGAGTTATGCAATATATTACACCACAGGACAGCACTACTGGAGTGCAAGTATATATGACAGTAAATTAATTAGGCACCACCAGAAAAATAATATACCGTAGTCAATTAATTATGCACCACCAGAAAGATATACGGTAGATAATTAATTAGGCCCCACCAGAAAAATAATATACGGTAATCAATTAATTAGGCCCCACCAGAAAAATAATATACGGTAATCAATTAATTAGGCACCACCAGAAAAATTATATACGGTAGTCAATTAATTATGCACCACCAGAAAGATCAGGGTTGCTGACTTATAAATGCTCCTCTCCGGGAGAAGCCCGGAGAGGAGACTTTCCTTACCCGATCGGGGGGGCGGGGCTTGACTGTGACGTCATTAAGCCCCGCCCCCATTACGGGAAACAGGAAAAATGACTGATCTCTATGGAGGGGGCGGGGCTAAAATGACGCGATTGTGCCATTTTAGCCCCGCCCCCTCCTCTGAGACCCGCGGATTGCGGCATTTAAATGCCGCGATTCAGGGGGCTCAGGGGGGTCCCCCAGATTCCGGGAGGATTGTCCACCCTTCCGGGGGGCCGGGAGGAGGACCAGATTTTCGGGAGACTCCCGGGAATTCCGGGAGGGTCGGCAACCCTGAGAAAGATATACAGTGGTCAAATAATTAGGCACCACCAGAAAAATAATATACTAATTATGCACCACCAAAGAGATATTATATATATGGCAGTATAATTAATATGCACCAGCAGAGATATTATTTTATTTAGTAGATGCACCAGTTGAGTACACTATTTATTTATTATGTCAGACTCAGTAGTACAGTAGATGCACCAGCAGAAAATATGTACTAGTTATGTAAGGCTGTAAAAAATAAACCAGCAGGGGGGTATTATTAATTATTACAGCAGATGCACAAGCAGACTAGTATACAAGTGGTTAATATAAGTTTAACAGTGCTGCACACTGCAGTCATATACACATGTCTGATATAACTTAAGGCTGTAAAAAATACACCAGCAGGGGGGTATTATTTATTATGCAGCAGAAGCCCAAGCAGACTGGTATACACAAGTGGCTAATAATTTTAACAACAGTGCTGCACACTGCAGCCATATACACATGTCTGATAAGGCTGCAAAATACACAAGCAGGGGTATTATTAATTATACAGCAGATGCACAAGCAGACTGGTATACAAGTGGTTAAATAAGTTTTACAACAGAGTGCACACTGCAGTCATACATATACATGTATGATTGAAGTGGCCAGGTAGAGGTACTACTGCTGATGGGCTGGCAGCCAGCCCCTGGCACTGCAGACACACGCCACCAGAGAGCAGACAGTGGCACTAGTAGGCACTGGCAGTCGTGCCAGCAGCAAAAAAAAAACACAGCTCCTAACCTAACCTAACTAACTAAGCTCCGCACACAGACCATCCAACTCTTTCTAACCAGCTCAAATCACAAGTGAAAAATGGCGCCGGATGCTCGCTCTTTATCTAGCGGTCCGGATCTCGCGAGAATCCTGTGCCGGGCAATGACGTTTTGCCCGCGCGCCCAGATCCGAGTCAGACGGGAAGCTCCGAACGCTGCTCGGATCCGGGGTCGGATTACTGACGTTCATGCGGGCTCGGATCTGGGAAATCCGAGCCCGCACATCTCTAGACTAGAGTGAGGAATATTCAGGGGAAATGTGAGGAAGAATTACTTCACAGAAAGAGTAGAGGATAAGTGGAATAGCCTCCCATCAGAGGTGGTAGAGGCTAAGAGAGTAGAGCAATTTAAACATGCTTGGGATAGGCATATTGATATCCTTACAAAAAAATAAGGATCACATATGGTTTGAGGTAACATGTTTAAAAATAGGGGCAGACTAGATGGGCCAAGTGGTTCTTATCTGCCGTCACATTCTATGTTTCTAAATTTACTAGGATGGAAGATCTGTTGAAGATGTGAGGCCAAATGTAATAGGGTGTGATAATCAGAAAGTTAAATATTTTGTTAAAGCGGCAATCAATTACATGGGAAAATCAACCCAGTTACACCATGGCTATCCAGAGAAGGCTGGCTGGGGAGGGCTCCATCTGTATGAGGCTTTAGGTTGTGAGAAGAGAGGGTTAGGGTTGGGGCAGAGGCGTAACTATAGCACCGCAGCCCCCGCGGTTGCGCGGGGGGGGGGGCGCTGTGCATGTGGGGGCGCCGGGGGGGCTGTGGTGCTATAGTTAGCCCCTTCCCGTCCGTCCATCCTCCGCCCGCCCATCGCCCGCCAATCCGCCGCCCGCAGCCTTACCTGTACCTGTCTTCAGTGGTGGTCATTCTTCTGCTAGTGAGACGGACCACAATAAAATGTCCGCCCCATATAGCAGACAGTTCTCTGAAACTGTCTGCTGTATGGGGGCGGACATTTTGTGTTGGTCCATCTCCATAGCAGAAAGGGAAAGGTGGGGAAAGGTGGCAGGGTAAGTAAGTATATTTACTGCACCCCTGTTTTGTCCCTCTAATGGGATCCCAGCATCTGTATTATGACCACAAGCGTCTCATCCACCGTTCATCCGTATTTATTCATAGGTGTAATGGACATCTAGCGACATACCTTCCAACATGACCCTCTCCAGGAGAGACACATTGCTCTGCTCCTGCACTTCCCTCTTAGTTTTGATTACCCATCACCAGTGGAGAAGCACCTTTCTCATTAGGTAAACTGTTCAAAAACAGGTGATGGCAATCATACATTAAGAGGAAAATCCAGCAGCAGAGTAGCTTGTCCCTCCTGGCATGGGTCATGTTGGGAGGTATGTAGCGATACGGAGTTCCATATAATGCATACGTATACAGTACAGTACATGTTACATTCTTTGCCAGGTTTGCTGTTGATGTATTTTTAATTACTAGTGGAAGTGGGGATGATTTGTTTTCTTTACAGTGACTACTGCGTGAGGTTCCAGGCTATAACTCACTGGCAATCTCAAAGAATTTACTTTGTCTCTCAAGAAGGAAATTCATCAAAGACCTTCAGAGGAGAAAATAGGAAGTAGATACCTTGTCTGTTGTGCTTAATAGACCTGCCTCTTCCAGAAAACGGGCTGACACAAATCATTACATCTCTCTTTAAATCCAATTGCCCAAACTACATTGCATGACAAATAATTAAACTGCATGAGACATATTTGAAGCACCTGTAACTTACAGGAATTTGTCCACAGTAAAATAAAGATGTGTAAGGAATCTATCTATCTATCTATCTATCTATCTATCTATCTATCTATCTATCTATCTATCTATCTATCTATCTATCCCACAACTAAAAGGGTGGGGGTGGGGCTTAGGGGGGTCGCATTCCCTTGGTGCTGAATGTGATAGTCTTACATGCATGAGGGGGAAGGGGTAGACGGAGCATCCCGGGTGTTTCATGGTAGCCTACTGCGCCCTCTGTGTTTGTTTCATGGTAGCCTACCTGACCCTCTCCATGAGAGAGAAAATGCTCTGTTCCTGGACTTCCCTGGTACTGTACGATTGCCATCACCTGTGGTGAAACACCTTTCTTATCAATTACCCAGCTCCCCACAGGTGATGGCAATCATACATAACCAGGGAAGGCCAGCAACAGAGAATTTTCTCCCTCATGGAGAGGGTCAGGTAGGCAACCCTGAAACAAACACAGAGCCTACATGGTGGGAGGGCAATTAGTACCTACTCCCTCATCCAGCCCCCTACATTCCCTGTCACTTTGCTCTACATTGTTTCAGACAATGCTGACAAACATGTTTATTATGGCCCCAGTGACACTGGAAACACTCTATTTAAAGGTTCTTAAAATCACACTGTCGAATTTGATCTAATTTGACCTAATATAAATGCCTAGAAAACATGGAGGCTGAAATGCACAAACTAATGGGGCAAACACACAGGCGATTAAAGACCCATTGCTAAGTGAATGTTTACAAATTAAGCATGGCTCGCTCCGTGTGTATGCCGTCCGGCGACGGTGATGCACGGTCCTGCACATCACTATCACCTGACTCAGGGCCGTAACTAGGGGGGGCTAGGGGGTCACGCGCACCGGGCGCTGGAGGGTGGGGGCGCTAGTTTGGTGTCCCGGCAGCGTGGTCGCTGGGATGAGCAGCGGGGGTCCGGGGACTGGTGGGTTAACGCCAGGTTCTAGCGGGGTCCCTGGGACTGGTGGGTTAACTCCGGCTCCTAGCGCTGCCGGACGGTGGGCGGGAGGCAGGTTTTGAAAAGACTTGCCGGACGCTGATTGGTTGAATTCAGCCAATCAGCGTCCGGCAAGTCTTTTCAAAATCTGCCTCCCGCCCACCGTCCGGCAGCGCTAGGAGCCGGAGTAGGGTGGCCAATCCCTGGATCGGCGGGATCCCGGGATTTGGCCTCCAAAACGCCGGGATTTCAATCCCAGGATTGGTGTTTCCAATCCCGGGATTTCGGGATTAGACCGCGTATGCGCGCAGTCTAATGACGCGGCCCAACTTCTCCCGGCAGCACTGCGCAGCGTGACGGAGATCAGGGGTCACGCTGCGTAGGCAGAGGTTGCGCCCGGCAGTGTGATGCCGTGCCGCCCGCCCAGCCAGCCCAGCCAGCCAGCAAGCCCGCCCACCCAGCCAGCAAGAAGCCAGCAAGCCCACCTGCCCGCCCAGCCAGCAAGCCCGCACATCCAGCAAGCCCACCACGCCAACTGCGAAGCCAGCGCGTCAGCTCGCCCACCCAGCCAGCACGCCAGCCCGCACCCAGCCAGCAGCATGGACGACCCGTCGTCCCACCCACAAACCCCTGAAACGTAAGTAAATGTGGGGCAGCCAGGGTGTATTTTTATTAGGAAAGCCAATCCCGGGATCCCGGGAATCCCGGGATTGAGCATTTTTCAATCCCGAATCCAGGGATTGAAAAAATGCCCCGGGATTGGCTTCCCTAAGCCGGAGTTAACCTTCTCCAGTCCCCGGACCCCCGCTGCCTGACCCCAAGGCAGTGATTTTTTTTTTGTTTTTGTGGGGGGGGGGCGTCGAAATGACTTCCGACCCGGGCGCCGAAAAACCTAGTTTCGGCCCTGCCTGACTAGATATATACTGCATTCAGTATGTCTACTGTAGCTCTTTCTCCAGATACTGTAACACTCACTGGTGCAGCGTGCTGAGCGATTTGTGCTTACAGTAACTGCATTAAGCACAGATGCTCAGTTGCTCCATGGGTACAATGCTCCTCATTGGACACCAGAATGTTATATTCTATATGCTTAGCCTTACAGTTTTATTAGCGCCAACATCCAGAAAAGAGAAGTGATGAATATCTGACTAATTCTGCCAGGTAGCACAATATATTCATATAAATAATTCATACCGATCTTACACAGACATCACACATTCACTTAGAATTGAAACGGAAATGTATTTAAACTGTAATGAATACAACGTAATATGAATTTGGAGCCCTCTACTAGCAGTTGCAGTTGCAGCTCCCAGGCTAACCCACTGGCTTACTTTCTTTACCCCTTCTTTCCTCCCCTTTAGACCACAACGCCTCACGAGCAGGGCTCTCTGCCCTCATGTGCTTCTTCTTCCCTAACTTATACCATCATCTCCTGCCCACTACCTGCAATGACATCTATCCCATTGGTTCTGCTGCTCTGATGCTTATCTGTGCTGTATGACTGCTGATAAAATAATACTTAAAAATGTCCATGTCCTACTTGCCTACTCTCCCAGAATGGCTGAGAAGGGTGAAAATTGGGTGGTGCTCCCAGACCCCCGGGAAAGGGGCAAATCTCCCAGAGATGACACAGCCATTTACTTACTGAGTAAAGTGGGCGGTCCGTCTGGCTGATGTGATTTGTGCTGAATTGTGTTATCATAACCATGCCCCTTGTCATACAATGGTAAGCTTGGCTTGGTACAGTGCATAAGGGGTCAATGTGCGGCCACGTCGACACCCACAGACTCTTTCCCTGCATCATGACCCCTTCCCGTCCCCTATGAAAAGCCACCAACCAACCAACACATCACTTACTGTAAAACTGTAATATTTAGAAAAACTGAATATTATGGGTAGCTGTGATGTCATGATGTTACCTGACATCATGATGTCATTTAGTATCGATGGCTGCGGTGTCGCAGCCATTCTGATTTGCAGACCCATCTTGGAACTCTGTCTTCATATCCTTCACCCTGCTCGACCCACCTGTCAGACACCCCACCCATCCACAGCACCTGCAGAACCCCACCCATCGTACCTGTCAGACATCCCATGACACCGATAGGACCTTCAAAGACATCCATTGACTGACGCACCCCCAGCACCTGTTGGACCTCCCACAGCATCTTCAGTGACCCATGTTCCTTTCCTTCCCGGTATTTCAAAATCCCAAGCATTTTGGATATCAGATACTCAACATGTAGTACTATATCTTCCCAACACCTCTTCTGTCCTTAACCCACAACATAAAATCAGTTATTACAATAATCAACAGGGGGGTTATTTACTAAGATGGAAGTTCTCATATGGGATGTTGCTGTGGGGAACCAATCAGATACTATCTTCTAGAAGGTTCTATATAAATAAAAAGTAGATTCTTATTGGTGAAATAAAACTCCAATCTTAGTAAATTTCCCACACAGTGCCACCTAAACAGAGCTAAAGGTGAGACCGGAGACCTCAGACAGGTCTCCTGAGAATCCCGCGATGGTTTCTGATCTCCAGCAACTTTACTGTACTTTGTCCAATACATTTTTCTTGACCTTCAGCACCATTGTGTTGTTGTTTACCTAGATAATATATTGATCTATTTCCAGAGCTAATCAGTACATTGTCAACACACACAGATGGTACTTGGTCACCTCCAGGAACATCATCTGTACAATAAAATGGGAAGTGTGCATTCAAGGTTACCACCATTCCATTCCTTTATCATAGCATCTCCCCTGAGGGCCTACAAATGAGTCCAGGGAAAGTAACTACAATCAGAGACTGGTCATTTCCTAACTGACTTAAAGGTCATACTGTGCACCACTTTGTGGGTTTGGCTGCAAGGAAATGATCAAGGTCTTATCTTTTCTATTACTGCCCCCTCTCATAATGATATATTACTGAACTGATTCATTTACGCACAACCATCTTTTGCCCCTCTGACAGCAATGGTCTTTTCAGTTCCTGTATAGGATTACCCTGATTATACACCACTATAACTTGGTGACCACAAAGCTCCTCCCAGATGAACGCAAACACTATGTCAAAATTTTTGTCTTTCATACACTGGTATTTTCCCAATAACCGTTATACGAAACCAACATTGGGGCCGATTCAGACCGTTTAGTTATGGGCCGAATTCGTCCCCATCCCCGATGTTCGGGGTTTGTGCATGCGCAAACCCCGGGAGTGAATGACTTTGGTGAGTTTCATACTCGCCGGACCGTTCACTCCAGGGGCGGGCAGGGGGGGGGGGGAGCAAGGAATCGGGCAACATTTATGGGCATCCCCATAAAAACGCTGGGTGTTCCCATGAGAATGCAGGCGTGGCAATGCCTGCTCCAGGCGGGCAGTTGACGTCACATGACATCAGCGCCCGTCCCCAATTCGGTGGATAGCGGCCATCTGAGAAGTAGGTATGGACTTTATTTTTCAGAGCACAGGCTGCAGAAATCATTGGATGGTCAATTCCGCCGCATGTGAGGGGATGTGTTCCTGTACACATCCTATAGAGAGGGGATTTACGTGCCAGGGTGTACGTCCTTTCATCCAGAGGCGTTTACCTGTTCGCAAGGCTGCGATTACACGCGGTCTAGAAAACAGGTCTGAATCATGCCCATTATTTGGAGATCTAAAAACTGCTTGTCTGCTGAATGTACAGTAATTTCATGGCCCCACACTGATCAGATTCCTAAATTGTGAAGGTATTTATTAAATATCCTTCGTTTGTATCGGCATAAATCGGAAGCTAGAACGGATTCTCCTCCAGGCCAACTCATTGACAATCCTGTCGGAATATATGTGTACGGGATGCAGTCAGTTCCCCGAAAAGTCAAAATACCGACAATCAAAAGTCAACCGTTGATTGGCAGACAGTCAAAATAGCGACACATTAAAAAATGCGGACATTCATTATGCCGACATGATGAAAATGTTGACATGCGTTTTTTATGATTATTTCTTTGAAACTGACTTGCTGTTAATTAACGATCCAAGTGGGCGCAGAGTTGGACTGGGCACTTGTGTATTAGCAGGGCACCCGGCTACACTACGCTGACAACGTACCTTAGGCGTTGTACCGTGTAGCCTAGCCGAACGCCCTGCTAATATGTGGCTTTATACTTACTCTGCGCGCTGAAGGGCGGGCAGCAGGGCACTGAAGGGAGGGCGGGGGGGCTTGAGCAGTGTGTGGGCGGAGGGGGGAGATACCGGCAGCGCGGGGCACTGAAGGGCGGGCGACGGGGCTTGAGTGGAGTGTGGGCGGAGGGGGGAGATACCGGCAGCACCCGGCGGACACCAGCACACGGCGGGGGGAGATACTTCCTGTGCTAAGGCGCCAGCAATGTACGTAATTCAGCGTACTGCCGCTGGTGGAGCATTATATGCTTTCCCTGCTCCCCAGCGGCACTACGCTAATTGCATACATTGCTGGCGCCGGGGACTGAGTGCCGGAGGAGGGGGACGCCGGGAGTGACTGCCGGAGGAGGGGGTATGAACGATGGCACCGGGGAGTGAACATCAGCGGGGATCGTGGATGATGGACGCGGTGACCGGCCCGGAGGAGGGTAAGTATAAACTCAATTACACACACAGTCTAACAAATTCATATCGAATGGGGTTATTTTGAGCGCTAGGGGCACGTGTGCTGTGTGTTGTACAGAATGCTGCCCTCTGGTATAGGGATGCCGCCCTCAACAGAGAAACTTTACAAAAAAGAGAGCCAGTGGGCGCCTTCTGTACACTAAAAATATTTTAATCAGCAATACACATACATATAACACAATTCACAAAGAACACATAGCAAATAACTTTGCATGCATGCAAAAGAGTAAAAAATATATATGGATGTACTATAAAAGTTTTACTTCAATGCAATTGCAGAAAAGATTTAAAAAATAATAAAAATAAAAATAAAAAGTCTGCAGCAGATATTTACCAGGTCCTGATTGGATGGTGTGGTTGCCAATATTTATAGTCCCACCAAAGGTCCAAATCTTTCCAAGGGAATATTAGAAAGAGATTTGTAGAAGTGAGCAAATTCCAAGCCGGGGCAAGTAGATCACTTGCTTGTCACTCTCTGTTGGACGCCCGATAATAATTGGTGGCGTCTGTGCTGTAAATTATGGCAGTGTCTCCCGCAGGGTGAACACGTCATTGCTCTGCGGTGTTCAATACTGGGCAGTTGTAGCTCCGGCAGACCCGACACTCGTAGATGCGAGTGGACTGTCCCCCTTATGGTTTCACCTTCCCACTGTGGTGGGCTTACCCCCAGCTGTTATGTGTTGGCGTTACCGCACCGTCTTCCGTGTGTGCGGCCGGCTGTAATGGAGTGCGCCGCAGTAGCTGAAGGTGCCTGTCTCAGGGATCAGATCCTCGCGGGGTAGCGTGACCGGGGACCGGTGATTATTTATCGTCAGATGACACTATTGTGTCCCTCAGGTCCTTGGCTGCAGTGTCCAAAAGTTACTCCTCACGAAAACGCGTTTCGCCGCGCTCAGACGGCTTCTTCAATTCAGGAATGAGGAGTTCCATGCTGGGGGCTGGTCTTATACCGGTTAGCTAATTGAGTACAGGTGTATGTCTCATTTCTATAAAATTGGCAACCACACCATCCAATCAGGACCTGATAAATATCTGCTGCAGACTTTTTATTTTTATTATTTTTTAAATCTTTTCTGCAATTGCATTGAAGTACATCCATATATATTTTTTACTCTTTTGCATGCATGCAAAGTTATTTGTTATCAGGGCCGGTGCAAGGCACCGGAGCGCCCCAGGCGAGTCGGGGTGGGGGCACCCCGGTGCCGGGGGGAGGGAGGGGGGGGTGGTACCTGTGTAAAAAAATTGCTGCCCCGGTGTCCCTGCAGTGCTGGGGCGGTCAGGGGTGTCCGTGCCGTAGGGTTACCTGCGGCGCCGTCATGTGTATAAAGCTGGCTGCGGCCGGCGGGGTCCCTGTAGTGAATAGCAAATAACTAGCGCTTTCCACGCCGCCGCGCGCATAGCGCTAGTTATTTGCTATTCACTACAGGGACTCCACCGGCCGCAGCCAGCTTTATACACATGATGGCGCCGCAGGTACTCCTACGGCACGGACACCCCTGACCGCCCCAGCACTGCAGGGATGCCGGGGCAGCAATTTTTTTACACAGTTCGCTGGGGGTGAGGGGCGAACTGCCGCCCTCCAGGTGCCTAGAGCTGCCTAGTGGTGGCGCCGGCCCTGTTTGTTACGTGTTCTTTGTGAATTGTGTTATATGTATGTGTATTGCTGATTAAAATAATTTTAGTGTACAGAAGGCGCCCACTGGCTCTCTTTTTTTAACAAATTCATATCCCCACTATCCATGTTATACCCCCAGTATCCACATGGGCGTGGAGTTAACTTTATAAATTGTGGCGCGGCCCGATTTCTCATGATTTTTCAGCCAGGAGTCGGGTGAAATTGTGCCCAAAACGCATAATGTATGGGGGCCTTAACATATTAGTGAAAAACAATTCTTAGCCAGGCCACAAAGCTGTTATTAATAAAATGATAAGTACATTATAATTGGTTACTGTAACTCAGGCCTGGCCAACCTATAATTTTTGTCAAACTACAAGTCCCAGCATGCCTTGCCACATTTTTTCTATTAGGGAATGCTATGACTGTGGCAAGGCATGCTGGGATGTCTAGTTTCACAACAGCTGGAGAGCAGCAGGTCGTCCAGGTCTGCTGTACAGTAGCTTTTTAATGAATGAAACGGACTCCCCCTACTGAGCCAATCAAATGCATGACTAAATCATAATATATATTGTGAGGTATTTATTCAAAACAACTACTGTTACCACAGACTGATGTTAGCTTTCGTTGATACGACAAGCACTTTACACTATTACATAAATCCTATACGCAGTACACTAACAATCAATTATCAATGCTCAGTTTTAAATCATTACGATAGAAAATTAAAAACCAATCATCCCAGACCGTGAGGTAATTGCCTTTTTACAGTATGATGCTGGTTACAGCTAAAGAAAATGTCATTATTAAAACCAATTTTCAACTCAAGTGCCATTGCTTTCATGCTTGATATTCTGTATCGCTTTGCATAAGCAATGGCAGCAACAAACAAGCCAACTAGGAAAATTGCCAATATGGAATGCAGATTTAAACGGAAGAATTTGAAAAATCCCCTCAAAAATATTGTTTGCATGCAGTAAACTTAGTGTGGTTCATTATACTCACTAGCAAATGAATCAGGTTTTCCATTACTGTCTGTATTTTGCCGCAGGAAATCTGGAAATGAAAGGTCATTGTGAAACTGAACAACTAATAATAGGGCTATCGTAGCAAAATAATATATTTATTGTGCATTTGTCTATCTATTATGGATTATGGAATAAATGTTAGAAGTGGTGAGCGCTATTGTGGAGCCTCCACTATAGATCCTCCGGGAATGATGCTTGATCATACTTGCTTACGCTCCCAGAATGGCCGGAAGGGTCCCGAAGATCTGGTCTGCCTCCCGGCCCACAGAGAGGTGGACAAATCCCCTGCAATGGTATCATCCTCCCACAACTGCCCATTGACAAGGGGTTCCGTGGGACCCGATGACGTAGATTGGGTCATTGTGTAACCAAAGAAGAGAAACTGGGCTATTATGGGATGCTCTTACCTACGCAAAGTTCCTTGGGGGTGTGTCATCACAACTGAGGGCTTTGCCAATCAGAAAATACACCTATATGAGTACTGGTTTGTTGCATTTACTGTAGTAGAGAGTTTGGGCAAGTGTGGCCTGATGATTACTAGTAGCACACCAAGAAGTATATGTAATAGGGTCCAAGTTGCCAGACGTGTGGGACTTTGGGTGAGAAAGCTCTTATTATATAAGCCACAAGCTGATTTTGTAAATGATTGCCACTTTAAAAATATGTGATGCATGTCCAGCATCTTGGACCCGTGAACATTTACCCCCAGGTATAGAAATAGTGACAGTGGCATCTTATACCACTGCATACATGTGAATAAAGGCATTTATCTACCTCAGGTCCATAGGCCATTCATCAATAGTTTCTTGTACAGTATATTTAACTAATCATTGTTGCCTCCCATTAAACAATCAATGTGCCACGTCGTCCACATACACATGTATCGGGACGTAGGAATGACACTGTGGGAATGAACGCCATCTTCAGATAGCATTAGATCACTGATTTTACATGTGCTGTAAAATTGCTGGAATTGAACCTGGCAGTGTAAATGTCTGCAGCTACTATTAGGGTTGGATCTATCTCCTCTTCAGTAAATGGGACATACCATGTTACCCGGCAGGGTAGGCGGAGACTGAAATTAGGCTACAGGAAACACAGTGTACCCTGGCGGGCTTGCGTCGCTCAACATGCTTCGGTCCCATTACTAGAAGGAATAGATGGTGGCGTTGATAAAGAAATTGTTGTTCCACCATCCTTACTGCTACTGTACTATGGCCACATGTTATTCCATTGGTCAAATGGTCCAAACTACATTCAGTACAGGGGAACTAGCTACAACCCTACTATTAGTGGAAGTGGTAGATAGTTTTAGTGAGTGATCCGGGACAGGCCCGTATCTACCCTTTGGCCACACTCCCTTCGACCACACTCCCCCAGGGTCCTGGCCAGGGCTGATCAGCCACAAGTTGATGCTTTGACTGGGGGACCTTGTATAAAAAGTGTCCCCCTGCTGTGGCATTAGCCCGCTGGCTGCTTGAGCCTGGCGCTGGTTGCCAATATACGAGGGGACCCTACTCGTTTTGTCCCCTGTATTTTGGGAACCAGGACTGGGCCATGAGCCTGGTGCTGGTTATAGAAATACAGGGGGATCACAGCTGTTTTTTTCCACCTGTATTGCTGCAACCAGGACCGCTCAATGAGCCCGGGGCCGGTAACTGTCGGACGGACGGACGGACTGTATGCTGTTTTTTACATTCTTTCTTTCTTCTATTTTTACACAGAAAACCCTGCATGTATCTAACTAATCCGTGCCGGCTGCAGCCCAATATGTCTGGAAAATGAGGAGTACTGTATTTTCCAGGTGTATTTTCTGCTGAATTACCGGCCGTATTAAGTATATGGCCTGATAGTAAATTTGTATTCACCATTCAAGTGAACTGTGAAATACTGTAAGTACGTAAAACAAAATACGAAAGAATATACAACTTGTAAAACACATCCAAGGTACGTATTTTTGGCATAGTAAATTTGTTACGGCCGGTAACTGACATTGTGCTAGATGCACTAGGCTTCAAAAATGATAAAATGAAGAGTGTTAAGCAACCAACCAATCAGCTCCTGGTTGACATTTTTCAAACAAAGTCTGTGACATGGCAGGAAGGTGCTGATTGGCTGGCTGTTTATCACTCTCCATTTGATCACTTTTGAAGCTTAGTGCCTCTGGCTCATTGAATGGCTAAGAATACAGACATTCGTAGCCGCTAGCTTCGTAAGGTCAGTGAGGGGCAATGAAGTGAGTCAGTGCCGTGAATGGGCGCTACTGTAGGTTTTGTTCATTTGTATTGCGAGCTGCCAGTAAAGCTTCATTATTTCACAAATTCCCCATAAAAACAGTATTTGGATCTTGATTTGGCACCAAGTCACTGGACCAATAGAACCGTCTACTGAGCTAATTACCCCAAATCATCACACTAACAAGGTAAGTGAGGATATTCTGCTGTCATTATTTCAATGCATTTGCTATTGATGATTATTATTACATATTGTATATCCTAAGAAAAAATACAGTAATGTGGGGCCAGTTATGAAAAAGGACTGAACCTGAGCAGAACAATGAAAGCTTGATCCTGATTGGTTTGTTAGGCAACACCACACAATTACTTGTGGAACAGATTTCGTACATACTGTAGTAGTAATTCCAATTTCATGATTGTAAAGAATATTCTCCATAAGCTATTGTATATTTCTCAGTATAATTTAGTATGCCAAAAAGAACAAAGTTGATAAAGCTGGCGTAGACCAGCGAAACGCGTCGGTGGTACTGTGCTGTTACAGATCTGGGGAGATATCCGAATCCACACCTGCTTACTACTCTGACCACCAGGTCCCCATCATTTGGAAGTCATCGGCTAATTTCCCTGTTTATTGGATACAATTGACCATGAGGTTGCCGGTCAGGCTCATAACAAACAGCCACTCCCTCGATTGGCACACAGGAATATTCATTGCCGCACAATTTGGACTCCATTTATCTTTGGGACTATTACAGTGTGGACAGTGCAGGACACATTGGCACCCCCATTTGGACTCTTCTCCCCACGTGAGATCTGGCTACAAAGCCAATTTATTGGTACAACTCCTTTTATTGTTGTATGTTTTTATGTCATTGTACAATTTTTATATGTATATTTTAGTCATTTTGCACTCAGATGCATTCTAAATATTTCAAAATCATTAAAATATATTAATTTTAAGTGGTATTCACTCATCATTAACAAGAGCGCTGCTAAACCTTTGTGTACATACTAATTTAGTATGCCACATGCTTTTTTTTGGTCTCTCCTCCAAGAAATTTTGAAGGGGGGGTTGTAGAGGGCGCCATGGCGATAGGTGACATCATGCTGTAGGGGGGGGGCAGGGCCGGTGCAAGGCCCCCGGTCCACAGAGGAGGGGGGGGGGTGCTGGGCGGCTGCTACATGGAGGGGGGGGGGTTGCCGGGCATGCATCAGACCCGGCTACTGTGTGCTACACAGTAGCCGGGGGAGGGGGGGTGTCGGGCGGCTGCTACATGGGGGGATGCTCTGCTTGCAGACTCACCCCAGCCTGGTGAGTCACTCCACAGGGGGCGGCGATGGGCGATGCGGTGGCGACAGGGGTGGAGGGGGGACAGCTGCTCCAACTTCCGCCCTCCAGTGGCCGGTGCCCTAGGCAAATGCCTAAGGCTGCCTAGTGGTGGCGCCGGCCATGGGGGGGGGGGGGGGCTATTTACAAATTGCATCTTTATGTTCCCATATCACCCACATTACTGGAAATGTTTGTAGAATCAGAAACGGTGGGTAAGGCATTAATAGGTCAGGAGTCACTCAGACGGGATGAGGTTAGTATCCCGGTGGTTAGAATGCCAGCATTTAGTATACCGACATCACAATTCACTTCAGAAGACCGGTGCTGAATGCATGAAATGGTCCCCAAGCTGGGAGGACTTAGGGTTAGGCTGTGGGGAGAGGTATGTTAAGGTTAGGCAGGAGGTAGGGGGGTTGGTCTATAAGGCACATTGAAATAAGGGCTTAGGGTGCAGGGAGGGGGAGGGGGAGGGGGTAGGTTTAGGCAGTGGGGTGTAGGGTTAGTGGGGAGGATCAAGCTGCAAGGAGGTAAGGGTTAGGGTAAGGCTGCTAGAAGGTAGGGTAAGTATACTCACCTGACCACTTTCGGGATTCCCTCCATCGGGAGCTGGCATCGTTATTCTGACTGCCAGCATCCTGACCACATGTCATCTGTATGTATCCCAGAATGTAGGCAAGAATAGTGTATATATATATATCTGACAGCAATTCCAGCAAGCATTCCAGCCAACCATATCATTCATCATTTCTCATTATACTACATTGGGGATGGTGCAGAGAATGCCTGTTCCTATGATCACCATACCAAACTTCAGTATACGCTGGTGTTTCTGGCTTGACCATGGTTCAGAAGTCCAAAACAATAATGCACGATGAGCAATGCAAAGTGAAACTGTATTAATTAATTCACACATTAAAATGTAATGATCCAAACAATTGACAACGCCGCAAAATGACCATTCTCTATGGTAATGAATCAAATGACTGAATATTTGCAATAGAATGCGTCATGGCTGCTCTTGGCTTCATTTTATGAAAAAATTTAATGATCCCTGAAATGTCATATAACCACACAACCTAAATATTATATATCTAGTGACATCACCATATTACTAAAGGACACTTAGCAAAGATTGGGAAAAAAATCCATATTGATGCTACATACATCCAAAACAGACTCTTCTCCTCCCGTGTTACATTTATTACCCTGTCCACTGGGATATTAAGAAACAGTTAGAAATTTTCCCTACAATTCTGTAATACCCAAGGGGTACTGGAGGCAAAATGTAATGTCTGTAGGGTGTTGTAATGTACTTACACGTCAGTACTTCCCATAACCAGCAGAATCATCACCGACTAAATAACATTAGCAGCACTAATGGTTTCCAGTATATTGCTTTTATATGTGTATCTATACAACATATTTATCTAAAGAAAGCGTCAAACATACACGCACAGATGCACACACATATACATATACTACCAAGATATTTATCTAAAGAAAGCATCAAACACAGACGCACACACATATACATATACTACCAACATATTTATCTAAAGAAAGCATCAAACACACACACACACACACAGGCACAGACACACACACATATACATATACTACCAAGATATTTATCTAAAGAAAGCATCAAACACAGACGCACACACATATACATATACTACCAAGATATTTATCTAAAGAAAGCATCAAACACACACACACACATACACACACACACACACACACACAGGCACAGACACACACACACATATACATATACTACTACCAACATATTTATCTAAAGATGCACACACATATACATATACTACCAACATATTTATCTAAAGAAAGCATCAAACACACACACACACACACACACACACACACACACAGGCACAGACACACACACATATACATATACTACCAACATATTTATCTAAAGAAAGCATCAAACACACACACACACACACACACACACATACATATACTACAACATATTTATATAAAGAAAGCATCAAACACACAGGCACACAGACACACATACTGTATCATACCTCCCAATTTCTAGGGAGAGGGAGGAGGGACAGAGGGTTGCGTGCCGATTTTGGAAGCGTGGCCTAATTAAAGAGGGCGTGGCCTATACTCACGTCTCATCCTTGAGGCCACGCCCCCCTTTTGACGCTATGGGGGCATGACCCAGAGGCTCTATGAGCCTCTAGCCATGCCCCCAGCCCCCTGGCTGTGGGAATAGAAGCTGTGCGTGCGCACAGCGTTTATTCACTGCTGCTCAGCAGACGACAGGGGGGACTCCCAACAGCCCCCCCCCCCCCTCGCCGCGGGACATTCCCGCGGTAATCGCGACTGTTGGGAGGTATGCTATACATAAACTACCAACATATTTATCTAAAGAAAGCATCAAACACACACACACAGATGCACACACATATACATATACTACCAACATATTAATCTAAAGAAAGCATCAAACACACACACACACACAGAAGCACACACATATACATATACTACCAACATATTTATCTAAAGAAAGCATCAAACACATACACACAGACGCACACACATATACATATACTACCAACATATTAATCTAAACAAAGCATCAAACACACACACACAGACGCACACACATATACATATACTACCAACATATTTATCTAAAGAAAGCATCAAACACACACATACTGTATATATACACACACACACACATATATACATATACTACCACCATATTTATCTAAAGAAAGCATCAAACACACACACACGCACACACACACACACACACACATATATACATATACTACCAACATATTTATCTAAAGAAGCATCAAACACACACAGACGTACTGTACACACACATACTATATATATCATCTATATATATGTCTAGTATCTGTGCATCTCTGAAACACTGCCATCTGTTGGCAGCAAGGAATCTACATCTCATTCTTTCTCACACATGCACAAACACAGAGGCAATCACTAGGTAGCAGACTGGCTTTCGAAGGATTTGCTTCAAGCGTGCTCACTAATACTGTATATAAACAATAATTGCCGTTTTTCCTTCAGACGTCAACGCAGAGGCAGATCTACCATTGGCTCAGCAGTTGCATTGCACTGAGGCCCCTAAAGACTAAGGGGCCCACAGCTGCCACCAACAGCTGTGTGACATATTGCAAACTTGGGCTGGAGAGCCGGAGGGTGGGCCCAAATTATATTTCTTCACCTGGGCCAATCACGGTGACAAGGGGTTTATTTACTAAGATGGGAATTCTGTTAAATATGGGTTGTTGCTATGGGCAACCAACCAGATTCTACTTATTATCTTCTAAAAGGTGCTAGATAAATAATATGTACAGTCTTAGCGAAAAATAAGCTGCCCACTTCAGAGGGTTCTGGTACGTGTTCTACAGCTCCAAATGCAACAACATTGTAACCACAGATTATTCAAATGATGCCACAGCGATTTGTTAAATCAAATTTTCTATTTAAAAAATTCACAGTAAGGTGGCGCAATTTACTAAAGTAAATATTCAACAGGCGTATACACTGTTTATTCATTTTAATTGGTATGCGGTCACCGTCGACCAATAGTGGTCGATGTTGAACATGAGTTTCTATTTTTTTTTTAAACTGACTTGTTCATACAAAGGGAGGATCTTCACCCAAAGCATGGCGAGCACAGCGAGCTATTCAAGGGGACGCCGTGCACTTAAAGAGTGTCAATGTCGACCTAGACACCAACAAACATGAAGACCGCATGTCGACTGTTCCACATGTTGACTTTTTTACGTCAAACTTTTGCTTGCGTTGACCGTTTGACTCTGTGTCTGCTGCTAGCAATAATGCCCTTTGCCGTTCCAGCGCTGCCCTTTGTTATGTCCCCAGGCTCCTGGTCCTCCCAGGAGGAGGTTGTTAATATTTAATCGCAATCTAAACTAAAGAATGCGCTCCAAAGCCCTCTAAAATTGGTAACTTATATTTCGCTAACACAGGCGCAGCAAACACTCTCCGCTGTCATCGGCAAACACATTCACATCAAATATCCCTGGCTTTTGACACTCGCAACTATCGGAGAGCGGAGCACTACTTGGGAAAGCTAGGGTATGAAATATCAGACTCCACCTTCTCCATTCCATCAGATTCTCTCTTCATTACCTCTTCCCATATACAGTATGCCTGAAAGAGTTCTCCAGATGTAACTCATGTCTCTGGTACTTAGGGCCTTATTCTAGTTCACACTTTCTGACAAAATTCTTCTTAGATGGACAAAACCATGTGCACTGCAGGGGGGCAGATGTAAAATGTGCAGAGAGAATTAGATTTGGGTGAGTTATTTTGTTTCTGTGCAGGGAAAATAATGGCTGCTTTATTTTTAAACTGCAATATAGATCTCACTTTGAAGTAAAACCCCACCCAAATCTAACTCTCTCTGCACAAGTTACATCTGCCCCCCCTGCAGTGCACATGGTTTTGTCCATCTAAGAAGGATTTTGTCAGAAAGAGTGAATTAGAATAACCCCCTTTTTGCCATGCTCTGTTAGACTCTAGTCCAGTGGTCCTCAGGACCCCATGCCATTCTAATTTTCCAGGTCACCCGGCATTGACACATTTTAAAAGATTCCCAGGTGGAGCTAATTATTTCACTTGATTCTTTGAAGATACCTGCAAAACATGCACCGTGTGGGGTCCTGGGGACTGACTTTGAGAACCTGTGCACTAGTCTTTAGTGTCTCTTCCTTAAAGTTATCCATCAAATCTCATATTTTAGCAATTTGTGCTTTGTCATCATCACCCTATTTGCCTTACTCCTGTTATAAAGGAAATTAATGGATGTGTGGTTCTTGACCATTTCATAAATGCAGCCAGCCTTCCCTTATGATGGGAAATACTTTTAGTTACCACATTATATATGAGACATCTGCAAGAATGTATTTAATTCTGCAAATTAATAATAAAAAAAATATTTAAAAAAATAAAATAAAAGGGCAATAATTTTACTAGACAAAATATGTCTAGTAGAAGCATTGCGTTTTTAAATTTCGGGCATAAAAATGATTGGATCAGATTTCAGGATAAACCACCAAATGTTGTGCAAAAAAGTTAAGGTGATTTGGGCCGATTTCACCCAATTCCAACAGATCAGGTCGATATATCAGTTAAAATTGGCCCAAAACGTGTTTGACATCAGATCGGATTCAATGTATGTTCTCGTGTGCATCAGATCAAATCCTAAAGATCTTCTGTGCAGCACATAAGATCAATTGGATTCGGACCATCAGTTGTACATCGCGGGTGCTAAAAAGCATCTGATTTCCCCTGAACTCCCTCCTTTACTTCACATTTGCAGCCCTGCTTATTATCCAATGACCAAGCCTGTGCATGGTACGCTGTGCAGATGCACGGGGTCCCATTGGGAATGAAGCCAGCAATGTTTGCAAGTTGATTGACAGCCTGGGGGCATTTGTAGGCGGCACTTCAGCCTTCCTGAATGTGGCACCTAAAAAACCAGGCGGGCCCTGCCGTGGGGAATTCATCAGCCGCCTCAATCTACCCATCGTCAGTAAGTCTACACTGTGCGCACGGCTGTGAATGTATTCGCAGTTGTGACTCTGGTCCGAAGATTCGCAGCCCATCGATCAGGTCTGAATCGGGCCCATAGTGTAGAACTAAGAGTCTGATTCAGACTGTTCGTTAGGGTGCCCATTTTGATGGTGGGGGTCTGCGCATGTGCGAATATGCGCATGTGCTAACCCCCCATGGGAACGCCTTCGATGAGTATCACACTGGCCGAGGCGTTCCCATGGTGATGGAAGTCAGGGGGCTCGAGAAGGGGAACGCCCAGAGTTTTATGGGCGAGCCCATGAAAACGCTGGACGCTCCCCTGTGAACGCAGGCGGCTGACATCACATGACCTCAACGACTGCCCCGAATTCGTCCGGGAATAGTTCAGGGCGTGGCTGTCCGGCTGGGCGTAGTGCGACGTTTACCTACGAACATACGCAGCCTAGCGAACAAGTCTGAACCAGGCCGTAAGTATATTGGGGAAAAAAGTGCAACCTCTTTTATTTTAATGCACCACATAATATCCCTTTTTGTGTCTTAAACCATGAAATCCATTATGGACAGTGCTAATAGCTAATGCATTGTCCTGAAGCAACCAATCAAATTCTAGCTATATCCAGGGCTTCTTCGTGCTGAAGTAATGGAAGTGTATTTGCAGTGGGGATAAAACACATGAGCATTAATAATTCAATCTTCTGTCACCCTTCTTTCCCTTCAGACATGGAATTTGTGCACAGACAAGTGATTTATGCAATGTAGCTCTTTACAGCTAAATGTCTATAAATTAGTTTGTGACATTTAATTGCGTACAAACCTTAGGCATGTTATGTCGCTATAAGACAACTTTGGAGTTGGCCCATGAAAAATACAATTTGAAAGTCTGCCATTAAAGTAAGAGAAATTACAATTTCAGGGTAACCCTGTGCAGCCCAGCTGGCAAAGTGGTTAGCATTGCTGTCTCTCCATAAAAGGGTCATAAGTTCAACGTCTGCTTGATGATTGTGGAGTTTGTATGTTCTCAAAAGTGCTAGCAGATATGCGTATGCTACATAAATAAAAGATTAATAATATATCTATATATATATGTATATATTTATCTAGGGCAGTACGGCTGGTGTAATGGTTAGCATTACTGCCTCACAGCGCTGAGGTCATGGGTTCGATTCCCACCATGGCCCTAACTGTGCGGAGTTTGTATGTTCTCCCTGTACTTGCGTGGGTTTCCTCCGGATACTCCGGTTTCCTCCCACAATCCAAAACTATACTAACAGGTTAATTGGCTCCCCAAAATATTAACCGAGAATGTCTGTATGTGTGTGCATGTACATGTGGTAGGGAATATAGAGTGTAAGCTCCACTGGGGCAGGGACTGATGTGAATGTTCAACTATACTCTATAAAGCGCTGCGGAATATGTATGCGCTATATAAATAACAAATACTGTAAATGGCTTATCTCATGCAAACTAAACAATTCGTTTCGCACATGCATTATTGCTGTATTTTAAAGGGGAAAAAAGAAGACTGAATGAAAGTTTGCTGGAGAGTGGTAATCAATGTGGAGAGTAGGCAATAGCACAGCCACAGTCATGATTTACAGTGACACAACCTGCATTGTACAGGAGGGAGCTAGACCTGGCTGCTGTCCTGCAGCTCTGTGCTCTTCAGCACCACGGAGAGCTCATGGCTCCACAATGCGGACTTGCACTGGCAACAGCAGAGGCTCGTCTCCTCTCATCTATTATACAGCACTGTGCTGCAGCATGCTATTACATTAGCTTGGCTCTCCTCGCGCTGCAGAGGTGGTTCCGCACACCACAGCAATGCTACATATAATAATCACATGAGCCACTCTGCTGGCTTCATGATCTGAATGCATCTTACTTCCCTGCACCTGAATACGCATCCCCACAAAAATCCAAATGCTCTCCACGTTCGGATACTGGTGTGGATGCACTCACTCCAAAAATTGACCGCACTCCACCTGACTCTGCAGAGACTCACACTGTACATACCCCACCTCCAGGGCCGCCACTAGGGGGGGTGCTGTGAGTACAGCTGTCCTGGGCCCTGGCCTCTGAAAGGGCCCTGGCAGCTCATTTTGCCCACCTCATTCCCCCGATTGCCTCTGCTGTGCTGAGCTGCAGGCCGGAGGTTCCAGAGTGCAGGCTTATTCAACTCAGGATGCCGGCAGCCAATTAAAATGCTGCACTGGCTTTTGAGCCACTCAGAGCTCGTGTACCGGCAGCCAATCAGAGTGGCTGCCAGTACGCGAGCTCTGATTGGCTCACCAGCTGGTACTGCATTTTAATTGGCCGTCGGCATCCTGAGTTGAAGAAGCCTGCGCTCCGGGACCTCCCCCTCTGGTAACTGCATGCACTCTACCCGAACATGCAAACCCTCTGGTAACTGCATGCACTCCACCTGGTAGACACACCAGGAGGGGTAAAACAAATGATTGAGGATCTAGGTAGATTAGAGAAGTGGTCAAGAGAATGGCAACTACAGTTTAATGCCCAAAAATGCAAAATCATGCACTTGGGTCTCAGAAATCCAAAGACTCAATATAGTATAAATGGCACTATAATGGAAACTACTGAGGAGGAGAGGGATCTAGGTGTCACTATTTCAGGGGACTTAAAAGCAGGTAGGCAATGTAACAAAGCAATGAAGAAGGCAAGTCAGATGCTTGGTTGCATAGGGAGAGGTATCAGCAGTAGAAAGAAAGAAAGAAGTAATAATGCCACTGTATAGGTCATTGGTACGACCTCATCTAGAGTATTGTGTTCAGTTCTGGAGGCCATATCTCCAGAAGGATATAAATACATTAGAGACTGTACAAAGAAGGGCAACTAAAATGGTGCATGGCCCTACATCACAAAACAAACCAGGAAAGACTAAAATATCTTAATATGTATACTTTAGAGCAGAGAAGGGAAAGGGGGGACATGATAGAAACGTTCAAATATATCAAGGGTTTTAACAAGGTACAGGTGGGAGACATTCTTCACAGGAAGAGGAGCAACAGAACACGAGGACATGCACTGAAACTAGAGGGAGGAAGATTCAGGGGAAATGTGAGGAAGAATTACTTCACAGAAAGAGTAGTAGATAAGTGGAATAGCCTCCCATCAGAGGTGGTAGACGCAAATACAGTAGTACAATTTAAACATGCTTGGGATAGGCATATTGATATCCTTACAAAAAAATAAAGATCAAATATGGTTTGAGGTAACATGTTTAAAAAAAGGGGCAGACTAGATGGGCCAAGTGGTTCTTATCTGCCGTCAAATTCTATGTTTCTATGTTTCTATGAACTTGCACGATACCCAGTAAATGCATGCACTCCACCTGAACATGTACCACATCTAGTATCTGCATGTACTCCTCCTGAACATGCACCACATCCACTAATGGCATGCACTCCTCCTGAACATTCACCACCTCTGGTAACTGCATGCACTCCACCTGAACATGCAACCCTATCTGGTAACTTCATGCACTCCACCTGAACATGCAACCCTTTTGGTAACTGCATGCAATCCACCGGGACATGCAACCCCCCTGGTAACTGCATGCACTCCACCTGAACATGCACCCCCTCTGGTAATTGCCTGCCCTCCACCTGAACATGCACCTCCAGTATCTGCATGCACTCCTCCTGAACATGTAATACATCCAGTATATGCATGCACTCCACGTGAACATGCACCACTTCCAGTAACTGCATGCACTTAACCTGAACATGCACCCCCTCTGGTAAATTCATGCACTCCACCTGAACATGCACCACATTCCGTAACTTCATGCACTCCACCTGAACATGCACCACATCCAGTATCTGCATGCACCACCTCCAGTACCGGCATGCACTCCTCCCGAACATGTACCACATCCAGTATCTGCATGCACTCAACCTGAACATGCACCCCCTCTGGTAAATTCATGCACTCCACCTGAACATGCACCACATCCAGTAACTTCATGCACTCCTCCTGAACATGCACCACATCCAGTATCTGCATGCACTCCACGTGAACATGCACCACATCAAATAACTGCAGCCAGGACATATAGTAGCATTAGAAAGTAAAGTGCCCGTAAAATGAATGCATATGCTCATAACTAAATGCATCACACCTGAATGTACACACCCATCACTAAATGCATCACACCTGAATGTACAGCCCCAGTAACTGAATGCATCAAACCTGAATGTACCGCCCCAGTAAATGAATGCATATGCCCATAACTAAATGCATCACACCTGAATGTACACACCCATCACTAAATGCATCACACCTGACTGTACAGCCCCAGTAACTGAATACATCACACCTGAATGTACAGTCCCATCGCTAAATGCATCACACCTGAATGTGAAGCCCCAGTAACTGAATTCATTATACCTGAATGTATATCCTCAGTAACTGAATGCATCACACCTATGTACTTTATCAGTAACTGAATGCATCACACCTGAACATACAGCCCCAGTAACTGAATTCATCATGCCTGAATGTACAACCCCAGTAAACGAAACCCATCCCACCTGAATTTACAGCCTCAGTAACTGAATACATCACACATGAATGTACAGCCTCATCACTAAATGCATCACACCAGAATGTACCGACCCATCGCTAAATGCTTCACACCTGAATGTACAGCCCCAGCGCTAAATGCATCACACCTGAATGTGAAGCCCCACTAACTGAAGGGTTCACATCTGAATGTATATCCTCAGTAACTGAATGCATCACACCTATGTACATCACCAGTAACTGAATGCATCACACCTGAACATACAGCCCCAGTAACTGAATTCATCATGCCTGAATGTACAACCCCAGTAAACGAAACCCATCACACCTAAATTTACAGCCTCAGTAACTGAATACATCACACCTGAATGTGACCCCAGTAACTACACTAACCCCAGTAACTAAATGCATTACACCTGAACGTACAGCCCCAGTAAACGAAACCCATCACACCTGAATGTACAGCCCCAGTAACTGAACGCATCTCACCTGAATGTACAACCCCAGTAACTGAACCATCACACCTGAATGTGCAGCCACAGTAACTAAACGCATCGCATCTGAATGTAAAGCCCCAGTAACTGAATGCATCGCACCTGAATGTACAGCCTCAGTAACTGAATACATCACACCTGACTGTGCAGCCCCAGTAACTGAATGCATCACACCTGAATGTACAGCCTCAGTAACTGAATGCATCACACCTGAATGCACATCCCCAGTAACAATGCATTACACCTGAATGTACAGCCTCAGTAACTAAATGCATTACATCTGAATGTACAGTCCCAGTAACTTAATGCATCACACATGTACAGCCCCAGTAATTGAATTTATCACACCTGAATGTTCAACCCCAGTAACTGAATTTATCACACCTGAATGTACAACCCCAGTAACTGAACCCATCACACCTGAATGTGTAGCCCCAGTAACTAAAGGCATCACACCTGAATGTACAGCCCCAGTAACTGAATTTATCACACCTGAATGTACAACCCCAGTAACTGATCCCATCACACCTGAATGTGTAGCCCCAGTAACTAAAGGCATCACACCTGAATGTACAGCCCCAGTAACTGAATTTATCACACCTGAATGTACAACCCCTGTAACTGGAACCCATCACATCTGACTGCGCAGCCCCAGTAACTAAATGCATCACTTCTGAATGTACAGCCTCAGTAATTGAATGCATCACACCTGAATGTACAGCCCCAGTAACTGAATTTATCACCCATGAATGTACAGCCCCAGTAACTAAAGGCATCACACCTGATGAATGTACAGCCCCAGTAACTAAATTCATCACACCCAGTGCCGGTGTAACGCTTCTCGGCACCCTAGGCAAAACTTCAAACAACCCCCCCCCCCATATTGCCACCAATACCCACTTTCCAACCCCTTAATGCAGGCATGTCCAAACTATGGCCCTCCAGCTGTTGTGAAACTGCAAGTTCCATCATGCCTTGCCACAGTTTTGCTATCAGGGAATGCTAAAACTATGGCAAGGCATGCTGGGATGTGTAGTTCCACAACATCTGGAGGGCCACAGTTTGGACATGCCTGCCTTAATGCATACCTGCCTAACATCCCAGAATGGCAGGGAGGCTAAAAAATTGTGAGGTCCTCCCAGCCCCCTGGTGAGGTGTGCAAGTCCCCTGTTTTCCCTGGAGGCCCCCCACACTCACCCTCCCCTTTGCCACTCACAACAGAGTACAATGAGGAGATGGCAGCAAGTAGGAAAGTATGCCTCAAGGCAAGGTACAGTATGGGGGTGAGGTCTTAGAAGTTCCACAGCGGCCACCTGCATTAAGTACAACAAGGATCCTCATAGACATTCTTAATTTTTTGATAGGCAAACTTAGTGGTGCCCCCCCATATCCTGGCGCCCTAGGCAGCTGCCTAAAGCTGCCTAATGGTAGAGCCGGCCCTGATCACACCTGAATGTACAACCCCAGTAACTGAATGCATCACTCCTGCATGTACAGCCCGAGTAACTAAAGGCATCACACCTGAATGTACAGCCCCGGTAACTGAATGCATCACACCTGAATGTACAACCCCAGTAACTGAATGCATCACTCCTGCACGTACATCCCCAGTAACTAAAGGCATCACCCCTGAATGTACAGCCCCGGTAACTGAATGCATTACAACTGAATGTACAGCCCCAGTAACTGAACCCATCACACCTGAATGTACAGCCCCAGTAACTGAATGCATCACTCCTGCACATACAGCCCCAGTAACTAAAGGCATCACATCTGAATGTCCATCCCCAGTAACTGAATGCATCACACCTGAATGTACAGCCCCAGTAACTGAATGCATCACACCTGAATGTACAGCCCCAGTAACTGAATGCATCACACCTGAAAAAACAGCCTCAGTAACTGAACCCATCACACCTGACTGTGCAGCCCCAGTAACTGAACCCATCACACCTGACTGTGCAGCCCCAGTAACTGAACCCATCGCACCTGAATGTACAGCCCCAGTAACTGAACTATTCACACCTGAATGTACAGCCTCAGTAACTGAAAGCATCACTCCTGCACGTACAGCCCCAGTAACTACAGGCATCACACCTGAATGTACAGCCTCAGTAACTGAACCCATCACACCTGACTGTGCAGCCCCATTAACTGAACCCATCGCACCTGAATGTGCAGCCACAGTAACTGAAAGCATCACTCCTGCACGTACAGCCCCAGTAACTACAGGCATCACACCTGAATCAGTGGCGTAAC
Source organism: Crinia signifera (assembly GCF_055691185.1). Taxonomy (NCBI): domain Eukaryota; kingdom Metazoa; phylum Chordata; class Amphibia; order Anura; family Myobatrachidae; genus Crinia; species Crinia signifera. Next base: position 41,695,928 of record NC_139220.1, read on the forward strand.
TAGAAATTTTGCTCCCCCCTGCCAAAAAAATTGTGGCGCCCCCCCCCCCCCTCCATTTTTAGTAAAAAAAGGCATCAGTGTTGGTGGGGAGTTTGTTAGTGTGTAGGGGGCTTAATATTCACATGCATGTCAGTGCATGTGACGGTGTAACTACAAATTGTGTGCATTTTGACAAAATTACTGGTGATAAAGGCAAATCTCTTTAGGTGAAATATAACTAATTTTTGTCAACCTGTTGTGCCACACAATTGAACCGTCCTGCCCAGCATGTCGGCAAAATTCATGACTGGGGGCCAGATTCTCTAAGCTTCAAAAGTGATAAAATGGAGAGTGATAAACAGCCAGCCAATCAGCTCCTACCTGCCATGCCACACACAAATGTCAGGCAGGAGCTGATTGGCTGGCTGTTTCACTCTCTATTTTATCACTTTTGAAGCTTCAAGAATCTGGCCCAAAGTCTGCAGGAAGGCTGCTGTCTGCACCTAACAGTCAGAGAAACACTGATCAACACAGCTGGGAAGCGCAACCCCCCACCGTGCATCCCGATAAGCCCTGCCCTCTCAGAGAGCCCTTTCTCCTGATGCTGGATGCAGTTGTCAGCCCCGTGTACTAGCCTGACCCTGAAACAGGGGTGTAACTAGACCTATTGGGGCCCATAGCAAAATTTTACCTGTGTCTGACAAGCCAAATCCCTGCAACTGCCCAGATAGCCCCAACAAATCATCACGCCTGAGTCTGCACTACGACTCCACATAGAAATCTTAGGGACACATGCGCAGAACATGCCACCACTGCAACCAATATAGCCACTATGTCCAACCTAGACCTACAAATAAAGACAATCTACCAATCTTACATTCAGATGTACAATACACAGAATACAGAAATTATCATATATACACATATATACATATATAAGTAAAATAATAATATTTACACACACACACACACACACACAAAAAATTCTACCTATAAATGAGTGCATGGGAGGGCCCCATAGAACCTACTATAGTTATTCCATTACACATATATAAACATACATATGTACAGTTACACACATACAAATATAGTACAACACATATAAACATACATATGTACAGTTACACACATACACCACATATAAACATACATATGTACAGTTACACACATACAAATATAGTACAACACATATAAACATACATATGTACAGTTACACACATACACCACATATAAACATACATATGTACAGTTACACACATACACATATAGTACAACACATATAAACATACATATGTACAGTTACACACATACACATATAGTACACCACATATAAACATACATATGTACAGTTACACACATACACATATAGTACAAACATACATATGTACAGTTACACAAATACACATATAGTCACACACTTATCTATGTACAGGCAGACACACACAGTACACATGTATATATTATATATTGTAAATCAGTCACCACACTATTACTGGGTGGGCCCAGTGTGTTTATTGCAGCTGCCTCCTCAGTCCTCACAATTTGTGCACGCTGCCGTGTAGCTCCGCCCACCTGCTCGATCTCCCTCCCCTACAGCTGATAGAGCACTGGGAGTGGGGAGGGGGCGGGGCAGCTAACCTCCATCCAGCTCTTGTGACAGGCAGGGCAGCCCATGTGCTATCTACAGCTCCGCGGTGGCCATCTTTAACAGGAACATTGGCATCATGGGATTTGTAGTTAATCTTTGACTGCTCACAGACTGAGCAGTAACAGTTAAACTACAAATCCCATGTGCCGCTGTTTTTCCTGCTCTGGCCAGCCTCCAACTTCCTCCGTGCACTGCAGGCTGAGCCTGCCCTGGTGGTTGTAAGTGAATCTAATCCCGCACGCACACACTCCGTCTCGCACAGTATACTAAGGTGGCCCCAGTGCTGCATAACTGCAGCGGCCCGGGGAGCACATGGCACCCTGCCCCCCGGCCCAGTCCGCCTCTGAATCTTATTGGCTGCTGCAGCAGCAGCAGCTCACTCGCACACAGGACTCCAACCTTTATCAGCTGTGACCCTGCGCCCCAATGGTGCCGGCTCCCCCCCGCGACCGCTTGGGCTGCCTAGCGTTAGTTACGCCACTGACCTGAATGTACAGCCTCAGTAACTGAACCCATCACACCTGACTGTGCAGCCCCATTAACTGAACCCATCGCACCTGAATGTGCAGCCACAGTAACTGAACCCATCGCACCTGAATGCACAGCCCCAGTAACTGAATGCATCACACCATCTCAGAAAACAGCCCCAGCCGGTATTGAGAACATTAAACCTCAATTAGCAGCCTCTCACTTATACTTCAGCCCCCTCTTATCTGGACACATCCATCTCTCTCACACAGTGTTCTGCATGCTCCCCTCTTTCAAGGGCACAATGTTCCGGTGTCACAGTAGCTGCCTATGGAATGCCAAGTTTACATCCATCCCCATGCTGCGCAGATCAGACAGGGAATGGGATCAGACATTGATGTGGACCACGCTGTGCATATGTAAAGACGATTCTATTTAGGCATATCATGCTTTGTTCTGCTGTCAGTTTATACTGTCTCTGACATTACCCATACATCTGATTATTCTATAGCAAATCCTATGAACATGAAATATAGGTCAGGCAGCCAGGATCCCATCATTGCAACCACATCACGTCTATGCAACATGCCAATTCCTGTGCAATACAAATCCCCATCGTATGTGTCCCTGCAGCCAGCCTGCCAGCCCGCACCATACACTGGGGGTCAGCAGCAGTAAATACCCCTTATATATCTTGCAGGGATGTGATGCAAGCATGCTGCAGTGACTCAGCCATTAGAACTGGTATCTCCTGAGCATGTATATTTGCAGCATTCCACAACACGCTGTGATCTCACACACACAAAGTTCCCATCTCCTGGAACCCCTCTGCTGCGTGTCACCCATCACTCCCCCCTTCTTACCCCCTCCCAAAAAAAATTAAAACAGATTCTGGTACCTCTACAGTGTCAGACTCAGCCATCTTCCGCCTCAGAAGCAGGCAGCGGGAGGAGTGCTTAATTCCCATAAGAGCCAGTGAGAATGTACTTTCAGTATATTTCCAAATTTAGCAGACAAAAAAAAAAAAAAAATTATATTCAAATAAATAAACAAAAATATGTAAATAAATAAATGAATAAATAAATAAATAAATAAATAAATACAAGGTATCTTCTTGCTTGCTCCGAAGTCTCGTCCCTTCCTGTTCAGGACCACGGCCAGCTCCAGCCACATTAAAGTTAATAGACACTTTTGTTTTAACTATTCAGAGACCCAGCTGGCAGATAAAAGGCAGGAAAAATACTCCAGATCTCATGACCCCGGTTCCATAGATGCCTACAGAGCTTCCCCACACAGTGGCATGGTCTCCTGGCACTTGATGGCACAGTGTAAGTTGCCCACTTGTGACTTGGGAAAGGCAGAACTGTAGCAATGAAGGACTTGCAACAGTCTCAACTCCTTTTTTTTTTTTTATTTCTTCTGGGAAAACTTGGTATGAAACCAAATGCAGCTTATTGTATCATGCTGGATATTACCTCCACCGTCCTGTGTGCAGAGCAGGGGAAATCAAATGAAATCCTCTAGCAGCAAAGGTTTTTATACTCTTCTCTCTCACCCTCCTGGGCTGCTGGTTATTTCTGTTGTCTCTGAAGGATGGGTCCCTCTGAACTTTTATTAATAATCTCTACTTTCATTTTGTGAGCTAGATGAAGCTGTGCAGATTACAGAGAGGTTTTTTTTTTCCACTGGGTCAGCCCATTAACTCTTTCAGTTTGCCTCATTCTGATTGGAGAAAGGATCCCTGTAGCACTTAATGTTTTCAGGCTGTATGGGATTCCTTACCACAGCAGACAAGGTGTGCTTATATCACAGCTCCACAGCAGACACGGTGTGCTTATATCATAGCTATACAGCAGACAAGGTGTGCTTATATCATAGCTCCACAGCAGACAAGGTGTGCTTATATCAGCTCCACAGCAGACAAGTTGTACTTATACCATAGCTATACAGCAGACAAGGTGTGCTTGTATCAGCTCCACAGCAGACAAGGTGTGCTTATACCATAGCTTCAAGGCAGACAAGGTGTGCTTATATCAGCTCCACAGTAGACAAGGTGTGCTTATATCAGCTCCACAGCAGAAAACGTGTGCTTATACCATACTGTAGCTATACAGCAGACAAGGTGTGCTTGTATCAGCTCCACAGCAGACAAGATGTGCTTATACTATAGCTTCAAGCAGACAAGGTGTGCATATATCAGCTCCACAGCAGACAAGGTGTGCTTATATCAGCTCCACAGCAGACAATGTGTGCTTATATCCGCTCAATAGCAGAAAAGGTGTGCTTATACCATAGCTATACAGCACACAAGGTGTGCTTATATCAGCTCCGCAGCAGACAAGGTGTGCTTATACCATAGCTATACAGCAGACAAGGTGTGCTTGTATCAGCTCCACAGCAGACAAGATGTGCTTATACTATAGCTTCAAGCAGACAAGGTGTGCTTATATCAGCTCCACAGCAGACAATGTGTGCTTATATCCGCTCAATAGCAGAAAAGGTGTGCTTATACCATAGCTTCAAGCAGACAAGGTGTGCTTATACCATAGCTATACAGCAGACAAGGTGTGCTTATATCAGCTCCACAGCAGACAAGGTGTGCTTATACCATAGCTATACAGCAGACAAGGTGTGCTTATATCATAGCTATACAGCAAACAAGGTGTGCTTGTATCAGCTCCACAGCAGACCAGATGTGCTTATATCAGCTCCACAGCAGACAAGGTGTGCTTATACCATAGCTATACAGCAGACAAGGTGTGCTTATACCATAGCTATACAGCAGACAAGGTGTGCTTGTATCAGCTCCACAGCAGACAAGATGTGCTTATATCATAGCTCCACAGCAGACAAGGTGTGCTTATATCAGCTCCACAGTAGACAAGGTGTGCTTATACCATAGCTTCAAGCAGACAAGGTGTGCTTATATCAGTTCCACAGCAGACAAGGTGTGCTTATACCATAGCCATACAGCAGACAAGGTGTGCTTATACAATAGCCGTACAGCAGACAAGGTGTGCTTATACCATAGCCGTACAGCAGACAAGGTGTGCTTATACCTTAGCCGTACAGCAGACAAGGTGTGCTTATACCATAGCCGTACAGCAGCCAAGGTGTGCTTATGCCATAGCCGTACAGCAGACAAGGTGAGCTTATGCCATAGCTGTACAGCAGACAAGGTGTGCTTATGCCAAAGCTGTACAGCAGACAAGGTGTGCTTATACCATAGCTGTATAGCAGACAAGGTTTGCTTATACCATAGCTTCACAGCAGACAAGGTGTGCTTATATCAGCTCCACAGCAGACAAGGTGTGCTTATACCATAGCTATACAGAAGACAAGGTGTGCTTATACCATAGCTATACAGAAGACAAGGTGTGCTTATACCATAGCTATACAGCAGATAAGGTGTGCTTATACCATAGCTGTACAGCAGACAAGGTGTGCTTATATCATAGCTCCACAGCAGACAAGGTGTGCTTATATCAGCTCCACAGCAGACAAGGTGTGCTTATACCATAGCCATACAGCAGACAAGGTGTGCTTATACCATAGCCGTACAGCAGACAAGGTGTGCTTATACCATAGCCGTACAGCAGACAAGGTGTGCTTATACCTTAGCCGTACAGCAGACAAGGTGTGCTTATACCATAGCCGTACAGCAGCCAAGGTGTGCTTATGCCATAGCCGTACAGCAGACAAGGTGAGCTTATGCCATAGCTGTATAGCAGACAAGGTGTGCTTATACCATAGCTTCACAGCAGACAAGGTGTGCTTATATCAGCTCCACAGCAGACAAGGTGTGCTTATACCATAGCTATACAGAAGACAAGGTGTGCTTATACCATAGCTATACAGAAGACAAAGTGTGCTTATACCATAGCTATACAGCAGATAAGGTGTGCTTATACCATAGCTGTACAGCAGACAAGGTGTGCTTATACCATAACTGTACAGCAGACAAGGTGTGCTTATACCATAGCTGTACAGCAGACAAAGTGTGCTTATACCATAACTATATACAGCAGACAAGGTGTGCTTATACCATAGCCGTACAGCAGACAAGGTGTGCTTATACCATAGCCGTACAGCAGACAAGGTGTGCTTATACCATAGCCGTACAGCAGACAAGGTGTGCTTATACCATAGCCGTAGAGCAGACAAGGTGTGCTTATGCCATAGCCGTACAGCAGACAAGGTGAGCTTATGCCATAGCTGTACAGCAGACAAGGTGTGCTTATACCATAGCCGTACCCGGGCACGTGCCCCCCTGTCATATATCAGCTCCACAGCAGACAAGGTGTGCTTATACCATAGCTATACAGAAGACAAGGTGTGCTTATACCATAGCTATACAGAAGACAAAGTGTGCTTATACCATAGCTATACAGCAGATAAGGTGTGCTTATACCATAGCTGTACAGCAGACAAGGTGTGCTTATACCATAACTGTACAGCAGACAAGGTGTGCTTATACCATAGCTGTACAGCAGACAAAGTGTGCTTATACCATAACTATATACAGCAGACAAGGTGTGCTTATACCATAGCCGTACAGCAGACAAGGTGTGCTTATACCATAGCCGTACAGCAGACAAGGTGTGCTTATACCATAGCCGTACAGCAGACAAGGTGTGCTTATACCATAGCCGTACAGCAGACAAGGTGTGCTTATGCCATAGCCGTACAGCAGACAAGGTGAGCTTATGCCATAGCTGTACAGCAGACAATGTGTGCTTATACCATAGCCGTACAGCAGACAAGGTGTGCTTATACCATAGCCGTACAGCAGACAAGGTGTGCTTATACCATAGCTGTACAGCAGACAAGGTGTGCTTATATCAGCTCCACAGCAGACAAGGTGTGCTTATATCAGCTCCACAGCAGACAAGGTGTGCTTATGCCATAGCTGTACAGCAGACAAGGTGTGCTTATACCATAGCTGTACAGCAGACAATGTGTGCTTATACCATAGCCGTACAGCAGACAAGGTGTGCTTATACCATAGCCGTACAGCAGACAAGGTGTGCTTATACCATAGCTATACAGCAGACAAGGTGTGCTTATACCATAGCCGTACACAGTGGCGGCTTCTGGGGGGGGGGGGGCACCCGGGCACGTGCCCCCCTGTCATTTCATTTTGTAGCTGAGGACCAGGGCTTTCCAACGAGCCCAGCCCTGTGTCTCTAGCCCCCCGGGAACCAGAGATATTGCCTGGCAAAGCTGTAACTTTTTTCCCCATAGGATAATATGGGACCCGTCAATTCCGACCCCCACCCGGTTCCGACGGCTGCAAGTTCCCCCCTGGCATCACAGAAGCTTGTGGTTGATCTCATTCAATTCCAAATCGCTGGGCCTTCAATATGATACCAGGCTGGTCCATATCGGTCAATCGGTTCCAGAGATATTCCGTGTAAACTAATTTTTTTATTTTTGAAATGTAATTTCATGGCTGTTCATGTTCTTTGAGGGCAGATTACTCTGGAACCAAACGTTCCAGTTTCACTGGACCAAAATCATTCAAAGCCCACTCAAAAGTTCTTCAATATGATACTTGTCTCATGTAAATGGATCAGTTGGTTCCGAAGATATAGCCGGTTAAATAAAATAACTGGTTAAAGGGGGGGGGGGGGGAGGGGTGGTTTTCTCTACCCCTCACACCAGTAAAAGCAGGGACTAGGCTGGTGTAAAAGGGGCCAACCTGGGAATGCATTTTCTGGTGTGAAAGGGGTATTATTTCAAATAGCCGGGACCTGCAGCGCTCTGAATACAGCCAGGCTCTGCCACTGTCAGTGGCTATCTCTTCTGCCTGGCGGCTGTCCCCCATTTACCGTGAGCATGTATTCCCCTTGGCAATGAGCATGAAATCCCACATGGCAACGAGCATGGAACCTCTGGCAATGAGCATGGAACCCTTGGCAATGAGCATGTAGTGAAGCAGCACTTATGTAGCATAATTTTTAATAGGCATTATGGTGTTTGGCATAATACATAATGGACATAATGGCGTGTAACTTAACGTGTAATGGACATTATGGTGTAAATGTTTAATGCGCGCCTTTGGTGGACAATGTCCCTGTTTATGAAACGTATTGTAAATTTTGGCTTAATCTGTGTGGCATTATGTGAATTCTGGCTCAATCCGTGTGGCATTATGTGAATTTTGGCTCAATCCGTGTGTTATTATGTAAATTTTGGCTCAATCCGTGTGTTATTATGTAAATTTTGGCTCAATCCGTGTGGCATTATGTGAATTTTGTCTCAATCCGTGTGTTATTATGTGAATTTTGTCTCAATCCGTGTGTTATTATGTCAATTTTGGCTCAATCCGTGTGTTATTATGTAAATTTTGTCTCAATCCGTGTGGCATTATGTGAATTTTGACACAATCCATGTGGCATTATGTAAATTTTGGCTCATTCCATTTGGCATCATGTGTAAGGGGCAAGTATTTTGTTGCATAATGTATAGAAGTTGTATATGGTGTTGCACACTACACTCAAGGACATGCCCCCTGTTGAATGGCCACACCCCATTTTCCGGAGCGCGCCTTCGGCGCGCATACAACTACATCCTTCACTTTTGTCACCATGGTGGGCCTACGTACTTTAAATGCCAGGGCCTATTTTTAATCCCACCCTCTCTCTGCCGCTCTCTTAGCATGTACACTGGCACCACTAACACCGCCCACCTAAACCCTCTTTTATCATGGTGCCCCCCCCTGTCATTTTATCCTGGATCCGCCCCTGGCCGTACAGCAGACAAGGTGTGCTTATACCATAGATATACAGCAGACAAGGTGAGCTTATACCATAGCCGTACAGCAGACAAGGTGTGCTTATGCCATAGCTATACAGCAGACACGGTGTGCTTATACCATAGCTATATACAGCAGACAAGGTGTGCTTATACCATAGCCGTACAGCAGACACGGTGTGCTTATACCATAGCTGTACAGCAGACACGGTGTGCTTATACCATAGCTATATACAGCAGACAAGGTGTGCTTATACCATAGCCGTACAGCAGACAAAGTGTGCTTATACCATAGCCGTACAGCAGACACGGTGTGCTTATACCATAGCTATACAGCAGACAAGGTGTGCTTATATCAGCTCCACAGCAGACAAGGTGTGCTTATACCATAGCTATATACAGCAGACAAGGTGTGCTTATACCATAGCTATATACAGCAGACACGGTGTGCTTATACCATAGCTGTACAGCAGACAAGGTGTGCTTATACCATAGCCGTACAGCAGACACGGTGTGCTTATACCATAGCCGTACAGCAGACAAGGTGTGCTTATACCATAGCTATATACAGCAGACAAGGTGTGCTTATACCATAGCTGTACAGCAGACAAGGTGTGCTTATACCATAGCCGTACAGCAGACAAGGTGTGCTTATACCATAGCTATATACAGCAGACACGGTGTGCTTATACCATAGCTGTACAGCAGACACGGTGTGCTTATACCATAGCTGTACAGCAGACACGGTGTGCTTATACCATAGCTATATACAGCAGACAAGGTGTGCTTATACCATAGCCGTACAGCAGACAAAGTGTGCTTATACCATAGCCGTACAGCAGACACGGTGTGCTTATACCATAGCTATACAGCAGACAAGGTGTGCTTATATCAGCTCCACAGCAGACAAGGTGTGCTTATACCATAGCTATATACAGCAGACAAGGTGTGCTTATACCATAGCTATATACAGCAGACACGGTGTGCTTATACCATAGCTGTACAGCAGACAAGGTGTGCTTATACCATAGCCGTACAGCAGACACGGTGTGCTTATACCATAGCTATACAGCAGACAAGGTGTGCTTATATCAGCTCCACAGCAGACAAGGTGTGCTTATACCATAGCTATATACAGCAGACAAGGTGTGCTTATACCATAGCTATATACAGCAGACACGGTGTGCTTATACCATAGCTGTACAGCAGACAAGGTGTGCTTATACCATAGCCGTACAGCAGACAAGGTGTGCTTATATCAGCTCCACAGCAGACAAGGTGTGCTTATACCATAGCTATATACAGCAGACAAGGTGTGCTTATACCATAGCTATATACAGCAGACACGGTGTGCTTATACCATAGCTGTACAGCAGACAAGAAGGTCAGAATGCTAAAACTATTGCAAAGCATGCTGGGATGTGTAGTTTCAAAACTTCTTGAGGGCCAACGTTGGACATGCCTGGTTTAGACTGACTTTTATTGCTGAAAGGAAGAGAATTCATTCGATGGTGTGCAAGCATCCAATGATTTATCTCCCGTTTGGTTACATGCGAGGGGATGTGTTAGGGAAGTTCTTTATCATAACTTTAGCTGTACTTTATTTGACATGTTGCCTTGTTACCTGTCAGTGCTTCACTTGGTAGCAGCTGCCACATAAATAGTTCCCCTGACTTGGGTACATTTAGGGTAAGGCTGCAGGAGGCAGTGATTACTGGCAGCTGATTGGAATGTGCTCATACGGTTTGGATGGAATAAGCTACTTTGTAAAAAGACAAGGTCAGAGTCATGGCAGCAGCAGAAATCAGAAGAGATCCCAACGTTATCGCTGTCCCTCATGCAGGAAGCTCATTTACATCGGTGTCCTAGATTACAGTTCTTTATGGACGATTTAATCACATGCTGCTTCTACTTCTGTACCGACTCTCATATGAAGTTTATCCTTGTTCATTATTTGACAAAACATGCTCAAAGTATTTCTATATAACATTTTAAACATCTTAAAAAATGTAAATTAAATTTTGGGGGTAAAGGGTTCTGGGTACCCAAAACCCCTCCTGACATAAGAGAGAATGCTAGGTGAAAGGGGAACTGCTGTATCTCAATTAAGTTCTCTGAAATGCATAATAACCCCATGGGAGTATGTAAAAACCGGAGCCGGCTAGACCCAGGACCGCCGGACCGGATATCAAAATCTGCAGTCCGGAGCTTGTAGTGTGTTGTCCGGGGGGTATGTCCGGGGTGACTTGTCCGGGGGGATGCCTGTGACAGCTGTCACCAGGGAGAGGAGGAGGGGACATTACAACCTCCCCGTATGGTCCGGACCATTCCGGTTTTTGCTACCAGCACGGCCAATACAGGGAGGCTTTAGTCTCCCCCTCCTCCTCTCCCTGGTGACAGCTGTCCCGTGAAGCCCCCTGGACAGGACACACCCAGAGCCGGACACTATAAGCTCCTGACTGCAGATTGTGATGTCCGGTCTGGTGGTCCAGAGTCTTGTCTGGGTCCGGTTTTAACCCATACCCTGTAAAAACTGGAGCCGGCAAGACCCAGGACCGCCAGACTGGACATCAAACTCTGCATTCCGGAGCTTGTAGTGTCGGATCCGGGGGGGTGTTCCATCTGGGGGTTGTCTTGTCCGGGGGGGATGCCTGTAATAACTGTCACCAGGTAAATGGGGGGGGAGATTACAGCATCCCCGTGTGGTCCGGTTTTTGCTACATGCCCGGACCATACAGGGAGGCTTTATTCTCCCCGTCCTCCTCTCCCTGGTCACAGCTGTCACATGAAGCCCCCCCATACCCTAACCCCTCAGCTCAAAATCACTTTGTAAGAGATGTATAAAGACTCGGAGAGAGAATAGGGAGTTTACATATCAAGCAGAAAAAGAGGAGACTTGGGGCAGTATTCAATGAGAAAAGTTCTCCGTGTTTTGTGGAGAATTTGTGCTTTGTTCGCCTTGGACGGAGCATTTTGCTCTCCAAAAGCGAGCAACCCTATTCAATGTGAAATATTCTCCGTCTTTTTAAGTGATTTTCTCCGTCTCTCTCCGTGTAGCAATTCTCCATCTTTTGATGGAGAGCTGGAATGTGAACTTTTGAACGTAAAGGTTTTTTTAAAAAATTTTGGTGTCAAAAAATCAGGTTTTTTTTCCTGTGAAGGGGCATGTTATGTTTATTCATGTGCTTATAGCACATGAATATATATTTAATTTTAAAAAAAAATATTTTTTTACATTTTTTTTTTTTTTACACAGTGCAGCCAGCAGGGGGCCCGAGCGCTCGAGCCGCTCATTAGATATTCATATATTCACTACACCCGAACGTAACTATGCACGAACGGTGCAGTGAATACTGGGTCCCCCGCTGGCTATAGGGGGGTGCAGCCTGGGTCCTGGAGAGCCCCCCTCCCCTCCACAGTCCTCTGGAGCAGCCAGGGAGACTTTAATCTCTCTGGCTGCTTCCGGCTCCCTGAAAGCTCCCTGCTCCCTGCAGGGGTTAAGACTCGCCGCGAGTGGCGGCGAGTCTTATCCACATTGAATAGAGGGAGCAGGAGTGGCAGCGAGCCCTCCGGAACACGGAGAGTGCATGGAGAGCGAAATAAAACGCTCTCCATGCACGGAGAACTTTTTCATTGAATACTGCCCTTGGACCTACAGTATGCTGAAGCTTTGCGGTAACATTTACCATTTCATAGTATGTATTTGAGAAATTAGCAGCTTCTTCACTGGTTCATTATCCACTTTGATTGGTGTTAGAACTTTGGGGCAGATTGCACAATGAGCGATATTCTTGGTATCAGCCGTTATGTATGTTATGGTGATCTAGCCAGTCAGCTCTTTACCGTAACTGTCACTTTTCAAAAACATGGCCGTAACTGTCACCCTTTATCTCTTATAAGTGTCACGATTGCAGCACATAACACATCTTTAACAGAACTCCCATCTTAGTAAATTTACCCCTAGATGTTAATTTTCCAGAGTTGACGAGCAATGGCATTTATACTGTAGAACTAAAAGAAGAAAATACTTATTTTGAAACAAGTGGAGATATTAGATGTCAGAGGTGGAAATGGCAAAACTACATTATTATTTATTTACCATTTTATGATCCCGTTATTATGTTAATTAAGTTAGGGGGCGATTCGGACTTGATCACTTAGGTCTGAATTTGCTCCCCCTGCAGGTAGTACCTGGGAGCGAAGGCCTTCGGCGAGCAGGGCCAGAGCTACCATTAGGCAGCTTTAGACATTTGCCACTGGAGGGCGGCACAGCACACTGCAAAGGAATAGTCCCTTTGCCATATACTATTAGTACAGCTCAGCCCTTCCTCTTCCACACATCCACCCCCTCTAGTTCACATGCCGGCTGCACCAACCACCCCCCCCCCCCCCCCCTCATGGCCCTTACCCTCTCACTTTAACTGGCGTAGTGGCAGGAGATACCGCGCCAGTCATAATGCTGATGTTGACCGATTCTCTCCTGTCTCCTACTGCTGCCGCAGAGGAGCAGTAGTCCTGAGCCCGCCACAGGTGGCCCTGAGCCCGCCGACACACCCAGTAGGTGGCTTTTCCTAAGCACAGAATAGCCATCTGCAGCCCTGCCATGGACCCTCCAGTCAGCATTCAGTAGACAAGCACAAAAATGTTGACAGGTACAAAAGATCGCCATGACATTGGCCTAAAATATTTTTTTTACTTGATTTCCCAACATTTGCCTGATTTACAATCCACATTGTCTATGATTGGGAATAGTAACATGTGGTGAGTGCGGGGAACCACCCTGCCTGAAGCGAGGCGAGTGAAATCAGCCTGTGACTTGCCTTCTTCATTGCTTTGCTACATTGCCTACCTGCCTTTAAGTCACCTGAAATAGTGACACTTAGATCCATCAGTACAGTAATTTCCATTATAGTGCCATTTATACTATATTTAGTCTTTGGATTTTTGAGACCCAAGTGCATGATTTTCATTTTTTGACATTAAACTGTAGTTACCATGCTCTTGACCATTCCTCTAATCTACCTAGACCATCAATCATTTGTTTTACCCCTCCTGGTCTATCTACCCTGTTGCATACCTTCATTATCCTGCGTCTGCATTTATTTCCTAAAAGCCCACTTTTTTGCTTTCTCTATACTTGCTACTTCTTTTGCAAACCTCACTGGCTTAATTTTCCTTGTGATTTTCCTAACTCTTTTGAAACAAAGTTCTGTTGCTTTTATTGCCAGGGGTTTACATGTTCGTTGCCTGGGAGAGGGGGTTTAAATGCTCTTTGCCCAGGGGGTAAAATGCTTGTTGTCCAAGGGGATAAATGCTCGCTGCCTAGGGGGATTACATGCTCGCTGCCTAGGGGGATTACATGCTCGTTGCCTAGGGGTATTGCATGCTTGTTGCCCAGGGGGAGTTTACGTGCTTGTGCACAAGGTGTTAAGTGCTCGTTGCCCAAGTGTAGGTGCACAGCGCTGCTGCCTGTGCCAGTGCCCGTAGCTCCCTCACCTTCGCCCCACAGTCCCTCTGTCTGTGCAATCAGCGGACAGGAGCTGCCTGTCTCATTCCCAGACAGCACCCAGCTCCTGCTGCTTCAGCTGGGGACCTCTATTCCTCTCCTGTCCACCTTGGAATACTGCAAAAGTCATTACTCAGGGGGGGGGGGCACCTACCTACAGCAATTGATTCCCGGGCTGCTCAGTTCTGTTGAGGGGCAGTTTGCATTTACAGATGAAGCCACTCTCATCTGAGTGGCTCCCATCCCATCATCCGCCACACCGCTTCATTGCCAGCCGGAGGACGGGGCACGTGTCCTCCACCAGCAGCCGCCAGATACTGAAATCTAGTGTGCTGGCAGCAAGGGGGAGAAGGGCTGCATCTGTAGTAGTTTAAAAAATGGGCGGGTGCCGTGCTAAACAAATTTACTAGTCCATGGTGTCAACTGCTGCAGAGAAATCCAGAAGGATTAAGATTGAACAGTCACCTCTGTCTTTCACTATTAGAAGATGATTCAGCATGGTGAGTCTTCTCCTGAATGGATCATAAATATCATGGGTTTTTAGGTTTTTAGTTGAGCTGCAATACTTTTTCAATAATCTTTTCTAAAAAAAAAAAAGTTTTATACAGGTCTGTAGTTCAGAGGTGGACTCTAGCTGTGCACACTCCCTCTGGACTTCATTATTGTGTGGGTCTCATACCACTGAGCCTATCACCTTTTGTTTCTGGAGAAAATCAAGCTCTTTTGCTTCTGTTAGAGTTTGCCTATCTGGTTATCTATGAGAAACTCTATTTGGATATATATTTTTGATTTGGAATGACATAGCTGAATCGGTTGCTCTGTTGCTCCTGATGAAGAATGACGAAACGCGTTGGGCTTTCCACCATCAACCCACCAGAGTTGTGCATACATTTGTGAACATCTTTTGAGTAATTCATCTACCCACCAGAAGTGGCATATTGTTGTAACACTTGTGTTTGTGTTTATTTGTTACACCCGGTATAGGGTGATTCATGTGAAATTTCATTCTTAATCCTTTTGTATTAAATACAATTCTTTTATGTAAATTGTTGTGTTATTCTAGAGCCCTCTGAAACCCCCCTTTCTTTCTCAGGTCTGTAGTTGTTCATGCAAATGGGGTCTAATTAGGTTTTTTAAGAAGTGGTCTAACCATTATTTCTTCCTTCAGTGATTTGGGAAAAATGCCTGTCTGCAAAGAACATTGACCTATTGGTCAAAAAACTGGGCCAATTATGTCCATACTCCATGGGGCCGATTCAAACCTGATGGCAAATTCACACAGTAGCTGATTATCGATGAACTGCGCATGCTGGCCGCTGCGCATTCGCAGCTGAGTTATCGGGTCTGAATCGGGACCCATATTAGAAGCTTGATTGAGACAAGGTCCAGATCATATGTGGGGGTTTAGGGTAAAGCAGTGGTTCCCCAATTTTTGTGAATCATGGCACCCTAAAGCAGTGGTGTCAAACTCATGGCCCTCCAGCTGTTGTGGAACTACACGTCCCAGCATGCCCTGTCACAGATTTTATTTAATGGATTGCGAAAACTGTGGAAGGGCATGCTGGGACGTGTAGTTCCACAACAGCTGGAGGCCCATGAGTTTGACACCACTGTCCTAAAGTATCAGCAATTTTTGATGGCCCCTCTAGGGCCAAAAGTTATTTACTGAGAAATTCTTTAATTACTATAAATTGAGATAGTTTGTAATTTTTAGCTTCAGTTATATATATGGTGGACAAGGTTGTGCTTCTGTTTGTCGTTTATGATGAGTATCCATCAGCACTGATTTGCCATTCACTTTGATCAGACAAATGTTGATTTGGTCCATTGTACCAGGGTACCACAGCCAGATTGGGAACCAGTGGGGTAAAGGGTTTTTCTCTCACCTGGAGGTAATAAGAGGGCTAATGTGCTCAATGTCCACAGAAATACTCATAGTTTATCACTATAAATATTAACTAATATGAGATAACTGGGAAGATCCGTACTCAACAGCTGGATCATAAACTGCTGTAAGCCTCTTATATGACATTTGATTTGAATTTATCTAAAGGTCATTTGTTCCTTTTACATTTTAGCATAAAAAACAAGCAAAAAGAAAAAGAAAAACAGTAACCACAGTAGTGTAAATACACCAACATGACAGATTTTCTATATCAAGAGGTTACAGAAAGTGCAACTTCGGCTCTCAGGTGACAGTGTAAAAGCTTCGTCGCCTACAGGACTTGTCTACACCTCCAATGTGTTACAAAGGGCAGGACTCAGATCACTGACCTACCAAAACAAGAATATCTATAGACAGGGCATAACGTGGTCATGCAGAGGTGGGGGAACTTATTCCCCATTAGGCAGATACAGGGCCAGTGGTAGAGTTTTTGGCATCCCCCTGCAAACTAGAATGCTTTTCTGTGAGAATTATTGAGCAGGGCCAATGTGGAGGCTAAAATGTTCCACCTCACCATTAGAGGTGGTGGAACTCAGTTCCACCCTGTTCCCCCTCACTTTAATCCCTGTCTATAGATTATTCTATGAGGTATGGGCAATTGAATTGTGACTTAAAGGCAGGTAGGCAATGTAACAAAGCAATGAAGAAGGCAAGTCAGATGCTTGGTTGCATAGGGAGAGGTATCAGCAGTAGAAAGAAAGAAGTAATAATGCCACTGTATAGGTCATTTGTACGACCTCACCTAGACTACTGTATTCAGTTCTGGAGGCCATATCTCCAGAAGGATATAAATACATTAGAGACTGTACAAAGAAGGGCAACTAAAATGGTGCATGGCCTACATCACAAAACGTACCAGGAAAGACTAAAATATCTTAATATGTATACTTTGGAGCAGAGAAGGAAAAGGGGGGACATGATAGAAACTTTCAAATATATCAAGGGTTTTAACAAGGTACAGGTGGGAGACATTCTTCACAGGAAGAGGAGCAACAGAACACGAGGACATACACTGACACTAGAGGGAGGACGATTCAGGGGAAATGTGAGGAAGAATTACTTCACATAAAGGGTAGTGGATAAGTGGAATAGCCTCCCATCAGAGGTGGTAGAGGCACATACAGTAGATCACTGTAAACATGCTTGGGATAGGCATATTGATATCCTTACAAAAAAATAAGGATCAAATATGGTTTGGGGTAGCATGTTTAAAAAAGGGGCAGATTAGATGGGCCAGGTGGTTCTTATCTGCCGTCAAATTCTATGTTTCTATGATTCAGGTGCCTAAGCGCTCCCTGTCTCTGGCAAGTATCAGAGCCATATTTGCACCCAATTTATGAGCCCTGGGGTACATGCTGGCATTATACACAAGTGCAGAAGTATATACTGCCGGAGATTCACTGAGGTTTAATAAGAGATGTGCAGAACAGGCAGCTAGGTGAGGCACTGCCTCACCTGCCATAGAATTTTTACTCCAGAGTTTTGACTATAAAAATTATTAGAATAAGAAAAATAAGATTTTTTATATATATATTCTTTGTATTTTTGCCATACTTATATACTTAAAACTCCAGCATATACGTTAGTATGACAGGAAAGGCTGTGCCTCACCTGTCTCACCCCACCACACACCACTGCTGGATACTATCCTGGCCCTTCACTGCTTGGCTTCCAAGTTCTGAAGGTATTGGGCAGCCCAGTGAGGTATGATGTTATATATGGATTGTGCTCCAAAACAGAATGCACGTTACACTGCCGATGGGGCCATGTACCCCTGACTGATTAATTTTGACTGTATACTCACTTATAGGCAAATATAGCGGCTATCAGCGGGTGATAATACGCATATTGGGCACTTATAAGTTATATGATACACTGTTTAGGGGTCTATCCGTAATGGAGAGCCCTATATTATGAAGTAGTATACCATCGATTTAACAATTTACCAATTAATTATCTTAGTCTAAATAGACTGAATACATGTCCTCTATACCTTGACAATCTAACTCAATTTTTGCAAGTACAGTTGTTACAGCTGTAACCTGTAGATCAGTGATTTTCAACCTTTTTACCTTGCGGCACACTAAATAAGATTTTAAAATTGCCAAGGCACACCATGAGATCCCCACAGGGCAAAACACATTGGCTCCCACAGGAAAAAACCAAACCTATTGTCCAGTGGCGTAGCTACGTTTTGGGCGCCCCCCCCGCCGTTTAGGGGGGGGGGGCGCCCATACCCACTCCCCGCCGCCGCCCCGTCAAGCACCCCCCCCCCCCGGCCTCCCCGTCGCCTATGCTAACCCCCTCCGTCTTACCTATCACGCTGCGCTGGTCCCGGCGGCTCCGTTCTTCTGCTGAGGACCACCACAAAATGGCCGCCCCCATACAGCAGACAGTTTCAGAGAACAGTGTGCTATATGGGGGCGGCCATTTTTTGGTGGTCCTCATCAGAAGAACGGAGCCGCCGGGACCAGCGAGATACGTAAGTCTGTGGGGGATTGGGGGGTAACTATAGCACCGCAGCCCCTGGCGCCCCCACATGCACAGCGCCCCCCCGCGGTGGCGGGGGCTGCGGTGCTATAGTTACGCCCCTGCTATTGTCCCCCATATAAAAAAGCAATCACACTGGTCCCCACAGGTAACACAAATAAAATACATTGGGCCTTTAAATGAAAAGAAGAGACTAGTAAATAACACTTGAACTGGTGGTGGCTGTAAACTGGTTTGGGCATCTCTAGATCTGGAGGCACACTTGAGAACAGCTCAAGGCACACTAGTGTGCCACGACACAGTGGTTGAAAAACACTGCTGTAGATGCTGCGCTCTGCAGACAATCTGAGTGAGAACTATTTTTATCAGTATAGATTGCCGCCTATGTGCAATTTGGTAGGTGCAATGTTCTGCAGCGCTGTTGAGTAGTGTAGCTGCCTGTGTGCTATTTTATACAGTGCTAGTCTGCAGCAGAGTTAAATGGGGCAGTAAAGATAGAGGTTATTGCCAGTATGTATTTTCCACTGATGATCCCAATGTATACTGCATAGATAGTGGTTACAGTTATCATGCTCAGGAGCAATGTTCTGCAGACAAAGTACTGTTCTGCAGCAGAGTTAAATGGGGCAGTAGAGATATATGTTTAATGTCAGTAAGCTTTATCCACTAATGATCCCAATTTATACTGCATAGAGTAGACAGTGGTTATAGTTCTCACACTCTGGAGCAATGTTCTGCAGACAGGCAGTATACCTTTGATGTTAGTTAAGGTGCTGCCTGTAGTTAATGTCAGAGTCTCTTTCCAGTTGGGGGAACACTTACAGTAGGTACAGGAGGTCACAAAAATAGACCATATATAGGAATTAGACACCTTTCTGAATCCCAGAACGTCACTTCCGGTCCCTTAATTAAACAAAACTTGATTTTTATGCGGTTTCCAATACTCGTTTTTATTGACAATTATGATTTATTGTGTCTCTTTCTCCTGCTCATGCGATTAATATAACTTATATGTCATTTTTTAAACAATTTGACTTAATTGTGTACTAACACAGGTGCCACTTAGGATGCCAATTAACATATATATATAGGTATATAAACCCTTCAGTTCCAATGTTGTTTGCACCTTGATAAAGCTGCGATACCGGCGAAACGCGTTGGTGAACAGGAGGGAACTTGCCACCCAGCCATACCTACCTACCTACCGCTACATGCACAAGGATAGAGACCAGCCTCCAGTGTTTTGAACTTTGTGCTTAATAGCCAGCAAACTCCTTCCCACTCTTTCCCACAAGCGACACCTATCAATAACTAGCGCAGTGTACCTTCTTTTTTTTCTGGTAGTGAACACAGTCTGAGCGTCCCTCTGCTGCCGCTTGCAGACGGGGACCCTGTTACCTCCGAGTCGTCGCACAATTTTGGCCTTTTGTAGCAAAATCTTTTAAAAAACCGCTTAGTGTGTATGCTCTATATCGTTAACGATGCAGGGTCCCGCACATCGTTAAGAACCCCTTCTTCCCTTTCCCTCTGTTTGTGCTGCATGGTCGATGTTGACTATATCATAAACGAGCCATGCTAGCAGCAGGTGCCGGGTGACGTCACTGATGATATTGTTTAGGCACAATATAATTTGATATTGGCGGTAAAGCCTGTTGTCTAGTGTGAACAGGGTTTTAAAATTTTTTGGGGGCAAATATACGAGCCCACCTACCACTTCAGGTGTTTCCCTAACCTCCCTAATATGGACATTTATACATGTACTGTATCTAGGTAAATGCAGATGAATAACAAAGTCGCGAATGCAGTGAATAAAAAGGTCTGGAAAACTGATGATTGCAAATAACACAGGATATTTATTAATAGTGCCCTCAGATTACATTATGCAAGGTGCCCTTCCAAGGAGATCATACATTATATATATATATATATATATATATATATATTAGAGATGTGCAGGTTCTGATTTACTCTGATTTACTCTGATCTCAAAGCAGGATCTTAATGGCTATCAACTATCAACAACTGTCATGTGATTTGAGATAGCCAATAAGATCCTGCTTTGAAATCAGAGTAGATCAGAGTAAATCAGAACCTGCAGTCTCTAATATATATATATATATGTATATATATATATATGAAGGGTGGGGCTTGGTTGTTGGGGCTATCAGGTGGTGTTTCTGGGTCATCTGGCTACCAGTGACCCACATAATGACCTGTTCTTCCTGTCACTGTTGATAGAAACTTCCACTTCTGTCCAAGATCCTGTGATATCCTTCTGACGGCCTCTGGTCTATCATGGTCATTTGTGAGATGTGCTCTCTGTAGTCCGCGCCACAAGTCTCTGCAGTTTGTTGGGGTAAGCTCCTCATAGGATATATAATCCTTCATAGCAATAATATGCCTGACTGTGGGCCAAACATCCAAAGATCTGACCAGATGTTTTACTGCATGTAGCAGCATTGGCTTAAGAAGATGTTTCTTCGCCAGCTTACGATAAATCGCCTGTATGTATCTGGAGTCCTGCCAGTTGCTGCCCTCTTCCAGCCTCATGGTCTTGCAGCCCAGGTGAGGAAGGCATTGATTGATACAAACCACTGCAGCAGACACAACGTCCGTGTCCTGGCTCTGAAGTTGGATCATTAGTGAGGGGAGCTGTTCTGTAATCAGCCTCTTGATGGGACTCCATGGGAACACACTGTATCTGTCAACTATCTCCCCAAACAGTATAGTTGAATACAGCTTGATGTCACGGTGGCGAAAGTCCATAAGTCTTATGATGTGGGGGAGGACTTCGTCATATGTCTTCCGTGTCTTATGATGACTCAGCCGTACTACTGCCAGTAATGTGTTTAGCAGCATGGGGAGCAGTTTCATGTTCCCCAATTTGATTTTTTGCAGAATAGCTGTTATGAATATATCTCTGTATCTGCGCGCTTGGTCTGGCGATCCTCTGGTGGAATTTGTGATGCCTTCCAGTACTTTCAAGCAAATGTTGGTGTCGATATCATCCAACTTGTTTAGCATCTTCTTAATGACCACATCATAAACATGTCCAGTGACACAATCTGGACAGGCCAGGAGGGCTGCACAAATAATGGCGATGGTCATTTTATTGTGGATGCTGTTAGATTTCCACAAAGGCATAAGATGATCTAACATGTCCTTCCAGTGCCCGGTCTGCACAAGCCTTTTAACATAGTCATCAGCAGACTGGCATTGTGCATCAGTAAGAGCTGGTGGACGGATTTTGCCTGGTCCATAAGGAAGAAGTGGTGGTCCTCCTTTCTCTGTACCCATAGATGTACTGCATGGGTCCTTCAGCATAGACTCTAATTGGACTATGGCGGCCAGTATTATATCCTGATAATCAGGAATATTCCTGCTTTGTGTTTCCCAGGTGTTCAGTAGGACACAGGCTCTGGTGAATTGTTCCTTTACTCCTGGTTCTAACACAGCAATACACTCCATGGTCAGTGCAGCATTGTGAATTATTATAGCCAAAATTCTCTGGGTGCGGAGATCAGTTGCAGATTCCATGAACGTAGATATCTTCGGCAACATATAACCCAGGAATCCGAGCGGCACGCTTGTATATGATAGTATAGCGGCCAGTGTGGTAAGTGCTGAAATTGGAGGGAAGCATGAGGACTTCTGTATACAGGTCTGCACTTCCCAGATGGTAATCAGCGTGTAATTATTGGCTAAACGGTAGAGGACCTTACTTGCTGTAATCCAAGTGTCATCTCTGCCTGTCTGGTCAGCCTCCAGCATGGTGCTTAGGACGATGGGCACTGTATGTTCTGTAAACAGCTGGGCTGTGTCCTTCCTTGTTTCCAAAATCTGGCAGAAAAAGTCCAAGATTATGTGTGTCTCATAACTGGACAGGTCCTTGTAACACAGGGCGTCACTTAGCTGATCGATGGTGGAGATCAGTTTCTCAGATGCCATCTTGTCAATGATCTCAGGCAAACTTTCCCTTAGCATTGGGGAATAGAAGATCTTAAGCAGCTGAAGATCATTCTCCATCTTTTGGGTAAATTCCCCGGAGGGTGACCCGATGGGTAAGTTCTTTGTGTGTTTAATATAAGGGTAAGATAGACTTACCAGTTGTAATGCAACTATATAGTCACGAAATACTCAGAGAGTAGCGCTGTGGTTCAGAATATCACCACAAATGACTAGCCACTGACTAGCCAGCCTGTATATAGGGCAGTGTGCCATTGTGACATCACAATAGCCTCCTGATTGTGACATCACAATAATAGCCTGCTGAGTGGCACTGGGCTGGGCTGGGGCCCCTGCCCCCCTTACAGTATGCCTTAAGGTGGCCATACACATGAAGATTTATCTTCAGATCTGGCTGGTTGGAACAAAAACATGGTTATGGCTGAGAGCAAATGACAGTTGACCATGTGCTTGGAAATGCTGTAAAACTGACAAACTGTCACTCATCCATAACCATGATTTTGTTCCAACCAGTCAGATCTGAAGATAAATCTTACTAGTGTATGGGCACCTTAATACTATGTGATGTTAGTGGAACGTGCTGATTGGAGCATCTATTTTACCAGCACTGGTTAGAACGCAGTTTGTGATTGACCATAAACATAACAGAACACCGTTCAGGTTTGCATCACATATAAGAAAACGCACCTATAATAGGAATCCTTTATTGCAGTGATAGGCATCCTGATGCAATTCAGTGACTGGATGGATAGGCGGCTCGCTAACCTCCACAAGGCCACACATTGCTTTTTATATCAGTAAAATGTTTAATAAACTCATCAGACTTTTCTTGATTTTGAGTGGTAAAATTTCAGCAATTTTCATAAATGTTAGATCATATACAGTATAAGAAGCCTTAATACAATATGAAAGCTATAGAATGTAATATCTTATTTCCCATAATGCGTTACCGTTAATTAAAGCCTTCTTATTTGGTTTACATTGTAATATGCTGTGCACAGAACAAGCAGAGGTGTGTGCACTGGGGGTGCACAGGCACCTCCTAATGACCAGCACCCCCTGCACGATTGCAACACCCTTCCCCCCCCCCCTCAGCAAATCCTGAGAGAGATGCCGTTGTTTGGAGCAGCACATGGTAAGGTGTAGGGCAACCAGACCATACCACAGAGAAGAGCGCCAGAGCCTAGCATCTCGACAGATCAGAGAACAGCGCTAGCAGAACCCGGAAAGCTTTGCAGAGCTTTCCTCTGCTGGCTATTCCTCGTGCCAGCAAATGTCACGGGAGCAGTGTATGCCCGCCGGAACCTGATCTGCCTCTGGCTGTGGAAAGCAGAGGGCTGGGAGTGCGGCTGGTGCTCTCCTCCTCTGTGTTCAGTGTCACCTGCTCCTGTACTCTCTCGGCTGCCGTGTATAGGGGGCTCTGCACAGGGGCACATCTACCCAGATAAGCGGGGTGTGGGGGGGGGGGGGGCTAACGTGGATGCAGGGCTGTGAGGTGTGCATTGGAGTTGGGGGAGATTAAACCTTAATTCAAGGCAGTCAGGTGCGGGGCAAAAGGGGAGTTGTGATAATGAGCTCAGCTTTGAGGTGCATGGGAGGTGAGATTGGGAAGTACTGAGTACTTGAGATGCTTATACTATAAACGTCCTTCTGTCCTTGTGTCAATATCTGTGTGTCAACATCTGTCTGTGTGTTAGCGTGTATCAGCTTTTTAGCATCTGTCTGTCCTTGTGTCATTGACTGTGTATCAGCGGCTGTCTGTGTGTCAGCGATAGTCTGTGTCAGTGTCTGCATCAGTAGCTGCCTGTGTGCAGAGCTGGTGGAACTCAGTAAGCTGTATAAGCACGGCGGGAGGAGCAATCCAAAGAGGCATTCAACTCTGCTACCTACAGTATCTCCCACTGCATCCCGCACCTGCTGTTCAAATAAAAATAAATACAGGAGCCAGGATAAGCGGGTGGGGGAGTGGAGGCTCAGAGATCTTGCACCACTCAAAAAATGGCCACTACCTTAAAGGAAACTGACACTAAAGGTCCTCCTGCACCTCTAGCGTCTGTCAGGATGCCCACCACTACCCAGAAAGGCAGATTCTGGGAGTACTGACACGCTGTGGGCCTGCAGCCATGAGTAACGAACATGTACCCCACCCTCAGCACAGGGCAAGGAGCATGAAACTCCTGGCAATGAGCATGTAAACCCATGGCATCAAGCAAGAAAGCGCTGCCTATAAATATGACCACACCAGATGCTGACAGTAGCGATGCCTATATATATATGCCCACACCAGTTGCCGACGCTAGTAGCGCTGCCTATACAGATGTAGCGCTGCTCATCTATTGCCGGCACCCGCCAGATCCCTTTCACTGGTGAGCGCTAGCGATAGGGACGCATGTACATCGCACACGCATCCCAGTATTACGGCGGCTGGGCAGCGTCTCACTGCCAGGCTCCGCTTCAGGGAGACACTGCCCAATTCGGGGGGGGGGGGGGGCGGGGCGGGGATGGGGGATGCAAGCTCCGTTGCCACGGGGGGGGGGGGCGATAGAATCGCCAGCCCCTGCAAAGATGAGCCAGGCTACATCTGTACATATGCCCACCCATACAGCCTATACATAAACCCTCACCAGTTACCAACAGTAGTAGCACTGCGTATATATATGCCCGCACCAGTTCCCGACACTAGTAGTGCTACCTGTACATATGCCCACACCAGTTCCCGACACTAGTAGTGCTACCTGTACATATGCCCACACCAGTTCCCTACACTAGTAGTGCTACCTGTACATATGCCCACACCGGTTTCCGACACTAGTAGCGCTGCCTATACACTTCCCTTGAAGATGGATGCAGCCATCATTTTTATATAAGGCTCTGTCTTGCCAGGTAGCTTGACTTTGACCTAAATATCCAAATCTCTCATCATTGCACCAATTCCTTAGCCAAACATTGAAGTTTCTGATTCTCAGAGTTCTATCTTCCCCTGGGTGTACTGGCAATACTTCTGAAAAAGTTACAGTGGTTGCCACCTGTTTTAGAGCAGTTCCTAACTTCCTAAATTCATCTTTTACGGCCATGACCTCAGCATTAACCAGGTCATTTGTGCCTAGGTTGGCGATGACATCCCCCTCCCCATCTTTTCTTGCTGCCTTTACAATTCTTAGCATGTGTTCTTTATCTCTTGGAACTGTGGCTCCAGGTAAGCACCATACTTGTTTCTCTACTCTAGTAGAATTTTCCAGATTTACTCCTCTAATAATGAAATCTCCCAAAAGAAGTGCAGTCCGTTTTTGGAGGTGAAATTTTCCTGGTCCTACAGTTAGTAGAAGTTCCCATATCTTCCTGTTCTTTATTGCCTATATTGGTCATACATTCCAGCCCTGCAAGAGCAGCATATGAGTTTTGCAGTGTGACCACTTGGGGGATGTGTCTGAGGCCCTCTGTAAGTCTCTGTCTTTCAGAGCCCACAGCAGTCCATGCAGAATGTCTTCTGGGGGCTCTCTGAGCCAGTGGTGGTCCCAAGGACAGACATTCTACGTAGCTCATCATGCAGTTTAGCTATCTCCTCCTGCAGCAAAGAAAATTGTTTGCAGATTGGACAGTTAGGAGATGATTGGTTGGTGATATAGTACCAGCCACTTTATCACTTCACTAGGCTTAATAAATCTACCCCATAACAGACCACCTAACTGTCCTGAATATAGCGGGACAGTCGTGCTATTTGGAGACTGTCCCTCCTGCAGGTCGCAGTGTCCCATGGGGAGCTGGAGATCACAGCTGCTGTGCAGAGTAGTTTGCTGTAGACGTTGACACTGGCGTTTTGCGAGGCATCTATTTCTCAAACAAAAGACTCTAATGTACTTGTACTCTTGCTCAGTTGTGCATCAGGGCCTCCCACTTCTCTTTCTGGTTAGAAGCGGTTTGTGCTGTTCTCTGTAGGAAGCAGTACAGACCATTTTAGGAAATGTTCAGTTTCTTGGCAATTTCTCGAACGGAATATCCATCATTACGAAGAACAAGAATAGACTGTAGAGTTTCACATGGAATTTCTCTTATTTTCTGGCCATCGAACCCACAAATGTGATGATCCAGAAACTCAACTAGCTCAAAGGAAGGCCAGTTTTATAGCTCTCTAATAAGCAAGCCCATTTTCAGCTGTGCCAACATAATTAACACAAGGGGTTTCTAATCATCCATTAATCTTGTAATGCGATTAGCAAACACAATGGGGGAAATTTACTAAAGGAAATTTGTAAAAAATAGGTGTATTTGTATACACTTATTTTTGACATTTACTATCCCGAAAATACGGCAATTCTTATTCGTATTGCTAGCACATCAATACGACTACGAATTGCCGTATTTTCGGGATAGTAAATGTAAAAAATAAGTGTATTTCTGGATACAAATACAGCTATTTTTTTACAGATTTCCTTTAGTAAATTTCCCCAATGTACCATTAGAACACTGGAGTGATGGTTGCTGGAAATGGGCCTTTATACACCTATGTAGATATTTCTTTAAAAACCAGACGTTTGCAACTAGTATAGTCATTTACCACATTAACAATGTATAGAGTGTATTTCTGATTAAATTAATGTTATCTTCATTAAAAAAAAAAACAGAAATTTCTAAATGACCCCCAAACTTTTGAACGGTAGTTTAAGTCCACAACTCCCAACACAGACTGTCACTCAACTCTCCTAGCTTTCTGTGAAACCACCAACTTACATCTCAAGTCAACTCATCTCCCCTCTTCCATTGCTGGGCTTAGTTGTGTAGTAATGTAACAGGGTTTCCTATTGACCTGTCCATGGGCGGTTTTATTACCCAGTTCATCCTCTGTGAAGCTTGGAGTCAAGTGTATCAATTATACGAAGACAGCTTCGCAGCTAGCACAGGGAACAGATTAAACACCCTCACAGCCCAATCGGCTCCTGTGGTTACAGTAATCAGACCTCCAGGCAGATCTTTGATAAGATTTCTCTGCTCATTGGTCCTGCAATTTAGAATGTGTGTCCAAACAATATACAGACCTGTATGGATGGCATCCCCCCCCCCCAGTATGGATGGCATCCCCCCCCCCCCCTTCCTTGCTGTGGTGTACCCATACTTGTAATTTGTGCCCTGGAACAAATAAATACTAATATTAATAAATGAATAATTCCAGTGTGCTATGTGGGATTTGGAATTATTCCTTTAATTCTATTAGTAAGTAATTGGAGGGTCATTTCCCAGGTCACATTACATTTTCATGTTAACAAATGATACCCCCTTTTACACCCAAATCCCGGATCCGACCCAGCATTTGGAACACGTATTCAAACCAGGTCGGATCCGGGATTTGCACCTTTTACACTGTGGTGCGGGGGCGGCGGCGGCGCTTGAAGATTACATAATCTCCAAGCACCAGGACCACCGTGCTGGGGGCAACACCAGCACCAAGGTAAGCTGCTGGGCTGCCCCCAACCCCTGTGCATCCCCCAATTCCCCATCTGTGAGGTGATTGGATGCTGCACACAGGCGTCCATTCACCTCCTCTGCTGCGGTCTGCTTTACTCTGCAGACAGCAGCGGAGACTGCCCAACCTCCATCCTGACCGCACGACGCTGCAGTCCGGAGGTTGGGCATCCCCCATTGCTGTAAACGGGAGCCGGGTCTAATGACCTGACCTACCCATTTACACTGCCCTCTCCCAGAGGGCAGATCCAGGAGGGAAAAACATAAGTTTTGCCGCAGTGTAAAAGGGATATCCGTGGATTCTAAGGTTCAAAATGATTTTGTGCTAATCATCACACCCAATTATCCGTGATATTAAAGGAAATACAAACAACACACACGGGGGCAGTGACACACAGCCTTTATTATAAAACACATTTATTTCCTTAAACACTCTTTCTATTTTAAATATATTTAGCTACTGTAACAAGACATTATTTTATAAGTGACTATTAAAACTTATATTTTAACTACCTTGCTAAGAGACATGCGCCATAAACAGATTCTTATATTCTTACCTATCTTCCTAGTATATCTGGCTGCACCGCCTGAAATTAACACAAATTTTATAATAGTTCCTTTATATATTGTCTGTAGAGATAAAGTACCAACCAATCAGTTTCTGTTTACAGACTGGGTTTGAAAAATGAAAGGAGCGGATTGGTTGGTACTTTATCCCGCTCTACAAGCTTTGATGAATCTCCTCAGTCTCGAAGATGAGTATTTATCCAATGAGATGTAGTTGTTATTCTTTGAAGCCTTAGGGCTTTGTAAAGTGTGTGATCCTCTAGTTCTGAGGCCCCCAAATGCTGTCATTGCAGAACAGGTTTTAAGGATATCCATGCTTGAGTCCAGATGGTTCGCCAAATCGAATTAAATACAATTAAGTCACCTGTGCTTAAACATGGACATCCTTAAAAACTGCACCGCAATGGTGGTGTTTAGTTGAGGTTGAGCTACGGGCCCTGATTTTCATGCTAAACAGTCTCGTTCCACTAAGCTTGAAGGACACAAGTTTCGCATCTCTGCGATATACACAACTTGTTATATACCGATGTGTTCTCGTTCGGTAGAAGCTGGCACAGCAGATGATCCGCCGATGTATATACTTTTCCCAAAGTTCTGCTTCCTTTTCGCATCATAGCTGAATACAAAGACTCACTGGGTGAGCACGGACACTAGATTACTACTTACATCACAGAGGAATTGGTATAAAGGCATACAAAGCTGCAGACGGAACATAATCATACGTTCACGACATCATGACACAGCTGCGGGTATAAGAACTACATGTAATGCCAGCCCCAGTCGTCCTCGCCCCATAGCAATGTACTGTTATTGCATCAGCGCTGCAACTAAGACGCATTTACGTCATATGTAAAGATGTGTAATATCTGCGGCAGCCACATGGGGTTCCCTAGTGCAGTTGTAGCAAAAGGTGGACACATCTATAGGTCACCGTAACCCTGAAAAAGACAGCATCACACCAAGCAATTGGAGTACTCCCTGTCACTCATATACACACAGCCATAAAGAGTCAATGGATGGTCCCAAAATGACAGAATCTATATAGGTTATTTGGATATAGGATTAGCAGTGGTAGTAAATAAACCACGTCAGCCACACAGAACTGTACTAACTTACCCCCAAGTTCATGTGTTCTGGTAACCCCCTAATACTCGTCATGTATACTAGGAAGGGTATATAAATCTCATATGATTTTATTTTAAGAACTCATAGAAACCAGGGCGACATCTATCCCCCATTCATACAGTATGTGAGCAGCCAGAGTTCTCCTATAACTGCATTGGGGACACTACAAGACCAAGCATGACACTCCATGCCTACTGGAACTATTGTGTGTGTATATAATATACCACAAGAAGTTAGTGCACAGTACAGTAGAGGCAGCCGGCAGCACTGTGGGCCTTATTCTAGTTCACTCTTAGAGGAAAATTCCTTCCCAAATGGAAAAAACCATGTGCACTGCAGGTGGGGCAGATATAACATGTGCAGAGAGTATTAGATTTGGGTGGGGTTTGTCTTTAAAGTGAGATCTATATTGTAGTGTAGAAACAAAGCAGCCAGTATTTACCCTGCACAGAAACAAAATAACTCAACCAAATCTAATTCTCTAAGCACATGTTACATCTGCCCCACCTGCAGTGCACATGAGTTTGTCCATTTGAGAAGGACTTTGCCTCTAAGAGTGAATCAGAATAAGGCCCTGTGCCATGCAGTACCAGGTCGCTACTCTGTGCTGGAATCCGCGCAGCAGATCAATGTGTGGGACAAGCAAGGAAATGTAATTAAAATATGAAAGAAATAGTGATAGTGAGAAAAAAAAATACATAGGCCCTTATTCTGATCGGTGCGTACTTTCCCGATTTCCTACGGTGCGGTCCGCACGCCACGCTGTGCGGTGGCGTGCGGACATCGTCCGTACAAACTCCCACGGGTCCTCCGCATTCGGACGGACACACTCTTTTAGAACAGGGCGTGTGTACGGACGACATACAAACCTTGCGTGTGCAGTGGACACGTACAGATTCTGCACGGTCTTGCAGCGTAAGCACGGTCTTACCGCGTAAGAACGGACGGGAAGCTGGCCGTACGCACCGATGCGGAGTATTTTCGCAAAATACAACACTTTTTTACTGAGTACACACAGCGATCACATGACCCACTTAGGCAATTAGGCAACTTCATTAAAAAGGGATTGTTATCTATTTGAATCAATTAAATCCTAATCTATACTGAACCACATTCCTACTACATTCATTACACACATTAACCCTTACAGCATGTGAACCTAACATACATCTATCTACAGTATGTACATTTTGCTTATTTAAAAGATTTTAAACAAGTTACACATATACTTTCCCATTTTAAATAAACACACAGACAATTTCGAACTGTAATAAACAATTTATTTACAATGCAACAATTGTTGTGAACGGAAACAACCCAAAAAATTAAAGATCCCCCTCCACGAGCTGGTCTAATTCCACCAGCACCTGCCGCAAGTGGCCTCTTATACGTAAGAGGGCCCCACGGAGAATAATGATATTCATGCATACATTTAACATAGTCATACCTAAATTTTAAACATGCACCGTGACAGGTGTGTGTATATATATATATATATATATATATATATCTGTATATAGACACATATATAACTACTAGGTGATTCATCGCGCCCTACGGGCGCTCTTCACACCGTCGTAAGAGGCTGCGCCCCCTTAATTTGTGAACGTTTGTATATGAGAAATATGGATAGAATTGTATGAAAGATGCCCTGTATTGCAACTTAGGTGTCCGCGAATCGCGGGAGGGGGGGTCGCGGAGGGTGCCGCGAATTGCAGGAGGGGGGGTCGCGGGGGGTGCCGCGAATTGCAGGAGGGGGGGTTGTGGGGGGGTGGATGCTGCGAATCGCAGGAGGGGAGGGATTGCAGAGAATCGCGGGAGGGGGGTCGCGGGGTGGGTTGCCGCAAATTGCGGGAGGGGGGTTACGGCAAATTATGGTAGGGGGGGTCGCGGGGGGTGTGCCATGAATCACGGGAGGGGGGGTCACGGGGTGGGGTGCCGAGAATCGCGGGGGGGTGTGTGTGTGCCGTGAATCGCGGGAGTGGGGGTTGCGGGGGGGTGGGGGGATGTGACGCGAATCGCCACAAGAAAAAATCAACACAGAAAGGTCAACACATGTAAATGTTGACATAAGTGTGGCACTTCATTGGTGTCCATGTCAACACATGAGAATGAATATGAAAACATTCAAAAAATGGAAAAAAAAAATTCAAAAACTCATGTCAATCTTTTTCATTGTCGACCATAGCCATGTCAGTGTTTTCCATGTGCAATTTAATTCTGGAGCTGCCGCGAATCGCGGGGGGGGTGCCGCGAATTGCGGGAGGGGGGGTCGCGTGGGTGGGTGCCGCGAATCGCGGGAGGGGGGGTTACGGGGCGGGGGTTGCGGCGAATCATGGGAGGGGGGGTCGCGGGGGTGTGCCGGGAATCACGGGAGGGGGGGTCACGGGGCGGGGTGCCGAGAATCGCGGGGGAGGTGTGTGTGTGCCGTGAATCACGGGAGTGGGGGTTGTGGGGGGGGGGGGTGGGGGGGGGTGACGCAAATCGCCACAAGAAAAAATCAACACAGAAAGGTCAACACATAAAAATGTTGACATAAGTGTGGCACTTCATTGGTGTCCATGTCGACACATGAGAATGAATATGAAAATATTCAAAAAATGAAAAAAAATGAAAAAACTCATGTCAACCTTTTTCATTGTCGACCATAGCCATGTCAGTGTTTTCCATGTG
This sequence comes from Crinia signifera, assembly GCF_055691185.1. NCBI lineage: Eukaryota > Metazoa > Chordata > Amphibia > Anura > Myobatrachidae > Crinia > Crinia signifera. The sequence goes on from NC_139220.1 coordinate 41,728,508, forward strand.
CAATTTAATTCTGGAGCTGCCGCGAATCACGGGGGGTGCCGCGAATTGCGGAAGGGGGGGGTCGCGGGGTTGGGTGCCGCGAATCGCGGGAGGGCGGGGTTCACAGGGGTTCCGGTGGGGGGTTGCCGCGAATTGCGGGAGGTGGGGGGTCACGGGGGGTGCCGCGAATCGCGGGAGGGGGGGTTGCGGGGGGGTGTGACGCGAATCGCCACAAGAAAAAATCAACACAGAAATGTCAACACATGTAAATGTTGACATAAGTGTGCCACTTCATTGGTGTCCATGTTGACACATGACAATGAATATGAAAACATTAAAAAAATGAAATAAATCTTCAAAAACTCATGTCAACCTTTTTCATTGTCGACCATAGCCGTGCCAGTGTTTTGCATGTGCCATTTAATCCTGGGGCTGCCGCGAATCGCGGGGGGTGCCGCGATTTGCGGGAGGGGGGGGGTTGCGGGGGGTGGGTGCCGCGAATCGCGGGAGAGCGGGGTTCATGGGGGTTCCGGTGGGGGGTTGCCGCGAATTGCGGGAGGGGGGGGTCGCGGGGGGGTGCCGCGAATCGCCGGAGGGGGGGTTGCGGGGGGTGTGACGCGAATCGCCACAAGAAAAAAATCAACACAGAAAGGTCAACACATGTAAATGTTGACATAAGTGTGGCACTTCATTGGTGTCCATGTTGACACATGAGAATGAATATGAAAACATTCAAAAAATGAAATAAATCTTCAAAAACTCATGTCAACCTTTTTCATTGTCGACCATAGCCGTGCCAGTGTTTTGCATGTGCCATTTAATCCTGGGGCTGCCGCGAATCGCGGGGGGTGCCGCGATTTGCGGGAGGGGGGGGTTGCGGGGGGTGGGTGCCGCGAATCGCAGGAGAGCGGGGTTCATGGGGGTTCCGGTGGGGGGTTGCCGCGAATTGCGGGAGGGGGGGGGTCGCCGGAGGGGGGGTTGCGGGGGGTGTGACGCGAATCGCCACAAGAAAAAAATCAACACAGAAAGGTCAACACATGTAAATGTTGACATAAGTGTGGCACTTCATTGGTGTCCATGTCGACACATGAGAATGAATATGAAAATATTCAAAAAATGACAAAAAAACTTCAAAAACTCATGTCAACCTTTTTCATTGTCGACCATAGCCATGTCAGTGTTTTCCATGTGCAATTTAATTCTGGAGCTGCTGCGAATCACGGGGGGGTGCCACGAATTGCGGGAGGGGGGGTCGCGGGGGTGGGTGCCGCGAATCGCGGGAGGGCTGGGTTCACAGGGGTTCCGGTGGGGGGTTGCCGCGAATTGCGGGAGGTGAGGGGTCACGGGGGGTGCCGCGAATCGCGGGAGGGGGGGTTGCGGGGGGGGTGACGCGAATCGCCACAAGAAAAAATCAACACAGAAAGGTCAACACATGTAAATGTTGACATAAGTGTGCCACTTCATTGGTGTCCATGTCGACATATGACAATGAATATGAAAAAATTAAAAAAATTAAAAATAAATCTTCAAAAACTCATGTCAACCTTTTTCATTGTCGACCATAGCCATGTCAGTGTTTTGCATGTGCCATTTAATCCTGGGGCTGCTGCGAATTGCGGGGGGGGGGGGTGTGCCGCGAATCGCGGGAGGGGGGTCGCAGGGGGGGTGCCGCCAATCGTGCAAGGGGGGGTCGCGGGGGGGTTCTTTTTGCCGCGAATCGCGGGAGGGAGGTCGCGGGGGAGGGTTTGCCGCGATTCGCGGGAGGGGGGGGTCGCGGGGTGGTGGTTATGCCGCGAATTGCGGGAGGGGTCGTGGGGGGGTTCTTTTTGCAGCGAATCGCGGGAGGGGGGGTCGCGGGGGTGTTTTTGCTGCGAATCGCGGTAGAAGGGGTCGCGGGTGTTTTTGCCGCGAATCGCGGGAGGGGGGGGGGGCGCGGGGGGGGGGAGGTTTTGCCGCAAATCGCGGGAGGGGGGCGCTCACCTGGTGGCTGTGGAGTAGCAGTGCTGGGCAACATGGGAAGGCAGTGGGTGTCTGGCACTTTCTGTGGGCTCACTGGGCTGGTTCTCTGTCACATACCTCCCAACATGACCCTCTCCAGGAGGGACACAGTGCTCTGTTTCTAGACTTCCCCTTAATGTATGATTGCCATCACCTGTTTTAAACAGGTTAATTTCTCAGAAAGGTGTTCAGCACAGATGAAGGCAATCACACATTAAGAGGAAAGTCCAGGAACAGAGCGTTATAGACACAGACACCCACTTTGAGTGACAGATGTAGCCAAATATATAGGAGATATATATGACACATACATCTATACATACATGCATACATACTACATGGAAAGCCTGTTTTTTCCCCTCTACCCTTTACTCTGTAGAACACCTCACAGTCATAGTGCTCCTTCTGAATCCAAACCCACCCATGACTAAGCTCTGAGAAGCATGTCACGCGCTGACCCAATCCCAATTCTGCAAACAAAGTTCAGTGTCTGTTATATGATGGAGCGTGGCAGGGGAGTTAGTCAACTCTCAGGAATGCTCAGTACATTTGTGCAATCAAGCATGGCTTGCCTGCTGATGGTCTGCTCCATAAATCATTGTCATAATGCCAGTTAGGTGAAGCTGCAGCACTAACCCACTCCCATGCACAAAATCATTACTAAGACAAAACCAACACACAATTATGGTGCCAAACATACATGCAGACCGCAGGGGGTGGTTAGCTAGAGGAGGCCCCAGGGGCACTGACCACTTGTTACTCCAGTCTAAGCCACGCCTGTCCATACTCCATTTATGCCATACTGAATCTAGTTTTGTCAAATTAATCACCTGTAAACTCTACTCACCTATATGAGGCTACAGATTGTACGCTTGCAGCAGGGACATGTAACCCTTACATGAGCACTTCATCCCTTTCTTCCAGGATACAGATTAACTACACGGGTTCATTGACACTTAAAATCGACCTGAAAGCCATCCCCACAACCTGTATTATTAATATGTGTCCTGGATGAAAGGGATGGTTTGCCCACCCTATCTAACCCCTAAGTGTGTCTGTTGCTACCCAGTTTGTTTTATCACTTTATAGTATTGAAAAACACAATTGAATCACCAGTGCTACATAGCAAATAGTAGATGACAAAAGGAAAAATGAATCCTTATGTATACATACCAATTTCGGCGGCCTGGACGACCTCACAGGCCTCAAACTCCTCCTCTTCCTCAGGGGCCTCCTCTTGTGGCACCTCCTCCTCTGTTGGCAGCGCCTCCACAGCCCACCCCTCCTCCTCAACTTCCTCTGCCACCTCCTCCGCCATCCCTTCCTCAGGAAGCTCCTCCTCGGCCCTTCATTCTGAAAGCTCCTCCTGGGCCACCTCTGCCTCCTCCCGGGCCTGTCTTGCTCGATCCCGTGCTGTGTTTGGGAAAAAAACAAAAAAGTGCCAATTAGGGGTCATTTGTATTAAGCCTTATCAAGCTATAAATGCAAAGGTTATAAGTACAGATAATTGTACAGGCAAACAGCTCCTTAGTGCCCTTTACAAAACACAGCCTGTAACATGGCAGGTATGCTGTGACATTTGGCCCATTGCAAGCATCACAAACATTAATCCTCCACAATAACATATTTTATGACCATTACAGGGTGTCAAACAGGAAGTAGCACACATATACTGTATGCCATGTTTAACTCATGATCAGGCTGGTGACCTTATTGGCTTAAATAATGTCATGTAAGCAATCAGGTACAAATGGACATTTAATGTATAAACACTCACATCTAGCAATACTGCCCCTGATTTGCTGGAGCAAATCTGGCTGCCGATGCCTCAGGTCTGACCACCGCCGCTCCAGCTGAGCGATGGTCCGCCGCACCTGTGTGCGGGCGTATATGCGCCGGCGGGCCACCGCATAGGCATTCCTCTTCTGGCGGTTTGTGATAAATGGGCCCGCCCGCCCCAGCCTGGTCTCCATAACGGAGACCAGTGTCCTCAGCTCCGCTGGCGAGAATGGGGCTGCTCTCCCATAGGCCGCCATCTTAGCAATGGCACAATTCAAGCAATCATGTCCTGTCATTGGTTGATCAGAGTGATATTTGGTATTAACTTTATTGTTCATTTTGACAGTAACAGCGTGTATGCGCCCACACAGACCCAACTGTGGCTTGCTCCCCCAAGCGACTGCTGGGGCTGCCTTACAGTAGTTACGCCACTGAGGTAGGACTTCAATGCTTCATTATCATTTTGGAATACTGTCAATGACCATTTTCTTCTAACATATTACTGTCTTCAGGGCAGACTAAAATATATATATACGGTATATATATAATTTTTTTTCTACCAGAGCAGGAACATCACAACCAAGTCCTTCTATGTATAGTTTCTTGCAGAAACATTTCACTACTGAATTTTAAAATACTTTTTTGGGGAACTTGACATCATTTTCGGTCGATCAAAAAAAAATTGTCTTAAGAAAAAGACTAAAATCTGCTGCTCGCATAAGTATTTGTTTTCTGCCTTGTCATCTGGATTTGTCTACACCAATTAAAGTCATTCCCAGATTTTTTGGTAAAAGCTCATAGTTTAGGAATTATTATTCAGGTTGTGAAGCTAAAGGACAGCAATACTGTACGTTTGATAGATAAAGATCTTTCCCAAGAAGAGACTTCTGTAGGTAGTACGATAACACAGTGGTACAAAGCAATATCCATGATTTGCACCTTTGGTTTAAATATCTATGACTCAGACTTGAAGTCAGATACTACGGACTTAAAGCCCCCCATAAACTTGTCCGATTTGGGCTGTTTACAATGGATCAGGCCAAGAAATTGGGTGAAAACGGGATGTGTTTTCACAGCCGCTCTGACCCGATTCCCGGTCTTGTATGCATTGGGTTAGTCAGAGGTTGGACGTGCTGCACCTCCAACTTCCAATTCGGACCCCTTTCCGGTGGCGGAGAACAGGGTCGCATGCGATACATAACATGAAGAAGGAACGCATGCGCATGCTTCTGGCAGGCGTGATTGACAGAACCACGCACAGCTCAGTGAGATCTGTGCATGGTTCTGTCAAAAAAATTGTAGAAAAGAAAAATGGTGTGGGGTCCCCCCCCCCACCCGCGAGCATAGCCAGCTCCGGGCTCTTTGGTTTCCCAAATAGAGGGGGAAAACACTGTCACTGGTAAGCCCTGGACAGGGTCCCTGGGGAAGTGGGAACCCCCCCAACAAAGGGCCTCTCAATAAAGGGGTCCCACTCCAGGCTTTCTCTGTCTAGGGATAAAGCCCTGGACAGGGTCCCTGAGCTGTGGGTGCCGGACTGATTGTGTTAAAAAAAAAAAAAATTAACTTGAATATATATAGCACCTTATACCTAAATATCTCTCTTTAACAATTGTCTTTTTTGGGTCTCAGCACAATCCAGTCAATTGGAGAACAGGGCAGTAGATGACAATAGAGGGGAACCTGTAGAGCCAACTACACCGTGGGGGCCGGTTACCCATCTCCTGCCCATCTCTGTTTTTTGTGTTTGTGTGAAAAACAATTCCGCGTATACCATACTTGTGTAATTTGTTTTATATGCAATATTAATAAAAGCTATGTCTTAATATAAATTGAAACTATCATACATACGTCCATGACCACATCCACCACAAACCAATAAGAGTGCCCCAAAAAAGAGCTTTCTTTCTCTACTTGCAAACTTATACATCCAATCACAGCAAAGCTCAACCCTGCTTAGTCCCAGTGACTGAGCCCGGTGGTCCAAGTGCCCGGTGCTGGTTTCTTGAATACAGGGGAACGCCAACAATTCTCCCCCCCCCCTGTACTTGGGAGACCAGGACGGCAAGCTAAATAACTAACACCTGTACCATAAAGTACATCTTCCCCTTATGAGGTGGCAAGTGATGATACATTTTTGCAATATATTTCAGTTCCCACCACCTTAATCGGGTCTTTAATTGTGCCTGTTAATATACTGTAATGTAGAAGAATAATGATAAACTAAATTGAATGGACTTAGGGGGAGATTCTCTAAGCTAAAAATGCGGTAAAAACCCCGTTATCAGGGTTTTTACCGCATTTTCGGATGCTGTAAGCATCCCCCGCCGGGTTACCGCGGCGGGGGGCATCGCCAGAAAAATCTGGCGATGCCCCATAGAAGCCAATGGGCTTCTATCGCAACCCTCCTCCGCCCCGTGCCGCCCCTGCGCCGCCCCGCATCGCCCCCTCACCTGTGTCCGGGCAGCACAGCGCAGTGCTGCCCGGACCTGTGACCTCCTACCTGCACTGATCCTCTTTCGGGTGCAGGGAGGAGGAGAGCCCAGCGCAGCAGCAGCAGCGCCGGGTGTAGGAGGGAGGGGGGAGCCGCCGGGACCTGCTGGGACCCGGCGACTCTCACCGCAAAGGACAGCTCTTAACGCAAGAGCTGTCCTTTGCCTTAATTATCGCATATGTTACAGCATATGCGATAATTAAATATGCGATGGGCGGCGAAGGGGGGCGGAGATTCTTAGAGAATCTCCCCCTTTATGATATATTTTTTTACACCTAAGACCATTTTTATACAGTACCGTATAGCATCATAGTGGCCTATTCAATCCTGGCAGATATTTCCGATCTGCCGTTTTCACGTAGAATAGATTGAATTCGCATTTGATCTATTTAATGTTCTTCTTTTTTCCCAGAAACACGTAAATGGCGCTAATTCACGTATTTATCGTCTGTTTCTGCCAATGCAGATTCCTCTTTTCAAATAGTCGAATCTTCACCATGAGTCCCAGCTGGGATTGAATTGCTGGCTGATATTTCCAAGTACTGCAAATAACCCCCCTTAAGCCCCGTACACACGGGGGAGATATATTGCTCAGTTTCTCCTTTTCATCAGCGACCAGAGATGGTCGCTGATGAAAAAGAAACTGCCGGGGGAGCCTGGCAGTGGTAATCAGCTGGTCGCAGGAGCATGTTCCTGCGACCAGCGATCACTACAGGGGTAAAAACGGGAGCGCGCACCCGGCGATATATCGCCGGTGCACACTCCCATCGTGGACAATATGGTCGCTTAGCGACCATATTTCCCGCAATATTGTACAAAATCGCCCCCATGTGTACGCACCTTGGGTGCTTTTTACTGAGAGATCCACGCAGATTCTCCTAATGCCAAACTGATACAAAAAAATGGTAATATATAAAGCTGAGGGTTTAGTTCTAAAAACAGCTTAAATGTTGGCAAAAATCCTGATCCGCTGTCGCCCTTTCACATACTGTACTTTATTTTGCATGAGATCATTGAAAAGCTGGAAAAAGATCTGCGCACATCTGCGCAACTAGCTGCACCGGGCAAGAAATCCTACAGCTGCGCATTAACATAACCTGGAAATGTCACAACACGTCTGGGGTAGGTAAATAAAAGAAAGATATTCTTGCAGAAGGTTTTCAGCGCTGGCTGATTCTAGCTAATGGACAGATTTGTTTGACTTAATCTTGGCACATATGCTTGGCAGTACAACATGATACAGCTTAATATAGAGGCTTCATTTCTCATCTCCAGCATGTGTTACAGAAAGCCCAGATCTCTCAAACGGCAAAATACAGATCTGCAACGTTAACCTGAAACATGGAGACTGTTCGCACGCACATACATAGATTAAAGGGAAAATAGGAAATCTGGGATGTAAGGACTGCCAGCAGCTCACATATCTACAAATCACACAGCTATTTCAGGAGCACCGTGCCCTCAATTCTGGCACTGCCTGTTACTACAACATAGGTTATATATTGTATAACCTATCAGGGGCGGATCCAGGAGAAAATGACAGGGGGGGCACCATGACAGGGGGGATGGGAGTGAGCGGTGTTAGTAGTGCCAGTGTGCATTCTCAGAGAGTGAAGCGAGATAGAGAGGAGGAGAGCAGAGAGAGAGGGAAGGAATGGGATTAGAAATAGGCCCTGACATTTTAAGTCCATAGGCCCACTGTGGAGTGAAAAGAGAAGGATGCAGTGGTTTTTTTTCTTTTAAAGGGGCGTGGTCATTCCAAAGGGGGCGTGTCCTTGAGTGTAGTGTACCACACCATATACCACTTTTACACATTATGCAACAAAATAGTGGACCCTATTATACTTGCCGCTTACACATGAGGCCAAAAAGAATGAGACAAAATTTCCAAAATGCCACATGGATTAAGCCAAAATTCAGATAACGCCACATGGATTAAGCCATAGTATAGATAATGATGTATAAATAGGGACATTGCGCGCCGTCGGCGAGCCAAAAATGTACACAGTAATGCCCATTACACATAATGTCACACACCGTAATATCAATTAAATATAATGTCACACACTGTAATGGCCATTACACATAATGCCAACAAAGTAATGCCCATAAAACACAATGCCATACGTTGTGATGCCCATTAAACATAATGCCAATACCAAAATGCCCATTAAACATAATAATGCCTATTACATATTATACCATTTAATTGCTGCTTACCTACATACTAATTGTCAGAGGAATATCACTTGTTGCCAGGGGTTACATGCTTCTTGCCAGGGGTTTTATTCTTGTTGCCATGCCATGGGATTGATATATTTTTTTTGACAGGGGGGAGCCAGGGTGCATGCTTGTGAAGGGTTCCATTTAAATAGCGCGCCAGCGCTACCCAAATCCACACTTCCGGGTAGCGCTGGCCGCACTCTTCTGTTCTGACAAACACTAGAGGTATAGCAGTACGTCTAGTGTCTGTCTCCTATGAGGCGGCGGCAGTGGTGTAGCTAGATGCCACGGTGCCCGGAGCAAGGGCAAGTTTCACGCCCCCCTCCCTCTCAATTTGACGCCCCCCTTCCCTCTAGTGTCTGTCTCCTATGAGGCGGCGGCAGTGGTGTAGCTAGATGCCACGGTGCCCGGAGCAAGGGCAAGTTTCACGCCCCCCCTCCCTCTCAATTTGTAGTAGGTGAGGCTCCTGCTCAGTTAAAAGTGGGCATGGACCAACATTATACCACACACCGTAATGCCCATTGCACATTTTAGTGAACTTTGTAATTCCAATTACACATAAGCCCACACATGATGTCCGTTACATACTATATAACACACCGCAATGCCCATGACATACTATATAACACCGTAATCCCCATAACATACTATATAACACACCGTAATGCCCATGACATACTATATAACACACCGTAATGCCCATTACATACTATATAACACACCGCAATGCCCATTACATACTATATAACACTCCACAATGCCCATGGCATACTATATAACACACCGTAATGCCCATTACATACTATATAACACACCGTAATGCCCATTACATACTATATAACACACCATAATGCCCATGACATACTATATAACATACCGTAATGCCCATTACATACTATATAACACACCGTAATGCCCGTCACATACTATACAACACACCGTAATGCACATGACATACTATATAACACACCGTAATGCCCATTACATACTATATAACACTCCACAATGCCCATGACATACTATATAACACACCGTAATGCCCATTACATACTATATAACACACCGTAATGCCCGTCACATACTATATAACACACCGTAATGCCCATTACATACTATACAACACACCGTAATGCACATGACATACTATATAACACACCGTAATGCCCATTACATACTATATATCACACCATAATGCCCATTACATACTATATATCACACCATATTGCCCATTACACATTTGACACATAAGTGCCACTTACCTTCATGCTCGATGCCAAGGGGCTTCATGCTCGATGCCAAGGGGCTTCATGCTTGACTGAATCTGCTTGGGTGCAGCAGGGTGGGAGGGTGCTTGCAGCAGGGTGGGTGCAGTAGGGTGGGAGGGTTGTGTGTGCACCCCCCCGCCTGTGCCGACAGCCAGCCAGCCATCCCCCCTCGCCCCGCTCCGCTCGCCCGCGTCTCCCCGCTCGCCCGCTCCCCCGCTGTGCCCGCTCCCCCGTTCCACAGTGTGCCCGGCCGGGAGAGAAATGTGCTCCTATCCTATGTAAAATTCATATCTCCCACTGGTCCGCTAGCCAATAGGCGCTCGCGGTCCAGCAGCCGCCAGTTGATTGGCTGCTGGACCGCAAGCGCCCATTGGCTAGCGGTCCAGCAGGAGAAGTGAATTTTATACAGTAGCACATCTCTCTCCCGGCTGGGCACAGCGGGGGAGCGGGCACAGCGGGGGAGCGGGATAGCGGGCACAGCGGGGGTGCAGGCACAGTGGGGGAGCGGGCAGCAGAAAAAAACCCCATCTGAAATGACAGGGGTTGCACGTGCCCGGGTGCCCCCCCCTGAATCAGCCAGTGTAACCTATATAACGTTACATTGCTACCGGAAATGCTGCGGACGCGGGAGACACAAGTGAGGCAGGCCTGTATAATTCCTGCACCCAATCTGTTATCTATGCACCATACTTGCCTACTTTGAGAAGCCCGGATAGGCAACACGTCAGGGGGGACGGGGACAAAGTTGACATCACTTGGCCCCAGTTAAATGACGCGAAATGACACTACTGCATAATTTTTGCTCCACCCCCTCTCAGTGGACCCGCGATTTGCGGTAATTGAACCAGCGGTGATGGTGGTGGTGGGGGTGGGGGGGGGGGGGTTGCGGGGGCTCTGGCCAGCAAGCAGGAGACTTGCCTACCTTCCTGGGGGGCCGGGAGGTGGACCCGATTTTCCCGGGAGGGTAGGCAAGCCTGTTATGCGCCATATGCCAAACATATGACCAGAGAATGCCACTGTATAGGTCATTGGTACGACCTCACCTAGAGTATTGTGTTCAGTTCTGGAGGCCATATCTCCAGAAGGATATAAATACATTAGAGACTGTACAAAGAAGAGCAACTAAAATGGTGCATGGCCTACATCACAAAACGTACCAGGAAAGACTAAAAGATCTTAATATGTATACTTTAGAGCAGAGAAGGGAAAGGGGGGACATGATAGAAACTTTCAAATATATCAAGGGCTTTAACAAGGTACAGGTGGGAGACATTCTTCACAGGAAGAAGAGCAACAGAACACGAGGACATGCACTGAAACTAGAGGGAGGAAGATTCAGGGGAAATGCGAGGAAGAATTTTTTCACAGAAAGAGTAGTAGATAAGTGGAATAGCCTCCCAACAGAGGTGGTAGAGGCAAATACAGTAGTACAATTTAAACATGCTTGGGATAAGCATATTGATATCCTTACAAAAAAATAAGGATCAAATATGGTTTGAGGTAACATGTTTAAAAAAAGGGGCAGACTAGATGGGCCAAGCGGTTCTTATCTGCCGTCAAATTCTATGTTTCTATGAGAAGGCTCCTGGTGCCCCCATCTTAGGTTCATTGATTAACATTCAAAAAAACAATAAATTAAGAGAGCGCACTGAAGTGAAACATTGATTCTAGTTTAAATCAATATAAATCACATTACAATTCACATTAAAATTAAAAAAAAAACAATACGCTTTAGATATATTAATAAAAAAAAAATATTTAACTAGACTTCTGATTCATGACTTATTCATTTGGGTTGCGCCTGATTTTAGTTGAGTTCGTTTATCAACAATTATGTCTATACAGCAGTGCTTACATATCATAGGCCTGATTCTGGTTGACCCAGAGTACCCTTCCCGGTGAAAAATCGCTCCCCCACCGTCGTATCCCCTTACAATCATGTGAGGAGATGTGCTATGAATACACACCCCCTCGCATGTGCCCGCAGCAGGAGATATCATTCGATGATCGACGACCATTGAAGGATTTCTCCTGGGCTAGCAAATATAAGTCAGTGGAGACTGACTTATAGTTGCGGGAGCCGGGATGAAGACAGGGTGAGCGGCTGACGTCATGCAACGTCAGCTGCCCACCCCCCAGCACAGTTCATCCCGCCCACATTTGCATGGGGACGCGCAGCATTATCATGGGGGTGCCCATGAAATGCTGGGCATTTCCATGTCCCATTGTCGTCACCGCCCCTACCCCCTCCCTCTCTCGCAGAGTACATCCGCAGTTGGGATTGCACAATTTCGCATGTGCATGCGCAAACTCAGACCACCGGGGCAGGGGCCGATTTCGGTTAATTACGAATTAAACAAAATCGACCCCAATATTGGTTTGTAGTCTGATTGGTCGACAATTATAATGCCGATGGTCATCAGCTTGACTTGATGTCAACACAGTGGAACTGTGTCTTGTGCGGAGCAGTTACCGCTATGACATCACAGCAGCGCTGTCCTGGAAAGTATTCTATCCTCTATCCCTTAGCATAACCTCTACCCTAAAATCTCTCCATTGCCCCAAATCCCAAATCTGCCTAAGCCTAACGTTTGCCCTCCCCAGACTGTGGACATTTCACATGGTGAAATTTCAGATGTTGTCAGCACTTTGAGGATGTCATCATGTTTAACGTCACCATCTGACCGGATACCATATTAGTTTTGAAATGTGCAATTCTGTTTTCCTGAAATATGAACAGACCCGAACGCAGGGGTTCTGAGTCTAATTGAGTACTGGTTTGGAATTACTTTGGGTTCCATAGTGAAACCGAGTCCCGGTTCAGGTCTGTTGTCAGTTCGTAACTCAATTTTAAATGGTTTTTGGATTACATGCAGTTTTTATCAACTTCTTTTAAATCACACTTATCGATTTGAAAGAAACCAAGTCCAAACCAAAACACTTCAGGGGGGTTTTGCCAAAACCAAAACACAATGATGAACTACAGGGGTCTGACCAAATTTCTATATTATTTGATTAGTTACATGCCTGCTCCAGCGAAGCTTACAATCTATTCTCTATATTCTCTATCACCAGTGTCAGACTGGGGCTTAAAGGATCCACTGGGGGATGCAGTGGTGATTAAAATGCGCAGTCAGTTACCTCAAAATAAAACCAGATCCCATAGAGTCTTGGGCAGCCCATTAAAGACCATGTAACTGACCATCTAATAGAGTAACAATGTTTCATTTGAGTGTACTGTTTGGAACCTGACATTAGAGGGAGGGGTGGGGGCATCAAGCAGTGGGACCCACCAGGACTTCCTCTGGGCCCCTGTGGGTTTTTGTTAGAAGCCAATGAACCTATGAGTATGCTTCTGGGTTGTTGGACGAGTATGTTTCTGGGTTGATGGAAGATAATAAGTTTGATTTGGTAAATGAGAGACACTGGTCCTTATTCTGATTGACTCGCAAGGCTGCAAATTTCACAGCCTTGCAAATCCACCAGCCGCCACCCGTCACCCGCACAGCCACCCACACAGCCTCCGGCCCCGCTTCGCATATCGCTATTACCCGCAGGCATGCGAATGGATGATTTGCATATCATTTGATGGTTGCTACCATCAAATGATTTTTCAAGCGCTCACACATCTAAGACACCTCTTTGGTGCAATCTGAGGCCATTGGTCCACGACTTATGGAGCCTATGTATGTAAAGCTTATAGTAATTATAAATGACAAAAACTGTACACTATATAGTCATATAATTGTAGAATATTACAATGGAACTTTTTAAGTATACAGATGGGGCCGGGCTCTTATTTGCTGGCGAATCGCCAGAACGTCACCGCTGGCAAACCGCTAGCAGCCCGGCTCGCCATCTGACTTAGACGCGCGCGCGTCTCACGCGCACGCGCTTCTCAATCTCCGTCGGCGGGGCGACGGGAACCCTGTCCGTCTATGCTTCAGGGAGACGGACAGGGTTAGGGGGTGGTGCGGGCAGGCGGCGGGGACCCCGGGTGACATTCCTGACAAGCCGGCGGTGACCCTGGGGAAGCGCTGGAAGCGGGACGCATGCACAATAGGCTTCTCGCTATACAGATGGCAGCTGGTGGGGGATGGCGGCTTGCGTCGCCATCGCCATCCCCTGCAAGGATGAGTCCTGCCCCATCTGTAAATGGAAGGAACAAAAGTCTACGTACATGTTAGTGCCCATGAAAAAACAGTAATTTAAGCACTGAACCCAACACCATTGTACATTGCTGTTGCGTGTCGCCAATATGGTGTAATATACTCAGTAAAAGACGTTAGTTTGGGATTTGAGTATTGCCATTTTTTTTTTCAAGATATAAAATACATTTTAGAACATAGCCATTGGCAATTTCTGATTTTCGATGCATTTTTTTCAAACCATACAACCTAGTTATTTTGCTCAATTTACTTTAGGTGAAATGCTTGTCATTGGATACAGAATCAGAATAAAGAAACCTTTAATTATTTCATGACGTGAACTATAACATTGCCTGATTACATTGCATGGTACTTTATTTTTACCATGCTAAAAATGATTCAAAAAATATAAAAATATTCAAATTCCATTAGGTCTGTCACTTACACTATACAAAATCCTTGTCGGAAAGCACTTCTGATAATGAATGAATGACAACCAGCTGAGGTTCCAAATTAAATATTTGATTTTCAGAAAACAGTTTGTAATCAATCTTGTGTCCAGATAGAAATAAAATAGGAAAGAGGTATGATAGCATTCTGAAGACATGGTAGGTGGTGAAGGGTGTGGTAAAGGGTTCCGACAGTAGGGATTCCGACAGTCATTAGCCCGACGTCGGGATCCCGACTGCCCGGATTCAGACAGCATGGTGAGCGCAACAAAGCCCCTTGTGGACACGTTGCGCTCGCCACGCTGCGGGCACGGTAGCTCGCTACGCTTGTCACCTATTCTATTCTCCCTCTATGGGGGTCGTGGACCCCGACAAGGGAAAATAGCAGGTGGCCATCGGGCACCTGTCTGTCTGCGTTTTGACAGTCGGAACCCCGACATCGGGTAAATGACTGTCGGGATCTCGACTGTCGGGACCGCGTCCGGCACCCGTGGTGAAGACTGAAATCAACATTCTTTATGTCTACTTTATGACTGGTGTCTAACCGACATCTACCGAAGAACCTGTTGGTCATTGTGCAACAGCGCTCTGATATTAAATATTGTAAGCCTTTCTTTTTTTCTAATGCTTTGGTTCTGTATGTGTCTAACAGCTTCAGCCTTCTACATTGATTCTACAATATATACATGTGTAGGCCTGGAAGTAACCTGGTGTTCCTGCCTTGTCACTGAACCCTCCAATGACAGCTGATCGGAATCTCGTGATCAGGGTCTTGATGCTGAAGTGAGGTTGCTACTAAGTGGCTCCGGACATATGGACCTTGGCCTTTTGTAGTGGAGACCTAAAAGAACATACAACCTAAACCATTCATTATAGATGTTTCGACAACAAAATACGGTACTTATGAGTTATCTGGGCGCCCGATTTTTTGATTGTATGCCTTAAGTTAAGGCATACAATCAGATGCGATGCGATATCGCATCGCATCGCATGCGACCATCGGATGCGATGACCCGATTTTTCCATAGGAATCAATGTTAAAATGGACTGAGTCCATTTTAACATGGAATTCAATGGGAAAAAGGGGTCCTTTTAATACCCCTACTATCCAAGTGGGCATGGAGTTGGATATAAACCTGTGGCGAGCGTAGCGAGCCACCGAGCCCGAAGCGTGGCGAGCGAAGCGAGCCCCGCGAGGGGACGGTATTCTGTGTGCCCTCGCGGGGCTCGCTACGCTCGCCACGCTTCGGGCTCGGTGGCTCGCTACGCTCGCCACAGGTTTATATCCAACTCCATGCCCACTTGGATAGTGGGGAAAGGAAAAGGACCCCTTTTTCCCATTGAATTCCATGTTAAAATGGACTCAGTCCATTTTAACATTGATTCCAATGGAAAAATCGGGTCATCGCATCGCATCGCATCGCATCCGATGGTCGCATGCGATGCGATGCGATGTGCCCGATCCGACCCGATTTAGAAATCGGGCGCCCAGATAACTCACAAGTACCCAAAATACCTTAGTGACCTCATGTTTGTTGGGTGGATAAAAGTCAAAGACTTTTCAGAGTTTTAAATACTACAAGAAAATGTCCGATCGACATTCCCTCTTCTTCTGTTGAGCCTATTTTGTAATGAATCTGGTGAAATAATATATAATATTTAAAGATGATGTATCAACCCATCTTCGGAGGACAAGTGAGGAAGTTTCCCATAGTAAACCAGCTATCTAATACATTCTATAAAATTACAGGATCTGGTTGCTTTTCTCCCTTTCTTTTCTGTAGAGGGAGTACAGTACCTCCTCCATACTGATCTGGGAAAATTGTAACATAGGTTTGAACATAACAGTAGATTTGTAAAAGTTGAGACCTGAACAAGTTGCTGTGGAGGTGATCTGCCCAAAAAAGTGCATTCTGCAAAGATATAAGGTTAATGAGATGAAAGTTAGACGTAAATGCAAGTTATGTCTTTTTAATAGGTGCATACACCCTTCTTTGTACCATGCACGTGTTTCCTGGGCAATTTGCACTCCCTATGCCAAGAGGGCTAGGGTGGGAATTGGAGGGAGCCGGCTGATGTGACCAAAGTACTGTAAGGGCATCTTGTGGGCACGGTTATGTTAACTGTCACCAGTGAAAAGTCACATATGCACCAGTTTGGGGTAACATGACTTGCCAGTACTCAAACCCTCATTCACGTTGTGAGAAGATGATGATGATGATGATGATAGGGAGAGCCACATCTTGTTCTTCAAATGCATCTAAACCACACCCATTTATGGTAATAAAGTTAATGTGCCGCAACCATGGTATAAAAACCAGATGACATTGTACTCATTTTACAAAAATGAAAGGCCTGATTCATAACTGTTTGCTGCCTAGGGAGTAGCTCAGCGCTCCGCGTCTCTCACATTCCCTCGCTAGCATGCAAAGGCATGTGCGTGAGAACACATCCCCTCGCATGCGGTTGGGTGGGGGAGAAATCCTTTGATGGTTCGCCGACCATTAAATGATTTCTGCAGCCTGCAGTCTGAAAAGAAAGTAAATTCAAAACCATGTGCACCGCAGGTGGGGCAGGTGTAACATGTGCAGAGAGAGTAATACGGCCTACACACATGCCGATATTAAGCCATTTTCTAAGCGATTTTGCTTAGTTTGGCAAAGTCGCTTAGCAAATGCCCTCACATCGGTGTATGTGTGGGGGCTGTATCGGCAGCCGTGCGCGTCCCCGCGCGTCTTTATCGCTGGCCGAGATTGATGGACAGTGTCCATCAATCTCGGCATCGGCAGTGTTCTCCCACCGGAGAACACTGGTGCTGTCTGCTCGCTTAGCACACAGAGCTGACAGCTCGGTCTGTGTGTGGGCTGTCAGCTCTGTGTGCTAGGCGATAGCGGCGCAGCACAGCCCAACCTAGCATAGCTAGGTAGCCCTGCACACATCGGCATGTGTGTAGGGCCCATTAGAGTTGGGCGGGGTGTTACTTCAAAATGAGATCTAAATTGCAGTGTAAAAATAAAGCAGCCATTATTTACCCTGCACAGAAACAAAATAACTCACCCAAATCTAATTCTCTCTGCACATTTTACATCTGCCCCCTGCAGTCGACATGGCTTTGTCCATCTAAGAAGGAATTTGTCAGAAAGAATGAACTAAAATAACCCCCATGGTTTTGTACATTTGAGAAGGAATTTGCCTCTGCGAGTGAACCAGAATAAAGGCCATTGTGTGCACTATATAAGTAACTGGTAATAAATAAATCATCTTTTATTGAAGGGGAAAGCTGTGTTGTCTGTAAAATTGACATTTGCATTTTTTTTCTATTAGCATCACTCATATTCCAATCCAATTTGGAATTTATTATCTGAACTCTCCATCCGTTTACTATAACGCAAGTAATCTTTTTCTTACAGAAATCTTGAATAAATAAAGGAATAAACCGCTTTCAAACATTGTTGCATTTGGCTGTAGAGATAATGAAACGTGGTCAAACAATCTTTTTTCTCTCTTCCCTTATAAAGAACGGAGCCTGGAGGCAGAGGAAGACCTGTTTTAGTCCATCTATTTTAATGGCAGAGTTAAGAATATCACTTGACACACACATAAAGGATTTCTGTTCTGCTTAGTGCTCCTCTTGGTGATGTCTAAGGTCTGCTGGAATGCGATATACAAAGCAGGACATTGGGAACATCAGTAGATTCCATTTAAAAGAAAGCTTCTGTCTCTAGTTATATGTGAGCAATGACTAGCATGCATTTTGTTAGAAACAATTTTTTTTTATTATAAACTGTATCTATTATATACTGTATATTTAAATATTAACTAAAACAATATATATTTGGGCAGTATGGATGGTGTAATGGTTAGCATTACTGTCTCACAGTGCTGAGGTTATGGGTTAGATTCCCACCATGGCTTTAACTGTGCGGAGTTTGTATATTCTCCCCGTGCTTGCGTGGGTTTCCTCCGGGTATTCCGGTTTCCTCACACAATCCAAAAATATACTGGTAGGCTAATTGGCTCCCAACAAAATTAACCCTAACTAACTATTACATGGTTAGGGGCAAGATTTGCTTATGGCTGTCCACATATTTTATGACTAGCAGCCACCAGCACTGTTTTCATTTACTATTACTTTGGGCCTAATTCAGACCTGATCACAGGACAATTTTTTCTCAAAATGGGCAAAACTATGCTGCACTGCAGGTGGGGCAGATGTATCATGTGCAGAGAGAGTTAGTTTTCAAGGAGTTTTTTTTTGTGTCTGTGCAGGGTGAATACTGGCTTTTTTTTAAATTTTACACTGCAATTTAGATTTCGGTTTGAACACACTCCACCCAAATCTAACTCTGCACATGTTACATCTGCCCCACCTGCAGTGCACATGGTTTTGCCCATTTTGAGAACACATTTGTCCTGCGTTCAAGTCTGAATTAGGCCCATTGACAAAACATAATTTTAGCTGGTCTCGGACCGCCAATACAAGGCCCCCTTGCAAGTGTCCCAAGGTACCCCAGGGTGCCATGACACACAGTTTGCCTTTGTGCAGCCCAATGCAGCTTCTATTGGCTGCAGCCGATGCAGACTGTAGTTTTTATTTATCTAGCTCTTTCTAGATTCAGAGTGATTGCCACTTTCATTTTTTGAATAAAAAGGTGAGAAAGGGAGCAATTTGTTATCATACCGTAACTGAAAGCGATGGAACACTTGAATGGAGCTGAATTGTGTTGGGTTCATCTGAGGACGATACGGCCGTGCCAGCAGAGATTACTGACTGCTCAAAGCCTTTTACCGTTAAAACCTCTTATTGTTTTGCATAACTGTAATTAATACTGTAGAGTTCCCTGACAATATTGGTATTTCTGAATGCTCTGCTGTTTCATTGACTCCCAAAAGCAAAAAGTATACACAAAGTTCTAATGGAAATCTATCAAATGCATTTTGAGAATGTTTCAAACTGACATAAAGTGTTGAACTACTGTAAGTTGATACAATTTTAAAAATCCTATTTTGCTATCGATCAAAGTTGAAAAACAACATAAACATCATAAGACGTGATGTGCAACCCAACAAAGTTTAAGGAAGAAATGTAGTTGGAGAGAGATAAAGTAGAGAGGCATAAACTAACAGCCAATCAGCTCCTAATGGTCATGTCACAGGCTGTGTTTTTATATGACAGTCATGGGCTGATTGGTTCCTAGTTTATATTTTTCTTTTTTATCACTCACAAAGGCATAGAACTTATTTCCCTTTATCTCTCTCCATGTCACTCTTCAATGATTTGTACACCTTCTTGTTGCCCATGAGTGCTGGTGCCAGGGCAGAGTCACTTGGCTATTGGGGGAACACCTCTTAAGCCATATTAACTGTATTTTTTTTGTAAGAAGAGGAGGGGGGCTTTGTGGGTGTGGCCAGTGCCTTGTGGGAGTGTACTTCCCTAGACCAGGCATGTCCAAACTGTGTGCCAAGTGTAGTAAAGTCAGTGGATCGGCGAAAACAGTCACGGATTGACGAAAAACAGCCATGAATTCGTCAATCCACAGCCATTTCCGACAAAACAGATCCGTCTTTAAAAAAGTCGAATCTGAAACCCTTCAATGCTGTCATTAAGCATTGAATAAGCCAGAGCCAGATTAAGGTCTAAATGGGCCTGGAGCTGAAAATGATCAAGGGCCTATTATGCGCAATAATAGGGGTGGTGGCCAGCACCTAATAATGTGGGGGGCGTGACACATGTTCTGGTTGGGTGGTCTGCTCACGGGTGTGTCTGTATTTGTGTAAATACTTTCAACTAATTATATATGCCTGGTAAAGGCAGGGGGCTGGCATAAGAAAAATGCAGGGAGATATATTGGCGGGTGCCCTCTAAAGGTGCACCCGCAGGATGCCGATGTCCTAAGATACTTGAGGGGTGAGGCGGCATTCCAGTCATAAAAAAAATACTGAAAGCCAAAACTTGGTAGACAACATTTCAGCACCTTTTATATGGTCACCTAAGTTTACCACACCTTATAAAAATCATGCAACACAATCGTAACCCCCTTATACTGAACTTGCCTCTTACACATTATGCCACATGGAATGAGCCAAAATTCACACCGATTGAGCCAAAATTCACATTATGCCACACAGATTAAGGCAAAATTCACATTTTGCCACATGGATCAAGCCAAAATACACACTATACGAGGCATGTTCAAACAGTGGCCCTCCAGCTGTTGTGAAACTACGTGTCCCAGCATGCCTTGACATAGTTTTAGCAATCCTTAATAGCAAAACTGTGGCAATGCATGATGAGACTTGTAGTTTCACAAGAGCTTGAGGGACATCGTTTGGACATGCCTGCACTATACTAAACAGATTGAGCAGTAATGCACAATATGCTTCATAAATAGGGGCATTGCGCGCCAAAGGCGCGCATTAAAAATGTACACCATAATGCCCATTACATGACAAGCCTCACACCATAATCTCCAATACATATTATGCCAAACACCATAATGCCTATCAAAAATTATGCTACAGTAAGGGCGGGATGTACTAAAGGGAAAATGCGGTAAAACCCCCGTTTTACCGCATTTTTCTATGTACTATTACCCGGCCACATCGTTATCGCAGGGCAGGGTATCGCCACCCTTGGGTGGCGATACCCTATAGAAGCCTATGGGCTTCTTTTCGCTGCGTCGCCGCAACCGCGCCACCTCGCCGACCCCCCCTCTCCCCCTCCCTTGGGCTTACCTACTTGCAGGTCCTCCTGGACCCCGGAAGGTAAGCCCTTCCTCCCCCTATCAACGCAGACGGACGTCCTTCCGGCTGCAGGGGGGAACCTGCTTAGCTGTCCCTGGCGTGTAGGTATCAGGAGCCGGCTGGGAGGTGACGGAGACCCCCCGCAGACCACAGTACAGGTATCGCGGGGGGTCTCCGTTACTGCACCGCGATGCCAGCCGCATATGTTAGTACATATGCGCTGGCATCGCGGCGGACAGCCGGCGAAGGGCGGCGATGTATATTAATACATCCCGCCCTAAGTATTGCTTACCTCCATGTTCATTGCCAGGGGTTTCATGCACATTGCCAGGGGTTCCATGCTTGTTGCTATGTGGGATTACAAGCTCATTGCCAAGGGGAATAGATGCTCGCGGTAACTGGGGGACAGCCGCTGCCGGGCAGAAATGACAGCCATTGACAGCCGGGCAGAGAGCAGGGGGCTACCTGACTGTATTCAGAGCACTGCATGTCCTGGCTATTTGAAATAATACCCCTTTCACACCAGAAAATGCAGGGACTTACCTGGGAATATGGTCCGAGGATCATGCAGGTACATTCCCGGTATGGCCCCTTTTACACCAGCCTAATCCCTGCATTTTCTAGTGTGAAGGGGAGAGAAAACTGCCCCCCTTTAAACAACCAGCTATATCTTCAGAACCAACTGACCCATTTACGTGTAGGCTTCGAATGATTTTGGTCCCGTGAAACTGGGCCGTTTGGTTCCAGAGAAATCTCTCCTCAAACAACATGAACTGCCATGAAATTACATTTCAGAAATGCAAAAAAAAAATTGGTTTACCCGCAATATCTCTAGAACCAATGAACCCATATGGACCAGCCTGGTATTAGATTAAAGGCGCAGCTATATGGGTTAGACTGAGATCAACCTCGAGCTTCTGTGATGCCGGTGGAGGAACTGGCAGCCGTTGGAATCGGGTGGCGGTCGGAATTAGCGGGGCCCATGTTGTCCTATGGGGAAAACGTTCCAGCTTTGCCTGGTGGTATCTCTTGTTCCCGGGGGGCTAGCAACGCAGGGCCAGGCTCGTTGGAAAGCCCTGGCCCTCAGCTACAAAATGGGCCTATTTGGAGAGTGGGCCTGGAGCTGTAGCTCCATCAGGCCCATTGTTAATCCGGCCCTGGAATAAGCGAGTGCCAATATTTCCCCCTGTCAGGAAATATCGGCATAGATTGAATAACCCCAACAGCCTCGTTAGTGGATGTAGGTAGAAACTCTATGAACCTCTCCTATGTGGCAAAGAACTTTATGGTACGGGACACATTCTGGAGAGATGCCTCTAGCCAATCCATAGGGAATAAGAAGAGTTTTTTCTTAAACATTTCAAGAGTTGGCAGAGAACTGTATGTACAGTACCATAGAAAAATAATTATTCCCGAAAATAGCGCTACCAGGACATACAGCCAAATGTACACAGGTAGTGTTAATGTCACCACTACAATAAGAACATTGGAATAAAAATAGAATTGTGCAGCAAAAAATAGGCGCTTTCCCTTTAAGTCTCTTTAAACACCATAAGACACCTTGCAGTGCAGACATAGTACATATAACATGACCTGTTTAAATAACAGTTCTCTTTGTTGCTGGGGATCAGACACTGGATCTGAAAAATAAATGGTCTACTTCTCCCTACAGAGGGAACGGGTATAGACCATAAGAATAACAAAACAATAATAGTGCAGCATCTCTGATATAATAAAAGGTTTAATCAATAATGCGCTTACAATAATGATGATAAAAAGCATAAACTGATAGCCAGTGGCAAGCAGCAATCGTGATGGTATCCCTCAAACATCTGGATGTAACAGTTGTCCAGATGGAGGTTGATGTCACTCTAATGGGTCCACACACACACAGATAAGCCAGAACTGGGAGTCAGTCATTAGCCACACTTAACGAGTTTTAAGCTCATACGAGCTCTTCTTCTGTAGCGTGCACCCGGGAAAGGGGGGGGGGGGGTGGGAGGTTTAGGCAGTAGTGGGGAGACTTAGAGATAGGTTGTGAGCGGGGGACGTTAGGGTTAGGCGCCAAGTAGGAGGGTTTACAGTTATTGCTAAACTATCTAGCAGTTGAAATTGATTTATAAAGAGAAGACAACAGATTTTTGTATTTCTAAATTAACTTGTATTCTGTTTTTTTGTGTGTGTGCCTGTATTTGATGGTATTTTACATTGTAAATGCATACACAATTATAAATAACACTGTCTAGATGTACTAATGACAAATGTTGGACTTATTTAACATGTGAACGTTCCAGCTCTACATGAACATCATTACGGAGTAGCTAGGCATCCATGGATTGTGGGCAGGGGTGCCAAGGGGGGTACTAATTTCCCCAGGCCCAGGTCTGATGGAGGGGCCAAGAGGGGTCCTGGTCCTCCCCCATTACCTGGAAGCAGGAGCTGCAGCAGCTTTCCTCCTCAACCCAGGACATGCTGCCATGTGCTAGGCTGCAGTGTGGCCAGGGAGGCACTTAAAGTGTGATTCTTTCTGTAATTATTAAAGCCCCACATCCACTACGCAGAAATCTCTGGAGCTACAAATCTCTTCAGATTTCCCTTGAACTCTCCCAGATATCTGATCCTGGGCTCATTTTTCACTCTATTCACTTCAAATACATCTGACCAAACCTGCGTTGGACCCCTGAAGGCTTCAGATCAGATGGGTCTTTGGTACAGCATCAAAGATTTTTTTTGTCAGATGGATCTGAGACTCAGCCTCACATCTGATCTGAGGAAGCTCAGAATTAGCCTTTTTTTTATCCGTATTGGTCTTATGGAAATCCATTTATTTATATATGCAAAGTCTATCTAATTTATTCATGTCGCACGCAATCAATAAGCGAATGTCCAGAATTATAATCAATGAATATTATTTATGAATGTAAGCAGATGAAACTGTAGTACTGATTGTACAATATAATAATACAGATATTATAATTAATACGATTATTACACCAGCATCCTTAAATACTGTTAACCTCAGTATTATATATGTGTATGTGAATACAGTGCGGGAGGAGTGGCTTTACAGTAGCATGATAGAACCTGATTGTCGGCCATCTTGGCCGGATCACATGTTCTGGTATCCAGCATGGCGTCGGCCATCTTATCCTAAGCCTTATGTACCACAAAGGTAACACAAAACACTGGGCCTCAAGATGCCGCATGGCATTCCACCATTTTATGGTAGACAATGATGAACACCACCCTGCATCAAACAACACTCACAATCCGGAATATAACTTGCACATTCAGCAAACACACTAAACCTGCAGCATACATAATTAACTATTATTTAGCAACCATATACTCGCTAAATAGTGGACCCAAATGGCACTATACAATCCAAGGCCTAGCTATACCATAATCACATCACATGGCATTACACTCGCCATCCGAGCACATGCAAACGACACTTATTACATTCATATAGGTTTTATCCGCCAGTTTATCTAGATATTCTCACTGGATATTACACAAAGCATTCACACACTTAGGTAGAAACAGTTCAGAGCAAATCCATTCTGGGACATAGACACACACTTGAATTAACCACAAATGCTGGAATCCATTCGTACTCACGCACAGCCTAACACAGGCTTTCAAATACATGCGTCCCTTTGTAGCAAACACACACACTTGAATACAAAGAGTCCATACAATATACTATAAAACTCTTCTACAACCACACTAGGACACACATGGGCTAGTTTAAATATCAATGTTAACCGTCTACCTACACAAAGGTTATACTGTAGGCCAGAGCCTGAGCACATGTTTACAATTGATTCCAGGCCTCATTCTGCCTAACCCTCTGGTATGATACAGGATAGTATCTCAATCTAACAAGCCAAACCTATCCTCTCCTAACAGATCAAAACACCACACTTCCAACACAATAAACCTCCATATGTCCAGGGTCAATACATCACACCAAGATCCTGCTGAACCACATATATCTATGTATGATATATTATTAAAATGCCTTATCTCAATGATCCTAGCTAAACGTTATTCACACAGGTCAATCTCAAACACCGACACAAGCTTTCTTTGTGTAACTGTATGTAAATATACTCTGGGCCTAAGCACATGTTAATAACCGAAGATAACAAAGATTGGAAGTTAACTGCTCCTAAACTTTCTAACATAATCCATGTTTCATCACCGTGGGTCCTAGTACACAATTCGATCAGTCCTACAAGTATACATTACTCAAAGCCATGTGTCCAATCTTATCCATCTTCTCCAGGACTGTTGCACTGCATCTTATCTGGGCCAGGTTCCAAAAGCAAGTAAAAATAGCTGTATCATTTACTTCCCAAGAAAACTCACTTTGGTGGGCTCCATTCATCACTGGCACACCCCTTTGTTTACGGTATCCTGTGAATGGCTCAGGTGGGTCCTTTTGTCTTTCCAGGGACCATTCATCACATTCTATCAATAGCCTGCAGACACGCCCCTTGTTACTGTATCTTTGAAAACTATAGTGTAAACTTATAACTTGTAAAAGATGTGAGTGCAACAAGATATGGAATTCTAATAACTGTCATCTGATAGCTAAAATGATTCCAATCATTTTAAGACTAAACATGGCATATGGGCTAAAATGTGTAACTTGATATGCAATATTTTCCTGGCTTATGAGATAAAGTAATATAATCTCAGACTATATTAATGTTATGGGCATGGTTAAAATCCTAATTATGGAAATTATATGCTGGGGAAAATTAGGCATTGACAGTCTGTCAGATCCATCTGAATCTAAAGAAAACAGGTCAAATCTGGCTAGTGGATGGGGGTCGTAAGAGTGTGTGGTCACGCCTCCCTGTTTAGACCACGCCCCCAGATAAATACCTGGGCCCAGCCAGGCTCTCTACTGCCCTGTGTGTGGAGTTGACTGCAAATAGGAGTAATGGTAAATTGTGGTAGGATGTATACAGAACGTGCTATGTGCTGCCGAACTGACAGCACACAGGAGAAGTAGAGATCTTCGCTGCTCCCATGTTTTGGTTTTGGATCCTTGTATTTTGCAAAACCACCCCCAAGTGTTTTGGTTCAGATTCAGATTTCTGTTTAAAAAAAAAGTTATAAACTTGACAATCATTGCTTAAAACCATTCAAAATGGATTAAAAAAAAAAGCGATATTGTGCACATGTACTAGCATCTGAAAATATAGATTTGGGCTTGAACTTTATCAACATGACTGTATTTATTCAAAGTAACTAGTGGGAGTTTAATGAGTAATACATATAACAAATGGCTAATTAGTGTAATTATGCAGGTTTTTAATTGGATCTGCAGTCATTCATTCATTACTGCCAGCAATTATATTTGTTGACTTTAAAACTGTATTTATCTTCCACACCTGGACATCTTAAACAGATTCCTGGACGTTCCATGTGGACAGATGGTGAATGGCAGAAGTTTAATTAGTGTCACCTGCAAAGCTGACACTACAAGATTTCACTTAGCAGCAGAGACTGGAATTGGGACAGATACGTCTACATTTATAGCACTGCACAAATATTTGACACATCTACAGGTCTACCTTCCCTTTTTCAGGGTGATGTATAGCAAATGCCGTAATGGCCGTTGCACATTATATTGCACTCCATAATGTCCATTACACATTATTCTGCAAGCTGTAATGCTGATATGTCACGCACCATAAAGCCCATTGCAAATAAGGCGACACACCGTGATGTCCATTACACATTGTACCTCACACCGTAATGTCCATTACAGATTGTACCTCACACCGTGATGCCCATTACACATTGTACCTCACACCGTGGTGCCCATTACACATTGTGCACATACCATGATGCCATTACAGATTGTACCTCACACCGTGATGCCCATGGGATGCGGTTAATTTGCCGGCGGTCGGGATCCCGGCGGTCGGAATCCCGACACTGGAATCCCGACCGCCGAAATCCCGAAACTTTCTCCCTCCGTGGGTGTCCACGACACCCATAGAGGGAGAATAAAATAGCGTGCCGAGCGTAGCGAGGCACCGGGCCCGCTGCGTGGCGAGCGCAGCGAGCCCGCAAGGGGGGGCGATCCATGTCCCCCCCTTGTCGGGATTTCGGCGGTCGGGATTCCAGTGTCGGGATTCCGACCGCCGGGATCCCGACCGCCGGGAAATCGTATCGGATCCATGCCCATTACACATTGTACCTCACACCGTGGTGCCCATTACACATTGTGCACATACCATGATGCCATTACACATTGTACCTCACACCGTGATGTCCATTACACATTGTACCTCACACCGTGATGCCCATTACACATTGTGCCACACACCATGATGCCCATTACACATTGTACCTCACACCGTGATGCCCATTACACATTGTGCACATACCATGATGCCATTACACATTGTGCCACACACCATGATGTCCATTACACATTGTACCTCACATCGTGATGCCCATTACACATTGTGCCACACACCGACATGCTCAATGCCAGGGGCTTCATGATCGGGGCCAAGGGAGATTCATGCTCATGCCAAGGGGGATTCATGCTCATTGCCAAAGAGGTATTACATATTCGCTGCCACGGGGGGGGGGATGCTCGTTGCCATGCCCTTAGATTACAAGTAAACATTTCTCCACTCTTATATTAGGCACCCCCGCACCCACCCCCAATCAGTTATCTAGACAGCAATCATTATATGCATTATAGTTCATCAGGGTGGCTGAACGCACCCTTTTACCTTTTGGAGTGCATCTACTGTAGCACTGCATCCCGGCTCCTCTAGCCAGTGACAGGTTGGATTGCGGGGGAGGGAGATAGGTAGCACGGCTCAAGCTTATAACTGTGAGCCACGGGCAGTGGACAACGGGACAGCGGAGGACAACAGGAGGCGGGTGGTGGGTGGCAGACGACGGAGGGTGGGCGGTCAGGGTGGATGTCGCGTAGCGGGCGGGTGACAGGAGTCTGTCTGTGGCGCATGCCGCACAGTGCACACATCGACTCTTCCAGCGTCAGAGTGCCAGAGCCACTCTCACAACTCTGTCGGCAGTATATCTAGTGGGTGGTTCGGTGCACCCTCGGACCACCCCTTAGATTCACCTATGAACACTGAATCAACTCCCACATACTCTTGGGGACACCTGCATTTTTCTGGGTTCTCTAAAAACACAAATGCTGACTTCCTGTTAATCAAATTGCGTACGGCCAGTGATTAGAAAAGGCACTGGATTTTATTTAAGTGAAGGCCTTGTGCATGTGCGCTAAGATCCATTTGCAGGTGCTGTCATTTGATAAATGACCAGGCTGTAGATATGCTCAGGTCTGAATAACCCCCACAGTGCAGACTCTCTGATGCCACCTTCCCAATGAATATTTATGCCCTTGGAGCGGTTTAAATTGCATCATTTTCCATTACAGGTATGTAAAACCCCTTTCACACCGCATCTCTTAAACGGTATATTACCGTTTAAGTGCCGTTTTTTTTTACACTGGCAGACCCGTTTTTGGAAACTTTCCAAATACAGGGTCAAAGCCAGTGCAGTCTTCAGTGTGTGTTTCTTAAACACATTGCGGGGGGGGGGGTCGGGGAAATTAACCTGCGCGCGTGCACAGGCAGAGGGGGGGCGGCGGGGGTGTCCAGTGCTATGAATATTTAATGAGCGCTCATTAAATATTCACTGCGCTGAATTTAGGACCCAGCTCATTGGCTGGGTCCTAAATACCATTTCAGACCCGATTTTGATGCAAAAATACCGGGTCTGAAACAGGTAGGACCCTCCATTTTAACCGTTTTACAAAATCGGCTTTTGTAAAACGGTTAAGTGGTCCTGCACCTTTCAGACCGCACAGTTTTAAAACGGTTAAAAATCGGCAAAATACAGTTTTCAGGTGTTCAGGTGAATGTTCTACACACCTGTTTGGGTACTTGTGTATTAGCACGGCGCCCACGATTTCCATCTTATGGCATCTTATACAATGTAAAATTGTATACCATTGTATATGGCATACAATGGCATACGATGAGATGAGATGAGATGCTTTCAATGTTAATTGGCCCCCCTATAAGATTTTTAATTGTATAAGCACCCTAATGGGAGCTAACAATGTTAAATGCACCCCCCACGCCACCCCCACTATCAACGCCAACCCGAAGCGTGGCGAGCGCAGCGAGCCCGCGAGGGGCGGCGGTACGCATCCTACGACCTTTTCATACCCCCACTATCCATGTCGGCATGGAGTTGATTTTATATAGTGTGGTGAGCGCAGCGAGCCACCGAGCCCGAAGCGAGCAGCCGCATTTTACTTTACATGTATTACGGCTGCGCTCGCCACGCTTCGGGCTTGGTGGCTCGCTGCGCTCGCCACACTATATAAGATCAGCTCCACCCTGACATGGATAGTGGGGGTATGAAAAGGTCAGAGGACACGTACCGCTGCGCTCGCCACGCTTCTGGTTGGCGTTGATAGTGGGGGTGGCGTGGGGGTGCATTTAACATTGTAAGCACCCATTAGGGTGCTTATACAATTAAAAATCTTATATGGGGCCAATTAACATTAAAAGCAACCATTAGTGTGCTTATACAATTTAAAATCGTATCTCATCTCATCTCATCTCATCTCATTGTATGCCATATACAATGGTATACAATCCAGGTCCGTTTCCGATAAAACAGATCCAACATGTTTTGAAGTTGGATCTGTTTTGTCAAAATCTGCCTCCAATGCTGTCGGACACGGCAGCATTGAATAGACGAGGGACGCTATTTCCCCTGTTGGAAATAGCGGCCGGGATTGAATACTGCCCTCAAACAGTCAATAAAAAGTGCACAAATCCTCCATTTGACACCTTTAAAATCCTCTAGTACAGCGGTTCTCAAACTGTGGGTCCTGACCCCAAAGTGGGTCCCGAAAATCTCAGCATGGGGTCGTGACTCCATGTTGCTGACCATCAGGCTGATGACTTTTCTAATCTCAGTCAATGATTTAAGGAGTCTGAAAAATCTGTTGAACTGTCTGTTATTTTAGACTCCTCCAATCACTTTGTGCCTCCACAATGCTGCCATGTATGTGCCATCTGCTGACTACACCTGTGATGTGATGGGTTATGGTATATCAGACTCCTCCCATCACTCTGTGCCTCCACAATGCTGCCATGTACGTGCCATCTGCTGACTACACCTGTGATGTGATGGGTTATGGTATATCAGACTCCTCCCATCACTCTGTGCCTCCACAATGCTGCCATGTATGTGCTGTCTGCTGACTACACACGTGATGTGATGGGTTATGGTATATCAGACTCCTCCCATCATTCTGTGCCTCCACAATGCTGCCATGTACGTGCCATCTGCTGACTACACCTGTGATGTGATGGGTTATGGTATATCAGACTCCTCCCATCACTCTGTGCCTCCACAATGCTGCCATGTATGTGCTGTCTGCTGACTACACATGTGATGTGATGACCTTCTGCAGTAACTTGCTGGGGCGCTGTCATTATTTTTATTGTCTGATGGGGTCCCAGAGCAAAATAGTCTGAGGACCCCCGCTCTAGAACTTTCCTTATGGCCACTAACTGCCTGCTGCTGTATCTTAGGTGCCATTCTCTTTTTTTTTTTTGGGGGGGGGGGGGGGTGTCAATTGATCACGTTATGATATATATTTTTTCTTTGCATAAAATAACTAACTAATAAATACTTTGGGGAATTAAGAGTAATTTTACAGATAAACTGTTTTTAGCTATGAGTGATTCTTAAAACCTGTCACAGTTTACTTGAGTCTCCAATTAATTATCAAATATTTCATTTGCAAGAGAAGCCTGTTGCACAAAAAAGCCAATTGCTTATGAAATGTGGATTTACGTTTCTCAAATGAAATGGAATTAACTGAATTTATTGAGGAATGCCTAAAATAATACTATCTGTTGCCAAAGCCAAAGACTGGATGAGGAACGCATGCAATATGACAGATGCGCCAAGACAGAAATAAATATTAATTAAATACATGTCAGCATCATGAGTCAGGTATCCCGGAATTTTTTTATTAATACAATTTTACGGAAAAATAAAAAACATAAAAAGAAAGATTATATTCAGTATATATATATATTCTTCAATTTCTAACAGATATATATATATATATATATATATATATATATATATATTTGCAAAGAGATTTTGGAGGTGCGCTAGCTTAACTGCCTGGGTTCTTTAAAAAGTCCAATAATAGGTACTCATATAAAAGCAGTTCACCGGACAGAGTTGTCCCTCTTTTTCAAATAGCACTAGATCACTGATTTAGTTGACCGCTGCTTCCAACCTGGATAGGGTCCTGGGATCCAAACAGAACCAAGTTTTATCTGTAGAAGAGGGATGGAAGGAAGCACTATGTTTTGATTTCTGTATGTGTTTGCCAACACTCTGTATGCCCTTTTTCAGCACTCCCACGTGACCGGCCGGCCGGAGGCTGTGCTGCTGCGCCTGAGGAGGGACGTAGCCTGACGTGGTGACATCATCACAGGGCGCCTGACACCGGAAGACCAGCCTGGAGGTTCACGTGCGGGGTGTTGCCGGAGAGGGGGTAAGTCTGCACTGTATTGTCTCACTCTCTATATATGTCTGCACTTGCACCTTATGCTTTGTAACATTACCAGCCTTATTGTCCTGACGATGGGGGCTTGACCCCCGAAACGTAGACAGGCCTTTTGCACCTTATGGATTAAATTGGTCCAAGTTTTCTTCACCTACAGTACTAAGTCTCTGAGTGCCTTTGTATTCTTCTGCCTACATTGTTGGCTGTGTGTCCGATGCAGCCTCCTGACATATGGCAGCGAAGCACGTAACAGACATCAGCAGCCAAAGTCAGTCCTGAGTGATGGTTCTTCTCCAGCCCCTGCTATATATATATATATATATATATATATATATATATATATATATATAGCATTAAATTGCTGGAGGAGGGGCAGATAACAACATAGTGAGGGCATGGCTGGCCAGAGTGGTAGGGAGGCGGAGATTAAGGGGATCTGGCATATGCTAGTATAATATGTCTGTATGTATGTATGTATGTATGTATGTATGTATGTATGTATATACATATAAAGGAGAATATATAAATTAGCAATGAGAACACCTAATCTTATTCCTAAAATAGTTCAATGTAGTGTGGCAGATACAGCATGTTTCTACATGAGTATAATGTGGAATATCCAGACCAGGTTTTAGAACAGCAGCAGCAGGAAAATTAAATCCAGTCCAGGTTTTCTAACTGATGTGATCAGGGTTGGGCTGATTAGCTGCACCTGCGGCTTTCTGATACGTGCTTCTAGGGTAGGAGGACAATGCTCCGATGGTGGAATAGCCACCTGTCATGCTTGGTGGGTTTTGTGGAACTTGCAGGAGAGGAGGAGCTGAGATGTTGATGGGATTGTGGTGGTAGATTGTTGGGCGTATGTAATGCCTTTTCACGTTAGAGTAATTGGAGAATTCTGGATGAAGACTGAGGAGAGCTGAATAGGTTTTGAAGATTTAATGAAAGATTCTCACAATACAGTTCAATAATAATGATTGCAAATATAACATGAAAAGTATACGATTGAACTCTCTAGTGCAATAGCAGAGGATTATGAACAAGGACAGTGACCGGACTGACCAGATAGTGAAGGATGACAACTATGAATGAAAGACAGCACAGGGTAGACTGAGGACTTGCAGACTAAGGTAGGACTATGATGACGAGGAACACTGGAAGACCTGTAAACTGAGACTTAGAAAAAGAAGCTGAAGAATACTGTGAAGACTTTGTAACTGAGAATTGAGAACGATGCTGAAGAACAGTGGTATCGATGTTGGAAGAACTATCGATGCTGAACCTGTGGAACTGAAGAATAGATGCTGAAGAAATGTGGTGCTGAAGAAAGAATGTTCACTTGGATGATAAGATGTGAACCATCAATAGAATATTGAAGACAACAGTGATGGACGAATGAATGTTCAATGGTATGATATGATGTAAACCATAGATACTGTAGTGTGCCGGAGACAGCAATGACGGAAGAAAAGTAGTAGTAGTAGTAGCTCACCGGAATACAGTAAGACAGGCACAGGAGGAAAGTACACCAATGATGACAGTCAGTCAATGTCGGGTCACCGATGGTGGTTGTATTGAAGATGACTTTCTGAGAGGTGTCTGGTAGAAGCTTAGTGGTACCGGGTAGATGAGCAAAAGCCGTAGATGAATTGTAGAGGTTGCACACAACAATAGTGAACTGATGATCAGCTGATGGTGAACCGATGGTGAGCCAGTGGAGGACCAGGTAATCACTGTAGTATAGACAGGAGTAGATGTTGAATGGAGACAGCTGGAGTGGAAGCTACCTGGAAGCAGAGGAGATTGGTATTTAAAAACACTTGTGTCAGGCAATCCCACTAGTAAATATTTTTTCTAAATAATAATAATATTTACTAGTGGGATTGCCTGACACACGTGTTTTTTATTACAATTATGAAAGGGTATTTAAACCCGCACCAATAGACCAGCTCTATCACCTTGAAAAACCTGAAGTTAATCAGCGAAACAAGTCAGAGTTTCTAGGAGCCACCACCAAGCCATCACTTTCTCTCGGAATCCTCACTTCATCCTGATTGGCACCCAGCGCTCTGCTTCCACCACAATAATAGGAGGACATTTTCTTGGGAAATTCCACAACGTCCATCGAACTTCCTCCAGCGGCACTACAAATTCAGCATTGAACTACAACCTAGTGAGGACAATTGGACCCAAGCCCAGAAGAGACCCAAATATTCCCCACAGTGGTGAGACCTTTCCAACAACGCAAGTACCTGCTATCAATTGTATATGATACTACATATGAGGATCCAACACAATTCTGACTGAGAAACTAATATGCCCTATTAAGGTGCTTGCTCCTAAAGTAACTGGATTTCATAATGCCCACACAGGGATTTATTGCTACAATTGTTATAACTACTTTAATTATATATTTTTAAATAAAATGTTATTCTAATCATACGGACAATCCCACTATAAGTTTATTTAATATTTGATTGTTCATATCCATTGTAGTGCTGCTTTATTTCTGTTCTTATATTTGCACCTCTTTGTAGGGGTTTGACTATAACCCCTCTCCCAAGCAGCTGCTTTTGA
This sequence comes from Crinia signifera, assembly GCF_055691185.1. Taxonomy (NCBI): domain Eukaryota; kingdom Metazoa; phylum Chordata; class Amphibia; order Anura; family Myobatrachidae; genus Crinia; species Crinia signifera. The sequence goes on from NC_139220.1 coordinate 41,762,782, forward strand.
TACACCTTACTTCATACAATATCTGCACCCAATTCCACATCTTACCATTTGGTATCAATTCTGTGATCAGTTAGCCACCTCCGAGGAAACGGTGGGGTGCCGCCTACGAATGCATGCGCGGTCCTTCGATAATAGGCAGTGCTGTGAATTCGCAGCCCTGTGAGCAGGGCTCAACCCTTTGTGTACGTGCTAGGGCCTTTTGGGGCAGGGAGGGGGTAGTTACAGAATTAAGATTCTAAAAAGTTGTTCGGGAGGGAAATGGCCAAGATCTCCGTCAGGCGATGGAAATTTCCTGGCCTCTGCGTAGGAAATGCGGTGGCCGGAGTGCGAGACCCCATGGGTACCGATAGTGGTGGAGGTGTTCCAATGCTGCATACTAGAGCGCAGCTTGGATCAGTAATGCAGTAGGAGGTGTGGCGCCCCCTGCTGCATTATCATATTAGTGCTATTGCGTCTGCTTCTGTGTAAGCACAGCGATACCACCTCCAAACACATATGAATAAAGGCCATTGTGTTCAATTCAGATTTAGCCTTGGGGTATTTTGCAATTAAAATCACTGCTCTTTTCAATTTTGGGCTTAAACAGCAGAACAGCAATGAGTCCTTAACCCTTTGCTCGTTCCCAGAAAAATGTATTTTTACTCAGAAATCTACATTATTTTTCTGCTTCTGATAACCTAATCAGTTTTGTTATCCCCAGTCAGTTTACCTCTGACCTTTCCACCATTGCAGGCTATTCCCTGGCCTTGTCAGGCACTAATTACACAGATAGCCAGGCCCTTGCTCGAAGGTTGCTATGGGGCCCAGAGGTGCCATATTAAACATCTATCAGTTAATATGGACATTGGCCTATTTCAAGATGTAAACAAACACTATGGGGAAAATGTACTAAGATCATATCGGTCCTATTCTAACTTAAATATGGCCGGGAAAAGTCGATCGACTGATTTGCTATCCGCCGAACTAGGCTGATTTGCCGTTTTTACGAATGACAACTTTAGACGAGTTTGGGTGTACGAAGGGGTACACCATCAATAGAACTTGGCGGTATATGGCAATGAGTTTTATGGTGGTCTGCTCATTTACTAACATTTGTACTGGCGAATTTGGTTGCGAATTTAAATAATTTCAAAAAATGGCATGCCCGGGTCCCTGGGGTATTGAGGACCCCACAATAAAGGGATTCGTCCCTACAGGGCACCCTCATCCTAGGCTGAAGCCCGAGGCTGTCTCTGATGCCCCTGGGCAAAAAAATCAAACAATTAAATTGGGTTTAACAGTAAAACTACAAGGCCGAGCAAGCCTCCCCCGCATGTTGGGACTTGGAGAACCACAAGTCCTAGCATGCCTGGCACTAATTGGCCTGCTGAGACTTGTAGTTCTACTGTGAAACCAGATTTGGCCGTGCCCCACTCCGTACCCATGGCCACTCTTGATGGCCCTGCTAGATTCTTCATAGTGCCGCTCAGTTGAGACAGCATAGGGTTGGGCAATGTGTGTGTTGATGTTGCTGCTTATGTACATGAGAAGTGGATGTGAGATGCCGGTAGTGGCTAAACCAGTGTCTTATGTACACTGCAAGCAAGAGCGCAGCTGTACACACACCTCGGAACCAGAGAGAAGCATTTGCTGTAAATGGTGCTGGTGAAGCCTCTAGTGGAGAATTATAAAACAGCTTGCAGATAGTTTCACAACATCTTTAGGTTCTTCCTGTCAGCATTTGCTTTTCCATCTATTGATTTATCACAGAGTACTAAGTGTTGGCAGGGGGAGATCTGAGAGTGAGGCCATAAGAGAAATGAGTTATTGGCACTGTAACTCCCTTATATTTGTTAAGTGGATTGTCCAGTGTACATTAAATCATTGCACTAACAAAAAAAATAGCAGATTGTTGAAAATTTGTTTTAAAACGAATGCTTATATTCCCCTCTTGTGGCCAGCGTGTGAGCTGCTATCAGAGACCACCTGGGATTGGCTAGGGTGCCCATCTGTTTATAAAGAGAGAATACATATTCACAGGCTGCCCTGCACGTTTTATATATTACAGTTGGTGTGGAGCAGAGGGGGGGGGGGGGGTGTTAGTAATGGTACAGAGTGGCGAGGGAGGGTGGTAGTGGTGGTGTGGAGTAGGGAGGGAGTTGTGGCAGCAAGATGTTCCCTGTAATGCCTGCCCCAGTGAAGGTGGCCTCAACCCCTAAGCATAGGCGAATCTAGAAGTATGGTAATGGGTGGTCCCAGATCTAGACACAATAGCAGGGAGACCTTTGCACGGTGTAGCCACGTGGCAAAATGGGGCGTGGCCTTATGGGAAGGAGGCGTGGCATCACAAAAAGGGGTGTGGTATTACACTTTAGACCATACACAGTAATGCCCATTACACATTTTAGCAAACTCCGTAATACCCATTACACATAAAGCCACATGCCGTAATGCCAATTACACATAAGGCCACACACCATAATGCCCATTACACATTGTGCCACACATCATGATGCCCATTACATACTATATAACAAACCGTAATGCCCATTACATATTTGCCACATAAGTGCCGATTACCTACGTGCTCATTGCTAGGGGGTGCTTGCTTGATGGCACCATAGTACCCATTACACATGATGCCGCACACCATAGTACCCATTACACATTATGCCACACACCATAGTACCCATTACACATGATGCCGCGGACCATAGTATCCATTACACATGATTCTGCACACATAATGTCCCTTACACATGATGCAGCGCAGAGCACGCTCCCACTTCCCTCCTGGTGTCCACTCTAGCCGAGTGGACATTTAAAATATTGTGCACTCTGTTGTTGTGCGTGACGTCGGGAGAGCACGCTGGGCACCGGCACCACATGATTAAAAGGGGGGGGGGGCGGCTGAGGTGAAAGCGGGGAGAAGAATTGGAGCGGAAGCTGCAGGGGTGATAGTCATTGACAGCTGGGCAGAGAGCAGGGGTCTGACCGGCTGTATTCAGAGCACTGCAGGTCATGGCTGTTTGAAATAATACCCCTTTCACAACAGAAAATGCAGGGATTTACCCAGGAATATGGTCCCAGGATCATGCAGGGACATTCCCAGGCTGACCCCTTATACACCAGCCTAGTCCCTGCATTTTCTGGTGTGAGGGGGAGAGACAGCCACTCCCTTCTCCCTACCCCCCTTTAACCAACCAGCTATATCTTCGGAAGAAATCGACCCATTTACACGAGACCAGTATCATATTGAAGAACTTTTGAGTTGGCTTCGAATGATTTTGGTCCGTGAAAATAGGCTGTTTGGTTACAGAGAAATCTGCCCTCAAAGAGCATAAACAGTCATGAAATTACATTTAAGAAATAAAAAAAAAAGACGGTTTAACCTCAATATCCCAGGAACCAATTAACCCATATGGATCCAGCCTGGTATCAGATTGAAGGTCCAGCGATTTGGGTTCGACTGAGATCAACCTCGAGCTTCAATGATGCCGAAGGGGGAACTGGCACCCGTTGAACTGGGTGGGGGTCGGAATTAGCGGGTCCCATGTTATCCTATAGGGAAAACGTTCCAGCTTTGCCTGTCCGTATCTCCGGTTCCCAGGGGGCTAGAGACACGGGGCTCCCCCTAGATTCGCCTATGCCCCTAAGTGAAAGTGCAGAGTACCCCTTCATTGTACCCCCAACGATCGGCCGAACAGCGGCATTCTGGGGCTACTTTACTGTCGGTCAGACCTCTGAGCACCAACTGGGCCAGGCATCTGAGTGGCGGAGGGAGGGGGCGACCAATTGATGGGGGCCGACGCCTGAGCAGGGGCCTAGGCGGATGTCCCCTTTGACCCCCTGTTGCCGTGCCTGAGTGTGCGGTGTGGCTGTGGACATTCAAGGAGTAGGGAGGGAGAATGTCCTGTTCATGGGGTGTCCTGCGAGACCACACCCCTTTTGTGCATGCCTGCTGCTACCACTGACCTTCCCCCTTCTCCTATCATGTGTTCCCCCTGTCATATTTTGTTGGATCCGCCACTGCATATATACATACAGTACTGTGCAAAACTTTTAGCAGGTATTGAAAAAATGCTGCAAAGAAAGAATGATTTCAAAATTAGAAGTGCTAATAGTATATTTTTTATCAAAGTGAATGAACAGACAAGAAATGTAAATCAAATCAATATTTGGTGTGACCGCCCTTTGCCTTAAAAGCAGCATCATTTCTTCTAGCAGGGCCGTAACTAGGGGGGGCTAGGGGGCGCTGGATGGGGGGGGCACTGTCAGAGCAGGGGCAAGAGCTGGGCAGCGGGTCCGGAGATGGGCAGCGGCAGCTGGAACTGCTTGTAACTTATGCCATTTGCCGGGGCGGCGGGAAGCAGATTTTGAAACGACTGAATTCTCTCAGCCAATCAGCGTCCGGCAAGTCTCACTTCCCAATGCCAGGCAAATAGCGCTACAAGTGAAAGCCGTCACTGCCAGTCCCCGGACCCCGCTGCACATAGGTATGTGGGCGTGGGGGGTCGCGCCAATAAGGTCGCTCAGCCTCCCAAATAGCGCTACAAGTGAAAGCCGTCGCTGCCCGTCCCCGGACCCCGCTGTACATACGTATATTGGTGTGGGGGGTCGCGCCAATAAGGTCGATCAGCCTCTGGTGCCAGGGGCAAGGCAGTCATTTGCTGTGTTGTCCCAGCGCGCGGGGGGGGGGGGGGGGCACCAAATGACTGCTTCTAGATAGACTTGCAAACAGTTTGTGAAGGAACTCGGCAGGTAGGTTGTCCCAGACATCTTGGAGAACTAACCACAGTTCTTTTGTGGATGCAGGCCTACTTAAATCCTTCTGTCCCTTCATGTAATCCCAGACAGACTCAATATTGTGGAGATCAGAGCTCTGAGGAGACCATATCATCACTTCCAGGACTCCTTGTTCTTCTTTGTGCTGAAGATAGTCCTTAATGACGTTGGCTGCATGTTTAGGGTCATTTTCCCACTGCAGATAAAATCTGCAGCCAATCAGATGCCTCCCTGATGGTATTGCATGATGTAAGTACTTCCTCTATATTTCTAAGCATCGGAAACACAATAAAACTCATTTTTCTGAAATGGAGAGTGGTACAATAATGAGTTAAAAACTCATTATTGTACCACTCTCCAGCACTTCGGCAAACAAACTGCCTTCTGTTACAGCCAAATATTTCCTGCACCCTAGTTCCTATGTTTTCATACATAGTTAAGGGGAAGGGTCGCACCAGGGCCCCCGCCGGGCCCCTCCAGCAAGCCCGGGCAATTAGTACCCGCTCCCCCCCCCTCTCGGCGTCTCTGCTTCCACAACCTACATTTTGAAATAAAGTCTGTCTATTCCTTGCCCAGTTTTAAGCCTGCTACACATCTGTTTCTTTTTCACTTAATTACTGTGTTTCAACCTACATATTAAAATGATGATCACCTGTTTGGTATCACTGGTCAATAGTACACCTGATTAAAATCCTAAAAAATCCCTGACTCAAATGTACATAAGGAAATGTACAGTATGCTGTGTTGAAGGCCAAATATTGATTTGATTTAGATTTCTCTTCTGTTCCGTCTCTTTGCATTTTAATTGATAAACACAATCTACTATCTAATAGACACAGTATATATATATATACACACAAGTATATCTGACAATACATACATTTAAACATATACTTTAAACATACATACATACATACATACATATATACATACAAACATACGCACACGTACTGTATATGTAACACATACACACATACTTTAATCTCACCTACAGCAGGTGGGGAGGAGAACAGGCACGTTTTTACTAAGGCCTATCAGCAGGGACGTAACTAGATATTCGTAGGCCCCATAGCAAACGTTTTTAAGGGCCCCCAATTTAGCAGTTGATCATGACCAAATGTATGTAAAACATAGTACTTATACAGTAAGTTGGGCCCCATAGCAGCTGCACCCAGAGGCAGAACTCTGGGAGGCAATGGAGTCATCTGCCGCCGGGCTCCTGCTCCCAAGGGGGCACCTGTCCTCCCCCTGCAAGTTTAAATCAGTTATTCAAAAGCCAAAGATTTTGCCTCTGTGACTGAGTTCTGAAATCTCGAAATCTCGGGATTGGCAACTCCAATCTTGGGATTGAAATCCCGGCATTTTGGGGGCCAAATCCTGGGATCCCGCCGAACCCGATCCCGGGATCGGCCTCCACAGCCATGCGGTCGCTCCCTCAGCCTTCCTATACCCTTGTCTGATTGTCTGGTTTCTAGTCCTTTTAAGGACTAATGTTTTGTTAAATATTGTGCGTATGTCTCTTTGTCAATACCGCTATTTCTAGCATTAGGCACGGTGACCGGAGTTGATTAAGGTCACCCTGCATATCCCCACGTACGGATACACGGGAATTGTAACCTGCATAGCTAACCCGACTACCTGACACGGACTGGGTCACACCCACGTGCCCCATTGTATTGCCGTACCTACCCCCTCCGGGTGAAATTGTGTCCACCAGATAATCTATACATTAATTAGCAATCTATGCTTTGCAACATATACTGCAGTAAATTTAGCGGATACTATAAGCCACCAATAGGCTGAGCAGCACACACCAGGCGATATCTGCCTGCTGCCCTGAGTACAATTCACCCGCAAATCACTGTGTTGGGCCAATAGTAGGACCAATACGCTACACAGTGAATATTATTAGCATTGCCACTTAACCAATATTGCAATAGAGACTGCAGTACTTTGCAACATATGTTTCATTATCTGCAGATACATTTGCCAAGTGTGACAAAAACACAAACTGACACAATCTCATATTGGATAAATGTTTATTCATGCTTTCATTTTCTGGATTAATACCTAACAGTGACCTGAGACATCAGTGGGAACTGGGATTTGCGCATAGAATTTGACTAGTAACTGACAAAAATGAGACCCTGCACACAGACAGGAGGGTATCAATCGACAAGATTTATTTATACAATTGTATATAACACGTCCCCCGAGTGATATACAGGCTACATAGCCGATACTTAGGAAAGAGATGCATGAACAATTATTAATAAAGCCTATCAGGAAGAAAGTGCTAAGGGACGCCGCATGCGCCCAAGTTTTTAACTTGCACTATTTTTCACGTGTCCTTGTTTCATGTTTTATGTAGTCTGTCATATCTCGCAGTTTTTTTTTTAATAATTAAACCATTAAAAGGTATATTTAAGTCTTGAAATTATTATTTGGTGCACCACTACAGGGACAAACCTTTTTTCATCTTCTTACTCTTGCTCATGAATCTTGTCCTGTGGTAGCACACCTCCATGGACCCCATGTAAATACCCATTACTATATCCAACGCGGGGGCCTTATCTCCAAATATATAAATAAAAAATACACACTGCTGTCCTGTGCGATTGACCTCCCAAAACCCCGTTTGCTACAATAGAACCCCCGTTTGCTACAACATCTAAAAAAATGTAACTCTTATTCTGCACAGCTGACTGGTTACAAGGAGACTGATTGGCCCTTACATAGCTTACCTGTCTATGATCTTCTGGTCTGTGCTTATTGCAGTCTAACAAAAAGCCATCATGTTTTACAGTCACAATTTGAGGTGCAGCTATTCTGTATGCATGAATAGGAATCTGTGTGACTTTCTGGCAATCAAATGGCTTTTTATACATTTGTGAAAAGAAGCAAATTAAAAAAAGAATTTTCTAAGTAAATTAATTTTATGTGACTGACAGATTATTGTGTTGGTTGTTTTGTTATGTGTTTTCAAATAAACTGAAATGTTTTACTAAGTGTGCAGTATATTATAAAGTCTAATTTTCCCATCTGCACTTTTTTCTAAAAACTGTGGGGGAAATTGACCAAGATCGAATGGGTACGAATGGTCATATTCATACCCATTCGATGTGAAATAAGTAAATATATCACACATCGCCAAGTTTATGAACTTACAAATGCATACGATTTGTAATTTTATCATTCATATTTTTAAGAATTTCTTAAAAATAGGAATGAATACACCATCGATAGAATACGGCCATTAAAGCCTATTCTTTTCAATGGGACCCACAAATGTATTAATAATTTGTACTGTAGAATACGAATATGAATCAATAGTAAATACGAATTTCAAATACTGTAGATCATGTTTTTGGGTCGTATTTGAGGGAAGCCTTCATGGGTCAGTGAGATCCTTGCAGGCTTCTTAGTATAAAAATATAAATAATTGAAAAAAACAACAGCATGGGGTTCCCCCCTCATGGCTAGAACCAGCTCAAAGAGTCGGTCCTGGTTTTAGAAAAAGGTGGGGTTTCCTGGATTTCTAAAACCAACACTACGCTTAAGGGGACGGTCCTGGTTCACCAAAATACAGGGGACAAAATGACTAGGGGTCCCCCATATTTTCAGAACCAGAACCATTTACATGATAAAAAATGACATTGATTCCCCCAGCTCACGGAATGGTATTAATAATCAGTCTTGAACACTACATGATAATAGAATTCAGAGATATTGGTAACATATACCTGCGCAGGTGTATGCTATGCCCCCAAGCCACGTCAAGGCCTCTTTGTATATTGGGGGTCCCTAGCGCTATATCTAGGTGCAGGGTGCAGCACCCCAAAAAACTAGCATAAGATAAAAAGCCCAGAGCGGCTTCGGCTTCTTATCACTAATATTTATTAACACTATAGTTTTTCACTGGTGTGCCGCCTTGGGTTTATGCTAGTTTTTTGGGGTGTTGCACCTTGCACCTAGATGTATTTTTTTTTTACTTACTCGGTATTAACCCCTCCCTCATGCACCTAAGTAAAATTACTAAAATAAATAAGAATCTACCACTATACATATGCATGTTGTTATAGGCAGAAAGGTGCCTGCATTAGGCGGAGATGCAGGTCCTGATATGCAACATGGAGTAGTCCGGGGTTGCTCCAAGGTAGGTAGCTCTTAGTTTGGATATATCAAGTAAGGAGCCATTGTCATGTGGCTTCTTGCTGGTTAATCGTAAACCTAATTTAGGGTGATGGTGGTGTGGGGTGCGGTGCCCCTGGACTGGTTGGGCTGGGTGGCTCTAGTGCGGCACACCTATACATTCTATTAACACTTTTTTTATTTTTCTCACTAACACTATTTCTTCTATTTCTTTCTATTTGTATTCCTAAGCCTTGATGTGGCTTGGGGGCATATCATACACCTGCGCAGGTATATGTAACCAATATCTCTGAATTCTAATATCATGTAGTGTTCAAGATTGTTACTTATACCATTCAGTGAGCTGGGGGAAACTATGTCTTTTTTTTACTTACTCAGTATTAATCCCTCCCTTGCATGTACCTGAGTGGTATTACTGAACTAAATGAGGCATCTACCACTATCCATATGTGTGTGTGTGTGTGTGTGTGTGTGTGTGTGTGTGTGTGTGTGTGTGTGTGTGTATATATATATATATATATATATTTATTTGTAAAGAAAATAGAGAAGACCCACCAAATGAGCAATGTATAACGAATATTTACTGATATAATAAAGCTCACGTACACAGCGGTTAACAATAGATCAAATCAGATCAAATCACCGCCACAGCCCGGACTGCTATGCAGGGGAATCACCACCGCTCAGCTGTAGTCGGAAGACCTCAGACTGAGACACCGCACCACTAACACAGGATCAGGAGGAATGCCGGCTGGAGCACGGGTGGAAGATGGACGTCTCAACGTCGGACCAAAGAAGCCACGGAAGGACTTCGCCCCCTAATTAAATTATGGTTAAGTTTCAAAATCATACACAATTGACAAAAGGTACAACATTAGACCCATACATATTCAACATGAATTAGTACATCCATAAATGTAACAAAAGATCACTCAAATGAAAGCTGGGTTTTATAGAAACCAAAACAATCCCAGTTTTTCATTAAGACCTTTCGGTGCTAACATATCAAGTTTCATAATCCATCTGCTCTCCATTCGCAACAGTAACCTGCCTCTATCACCTCCCTGTTTGAGTGGGGGAAGGTGGTCAATTAGTTTAACCCGTAAACTGGCAACAGTGTGGCCAGCTAGTGCCCAAAGTCGGGCTACCGGCTGGTCACTCTTCCCTGTGGCAATAGCCGCATGGATGGCAGTTCTATGATTTGCCATCCATTCACGTCCGTTCACGAATTGTGCTTTCAGTTTTGCCCACATATTGAAATCCACATGGACAATAGATCACATATATTATAAATTTGGTGGTACAAGTTATGACGTGTCCAATATAGAACTTTTTTCCACTGTATAAGTGCACAAAGTGGTCACCTACAAGAAGGGAGCTACATGTCGTGCAACCCACACAGCAGTAGCACCCCTTAGCTTTGGTTAAAAAATGTGTGGGTGCTGAACTTTTCACTAGTTCAGACACATCAAGTTTAACAAGTTGATCATGCAGATTAGATCCACGTGAGTATGCGGGCATCAATTGTGTGTTCTTCAACGCCGTCAACTCACCATCTGTGTTAACAAACGGCCAGATTTTTTTTATACGTTTACCAATAGTGCCATTATTAGAACTGAAGCGGTTAATCCACGGGATAATATTATTTTCAGTTTTTTTAAACAAAGTAACCATTATCTGTTACTGTTTATATATCGCTCAGTTTCATTGCTTTATGATACTTTGTTATACTTTGTCTCTCTGAGTATGACAGCTTAATCTAGCACAATTGAAAAATATCTCGCAGTGTGTTGCTTAAAGATATCCATCCAATTTTGTGCCACTTTCCCTTGTCAGAAGAATTGATTGTGCATATTGAATTTTTATGCACACCACACTAGTGACTTATCCGGAAAAAAAAATTCTGAAAGGTAAACCTGTAAGTACAAACACTCTTGTAGTGTTGTGTACTCTGAATATATTTTTTTATGAAATGTTAAATAAATTAATAAGTAAATTTTGATGATAATAAAAGTCAAGTTTTAGAAAAACTTTTTTTCAAAAGCAGATTACAAAGAATGCCAGAGCAATAACAATGACTATGCAGGCCTCCTATGTCTTAGCATGCTGTAGCCAATGTCATTGTTCGTAGATATACCATCAGGCAACCACTGAACAAGAATATTTGCTTAGGCCAGGCATGTCCAAAATGTGGCCCTCCAGCTGTTGTGAAACTACAATTCCCATCATGCCTTGCCACAGTTTTGCTATTAGGGAATGCTAAAACGATGGCATGGCATGCGGGGATGTGTAGTTTCACAACAGCTGGAGGGCCACAGTTTGGACATGCCTGGCTTAGGAGAATAACAAAGAAAAAACTACGGCTCTACAAGAAGAACATTGCTGTCCTTCTAAAGTTTTGTAAAGGGAACTTGGATGTAGAAATATAATTTTTTTGGTCTTACATGCCAACATAAGAAATTTACACCAACAGCATTATTATAGTTTGGGGCTGTTTTGCTGCGGAATGACTGGATGGCTTCCCGTCATTGAACTGACTTACATTTCTGGATTGTTCTAGAAAACTCTAGCATGGCATGTTATCCCATCTGTAAATGGAAGGTGAGTCTTCCAGCAAGACGAGGATCCTAAACAATGCAGGAATTCTGAATTTTGGAATTACCAAGTTAAAATCCATATTCATTAAGAATGTTGGGGCAGTATAAGAATAGGGTTCATACAAGAAACCCAACCAGGGTTTGCTTCGACCAATGGATGTTGGTGGTCTTTATTGCATGGACCATCTTCCTGAATGCCTACTTATTGGAGCATATTTCATATCAGCAAATACATTTTATGCTGGATTTTCAAATGAGTGTATAGTTATATCCTTTCCTTTCAAGTGTTATTTAATTTATTGGGTTCTCTTTATCTTTTTTCCTGGCTAAAGCTGGCCATACCTCTACAGATTAATTGTCAGATCTGGTTGGTTGGAACAAAATCCTGGTAATGAATGAGAGCAAATGACAGTTGACCATTTGCTTTGAAATGCTGGAAATCTACCAAAAACTGTCATTTAGATTTTACCAGGGTTTTGTTCCAACCAGCCAGATGTGACAATCGATCTGTAGATGTATGGCCAGCTTTAAATGAACACATTGTAAGTGTAATTTATGCAGTAGTTCAGAGAATTCTAAAGCTTCTAAACATGAAACATTGCTGTCCAAAGCAACCAGTGAGATTCTGTCTTTCATTTCCCTCATACCGAAAAATGATAGACAGAATCTGATTGCAATGGTCAACATCACCTCTTTTCCTTGTTTAGAAGATTTAGTAAATTTACTCCTAATGGTTCACAAACTTTCTCGCATGATTATATATATTTTTATCCATGGAGGCAAATTGATAGTTCTCCCAGCAGGTGGCAGTAAGCAACTGACATCTTGGCTAAACGCTCAATAAAAAGTTGAAAATGGCTCAAGGAAAGTTGGATTAACCACCTCCTCCATTCTCTGAAACTATCATCATAATACCACAGGATCTGCAGCAGTCAGCCAAATGAGACATGCTCGTTAAAAGCTGCTGTCTCATGCTCAATAAAGCACTCTTGGAAAAAAAAAATACAACAACATTGATTATACTCAGCTTAGCTCAGTTTCCACAGAGGATACATAAAATTCTCGTGTTCAACAGTAAACACAACCGGACGGTAAGTGAAAACAACAATATAAAAGACACAATTATGATACAATTTTAAATATAATATATATATAGAATACTTTTTGATTGTAGTTGTTTTATTTATTTGAACTATACAGTTGTGTTTTTATATCAGTTAGTTTTTATATCAGTTAGTTTTTATATCAGTTAGTTAGTGATCATTTTTACATCAAATAATGTAAATAACTGGATGAGGTCAGTCGTTTGTAGAAACATTTTCGTTAATGCCAGAATATAGAAGCTGCATAACTGAAGTATATTAATTAATAATGTCCTAAAAGCAATTACGAGATATATTTGAAAGTTCTCTTTCTCGGTTTGTCCTGTCGTAGTTTGCATTAGCAATACATCGTGTATCTTTCTTAAAATGCAACTTGATCATTGTTTGCAGTCTGGATTTCTGTAACCTTGACGCGTGTACTTCTTTATTGCTACAAAATTCACCGGTTAGAATACATTGTGATATTATATGTACATTATAATTATTAAGGATTCATATGCACTGGCTTTGAAGGATGACCTTGTAGTTTGTCCTTTAATAGAGATTTGGGAGCCTGTTAAAGCTTCTCTGCAGCACAGTGTACTGTGGATAGTCCTCAATAATGAGCTTATACTGTAGAACCATAAATAAAAATCAAAACAAAAAAATAATAATTTGGGCTTTTTCATGTGTCCACCATTGTTGACAATTAACCATGTTGACCTTTGACCATATGATGTCGACCTACAAACTATCGACCTACTATATTATCCAGATACCCTCTGTACATTTGTGTTTGTGTGTGAGAACCTAGTTTAAAACATTCATTTTTTTGTTTATTATATTTATCTGTTGTAGATATTTAGGCATTAGTGTATTAGAGTATTTATTCTATAAAGGGTGCAGGGTGTGCAGTGAACACGGCCCCATAGGTCCAGGGGGCCAGTGCTTAACACACTGCACCCATGTTTAATTGCCTTTTCAGAGTCTTGAATCGGTCCTGCAGCATAGGGCCTAATTCAGCATTAGTTGTAGTTTTGCAAAGATTCTGCCCCGGCGGTGGGCGGGGCTACAGTGACGTGATTCATGTCATTTGGTCCCACGGAAAACTGGTGTGGGGTCCCAGGAGACTGCCAGCTTTCAGGGAGGCTTGCCCCCTTTTATAAGGGGCTGGGAGGGGGACCCAAATTCCGGAACCCTCCCAGCCATTGCGGGAGGGTAAGACCCGGGGTTTAGCCCATTTTGAGAACAATATTGTCTTGCCATCAGGTATAAATTAGGCCAATTGCCCTATTATATCTGTTTTCTGCACTTTTAAAACATAAATCCCTATAAAGTTCATTTGGTACTCTTTACCTAGAACGGCGCCAGCGATTGAAATCGCGGTCGTCGGGGGTAAAAATCGCGGTCATCGCGGGCATCGCGGGCATCGCGGGTAAATCGGGATGGCCGCGATGCCCGCGATGACCGCGATCACCGCGATTTTCCCATAGGGAACAATGTTAAAACGGCAGATTGACCGCGATTTTACTGTTAAATGCCTCAATGGACCCGATTTGGGGCCAAATAGGCCAAATTAACCCTTTAATGTCCCCCCAAATTTTTAACGCCACCCCACGATCCACGCCAACCCGAAGCGTGGCGAGCGCAGCGAGCCCGCGAGGGGCGGCGGTACGCGTCCTCCGACCTTTTCATGCCCTACTATCCACTAGGGCGTGGTGTGAGAATATAATAGTGTGGCGAGCGCAGCGAGCCACCGAGCCCGAAGCGTGGCGAGCGCAGCGAGCCCCGCGAGGGGACGCGGATACCTTCACAGGTAGACGCGTCCCCTCGCGGGCTTCACAGGTGTCCGCCTCGCCACGGACACCTGTGAAGCCCGCGAGGGGACGCGCATAACTGTGAAGGTATCCGCGTCCCCTCGCGGGGCTCGCTGCGCTCGCCACGCTTCGGGCTCGGTGGCTCGCTGCGCTCGCCACACTATTATATTCTCACACCACGCCCTAGTGGATAGTAGGGCATGAAAAGGTCGGAGGACGCGTACCGCCGCCCCTCGCGGGCTCGCTGCGCTCGCCACGCTTCGGGTTGGAGTGGATCGTGGGGTGGCGTTAAAAATTTGGGGGGACATTTAAGGGTTAATGGGCTCTGTGGCCCATTTAACATTGATTCCTATGGCCAAATCGGGTGGATTGAGCCATTTAACAGTAAAATCGGGTCCATCGCGCCTTTTAACATTGATTCCTATGGGAAATCGGGAGCATCGCGTCGCGGGCATCGCGGGTACATTTATGGCCGGCCGCGACGCGACCGACACGATTTCCATGTTTAACATTGGTTTCAATGGGAAATCGCGGGCATCGCGTCGGTCGCGTCGCGGCCATACATAAATGTACCCGCGATGCCCGCGACGGGCGCCCTTCTAGGTAAAGAGTACCGTTCATTTTGACAATGCCATTGCACCCTTGAAAAAGGATTTTTTGTTCATTAAATGTGGCAAATGCAAAGGAAAAAAACTTCTAGTCCTTTTCCAGTTGATAAATTGGAAATACTTTAACACATAATGAAGTTGACAACGAGTCTGCTTACTTTGCTAGGAAGTATTTCACCAGGCAGAGAACATTTATTGAGTTCATGACTTATTAAAATTGCAATTTACCAAAAGGTGAATTGGAATCTCTCACAGATGAGGTAATTTAAGTAAAAAAGAACCCAGAATTAAATGTTATTTTCTTTCCATGTGTTAAAGCTCCCTTTCGTTGGGTAAGAATAGTTAATTTAGCTGCGGAAGACCTTGCAGATTCAGGTTAGCTAAGGCTTTGTTCCCTCCAATGTGCATTGGAAATAAAGATAATCACAAGAAACAAAGATTCTGTAGAGAAAAGACAGAGATTAGAAAAGATAAAACAGGCTGGTCTGTCCCTTTTTATTTCATTTAGAGCTGTGTTTGACCCCTGTATCTTCCTGTAATTCCCAGTATGACAGGAGCCTGCCACACTTAAGGGGCCTACACACGTAGAGATTTGCTGAGCATTCTGAGCGATGCTAGATCGCTCAGGAAACAGCGATGTGTCAGCTATGTGTGCTGATTGATCTGTTAGGGCCAGGGCCCTGACTGCTTAACCCCTTCAGTGGTGGGTTTTTTAGGTAGCGCTCCCCACAGGGTGAGTTTTTTAGGGGGAGCGCTCCCTAAAAAAAAAAAAAACACTCTGTCTCCTGGGGCCGGGCAGCGTCGCTGAGCACTATGTCAGCAGCTGCCTGGCCCTGCCCCCGGCAACCCGGCGTGATGTTACAGTGACATCGCAGATAGTCACTCGCACACAGTCGGGGGGGGGGAGGAGGAGGAGTCGCGGCTGAGCAGCCGGAGCTGGGCAGTGCTGAAGTTGAGTTCATCGATCAGCTCAGCGGCGCTATCAGTGTCAAACCTGAGAATTTTCCAGATTTGCCAGTCTGAGCACTGAAACATAGCCCGGAATATTCTCGGATATTACCACTGAAGGGGTTAGTATCCAGCATGCTGGATATTAATCGCCGGCGATAGCAACGCATGGGGCCACACATCGCTATGGCCCCTACACATGGAGAAATGTAGGGACATTTCCTAAGCGACCTAGTGAGATCGCTTTGAAAATGCCCTTAAAACGCTACGTGTGTAGGCACCGTTATATTTTTCTTTTTTATCCTACTTACCCTCCATAATCATAACACCATACTAAATAGTTTATTCATATTTTTTGAGGGATTGTCTCAATTTTCAGACATTTAATGAGAAGGCATGAATGTTGTTGTCCTAGTGGGCCTGTAGACTCCCAAATTCCAGGAGAGTAGGCTTGCATCCTGGGTGCCTGTAACTGCCACATGGCTGGGCAGGGCTGTAACTACAGGTGGGCAAGTGATGACACAACCCATGGTTCAGTGTCTAAGAATAGTACCATCGCTACACAAACCATAACAAAGCTGTCAGGAACATCCTAATCTAGTCCCGGTGGCCCCTCCACCATGGCATAGTTGCGTAATCATGACACTGAGTTGCACTGGATGAGTTCATTTGTGGGTCCCTCTTGTATTAGTGTCAAGCAGCCCAAGGTCCGCACATAGTTGTATCAGTGTCTTTTCTTTAACAAGTACAGAAGATCTTACTGACTGCTCTGGGGCTCATCTACTGTACATTTGGATGTAAGTTAGTTTATGACTCAGATGAAGCAGTTCATGTCCGTGCTTCTAGGTGTCACCTTCACTATCTTCCTAAGATGCTTTTTCAAAAGTAGACGAGTATGGTTCAAATCTTATTGCTAATACCCCTTTTCCTTGGTGTTCTGATTACTAAAAACCTGATTACTGATATAATATAATGTAGTTAAAAAGTAATGGTGAAAATTATATCATCAGCGAGAGATATGACATAATGGTCTAAAATTATAATAGAGAGCATAATGTTTATTTGTGGCAGTGTACAGTGGGTAATATGGAACTATACCTATTATAGAAATTCCATATACAAGGGATAATTATATCAAAAGTTGTATTGAGGTTAGTGGGCCTTTAACAAAATAATGCATTATTTATCAGCATGATTTTTTGGCGTCCTTTGGTATTTACTGAGCAAGCATGTGAAAGGAAAATACATTGTTTACTAGATACAAATAATCTCCGTGAAGCGTTCAGAACAAAAGCTGAGCGGCTACTGAGCTATTGACTGTTTATTTTTAGATTCCGCAGTGATGGGCCGCGAGCTTGACGAGGAGAGAGATGACAGGGGCACCGTCTGTCTAAAATATCTTTTGTTTTTATTCAATTTCCTCTTTTGGGTAAGTTTTTCCTTGAACAAATGTATTCAGATTGTCCAATTCTAGAAGTTTCATTAAAAACGCAGATATAAAAAAACATCTACTTCAACCATCAATGTTAAATATTAAATGTGTTGATGGATTGTAAAAAAAAACAAAATTGATTTGAATACAATTTATTCTTTAAAAATAACAATATAAAAAAATAACAATATATTGAAAATAAATCTGGTTTTCCAACTTTTGTTTATATGATTTTTTTAAAAATTTGAACGTATCCTATTGCAATATTTAATTTATTGTTGACTAGTTCAAGATTCCCTCTGTTCTGTGTAGCCATGATGTCATCAATCCAACGTGTTGATGTATCAAGCGGTGTAAAGAGAAGACATGCACCAGCCGAGAGGTTGCAAATCGTGGTATTCAATTAGCAGCGGCTGCTTATTGGGGATTATTAGGCCTGCAAAGCATAATACCCAATGAAAAGCGGGTATCTGGGGAAAAAGGATGTTGACATCAGGGCAAATAATATGATAGGGTATGGGTAATGAAGGTCGACATACATTAGGGGCTTAGGTCGGCACCTGAATTAGGCTGACAAGTTTAAGGTCGACAGGTTTGAAAGGTCGACACAAGTGTTACGTCGACAGTCAAAAGGTCAACATGAGTTTCACTTTTTTGTCCCAAATGTCTATATAGTCGATATGGACACCATCTAAATGTATCGCGTCCACTAAACTATTACATTCTCCCACCACGCCGTAGTGGATGGCGTGGTATGAAATACTGCCTGTTGGCACATGTCGGCTCAAAAAAAAAATGTGGAAAACTCATGTCAACCTTTTTACTGTTTACTAATGCTTGTTGACCGTGTCAACCGTAGTCATGTCAACCTAGTGACTGTATCCCGTATAACCCACTGTTAATAGGATCCCCCCAAAGCCTCTTTCTTGACACAATTCTGCCCTATACAGAGAGAATGGAATTAACTGCACCATGGCCCTTATTCTGATTGAGTCGGATGGCTCCGAATGCGGACAGAGGGCCGATGGTTGGTGTTTGCGCATGTAAAAAAGCCGCGCACGTCCGAATACGGGGTGACTTCTGTACAGAAAACGATCGGTTGGAACAATCCGAATAGGGGGTGGAGAGGGGCGTGAAGGGATGTTTGGGCTCATTAACATATGCGTACATCCCGCGTTTGATGGGCGTTCCCATGAAAATGCTGGGCGTACATATGGTACTCAAACCGTGACTCACATGTGGGGGGGCGGAATATGACATAGCCGGATGCCAGCTGCCCGCCCATATCCCTGCTTTTGCACAGAGAAATGCTAGAGTGGTCTGGAGCACTCGTGCTGCCTGACCACTCGGTCCAGCATTCGATGGTCGGCGACCATCGAATGATGGGGGAGGTTCCCACAAATGGAGGAGGTGTTCACATGAAAAATCCACTCGCGGTGCTTTCAATTGGCGTCTTGCCGCCTTCGGACAGTGTGATCGATCCGTACGGAAGGCGGGGCTAAGAACACTCGTTTCCTGTCCGAAAATACGCATCCGACCGAATCAACTAGAATAAGGGCCCATGTCTCAATGGAAGCAAAAAAATATATCAAAATTACAAAAATTTGTTGCTAAAAAACATCTTTGTAAATTATGTAGTTGTTGTTTAAAATGATAATGGCCATGATAGGGTTACTCCATACAAAAATTTATAAAAGGAAATACAAATGGTGGACTGCAGTGATAGTTTCCATAGCTACAGATGTTGCTACATAAAGTCAATTTTAATATCTGTCAAATGGCAGCAACAGTGTGTTTCTGGGGTTTCAAAAGGTCATTTTAAGCAATTCTATTTTAAGGAACAGAAGTTATTAGTTAGCTGTAGTAAACAAGCTAATGACTTTAACTCAGTTAATTGTTTGAGAGAAGTTGCTACTGTATATTGGGTATATTGGGCGTGTGTGTCAGAGGTTGATGAATGGTGCCAATAGCTAAGTGATCACAGTAGCTTTGCCAAGGTTAAGGTTTCCGTAAAAATAAAAATTGATTAGGATGTTAGGAGTATGCAGTACTGTATTGCCAGAGCCTGCAGCCCAATCCACTGTAGATGCAGTACCGTTTGCGAACAAATATCTTTGGAGAAAACTGTAAGTGGTGAACAGCGAAACGCGTCAATGACCTGCAATGTTGGCAGACGGTCAATACAATGACTTCTGTGGTAACACCTAACTGGGCTCTTATCCCGGAATTACCAGCAAATTTCCATTGTGCGCAAACAGGACCTTCCTACAATGTGTTGTGATCCATCACTAAAGTTGACCCCATTCTCACAGAACTCCTAATACCTTACCACAGCTGAATTACTTTTAAGGTCCATACACACTGGGTGATTTTGCCGGGCATGTATGGACAGGGATGACCGCTGTCATCGCTGGGGGGGGGGGGGGAAGCCGCTCAGTGCATACACACTGAGTGGCTTTCCCCCAGCCGGCACTGTTCCATTCCATCCTTATGTTAGTTGACTATTATATGTATATGTATGAGTCTAGGGCAGGGCTGGGCAACACCGGCCCTCCAGATGTTAGTGAACTACACATCCCAGGATGCTTTGCATTAGTTTTGCTATGTGGCCATGCTGAAACTGATGCAAGGCATGCTGGGATGTGTAGTTCACTAACATCTGGAGGGCCGGTGTTGCCCAGCCCTGGTCTAGGGAGAAAATTTACTAAAATTGTTGAAGATTGGATGTTGTCCATAGCAACCAATCAAAGGTACTTGTGTACTATCACGGCGCCCATCGCATCGCAGACCATATCGAATGCGATGCGATGAGATATCGCGCGATGTTCCACAATGTCATACAATTTTAAAATTGTATGGCATTGTATATAGCATACAATGCAATACAATGCGATGGGATACGATTATAACTTGTATAAGCACCTTAACGGGTGCTTGCAATGTTAAATGCACCCCCACGCCACCCCCAAGTATAAATGTGAACCCGAAGCGTGGCAAGCGCAGGGGCGGCGGTACGCGTCCTAAGACCTTTTCATACCCCAAGCGTAGCGAGCCACCGAGCCCGAAGTGTGGCGAGCGCAGCAATCCCCGTGAGGGGACGCGCAGAACTTCACAGATATACGCGTGCGCTTGCCACGCTTCCGGCTCGGTGGCTCGCTGCGCTCGCCACACTTTATAAAATCAGCTCCACGCCGACGTGGATAGTTGGGGTATGAAAAGGTCGTAGGACGCGTACCGCCGCCCCTCGCAGCCTCGCTATGCTCGCCACGCTTTGGGTTCACGTTTATACTTGGGGGGTGCCGTGGGGGTGCATTTAACATTGTAAGCATTAGGGTGCTTATACAATTTAACATCGTATATGGGGCAAAATCGCATTGCATTGCATGCCATCAGGTGTATGCCATGCGATGCGATCAAAAATTGTGCTAGTACACAAGTACCCAATCAAATACCATCTATTATCTTCTAGAAAGGTGCTAAGTAAATAGGAAGTAGCACCTGATTGGTTGCTATGGGCAACATCCCATCTTCAATAAAACTTCCATCTTAGTAAATTTACCCCTTAAAATGTTATGTTTGCTGTTTACATGTTTCAATTTAGCATTTACATGACAGACGAGAAAAAATAAAATCAGTATTTTCAAAACAAGATTCAGAGACCTATTTATCCCGGAAATGCGACCAATCCTCCTAAAAAAACTGTTTACGATCACAAAACCTAATGCTCAAGCTTCAGAAAGCATATCTAGTATCTAGAATACATGCAGATAACCGGCAGATGGACTGCTAGCAGAGGCGTAGGGAGGGTGGAACCGGCTGAGCACGAGCTCCGGGTACAGAGACATCAAAGTGCGCCAGAGCAGCCCGCTCTCTCCCCCGCCGCTCCCTGCTCTGCCCGTCTTCGCTGAGCTCTGTCTGCTGCTATTAAGTCTGCCACTGGACCGCTAGCCAATAGGCGCTTGCGGTCCAGCAGCCAATCAGAAGCAGCATTGAAGGCTGCTAGACCACAAGCGCCTATTGGTTAGTGTTCCAGCAGCAGGCTTAAGTGGAAATAGCTGCGGACAGGGGGGGGCAGCTCAGCCAGGCAGAGCAGGGAGTGGGCGGGTTGGGCGGGGGCGGGGGAGGGAGTCCCCCTTGGCAACGAGCAATAAAAGTCCCCCTTGGCAACGAGCAATAAAAGTCCCCCTTGGCAACGAGCAATAATAGTCTCCCTTGGCAACGAGCAATAATATTCCCCCTTGGCAATGAGCAATAATAGTCCCCCTTGGCAACGAGCAAGATTAATCCCCCTTGGCAACAAGCAATATTAGTCCCCCTTGGCAACAAGCAATAATAGTCCCCTTTGGCAACGAGCAATATTAGTCCCCCTTGGCAATGAGCTATATCAGTCCTCCTTGGCAACAAGCAATTTCAGTGCCCCTTGGCATTGATCATGAAGCCCCTGGCATCGAGCATGAAGTTCCTAGCAATAAGCATGTAGGTACAGTAAGTAGCACTTATGTGTCAGACGTGTAATGGGCATTACGTTTTGTTATATAGTATGTAACGGGCATCAGGTGTGGCCTTATGTGTAATTGGTATTACGGCATGTGGCTTTATGTGTAATGGGTATTACAAAGTTCGCTAAAATGTGCAATGGGAATTACGGTGTGTGGTATAATGTTAGGCCATGCCCCCTTTTCGCACCATTTTTGTGGACATGCCCAGGAAATGCCCCCTGCCCACGCATTATGCATCCTGTTGTGTGCGAGTGTAATAGCATTCGCACATCGGCTCTGCCGACACGCATGTGCCATCCCGAAAAATCGGTCCCTACATTGAATTCGCTTGAGACCGAGTAAACCTGAATCAGGCCCTTGATTTTCATCATTTTAAAACATGAAATTTGCATTAGATGTTGTTCTTTGTACTTAAAATAAATGCGTTGGGGGGGGGATTCTGTTTTAACCCCTTGAGTGGTGGGTTTTTCTACCAGGGCAGGTTTTCCGGCCATACCACCGAAGCGGTTAAATTCAGACTCCAGAACTACAGTGCTTTTTGCATTTTAAACAGGATTTTATGGAAGAGAGATAAAAATATATTTAGCATTTTCCAGATACAATTATAGCTGGGAAAGGTGTACTCGCTTATTCCTCTAACATTATTCTAAATCTTCTATTGAGCCACATAATAACAGATCATACCGAACCCCCTCCTCATGTATCATGTTGTGTCTATTAGTCAGATATCTCTGTTTGTTCAGTGAAACATTACTGTGAAACTACCCGGTCAGCTAACACTCCCATGTTTATGTATATTTAATGCGCCTTGTGAAAGATATACCCCCAGGGAATGTGTGAATGCGGTTGATAATAAACTGCACTAACCAACAGCGAGATCGGCGCGTCTGCAG
Source organism: Crinia signifera (assembly GCF_055691185.1). NCBI lineage: Eukaryota > Metazoa > Chordata > Amphibia > Anura > Myobatrachidae > Crinia > Crinia signifera. The sequence goes on from NC_139220.1 coordinate 41,785,574, forward strand.
CTCTAAACTCTCATGACGTTCCTGGGGACATTTTGTTTCTAGATTGAGTTATAAAGGTTGGAATTATTATGGTTGAATGACTAATATGTAAAAAATATCTTACGGTGAAATATTAAAAGCATTTGTGGTTAGTAATAAAGAAGCAGGCTCCGGAAATCCAGTCTCTCTATGAAATTGTGTTTTATCTCCAATTCTGACCTAGTTTAACTGGGCTTGAATTCAACTCATTAATTTTTAGTTGAGTAGTTATGCTAATTTGTACTCTGTTTGTGGCAATATTAGCAGTTGATTATAAACAGCCCTACAGTTTTAAATTAATCTTAAGATGTAAGAAATCACTGAACAAGCAGTTCCGTTGTCTCCATAAATGATGATTATCAGGTTCCACCAAAACATTGATTGTAACATTCCTGGTCACCGGGACAAGTCTTAACCCTTTGATTGCCAATGTTGCTGTGAGAGAGAGCCTCAAAATATCCGCAAAACATTTTTTTGGGTGCAATATTTAACATTTTTAGCGAATATTTTGAGGATCTCTCACAAATATGTTGACATTCAAAGGGCTATTTCACACACTCTGGTTTTGACCGGACACTCCGTTAGCCGGTGCTGTGTAAATTTGTGGGTGGAAACTAAAGTGACGTCAGTTTGGTGGCGGAGGAGAGCTAAAACCGCACACCAAATGACCGTGTGTGTGAAAGGCCCCCATCGCCCACAGCACACACTGACCTGTGAGGACACGACGGCCACGGCACTGCAGAGGTAAGATCCGGCTGCTACCCGGCAACCGCGCTGTGACCGTCCCGTGTGAATGGACACAGAGCTGTCCATTACACACTGCAGGGACGGCACGGCTTTTAAGCCATGCAGGATTTTGTCACCTGGCAGGAGCCGAACGGGTTAAGGTGCAATTGATGGGGGGCAATTTTCCTGTTTTGCCCATGACTGGATGGAGTCATTGGCAAAATCTAAAATGTTGGAAATTCTGAATTAACTTATTCTGACATTATTCCCTGTGCTCCACAAAAATGCAATGATAAGCCCCATACACACTAGGCAATAAAGCAGGGTACTTTTGAGCGATATAATTTACTACTGTATATGGCCAGATATGTACACTAAATATCATGCACATACGTTATATGTCTAGCATTGGTACACTGGGGCATTCATTTTATAGCAACATGACCTGAATCAGGCCCATTATTTCTTTTGATGTAAACCCCAAAGACATTGCTCCTTGTATAGTTTATGTTACCATACGGGCTGATGGATAGTTGGTTGTAAAATATAAAAAGTAAAAATTACTGTTAGAGTTGTACATAAATATTATACATTTCCTTCCATATATAGAGACTTAAATGCTCCCATCTACAACCGTAGCATGTATGACTGGTATACGTCAGGCACATGTTATAGACAACCCTCTCATGTTATCAACCATTTATTTTATATGTGAATGCATCTGATATTAGGCACAGTATCAGTTAAACTATTATTCTATACAGCAGAAACAACACCCCATCTCATGTATTGCCTGGGCCTCCAGAAGATTGGGTGGGCCCCCCGCATCCTGGTCAATTCCTAGTTTGAAGGGCAAGGGAAGATGCCACAAATTGTGGATCCATGGAGAGTGGACGGAGCCAATACTGTGTGTGTGTGTGTCTATGAGAATTATGTCTACTTGGCACTGTCTCTTCTTCAATGCACACCATGCCTGAAGAGGGTAGGGCTAATGATGGGTCTCCCAGCCTGCCACCATCAGGTACCGGCCACATCACACCTCTGCTTCTCCCAGAGTTAGCAGATATGGACTACAGGTACTGTAGGACCAACCTTACCTCTAGGTGCCCATAGGTGGTCTCCTAATTTGGCAGTGTGTAGAGCAGTGGTTCCCAAACTGTTTGTCGTGGCACCCAGGGGTGCCTCAGGACACTTGCAGGGGTGCCCTGGGTTGGTGGTCCAAGACCAATTCAAATTATTTAAGGTCAATGTAATAGGCAAAACAAGTGCTGGTGGCCTCCAATCATAGAATATGTGGCCAAATAGAAAATCCTGTAAATCCTGTTCCTTATCCCATAACTGACCCTATGGGCTATTTCACACACTCCGGCTCCTCCCTGGCGGTGAAAACCTGTACGGCCAGGAAGCCGTGCAGCACACAGCAGTTTAGAATGAAGGAGATGGCCACAGCCCGGCAGCCGTCCCTTCCAGTGGTGGGATCCAGCTGCCGACCCGTGTGAATGGACACAATAATGTCCATTAACAACTACTGTGCGGCACGGCTTTTGGCTGTACGGGTTTTTGCCGCCCGGCAGGAGCCGGAGTGTGTGAAATAGCCCTAAGGATGACATATAAACATTAATTATCTTATTTAATATTTTATCTTTATTTCTCAATAAGAAACTTCTGACCTAGGGGGCACTGTGACAAAAATTCTGATACTCTAGCACGGCGTGATTCAAAAAGTTTGGGAACCAATGGTGTAGACGAAGATTGAAACAATGAATGACCTTCCATCAGAGTCCTAGTTGTCACCTTGGAACCCCCACACTGGTGTTTTGTCTGTGTATCTGCTCCTCCGTGTAAGTTAGATGCTGGGAGTGTGGTGCTTTGCTATGATGTTGCACAGAAGAAGCCACCACACCCTCGGATAGACGTGCGGGAGGGGACTTCATGGTGACAAATGAGGGAGGTGGGCATCTAGGACCCTCCCATCGTTCCTGACTTCTGGAATTCCAGTTCATGACTGGCCAGTGATTATGAAGCCGTAATAAGAGGAAAGGTCATACCCTGCCCTTACTCGTGATACAAGTGCATAAAGGTTTGGTGTTGGTAAGTGTAAAAAGTGAGCACCTAAGGCAGCAGGAAAATAGTTAACAGACATATCCACCTGAAGTTGTTCATAGCCTTCCATGAGGGATAACCTAACATTTCAATTAGCTTATACACTTCCTAGCAGTTGTGGAACCAGAGGTGGGGCTGCCGCATGGTTCAAAATTCAAATGGGGAGCCACACTCACTGCCACCAACTGCCATTCCAAACTGACCCACTGGCAGTGGGTGTGGCTTCCCTAATTGAATTTTGAACCCTGCCTCAGCCCATCCTCTGGAGCCACCACTGCTTCCCGGTGTTTAAAATAGTGTGTGCTGTGAGAGACTTTGCACAGGGCCTGATTCCACTTCATCATACTGTACTAAAATTGTAAATAATATAACTGAAAAATGACTGTGCCTTTTCTCTTGCACAGATTGCTGGCGCTGCAGTTATTGCAATAGGCCTATGGACCTTATTGGAGAAAACCAGTTACATCACCTTCCTTGCAAACAGTACTCTTTCAGTATCTGCGTACATTCTGCTGTGTGCTGGAGTTTTAGTCATGGTGACGGGTTTCCTCGGCTGCAGTGCGTTGATCCGAGAACAGAAAACCTGCCTCTTGCTGGTAAGGAACACTTGCCTTTATGGATTGGTCCACAAGGGGAAGATCAAGCAATGGATGATGTGTAGGCGCTAGAAACAAAACCTTATTGTTTAAAGTCGAAAATTCCTAAATAGCTGGCATTTTTTCGAAACTAACAATTTCTTTTTCACAAAATACACAGAATGAACTGAAAGTAATACCACTTTTCCATCTACAAGCCCGGTTGCACCCAGGATTTTGAACTCGGCTTGTGAACCCTTTTCCACTAGAATCCCCACCGGGCATCATGCCGGGCAGGTGATGTCACCGGAGGCGGGCCCTGTGAGCTTATCCCAGCACCGGCTGTTGCATTGCTGTGAACGGGATCCAGGTTGCATCAACCCGGGTTACTCGTTTACACTGCACAGTGAGCCGTATTGAACCCGTGTTCAACCCTGTTCGCTACCCGCGGTTCAAAAGCCGGGTCCCATGACCCAGGTCATTTCAACTGGAAGCGCTTCGACCAGCTTGCAATCCTGGGGTTTTGCGCGCTCCCGTGCAAAACCTGGGATATTTAAGCTAGTGGAAAAGGAGTACTGTATAAGTAGCAAGCCATACATTATTGTGTGCATACATAAATATACCAATAGAAATGTTGTGTTCTCCTGCTTTCTATACAACTCACATTTTAGGACCCTATTATGGTTGATTGGCAGTCATGCTCAGTAACTGGATCATATGGAGCCCAAATAGTGTAGCAGATGCCCACACAATCATGCATATTGGGGGTCATTCTGGTTGGCTCGCTAAGCAGCGGTCACTCGCGGTTCATTTGCTTGGCGTTTGGAGCGATCCGTATGGTAGGCGGGGCTAAGAACACTCGGTGCCCGTCCAAAATACGCATCCGTTTGAGTCAACTAGAATAAGGGCCTAACTGAAGATAATAAATTATACAGTTTACATTAAAAAAAAACACTGGGAAATTCACGTTTGTACAGTCTCACATGGCCAAATATAAACCCTGCCATAACAATAACAGCTAATATTCTGATGTCAATGGACTAACTGTAAATAGGTGTACTGTACATTTTTTTTGTCAGGAGCCAATTAGCTACCAGACCATTTTATTTTTGGATGGAAGGAAATCGGAGTACCCAGGTAAAACCCACACAAGTACAGGGAGAAAATACAACATCCACACATTTAGGGGCATGGTGGGAATCAGCCTGGTGGGAATCAGGGGTGGCCAGCCTTTTGAAGTCAGCAATCTAATAAGTTAGCACACTTGTGCACCACTGGAAAAGGGGCAGCGGCATAGCAAAATGGTGCTTGGCCTCCCTGCACAGGGTGTTGGGTCTGTCTTGCCACAAATAACACATCCCTCACAGGAAAATCACACAGACTTATTATGAATAACAAAAAAAACTCACACCCACAACGTTTATGCCACACTGACCTCTAAAATTTGTATATATATATATATATATATATATATATATATACACAACAGATGCGGGCACTCCAAACGACCTCCAATATAATACAGTATGCAGCTGGTTAATTTCGGTGCCCGCCAATACGCAGTACTGAGACTGCTGAATATAGTGTCCAGGGGGATGGCGGCACTCACGTGTAAATAAGACTCCACACACGGCAGGTAGTCACCAACGTTTCTGGGCAAGGTTGCCCCTTTATCAAGGTGCAGGAAAAAACATTTAAACAGTACAAACAACAAGAATAAATACCTTTGCAGGTCGTTCACGCCGCCCGCCGTCTCCCGCTCCGGCGTCTGAAACGATGACGTCATCGCGCTGGTTGACGCTACGGGGAGCGTGAAGGACATGCCAGTGCACAAGAGTTGCTAAGCAACCAACATCAACAATATGGCCGCCGGCTCCCCGGTGACCAAACACTGTGAATACAACAAAGATTATAATGAGAAACAACATTAAAATGTGAAAAAGGATAATAGCTTTTAAAAAGACATTAAGAAAACATCTAGCGTGTGGCAAATACACTACAAATTCTATGTCCCGTGTAAGGGCTCAAACAATCTTAGTGTCGACATGCGCGTCTTCCCATGTTGTGTCGACTGCTGTGTATCTGCTAATAAAAAGAGCACCTGATTACTGGACTGAAAAACTTAACTAACTAGAGTGTGGCACGGCTGTGGAACACACCCTTTGCCACCTTCAATAACTGGATTACAAGAAACAGGATAGTCCCAAATGTTCGTTGAGCCCCTTAGGGCTCAACGTGTCTAAGGTAAAGATCCACCGGCTCTCCAATTGGAGAAGCCGGAGAGATCTATCCCCTCCTCTTTTAAGTGGGGGAACATGGTCGATGATCCTATAGCGGAGCATCGCCATGTTGTGTCGGGCCTCGGCGAAGTGTCGGGCCACAGGTTGATCGCTGTGGCCCGAAGAGATAGCTGATTTAATTGCAGAACGGTGGGCAGCCGCTCTCTCTTTAAACGACCTTTCGGTCTTGCCCACGTAATGGCGTCCACACGGACAACCAATCATGTATACCACGAATTTTGTATGGCAACTGACTCTATGGTGAATTTTAAACTTTTTGCCAGAAAAGGGGTGAAAGAAACATTCTCCTGGAATCATATAGGAGCACGTCGTGCACCCACTACATCGAAAGCAGCCAGTTTTGGCCTTACCCCAGAATGGTGTACTTGACTTGGGGGGAGGAAAAGGAGACTTTGCTCTTGACTACAAAGTCTCTGATGCTTTTACCTTTCGTATATGAGTGCATGAGTGATTTATTCTTCAGGGAGTGCAACCTGTGGCCCGACACTTCGCCGAGGCCCGACACAACATGGCGATGCTCCGCTATAGGATCATCGACCATGTTCCCCCACTTAAAAGAGGAGGGGATAGATCTCTCCGGCTTCTCCAATTGGAGAGCCGGTGGATCTTTACCTTAGACACGTTGAGCCCTAAGGGGCTCAACGAACATTTGGGACTATCCTGTTTCTTGTAATCCAGTTATTGAAGGTGGCAAAGGGTGTGTTCCACAGCCGTGCCACACTCTAGTTAGTTAAGTTTTTCAGTCCAGTAATCAGGTGCTCTTTTTATTAGCAGATACACAGCAGTCGACACAACATGGGAAGACGCGCATGTCGACACTAAGATTGTTTGAGCCCTTACACGGGACATAGAATTTGTAGTGTATTTGCCACACGCTAGATGTTTTCTTAATGTCTTTTTAAAAGCTATTATCCTTTTTCACATTTTAATGTTGTTTCTCATTATAATCTTTGTTGTATTCACAGTGTTTGGTCACCGGGGAGCCGGCGGCCATATTGTTGATGTTGGTTGCTTAGCAACTCTTGTGCACTGGCGTGTCCTTCACGCTCCCCGTAGCGTCAACCAGCGCGATGACGTCATCGTTTCAGACGCCGGAGCGGGAGACGGCGGGCGGCGTGAACGACCTGCAAAGGTATTTATTCTTGTTGTTTGTACTGTTTAAATGTTTTTTCCTGCACCTTGATAAAGGGGCAACCTTGCCCAGAAACGTTGGTGACTACCTGCCGTGTGTGGAGTCTTATTTACACGTGAGTGCCGCCATCCCCCTGGACACTATATATATATATATATATATATATATATATACAATATTTATTTATTATTAATTGACAGTTTCTTATATAGCGCACACATATTCCGCAGCGCTTCACAGAGAATATTTGAACATTCACATCAGTCCAGGGACCTCCCTCATAATTTCTCAATAAGAAACTTTTGGTCTAGGGGTCTATTTCCAAACTTTGCTTTAGAAACCTCTGCCAGACAAACACATCAAGGCCTGGACTTATGTGACCTTTTCATAAAACTGCTATTGCTTACAATAACATTGTAACTGTGGTGTCTTATATCTTCTAAAATTACAGCATATTTGTAAACTTATATTTCTATAATTTAATCACATAATATTATGTGGCAAGTATTTATAGTGGATAATGCGGGGTGATCTCTGTAAATTGTGTTTGATGATTGTCGTATAAAAGGATGATTTTTAGCACACAACAACAACATCATCACATCAGCAACACATTATCAGTCTTTGTAACATGCTTTTGGTCCTGTCTATTACTCCACCTACATTTTAAATCTTTAAAATCACTGATCTTTTCTTTCTATAAACACCATTGTTTGTGTGTCAATGTGTATTTTTTAACCTCTTATTTTTGCTTTATGTGGCGGTCTCCGTATCCCATATATAACCATTAAAGATAAAAAGGAGCCCCCACATCTTTTAATAATAAAAGGAATTTTGCCAACATATATTGTATCAGTCGTAAGGACTGCATCCAATACAAACCCTTTTTTCTTCTTTCGTTTCCCATGTCATGAACGTTTGGGATAGCACCCCCACTAGTGTGCCAACAAACACACAGTGGACTCTTGCCCATCAATTATAAGGGCATTAATTCCTTATGTGTGCAGAACTCTCCAAAAACCCATTTCCTAACCGGTGTCAGAGAAAATACAGGCGTGTCCAGGTGGGGAAGTCATGTGACGTCAGCTCTGGCCCATTTCTATCGCAGCCGCCAAGTAAGTCCAGGGCTACACATGGGCTACACACAGTGGTAAAGTCATTAGATGGTGAGCTGCTTGCGGATGGATTTGCAGCTAATTACCAATCCAGTTTCTTTTTGTAAGATGTGCGAAGAGTGGGCAACAGCTATCTAGTCTCAGGGTGCTGCCAAATTGTGCTGCATCGATCAGGTCTGAATAACCCCCATAGTCAGGGCCTGCATCCATGCTAAAGAATTTTCAGACTTGCACTGGGCGGGATTTCACTGTGGCAGGTGGCGTATGACTGATCGCTGGGCAGCCATGCGATCAGGTCTGAATTAGGCTCATAGCCTCTATAGAGATCTAACCTTGAAGCTTGAGCATATTTAGGCATAGAAAACTGCTTGGAACATTTGCTCAGTAACTTCCATTCTCACTACTCCACCCATTCTAGGATCACAAGCAAAATAACTCATAGTTGCCTCCCCTCCTGCATTCTGCATGAGACTCCCTGACATAGCAGCAATCTCCCTATCTCCCTCATTAGTCTAACAATCTCCCTCATGTCACCTAGCCCACATTACACTGTTACATGTTTGGGGAAAAAAGGAATGAGAGACAGATACATTTACATTGAATTATCAGCACCATTTCCCAGCACTTTACCAAGTATAGTAGCTCTTACTAACTGCTTTGGTGCTCATCTACATTTGGATATAAGTCATTTTAAAATATACCACTCAGATGTAGCAGTACACACCCACGCTTCTAGGTGCCACATTCACAATCTCTTTTCACAATCTCTCCATATATGGAACTAGACACGCCCTCTAAGTGGAGCATGACACGCCCCCTCAATGGGGTGCTGTGCTACCAACTATAATCTCCCTGAAACTAGTTTTCAAAAGTAGGCAAGTATGAAATAACTTGATGTTCCTTGTTTGTCTAGTTCAAACATGGTCCATGGCAGCATTAACGGTCTGCATATCTTACTATTTAGTATAACACACTGTACCCCCATAATCATACTTGCCTATCCTCCCGGAATGGCCGGGAGACCCCCGAAAATCTGTTCCCTCTCCCGGAAGGGTGAGCAAACTTCCCGCATACCCTCGGCCTTATCCCATATCCTACACCACCAGCAAAATCCCTTGATTTGCAGGTGTACGCAGAGGTGGAGAGGCCATAAACCTGCAAAGTGCAGGATTTTTTTTTGTTTGCAATTGGGTGGGGCTTGATGAAAGTCTCCTCTACGGGCTTCTACCGAAAAGGCGACATTAAGGGGGAAATTTACTAAGAGGATTTAGTAGAAAAAAATCATATTTTCCTACGAAAATACGATTTTTTGGGGTGTATTTGTATTTTTGGCATTTACTATGCCAAAAATACTAATATTCGTATTCATATTGATGGGACATTTGTATTTGTATTTACAAATACGAATGTCTACACCATCGATAGAATACGACACGAATCACCATTCAAAAGAATGGTGACTCCTGATTTACTAAGCAGCCGTATTGAAAATACGGCTGCTAATTAGTGTAAAACTGCCACGAATATACGGCAGGAAAATACACTTTATTTTCCTGTCGTATTTGGCAGAAGCCTGCACGGATCAGTCAGATCCGTGCTGGCTTTAGTGTTAAAAAAAATTGTAAAATAAATACATTTTAACAAAAATCGGCGTGGGGTCCCCCCCACAGCTGTAACCAGCACCAGGCTGACGGAGCCGGGGCCGGTAATTAAAAATCAGGGAACCCGACCAATAGGGGTTCCCCGATTTTTAACAACCAGCCCCAGGCTCCAGGTCCGGGGCTGGTTCCCAAAATACGGGGGACAAAATGACTAGGGGTCCCCCGTATTTTAAGAACCAGCCCCAGGCCAAACCAGCCAGCAGGGTAATGCCACAGCCTGGGGGGAGACTTTTTATACAAGTCCCCCCGGCCAAAGCATTAACCCTCTGACCAGTCAGCCTGGCCAGGGGCCCTGGGGGAGTGCGGACCCCCCAATAAAGGGGTCCCCCCCCCTCCAGGACTTACCTGACCAGGCTGAAGCCTGGTGCTGTCCCCAGTGGCCCTGTGCGGTGGCCACCGGGCTGGTTCAGTGTAAAAAAAATAGATGAAAAACTATTGTTTAAAACTGTGGAACTATGAGTCCCAGCAAGCCTCCCTCGCAAGCTGGCACTTGGAGAACCACAAGTCCCAGCATGCGGGGCATTAAAGGGCCCTCTGGGTCTTGTAGTTCCACAGTTAAAAAAATAGTAAAATAAACACATGTCGGCATTCTTCACCATGTCGATCTTCATGTCGGCGTCGGCGTCCGATCCGGGGTCCGAAGAAATCCATGGGGGACCTGTGGAAGGAAATCCAACTCACCCAGGTCCTCCATGGAAGCTCTGGTCTTGATCCGCCATAGTCCAGGGCTTCTTCCAGCTTCTTCCATCTTCTTCAAGTTGCCGGCAACACCTGGAGCTCCCCGCATCGGACTGAGAGGCGCAGAGATCCTTCATCCTCTGCACCTCTCATCAGAATGATTTCTATCGGCCGCCTAGCGCGGCTTCTGATTGGCCGCTAGGCGGCCAATATAAATCAATCTGATGAGGCGCGCAGAGGATGAAGGATCATCCACAAAGGGCCACCAGGGACAGCACCAGGCTTCAGCCTGGTCAGGTAAGTCCTGGAGGAGGGGGACCCCTTTATTGGGGGCAGGGGCGTAACTAAGTTTTTAGCGCCCCCCCGCCGGATGGTTTTTCGGCGCCCCCCCCCCTCGAACACCCTCCCCCCCCCCCCCCCCGCCACCCCCCCACCTAACCTGACCCCCCCTTCTTACACTTACCTGTCCCCGCAGTCTGCATCTCGCCCGGCTCTCTGCCGGGACCTGCCTGACGTCACGGTCCCGGCCGGCTCCTGCTGCTGCAATGAAAACGGACTCTTAGAAAATGGCTGCCCCCATACTGCAGACAGAAAACTGTCTGCAGTATGGGGGCAGCCATTTTATAATAGTCAGTTTTCATTGCAGCAGGAGCCGACCGGGACCGTGACGTCAGGCAGGTCCCGGCAGTGAGCCGGGCGAGACGAAGACCACAGGTAACTATACCTCCGCAGCCCCCCGGCGGCGCCCCCAATTTCTCTGCGCCCCCCCGCCACCGCGGGGGCTGCGGAGGTATAGTTACGCCACTGATTGGGGGGGTCCCCACTCCCCCAGGACCCCTAGCCAGGCTGACTGGTCAGAGGGTTAAGGATTTGGCCTGGGGCTGGTTCTTAAAATAGGGGGGACCCCTAGTCATTTTGTCCCCCGTATTTTGGGAACCAGCCCCGGACCTGGAACCTGGGGCTGGTTGTTAAAAATCGGGGAACCCCTATTTGTCGGGTTCCCTGATTTTTAATTACTGTCCCCGGCTCTGTCAGCCTGGTGCTGGTTATGGCTGTGGGGGGGGGACCCCACACCGTTTTATTTATTTATTTATTTTTATTTCTATTTTTTTTTACACCTTGCAGCCTGCACGGATCTGATGGGTCCGTGCAGACTGCCTGTAGGAATTTATATTAGCGGCCATATATACGACATCGGAGGGTTACAAAACAGTCGTTTATGATTGCTTTGTAAATCCCCCTCCGGAACACGACTTTGCATACGAGGTATGCAGTCGTATTCATTCGTAGCAAAAATACGAATACAATTATTTGTATTCGTATTCTTAGTAAATTTCCCCCTAAATGTCGGCAAGCCTATAATCAGCGATCTCAGTCTTGCATACAATGAAACGCTAACATATGAACAGAAAGTAGATCAACACTGTACTTTTGTTGATAATCCTTTTTTTTTTTGGTCAATAAAAACTGATTATACAAAAATAGAAAGTAGGGCATACAGAACACCTAATGCAAATTTCATGCAAATATAGTACAGTACAAAACTGCTACTTGTAACCTAACAAACAGCAACTATTATTATTACTATTGAGACAGATTCATTGAGGCAAAAAAGCAAGCAATTTTGGTGTCTGGAACAAACTATGTTGCTATTCAATGGGAAAAAAAATACATTTATATTGTTTCTCTGGAGGGTAAAAATATTTTTACTCTGCAATTTAGATTTCACTTTGAACATGCTCCATCCAAATCTAACTCTCTGCACATATTACATCTGCCCCACCTGCAGTGCAACATGGTTTTGCCCATTTGTGTAGTTTTTTGTTTTGTTAACAAAAATCAATCCTTATTCCAATCCTAGGCACAGATGAAACAGTATATTATTATTAGTTTTGACATTTAGATTGTCAACCATAAATATTAACAAATCCAAATTCACATGCTCAGATGGACACCAACAGGGCCGGCGCAAGGGTGTTCGGCGCCTCCCTGCAAACTATAGATTTGCGCACTACCTCCTACACCTAATAAAGGGACAGGTGCACTGCAAAAAACTGGTGGTGTGTGGTAACAAGAAAGTATCCCCAAATTTAAATGATGTCATACAGAAGATGTGTGCTGAGCAATTGTGCCAAACTTGCCTACCCCCCCCCCTCCCGGCCCCCCAGGAAGGTGGGCAAGTTTCCCGCATTCCCCCCAGAGTCCCCGCTCTTCCCCCCCCCCCCCTGGAGCTGGAGAAAGAAGTGCCATAAATCTCAGCTCTGGGGGAGGGGGCGGGACTAAAATGACGCGAATCGCATCATTTTGCGTCATTTTAGCTTTGATACATCAGCCTTGTCCCCGCCCCCGACTTACACATTTGGTTGTCCTCTCCTGGATTTACCCGGAGAGTGACATTAAAAAGTTGGCAAGAATGAATTGTGCTTAAGTACGTCGCTCGGCCAAAAGCCGGGTTGCCACGTCTGTATGCCCCTTAACTGTACACAATGTAAAATAGGAAAAAACTTCTCTATATTTCATGAAGGCAATGACAATTCTGTAGAGTGCTGCAATTTGGAATTCCTATATGAATATTTTGCATGCAGAGTTAATGGGGGAAACTTGGTAATCTGGATGATCACGGCTGAGCCGCTGTACAATGTGTGCGAAGGGCTTTGGCCATGATTGCCAGTATTTTCGGAATGAAAACTCAGCACATTTACAAAGCTGCCAAGTTATCAGGATCCATATCTGCCGATGGTAAAAAAAAGCATTGGTATATGGCTGCCGAGTTTCCCGACAGACAAATAAAGATGATACAGTCAAATCCCTCAGAGGCTTCTCTGTGTAAAAATGTGAAAATATAGTCCCCAAAGGTCCTTGGAACAAATAATTAGGGTCATCCTGTATTTTGGAAACCAGTCCTGGTTACAAAAATATGGGGGCCAAAAAAAAATAGGGATCCCCGTAGTTTTATAACCAACACCGGGCTCCAACAGCCAGCATGCACACAGCGTCTGTTCACCGAACCACAAGTCCCAGCATGCAGAGCATTTATGGGCCCGCTGGGACTTGTCCACCTGTAAAATGCCCCGCATGCTGGGACTTATGGTTCACCCAGCATCCGGGGGCTGGTTCCAGAATACGGGGGACCCCTACGCTTTTTGTCCACCCTTATTTTTGGATCCAGGTCCGGCTCTATGATCTGTGCATGGTTCTGTCAAATTCGCCTGTCTTTTTTTTATTTGGCGATTTTTGGTAAGGTTTAACAAAAACCGCACCCTATTACATTTGCGAGTTGTAGACTTTATAATGAGAAAACATCTGGATGCGAATTGAAGTGTGACTAAAAATCGCCATTTCAAAATGTGCGAATTTGCTGCAAAAAGTGCGATTTTTTTTTTAACCGCAAATCGCAACCCTATTACATGTGCGATTTTAGGAAAATGTGTGATTTCGTTTTTGGCGATTTAATCACAAAAGTCACAAATTCAGACCCTATTACATTTCGCCCATCTCTTATATATTTAGCCAGATCCGTCACTCAAAAGCAGTGTAGGTAATGGTGGGCGGGGTTCCACGGGTGATTGACAGGCCCATCCACCGTTATCCACAATGCAGAACCTGCATTACAAGTTCTACACATCCTATGTCCTACACAAAGCTCCTGCCCCTTACTCTCCCACCACTCCCCATGTCTGGCCAAATATCACCCAAACCCCGCCCCACGGCTGAACACCACCCCTTCCACCCGAGCACACTGACTGTGACCCAGGAGCTCCGTACACAGGAGGACAGCAGCGTGCACTTTGGCAACCAGGCTGCAGTGGCTCATCTGTACTCTCTCCTCCTGCCAGCTCCTTCTCGCCCCTGGCCAGACATCCACAGTGAGTACTTCTGTACTCAGCGTACAGCCCCTGCTGAAAGTGTCATGGCACCCCCCACATGGGGGGGGGTGCCCGCGATTTTCGGGAGGGGGGTCGCGGGTGGGGGGAGGGGTGCCCGCGATTTTCGGGAGGGGGGGTCGCGGGTGGGGTGCCCGCGAATTTCGGGAGGGGGGGTCGCGGGTGGGGTGCCCGCGATTTTCGGGAGGGGGGGTCGCGGGTGGGGGGAGGGGTGCCCACGAATTTCGGGAGGAGTTGTCGCGGGTGGGGGGAGGGGTGCCCGCGGATTTCAGGAGGGGGGGGCGCGGGTGGGGGGAGGGGTGCCCGCCAATTTCGGGAGGGGGGGTCACGGGTGGGGGGAGGGATGCCCGCGAATCGGGGGGTTGTGTGTGTCACGGGTGGGGGGAGGGGTGCCCGCAAATTTAAGGAGGGGTGTCCGCGAATTGAGGGGGGGTGTCGCGGTGGTGGGAGGGGTGCCCGCAAATTGGGGGGGGGGGTTTGTGTGTGTCACGGGTGGGGGAGGGGTGCCCGCAAATTTCGGAAGGGGGGGTGGGGGGAGGGGTGCCCGTGAATTGGGGTGGGGGTGTCGCGGGTGGGGGGAGGGGTGCCTGCGAATTTCGGGAGGGGGGGTCACAGGTAGGGGGAGGGGTGCCTGCGAATTGGGGGGGTGTGGGGGAGGGGTGCCTGCAAATTTCGGGAGGGGGGGGATCACGGGTGGGGTGAGGGGTGCCCGTGAATTGGGGTGTGTGTGTGTGTCGCTGGTGGGGGAGGGGTACCCGCGAATTTCGGGAGGGGGGGTCTCGGGTGGGAGGAGGGGTGCCCACAAAAGGGATTCTCTCTCTCTGCGATCTATCTCTCCCTGCGATCTCTATCTCAATTACACTAGATCTCATACTCACATATATTCAGGGGCTGGCTGGCAACTTTTAGCCTAGGGGGCAAGTCCAGAGCACTGGCCCATAATCAGCCAAGTAACCGTCGGAAGGAATGCTTTTGCGCGCCGTAGGCGCGCCGAAAAATTAGGGGCGTGGCCTATCATAAGGGGCGTTGCCTGTACCATGATTGTATTGTGTACCTGCAGATTGCACATTTTAGCGAACCTTGTAATACCCATTACACATAAAGCCACATGCCGTAATGCCAATTACACATTATGCTGAACACCATGATGCCAGTTACACATTACGCCCAACACTGCGATGCTAATTACTCAATACACCGCACACTGTGATGCTAATTACACATTATGCTGCACACCTTGATGCCCATTACACCCCATACTGTGATGGCAATTACCCAATGCTCCCCACACCGTAATGTCCATTACGCCCCATACCATGATGCCCATTACACCGCACAATGTGATGTCCACAGTGCCAGATATGCCCCCACAGTGCAAGATATTCCGCCACAGTACCAAATACACATATGCCCCCACAGTGCCAGACACAAATGCCGCCACAGTGCCAGATATTCTGCCACAGTGCCAAATACGCATATTCCTCCACAGTGCCAGATATGCCCCCAGAGTGCCAGAGACACATATGCCCCCAGAGTGCCAGAGACACATATGCCCCCACAGTGCCAGAGACACATATGCCCCCACAGTGCCAGAGACACATATTCCCCCACAGTGCCAAAGACACATATGCCCCCACAGTGCCAGATATGCCCCCACAGTGCCAGAGACACATATGCCCCCACAGTGCCAGAGACACATATGCCCCCTCAGTGCCAGAGACACATATTCCCCCACAGTGCCAAAGACACATATGCCCCCACAGTGCCAGATATGCCCCCACAGTGCCAGAGACACATATGCCCCCACAGTGCCAGAGACACATATGCCCCCACAGTGCCAAATACACATATGCCCCCACAGTGCCAGATACATATGCCCCCACAGTGCCAGATACACATATGTCCCCACAGTGCCAGATACACATATGCCCCCACAGTGCCAGATACACATATGCCCCCACAGTGCCAGATATGCCCCCACAGTGCCAAATACACATATGCCCCACAGTGCCAGATACACATATGCCCCCACAGTGCCAAATACACATATGCCCCCACAGTGCCAGATACACATATGCCCCCACAGTGCCAAATACACATATGCCCCACTGTGCCAGATACACATATGCCCCCACAGTGCCAAATACATATATGCCCCCACAGTGCCAGATATGCCCCCCACAGTGCCAGATACACATATGCCCCCACACAGTGCCAGATATGCCCCCACACAGTGCCAGATATGCCCCCACACAGTGCCAGATATGCCCCCACACAGTGCCAGATATGCCCCCACACAGTGCCAGATATGCCCCCACAGTGACAGAAACAAATATGCTGGGGTGAGGGAGGGGGGGGGGAGAGCGCTTACCCACTCGCTAGCTGCGGGCCGTGCTGCGGCTGGATCAGCTTCTCCAGCCCTCCTGCGCTGGCCGCGGCTTCCAGAACACGGCCGCGGCTACAGGAAAATGGCCGCCGGCCTCCTGCACTGAGAACATGTCCTCAGTGCAGGGGGCCGGCGGCCATTTTCCTGTAGCCGCGGCCGTGTTCTGTAAGCCGCGGCCAGTGCAGGAGGGCTGGAGAAGCTGATCCAGCCGCAGCACGGCCCGCAGCCAGTGGGTGGGTAAGCGGCCCGGGGGGCATATGGCACTCTGCCCCCCGGCCCAGCCCGCCCCTGCATATATTTCTACTTCTAATGGGGCGTAGCCCCTCGCGACGGTGTGAAGAGCGCCCGGAGGGCGCGATGAATCACCTAGTGGATTATATTTATAATAAATAGGTACATGATTGCCAGCATAATAAACAGACATTGTTGAGTTTACAATACTCATTTATAGTGACTGGTACACGTAAAAGATAAATACTATAAATGTCCCATTTTCTATGAGTTGCTAATAATAAGAATCGCAGCGAGTGGAACATGCTCCACTTCTCCACTAGATACAGAACAGCCGGCTGCAGTGAGTACAGTTGCTTAGAGGATAATCAGAGCCCGCGAGGGCTACACCGCGAGGCGTCTTTGGGCTTTCTTTATCCCTGCGGGACTTGTTTGTGTAGGATTAGGAAGCACACACAAGGCATAAGTAGGGCAGAGAGGGAATAAAAGAATTATTAATAACACAACATGTTTTGTATTGTGTGTATATGACTCCAACAGGTAACACAGAGGCAAAACCCAGAGCACAAATAGGCACCCGTGGTATGTGTTCAGCAGCTTAATACATTGCCTTTATTCATAGCAATATAGAGTCCTATAATAGTAGAAAATGAAATGGATTTCCGAACAGATTTGTTAAACTTGTACTGACGCTATGGCAAGAAAACGTTATGGGATCCCCAACTTCCATCTAGATCAGGGTTAGGCAGCCTGCCCCACTTTAGCTGTTGTTGCACTACACTTTCCAGCATTCCCTGACATATGCATTCAAAACAAAACTAGCAGTGCATTCTGAGATGTGTAGTTCCCTGCTATGGACGTGCTGTTTAGCCTTGAACTAGAAGCAGAGTTTCCCAAAATCCGTAGAAGTGACTTAACGAGTGCTTCAGACAATAGGATTTACCCATCTGGACTCCAGCATAGAAATCCATGATGCCTGCACTATAGTGGCAGAGATTGGGAAGACCGGAACCAGAAAATGTATCTAAGGTCAATTAAAAGACAACTTCACTGTAAAATATAAAAAATACATCTAACATGTTGAAATACAGTTATTTCATTAAGTATATTATTTTACCAGGGCAAAACTTGACGGTTATGGATTGTTAGGTCGACCCGAGAAAGGTCGACACTCCTGAGGTCGACACCATAAGGTCTACAGGCAGAAGGTCAAAACGTATTTTATTTTTATTTTTTATTTTTTTAGGTGTCTAGATCTAGACGTCTAGTTCTGGACACTGTCTAAGTGTACGGCAGCCCTTCGAATCTCTCCAGCGGCGTAACTATAGCACCGCAGCCACCACCACCGCGGGGGGCGCTGTGCATGTGGGGGCGCCGGGGGCTGCGGTGCAATAGTTACACCCCCCCCAATCCCCCGCAGACTTGCCTATCTCGCTGGTCCCGTTCCTCTGCTGAGGACCACCACAAAATGGCCACCCCCATATAGCACACAGTTCTCTGAAATTGTCTGCTGTATGGGGGCGGCCATTTTGTGGTGGTCCTCAGCAGAAGAAGAACGGAGCTGCCGGGACCAGCGCGATAGGTAAGACTGCAGGGGGTTGGGGGGGGGGGGCGGGGCGGCGGGGGATTGGGGGTGCTTGGCGGGGCGGCGGCGGGGGGGCATCCCCCCCCTAACGGCGGGGGGGGCGCCCAAAACTTAGTTACGCCACTGAATCTCTCGCTGCACTCGCAAAGCTTTGGACACACTATTCTATTCTCCTTTCATGCCCTAATGGATGGTAGGGCATGATCTACCGCCTGTTCTGGAACCACAGTGGGGGAAAGAATCAAAAAACCAGTGTCGACCTTCTGTATTGTAGATCTTTCTTGTGCCGACCTAACGACCACATCCCAACTTGACATGAGATGTAGTCCCCATGTCAGCAGTCATAATGGTATTGCAAAATTTCATGTACTGTAGGAATGAACAAATACTTCCAAAATGGCGCACGTGTGACCTTGATAAAACATTGTCCCAAACTGAAATGCGATATAGTCACTGTTTGTTCCAAAAGGCCTAAATGGTGAGTTTCAGCTTAAACCATTTTTTTCTCTCCAATTGTAAGTGTTTTATTGTCAGTATTCTTCATGTTTTTTTATTGATGTTTTTATTTTTTTTTAGCTTGATATATACAGTATATGTGCCTGGCTGGGGATGCATGGTCTAAAGGGATGCATGATCTATAGTATTTGTAAAGAAATAAGGGGCTTGCTTCTGGTTCACAAAAGCATGTGCACTGCAGGTGGGGCAGATATAACATGTGCAGAGAGAGTTAGATTTGGGTGGGGTTTGTACTTCAAACTGATATCTATATTGCCGTGTTAAAATAAAGCAGTCAGTATTTTCCCTGCAGAGAAACAAAATAACTCACCCAAATCTAATTCTCTCTGCACATTTTACATCTGCCCCCCTGCAGTGCACATGGTTTTGTCCATCTAAAGCTGTGTACACACGGGGGCGATAGGGGCTGAAATCGCTGGAAATATGATCGCTGGCGACCATATTGACAGTGATGGGAGTGTGCCCCGGCGATAAATCACTGGGTACGCACTCCCGTTTTCAGCCCCGTTCTAATCGCGAGCTTCTTACCTCTGCGGCACCGCCGGCAGAGGTTCCCTTTCATCAGCGACCATCTCTGGTCGCTGATGAAAAGGAGAAACTGAGCAATATATCTCCCCGTGTGTACGGGGCTTAAGAAGGATTTTGTCAGAAAGAGTGAACTAGAATAAGGCCCATAGTTACATAGTAGATAAGGCTGAATAAAGACTTGCGTCCATCGAGTTCAACCTAGGTTTTATTAGTTTATCCCATGTTATATGTAGTGTATTCTGATATTTTTAAAGACATATTATGATTCGTATTTGTACCCCTGGATGTTTTCAACCAATAAATGTTTGTCCAACCTTATTTTAAAAGTATTTATTGTGTCTGCCGACACCACCTCACCAGGAAGAGCTTTCCATAGTTTGACTGCTCTGACCGTAAAGAATTTTTTCCTTATTAGGGAACGAAATCTTCTTTCTTCTAATCTAAACCCTCTTGCCCACGTGTCCTAGAATCCTTCCTTGCAGTAAAAAGGATGCTTGACAGTTCCTTATATTGGCCCCTGATCTATTTGTACGGTACTTATGTATTATCTGGGCTGCCGATTTTTTGATTGTATGCCTTAACTTAAGGCATACAATCAGATGCGATGCGACCATATCGCATGCGATGCGATGCGATGACCCGATTTTTCCATAGGAATCAATGTTAAAATGGACTGAGTCCATTTTAACATGGAATTCAATGGGAAAAAGGGGTCCTTTTCATACCCCTACTATCCAAATGGGCATGGAGTTGGATATAAACCTGTGGCGAGCCCGAAGCGTGGCGAGGGGCCGGTATTCTGTGTCCCCTCGCGGGGCTCGCTACGCTCGCCACGCTTCGGGCTCGCCACAGGTTTATATCCAACTCCATGCCCACTTGGATAGTAGGGGTATGAAAAGGACACCTTTTTCCATTGAATTCCATGTTAAAATGGACTCAGTCCATTTTAACATTGAATCCTATGGAAAAATCGGGTCTATCACATCGCATCGCATCGCATTGCATGCGATATGGTCGGATGCGATGCGATGCGATGGACCCGATTTCAAAATCGGCAGCCCAGTTAGTACATAAGTACCATTTGTACATATTGAGCATGTCCCCCCTTAAACGTCTCTTCTCTAGTGTAAACAGTCCCAATTTCCTCAATCTGTTCTCGTAGCTTAAATTCTTTATTCCCTTAATTAGCTTTGTTGCTTTTCTTTGGATTTTTCCAGTTCTATGATGTCCTTTTTATAGCGTGGTTCCCAGAATTTTACTCCATATTCCAGGTGTGGTCTAACCAATGCCTTGTACAGCGGCATAATTACTTTTGAGTCCCTAGTTTCCATGCCCCTTTTAATACAAGCTAGAATTCTGTTGGCCTTTTTTGTTGCTATGTGACATTGAGCACTACACCCCAGTTTGTTATCTACAGTACATGGACTCCTAGATCCTTTTCAAGTACTGAATTACCCAAAGCCTCCACGCGTAGGTTATAACTAGCACACTGGTTGTGTCTCCCAAGGTGCATGACCTTGCATTTATCCACATTGAACCTCATCTTCCACTTTTTTGCCCACTCATCAAGTTTATTAAGATCATTCTGAAGCGCGGAGACATCCTCGGTTGACCTAATAACTCTACTCAGTTTTGAGTCATCAGCAAAGATGGAAACATTGCTGAATAATTCCAGCCCAATATCGTTAATAAATATGTCAAATAAAATGGGCCCTAGTACAGAACCCTGTGTCACTCTACTTACAGTAGTACTGGTATCATATTTGATACGGCACTGTTCACAACCACTCTTTGTTCTCTATTACACAGCCAGTTCCCTACCCATCTTCAGATTCTTACACCTAATCCCAGGTCCTCCATTTTGTTTATCAATCTCTTGTGTGGCACTGTATCAAAAGCTTTAACAAAATCTAGAAAGACCACATCTACAGCGTTTCCATTATCAAGGTTTTTGCTGACATCCTCATAGAAGCCTAATAAACTAGTTTGGCATGATCTATTTTTCCCGAACCCATGCTGGTTAGTACTGAGTAAACTATGAAGGTCTAAATATTCCTGGATACCATCTCTTAAAAATCCTTCAAATAATTGACCCACTATTGATGTTAAGCTCACAGGTCTGTAATTAGCTGGGTCATCCCTTTTTCCTTTTTTGAATATTGCACTGATTCTGGACTTATATGTTTTGTCCTGTGATCCCCAGTCCTAATGTGTATGTATACACCGGTATTAGATGTATATCATTTAATACTCTATTCCAGTTTATACATGCTATTCAGTGTTTATCCTGTTTTTATTCGAATTAGGAATAAAGTCAATTGTTGATTCTAATTAAACTATTGTGTTTGTGAAATTGAAACTGGGAAGTGAAGCGCAGGGTGTAAACGCCTAACTGTTACTACATGGCACAGAGCTGGGAAAGATATGGGATAGACTCTCCTGCCCAGGGCTGCCATTTGGAATTTCAGGGCCTTGGACTGATTTCCAGTCGTTTTCCCCCCCCTCTCCCTATCTCTCCACCCCCCTCATCTCCCCTCCCTTCACTTACTGCCCGACTCCTGCTCGGAGTCTCTCATCCCCAGCAGGCAGGTCCTGAAGCACAGGCTTCTTTAATGCAGGATGCCAGCGGGCAATTAAAATGCAGCACCGGCTGGTGAGCCAATCAGAGTGGCTGCCAGTACACAAGCTCTGATTGGCTCACCAGCCGGTGCTGCATTTTAATTGCCCGCTGGCATCCTGCATTGAAGAAGCCTGTGCTTCAGGACCTGCACCGAGCGCTGCGCAGTAGCACAGCAGAGGCAGTCAGGTGGGGGGGGGGGGGGGTGTTGCGGTGGGAAAAATGAGCTGATCGGGCCCTTCCGGAGGCTGAAGCCCAGGACAGCTGTACTCACAGCACCCGGTCCTGATTCCTCCAGGTCTTGAGAAGACCAAAGGTGGTCCAGCATTACAGGACCATTACACAAACGTTGCTGTAGAGACCCGGCTTGAACTTGGGTTTGTATATTTCAGGATGGACATCTCATTCTCTCTGTCCAGGTGCCTACATGACAGACAGTCCATGTTGCGTTTCTTGCTGGTACTATTTGTGTGATTTCACAGTTAATTCAGTTAGGAGATGAATCATGAAAAAAGCTGCTACAACAATGAACATTAAAATTAATTGATTTTATAATTACTTAGAAAAAAATATGAGTGACAATAATGTCTCTAAATTGAAGCTCTAATTGTGGAAGATAAAATTCACATTAAAAGGAACATTGATTCCCCAGAAGACGGTGCTAACTTATTGAAAACTTTAATAATTCCCCCTTACTAATCTGAAAGAGTCTTATCAAGGGGCCCGTTCCCCAGACTGTGAACAATCTGTCACTGGAAGGATCTAATAATGTAGCTTCTGTTGTGACAAACTATTCTTCTAGAACTATTACCATATTAAAATAATAAAACACAATAAATGAGTTTTGTAAGATTGTTCTACGCTTTACTTGTTGCTAAGTATAAAACAAACATTGTACTGTTTTATGTTTCTAATGGATAAGACTAAACACTGAAATGGAGAAAATAAAATGAAACTAGTTAAAAAGGCCGTCAAAATGTCAGACACCAAGGATGCAGATTATGGGGGGGGGGGGGGGGGGGATGGGGTGCCGATAGTTATGAGGCTTTCTGTCGCTTGTTGCCCTGCAGTGAATAGATGTTGTGTACTCATTTAAGAAGAGGGACTGGGGTCATGCGAGCACTGGGCATGTCCCCACAGTGGCAAAAATGGGAGGTTCCAAAGCTCATGCACCTTTTTCATAGACCGCAACCCTTTTTTAATGTGCGTGACAGATCGTGAATGTTAGGAGGTATGAGGTCTTTCTTATGTCATCTGAGATCGGCAAAAATACTGTAGGGTTCTATGTTCAATCCTGTGTAATGATGACATTTTTTGTACTAATAAAAAGCGATTTTAGCTTATGATAGTGATGTCAGGTATGGAAATTTGCACATTTGGATGTAAGGAGCTGGGTAGAATGGAACCTACTTTGAGGGTGTTTATATGAGGTTTAGGGGTGGAGAAAGCACATTTAAAGTTGTCAAGTGAATGTAAAAACTGGATCTTCAAAGAACAGGAAGAATTGCAGAGAGCGCAGCGAAGGTTTTACCCATGGATGTTTGCACCAACTGCGTTCCATGATATTGGCCAACAGCCCCTAATCTTAAAGGTATGAGACTTTGCAGACCCTGCTGATTCCAATTGGCTGTAGGCGGTCCAGCACTGCATGCGCAGAAATAAATGTGTATATTCACCAACTGCAATTCAAACGCCTGGTTCACTAGTCTACCTGTTATCATTATCTGGTCACTTGTACCAGCATGTACTTTGTGCTGTAAAACAGGAGCATTTACACTTACAAACAGCTCTTCATGGAGTGCAGTTCCCTCTAACATGGAACTTCATCTATATGGAAACACAATGATACATAGAACCCAGGGCCTTATTCTAATTCACTCTTAGAGGCAAATTCCTTCTCAAATGGACAAAACCATGTGCACTGCAGGTTGGGCAGATATAACATGTGCAGAGGGTTAGATTTGGGTGGGGTTTTTCTTCAAAGTGAGATCTATATTGCAGTGTAAAAATAAAGCAGTCAGTATTTACCCTGCACAGAAACAAAATAACTCACCCAAATCTAATTCTATCTGCACCTGTTACATCTGCCCCCTGCAGTGCACATGGTTTTGTCCATCTGAGAAGGAATTTGCCTCAAAGAGTGAACTAGAATAAGGCCCCCAGTTATACCCAGCTGCACTTTACAAGAGTAGAGGTCCTGTGTGCAGGGTTAGAGCAGGGGTTGAAAATTATCCTGAGCTGGGGTCAATCACTACAGAAGATAAATATATTGATTGAATGCAGGGTACTGTAAGATGATGGAGACAATTTATATACATACTTGCCTACTTTTGAAAACTAGTTTCAGGGAGATTATAGTTGTCAATAGAATTTTGAACAGCGCCCCCTTGAGGGAGCGTGTCATGCTCCACCCAAAGGTTGTGTCTAGTTCCATATATGGAGAGATTGTGAAAAGAGGATGTGAACGTGGCACCTACAAGCGCATACCTCCCAACATGACCCTCTCCAGGAAGGACACATTACTCTGTTTCTGGGCTTCCCTCTTAATTTATGATTGCCATAACCTGTGTTTGGATACCATTCTTATTACTTAAACTGTTCAAAACAGGTGATGGTAATCATACATTCAGAGGGAAGTCCAGAAACAAAGCATTGTGTCCCTCCTGGAGAGGGTTATGTTGGGTGATATAGAAGGATGGCTGTGCAATTTAAAATTACTTATATCCAAATGTAGATGAGCCCCAAAGCAGTTAGTGTATTCTCATTAGATTTAACCACGCCAGCCTGGACTTTCCATCACATGATCACATTACGCGCCTACTGAGCAGATGCTGGCATGTGATCCTGCAGCAGCCGCCAGTTTCATATTGATCCTCCTGCCCACTGCTGGTTTCAATGATAAGGCAGCCAGGGAAGGTAGCTCCACCCGGTTCCTGCAGAGAGATGCAACTGCGCCACTGCCGGCCCCAGTGTGTCCCCATAAGGCAGGGGTTCCCAATCTTTTTGTAATCACGGCACCCTAGAGTATCAGAATTTTTCCAAGGCACCCCAAAAAATATATATTAAATTAAGTAGATTGTCAGTTATGTGGTAAAGGGCAGGATTTGTTTCTGATTGTACACATTTTATGATTGGCAGCCACCAGCACTGGTTATGTCCAGAAATAATTTATCATAAATAATTTGAATTGGTCCTGGACGACCAACCCGAGGCACCCCTGCAAGTGTCCCGAGGCACCCCAGGGAGCCTAGGCGCACAGTTTGGGAACCACTGCCATAAGGTATATATATCTATATATAGAGAGAGAGAGAGAGAGAGAGAGAGAGAGAGATACAAAAAAGAAATGGGATTCAGCGCCAAGATAGGTAAAACAGTGGGACAGAGTCAAAATAAAAGAAACACCCCCTAAATTTTGGGGCGTCAGCACGAGTCCAATATGAAAACGGTGGTGGACCGTCTAAGCACTGTATAATCGATGGTTAGGATATTTTGGAACTCGGCAACGTGTGTTTTAAGTATATGAGTAATAAGACTATGCATATAAACAGATAAGGACATTTTTTTCATCCAATGAGGGGGTTACAGAGAGTGCACATAAAAACACAGCATAAAAAGTAAGAGTGATGAATTATTATTTTTTTTTTTTTTTTAAATCACAATAAATGTATAAGAACAAATTTCATATATGGGATAAAAATGTTAGAAAAGAGAACGCTTAGCTTTTATGTAGGGAGTGAGGCAGGTCTCAGAAGCTGCCCAACATGTTTCATCACATATGACTTCCTCAGGGGGTGGGGACAAACTGGCATGAACTTACCTCACTTCCTGTTGTTTAATTAATCAATGACTACTTATATACACATATAAATGAAAAAAAAAATAGTAAGATCCCTTTAAAAACCATAATGGGGAGTTTGTACTAAAGTAAGACCATTATTGACGTCTATAGCATAAGAGAAGGAATATACAAATACAGTATTGCTGAAATTGCATAATTAGTTTTGAAGACGTGGCCCCTTCGTCAGAACATGAAAATCAGTATATACTGATTTTCATGTCCTGACACCAGGGTTAAGTCCCCGAAATGTTGACCTGACCTTTATGGAATAAATCTGGTCCCTATCTTCACCTGCACTGTCGGAACTCTATACCACACCCTCTGACTGCCCGTGCTTTCTCTCCTCTCTCTCTCTCTCTCTCTCTCTCTCTCTCTCTCTCTCTCTATATATATATACTAAATGCCATTGAATACATTTTAAATAGGTGTTTTTGATCTAATTCAATCATAAGAAAGCAATAGCCTCTGAGCATATTTTGGCAATAAACTATTAGCCATTTAAGTGGTTAATACAAGTTATAACGGCACGTTACCATCTATTTTTCAGTGTGGGTACAGTTCCCTTTTTAGATTTCAGTACAGAATTTAATTCCATGATTACCCATGCACGTAGCGCGCTAAATATACCAATCGCGGCTCTTTCATCTCGGCAGGTGTCTCGGCGATAAGCCGACTCTTTTCTTCTGTGAAGGTGAGTCCCACTGTTAAAGTCTGATCCCACTCGTTTTCTTCTAAGAATTAATGTCTCCTTATGAGATGTCAAATGCACATATTTCTGCTGAGCACACAGCCCTACAGCCCACAGAAATCAAATCTGTTCGCTTTCCATTATTAGTACAGACGGATTCATCCGTATGCTGTATCTGTGATTCAGACTATATTTCTGCTGGCTAAAATCTATTCATGGTTTGCCATGAGCGGGTGCTGACTCCCACACAGACCCCACTGCCGCTTGTTCCCCCAAGTAGCTGCTGGGGCTGCCTTACAGTAGTTACGCCACTAGTTATGCTGTGGGGCTTTTTCGGCTTTTCTTTACAAAAAATTTGGAAACCTGGGTGGACTGCACAACTCAGAGTCTATTTCTTAACCCCACCTCTGGGACGAATTGGAGCGATAGGTGCGTTCTATGCCAACCTAACCTTCAGTGTCACAGTTGGTCCCTATACTTAAGGTGGAATGGCAAAACATACCTCCTACACTTTTAGAGGAACTTGTGAACAGTTTGGCAAGAAGGGTGTATGCAGTCATGGTGGACCATGACATAAAGTACTGACTGCAGTAAAATCTCATTGCTCTATTTGCTGTCAGTGTTCCATCACTTTTTTCTACAATGAGTGTAGAATTAAATACACAATCTGTGGGCCAGATTTACTAAGCTTGAAAAGTCATAAGATGGAGAGTGATAAGTGATAAACCACCAGCCAATCAGCTTCTAAGTGCCATGTTACAGGCTATGTAACATGAAAAATGAAAGGTAAGAGCTGATTGGCTGGTAGTTTATCACTCTCCACTTTATCAGTGTTTGCAGCTTAATACATCTCACCCTGTACCTCCACAACTTGTGTTTTCCCTTTTCATTTATTGTCTTCTTTCTTGCAATAGAGAAAAAAATGAAAATGTCACAATGAGACTACAGTAAATAGTGGCAACTTGCTATAATATAGCTACAAACCCAGGGGCGATTTAAAAGAGGAGGAGGCCCATGTGCAGCTTCCTCCATCAGGGCTCCTTCCTCTCTCCTGGCCACAACGTCGCACTGCACAGAGCGGTAGAGTCTGAGCACTAGAGCGCTCAGACTCTGCAGCACATTGCTGCAAAAATGGTGCGGCGGCCATTTTTCCGGTGATTCAGGCAGCGCTGTTGCCATCATAGCTTCAATCCGAAGTATTAAAAATTGGGTGCAGTATGTGCGGTATGGGCCCGTGTGCACTGCGCACATTGCACCCATTCTAAATATGCCACCGTACAAACCTAATGAAGTACTTTCAGCTGGAGATAGCGGCTGGATAATGCTGATGTCTGTCATAATCATTATGTTGTATGCTTGCAGCAGCGCAATGTACAAGTTCCCACATAACTACGGTACATCACCAGCATGGAAGGCACTGTAGCATATGGTACTGGGGTTTCTGTGTGGCATAATGTGAACTGGGGGCTCTACAGTACATTTAACAAATTTAAGGTACTACAAAGTATACTTATTAATATCAACGCCAGCATATCCTAGTGACAATTAATTATAGGCTCCCAAAAATTCGGAGGCACTCCTGGCAACCTGGAAGATTGGTCAAGTCTCCTGGAGCTGGGTGGGTTCAGCTAACACCACGGGTGATGACTCGTTTTGCCCTCAATCGTATCATCATAGCCATGCCCCCATTGTCCAATGACAGTAATCTTAGCATTGAAAAGCAGGCAGCATAAGGATGTGATCCTGTAGCCACGCCCCCTACACACCTCTTGCTATACCACACCCCCACACCACCCCTTATGTTAAGTCCCACCCGCAGCTAACCCCTTAGCCTTTTGTGGTCAGCGAATCAGTACTGTCTCATCAAAATGGGGATACAGTAGTTGGGATTGGGGTGATCTGACGTTCCAATACAGCAAATGATCCCAGTATTGTCCTAGTGTGTCCCCCTCCTAAGAAAGCGAGTATGTATTTCTTACTCATTAAATATAATGTAACCTAACAAAAAATATCCTGTACAAAGTAAAAACACCTCAACAGTATGAATTGAAGCTATTTATGCTGCATTGAAATATTTCTTTACTTTTCTTGCTTGTATTCTGAACAATTCTAATAGTACTGTAAGTACACAACACAGCAGGGATTTGTGCAATTATTTGTTATTTCAAAGGGACAGGAGAACTAGTTCTGTTTAATGTTTTAGCTGTTTTGAAAATGTTATCTATTATGTATAATGTGATGGAAAGAACTTATTATGTAATTATGTATGTCAGAATCTGGGGAGTAACAATTATTTTGTTTGCCGCTGTTCTGCAACTGTCATTATTTTAAAGATGTACCAGTTTTGTTTATGTTCCATTTCAATGTTGTGTTACAAATAGTGCTTCTGTTCGACATACTGTTGCCGATTTTGTGGCTACAACGATGATTTTGTGTTACGATAAAATGATTTCTTTCATTTCCGGTCCACATTTTATTGAGTTCCCAAAATCAATTTCTTAATATTCTTACTTTGCAAACGGGAGATTACAGCACATAGATATTCTGTACTAGTAAACCCACTCGAAGCAAATGCTTCGAAAGCTAGTCCGCTGCCTTGTGATTGCCTCTGTGTTTGTGCATGTGTGAGAGAGAAAGAGATGTAGTTTCACTCACTGCCAACAGATGGCAGTGTTTCATAGACACACAGACAGACACTAGACATATACAGTATATAGATGACTAGTTACCAGCATGACAAAATGGCGAAGCGACATAGCAGTAATTTCAGCGCCGGTGGCAGTGTACGGCTGAAGGGAGCAACGCATGAATTTGTTAGTCTTTATTTATACAGGATAATTATTACTGGTAAATATTTAAATGTTTTTTTTATTTACAGAGTGAGGTCCAATTTGATATGTATAAATTAAATTATTATTATTATTGTACGTAAATTTGAAAGTTCCGCATTGCTATGCACTGGCATTGAAGTGCCGCTTGTTAATCAAAATACTAAATAAAATGCTGCACGTGGCATCGCTGATTTGCACCATCTGTCACACTGCCTGGCAACACTACATTACCATTTAGAAAATGATCTGTCTAATATGAATATGTCAAATGTTAAACTGATCTGGTAATTATCAACAGATCTTATCCTAGAATCACATTTACATATTTGGAAGATTTAAAATAATTGGACTGATTTGCACCTTGACAAAACTGTAAAGTACTGAAGGTGGGGCAGAGATATAAGTTGGAAGGGGCATGTCCATTGGGACCAGCATTAGGTTGGGGTTAGCATTAGTGGGCAGTAACCATGGGTGTCTTAAGAGAGGAGGAGGTCCATGTGCAGCCTCACCAGCGGGGCTCCCTCCTCTCTGCCAGGAGCGATGCCAGTGTGATGTTGTCAGACTGCGTGCAGGTGTGTGACCGTTACCTGATGTTCCTGTTCTCCTCTCGGCACTGCTTGGTGGCTACCTGACTGCTTCACTCGCCTGCAATTCAGAGGGCGGAGGGACAAAGGCACCACGGGAAGACAATACCCCAACACAACCACACAGAATGGTCACCACACGTGAGGACGGTGATCAAAAGGATTTATTTTAGTAGCAAAAGGACCGTGGATCACCGCTATGAAATAATTAAACAATACAATAATGACAATTAACAGTTTACGAATGAGGACAGTTTCCCTTCTATGATATTGTGTGCGATGGGGCCACTGTGGCACAGGTAGGCCACACTTCACACAATACGCTGCAACAAATGCAATGCACTGTTATTCACAATGAATTCAGGTAAAGATGGAAGAATAAAGATACTCCGTCAAGAAGATATCGTGCGCAATGGGGCCACAGGTAACCTCTGTGGACCGCAACTCGCACGGTATACTGCGTCACCAATGTCATAAGACTACAGTGCAAACAATTCCAACCCTCAATCAAAAGATTTGTAATGACATTTAAATGACTGACAATAATATGCAGCATATTAAACCATATATCACTAACAATAATTGTCCAGTGGCGAAAGAGTAAGTCCCTGAACTGCGCAGTTCTATTGTTGGTCCTAGGTACCTTTTGGCCTAGGTGCACCGTAAATTGAAGTAACAGCTAATACAAGGAGTTGTAATCCAAGGCAAGTTATGTCCTGAGCTCTGGCACAATGCCAACACTGGGGTTACTTCTCAAAAGGTTTCCAATAACTGAAAGGGTGATGGTAAAGGCAGTCACTGCAAGGTGGACTGTGCCTCAGGCTAAAAATGGCGTTGTGCTGGGTTAACTTGTGGCGTGAAATGGAGGACAGTGTCAGTGTGGAGTGGTAGTATGGTACCTGCACACCGGGTGCTGTTGCTGACTCCTGTCAGTCACGTCTCCCTGCAGGCCGGTCTGCCTGCTGTCAATCACTGCTGCTGTGTGAATGGCGTCTCTACACGAGTGTGGGCTGCAGGCTCTCTCCCTCTCTCCCAACCATCAATCACCACTGGGAAGCTGCTGCAGAAGTCTCTCTCTGGCTGCTCTGTCCTGCCTCTGCTCCACTCTTCACCACCCTCCTCAGCACGCCCAGCGTAACGTGCTGCTTACTCCTTACTCCCAGGCACACTTCTCCTGACTGCCTTCCTGGTTCCTCTCACTGCTCACAGCAAACTGGTTACACTCCAATCTGCCCAGCAACAGGCAGGGCTCAACTTCCTGCTTTCTCCCAGCACCTTGCTGGGTCCTAACGTTCCTCCTGTGTAGACTGCAGGGTGGTTGCCTAGCAACATAGTACAGGGAGCTAACACCTGAAGCACAAGTTGTAACAGTTCCTGGGAGCAGCATGGGCTGCAGTTATGTACAAACATAGTTAGTGCTGGCCACCAGTAAGTCTGTGGCATAAAGACAAGGGTACCCCCAATTCTGGGATGCCACATGCTTCCCTGCTGGAAGAATGCCCGTCCGCGGGCATGGCGGCTGAAGTAACAAATGTCCTGTTACAGTCTCTCATTTAGAAACAAAGCATTCCAAGATAACATTACCTATAAACTGTAAAACATTTCTACATTTCTGCCTTACATCCATACATTAAAGCATTTACAATTACATTCAGGGCGGGTTACCTAAGCCTGGTAAAAGCCTGTCAACTATGGGGCCTGGGTTGTGCAGAGGCATGTCCCCCCGGGTTCCCTGCTCCTCCGCCTCAGGCAAGTCTTCTCTCCCCTTCAACAGTATTCTTCGACTGCACCTTAAATCACTGCATGCGGTCGGCATTGAGCACGTGCTTCCTCTCTCTGCCTTTTCTTGGACCTGTTGATGGCCTGTTGCATCAAGAATAGGAATTTTTCACTCGAAATCGTTGTATACTCATACTCGCTACCGGGCCTCTCTTCTTTAGGCTGGGCTTCGGCCTTCTCAGCTTCCTTTAGGTTCTCTGTAGGGACATTGGGTTTAGACAGTGGCATAATGGGTTCTGAGCCCTTCGGTTCCATGCGGTCCATCCTCTCTTCCGCTGCCACGTGATGCACGGTTTCACTGCCCTTTCCTCGGTCTGTTGCTTCAACATCTGTCAGTCGAGGATTGGCTTCTCCGTTATCTGCATCTTCCATTCCCTGTGTAGCAGCACGCTTCTGCTCTGGAGAAAATTGTGGCCTAACCACACCTTCCATGCACTGCTGCTCTGTTTCACTCTGAGTCATCACGACTGGTCTCTGGCTCGTTTCCAGCCATTCCCTCTTCCTGGGGACTTTAGGTTCTGGTGGTCTGGGCATCTGCTCAGGTTGCGGAGAATTCATGTTAGGCCTGTCTGTCTCGCCAAGACCTTCCTGTAGTCTTCTTTCCCTTTGGTTCTGCTGACCATATGGCCGGTGGCTGTGTGGGTCATCACAGTGATGCGTGAAGCGCTGGCGTTCACTCTGACCTGTGTCTCTGTCGCCTCTTACCGCAGCACCACCGGGGCCTGTCACGTTAATGGCCTTGATGCCTCTCCTTCCACTTGCCATTTCAAATTCGACCCACTCTCCATTTGCTAGGGTCCGGAAGCATTCATTCCGATGGGTCTCCTGGATGGCCGTATAGTGGACATATACGGTTCTCCCATTATCTGTTCTTCGGATAATTCCATAGCCACGTGCTACGTTAAACCACATCACTTGGCCTGTTAACTTTCTCGTTCTGATTCGCCAATCCACAGCGTCGGATGGCACATTCACTCGGACTTGGTTCTGCCCTATTGTTTTGGGGGCTTCTCTTGAAAGTCTGTCTCTTGCCTCGGGATCCTCTTGTCTGGAGGTGGGGTTTGGGCAGTACCTCACAATGTGCCCACTCTCGTGGCACCTTCTGCAAATTGGTCGGCCTTGTAGATCATACTTGTTGGTGGATTGTCGGTTCGATTCTCGGGTCACCTCCCGCCACGGACGGTTCCTTGTGTCACGATCTTGACGCCATTTTCTGCGTCGGTTTCTTTCTTGATTTCTGTCCAAGTCTTCTAGCTTTTGCGACATGCACGTCACATTACGCGTTAATTCGGACATCTGGCGGGTCAGCACTTCGAGTGGGCTCGGTTCTGCGGGGGCTTGTGCCTGTTGGGTAACTGCTCTGTTCGGGTATAGGGCGTCTGTGATTTGCCCTTTTGGGGCCTGGTAGCAGGCTTCCCCTTCTATTGAGTCCTCATCTTCATCCCGACCACTCTGGTTCATGCCCAGGATTTGTAGGACAGTCTCCTTAAATTTGGCGAAGGAGCTGTCAGGTTGTTGTCGCCTCCACATGCGCAATTGGGACTTGACCGCCTCCTCCCACGCTCCTTCAATGAAGAGGTTGGTTAATGTTTCATCCACCTGTTCCTTTGGTGTCTTTTCCCTCAGCTGTATGGCCTTCATGGCTTCCTGTAAGCTTAGCGCATATTCCCGCAGAGGTTCATTCGGTCGCTGTTTTCTTGAGTACAGGCGGCTCTTCAAATCTGCTATTGTCTTTGATTCGAAGATCTCCCGCAGCTTTTCAAAGATTTGCTCTGCCGTTTCTTTTTCATCGGCGGTGCCAGGAGCACTGGAGCACTCAGATTCCAATGTACATGCATAGATCGCTGGAAAAATGTCTGCCTTCGGGCCCCTGTTCACCGTGCACACTGCTCTCACTATAGATATGCCACTGGCAGCAGGGCAGGATTAAGGGGTGGGGCTCAAAGGGTTAGTACTACTGGGACCCCTCTATCCAGGGGACCCTGTGGTTGGCATGTATTTTTTATTTTTTTTCAATTTAGATAAAGGTCTTGTGCATGGGATTGGGGTAGTGCTGCAGCTTCCCATACCTGC
Organism: Crinia signifera; assembly: GCF_055691185.1. Taxonomy (NCBI): domain Eukaryota; kingdom Metazoa; phylum Chordata; class Amphibia; order Anura; family Myobatrachidae; genus Crinia; species Crinia signifera. Next base: position 41,819,422 of record NC_139220.1, read on the forward strand.
CAATGTGAAAATTATTAATGGTGCTGAGCATCGGGAGCCCAGGGACACTGACTGCACAGTGCAGTGCATTACTGGGAGTTGACTAAGTCCCATGAGACTGCACAAGAGGTCAGAGGCTGAGAGGCTTGTGCTGAGCTGATGCCAGCGGATGTCAGCTGACCGCCCGCTTCCCGCACAGGATGCCCGCAGACCTAACACACCACAGAGGTGTCTTAGGTCTGTGAGTGCTGTAGAAATCATTTGATGGTCGGCAACGAGACCATCAAATGCATGCGGGGAGGAATGATTTCCTCCCCGCATGCAACCTGCAAATGGATGTTTATGCTAAACATCCATTTGCACGCGTGCAGGGGAACTGGACATGTGAGGGGGCGGCGTTCATACGGGCGGAGTTTAATCAATGCGCAAAACTGCTAATTTTGCAGATTAGCATTCAGACCAAAATAAGGTCCTCAATCTCCACTGTTTTTTATTAGCTAATTTAGTGAGTACAGAGCCCCTGCTTATATTTAAACCATAGCCTCCATCTTAGTAAACAATTTTACAGTGGGACAATTTTTATAAAATGTATTAAAACATAAAGTAAAACATAAAATCAGACACCGTGTCCATGGATTTGTCCTTTCAAGATGGATAGAAAACCGACGCGTTTCATCATATGGGCGCGAAAGGTTGGACAATCCCAAAAATTAGAGGCAAACCAGGTGGAGAGGGACTCCATCAGACTGGGACAAGCAAGCATCTCACACACATGTGTGTCCCAGTCACTCGGCGGCTGGGTGGCGGAAACCTTGCCCGTCTCCGCTTCAGGGAGACGGGCAGGGTTAGTGGGGGTGCGGGGAGGCGGCGGGTTCTGGCGGGGGCGGACAGGGAGGCAGACGTCAGCAGGGAGCACCGCCAAAACAGGATGCGTGAGCGTCTCGTGTGCGCACGCCCCCTTCCAATGGATGGCAGGGCCTGGTGGCTGGCGAGGGCTGACGATTCTATCACAAAGCTGAGGCCGGCTCCATCTGTATATAGATAGATAGATAGAGATAGAGAGAGAGAGAGAGAGAGAGAGAGAGAGAGAGAGAGAATATATAAATTTGTGTTCATTTCATAAAAAGTTCATAATCATTATGAACTAAAAAGACTTTTTATGAAAATAAAGAACAAGGACTTTGTAGATCGTTCAACATAACATTGGACTGAAACCTAAGCTCAGCAAACTGCTTACACGTTTTCACCTTTACTTTCATGTGTTCTTTTTCTCTTCCAGTATCTGTCAATTCTGATTTCAGTGTATGCGGCAGAACTTGCAGCGGGTGGTCTGGCATACATGTACTATGACACAGTAAGCATTATTATATATAAACATGAAAAAGGCTCCTGGTTATTATCCAGCAAGAAATCCAAGTTTCGCCATGACGGAACTGATCAGGAACAAAATGAAGGAATGACTGCACCTAATAAATAACGTGCTTCCCAACATTTCATAGGGCGATACAGAAATATATAGATATTCTCTCTATAGAGACGTTTCCCCGAGGCTATGGATGCCCAGTAGATATCTGAGTTCTATGAGAACTGTGGGGTAGATGTATGAAGCGGTAAAAGGAGGAGAAGTAATAAAGTGCCTGGTACTTTATCACCGGCCAATCAGCTCCTGACTTTTAAGTTACAGGCTGGATTTAAAAACAGTTGATTGGCCGGTGATAAAGTACCAGGCACGTTATCACGTCTCCTCCATTATCACTACATCTACCCTGTGTCCTGATCAAAAGGATTCAAATCTGAAAAAGTTGGATCCTCAGCGCTTGTGTCCTGATAGGGAACAAGAAACAATTTAACCAAAGTTAAAACTGAGTGCGGGTGTCAGAGTTGCTCTCTCATAGCTGCTGCTTTTTAAGGGAGTGGTCAGCCCCTTGAAAATACAGAAAGAGAAAAGGGGGGTAGAGCAGTGCTTTCAATGAATAACAACCATGTGAATCATTAAATTACATTTAATACACAATACAAATTACACAATAAAAGATACACATTAAAATTTTAAGGATATTGATAATGTATGGACCAATATGGTCTTTGGACCAAAAGGATGATGATAACCTGCACTGATCCTGGTAGTAGTAGTCCCAATAATGGAGTCCAAATGGCAAGCAATTATCCGGGTGTCGCTGGAGGGATCGGTCTGTAAGGTGGTGATAGGAGCAATCTTAAACCGGACGGCACCTGGGTGACTGTACGTTTTTTAACAGTGGCAGCAGCCGGATGCAGCAGTGTGACATTTACACCCCAAAGAGGCGGAACCGACAGTGCAGCAACTTGTTTCGGGGATCAGACCAGAATCTTTGCGGATTATACACTGTCCCTGAGTGATGTCACAGGATTCCATTATGACCACGCCCCCTTTGGCTTAGGCCATGACCCTTTGTATAAGGGGCTCTACAAAGTTTGCACTGGGTGTTAACAGACCAGGTGGCCTTCTGCATGGTATACAAACATTACTGCATCAGGGGACAAGACACTGAGATGGCAGAACCTGAGGGTTTAGCAGCAGCTGTAGGGAGTAAGGAGTAGAATACAGTCTGTAAATATAATCTGGGACACCAGTATGGAACATCGGCTCCATATCGTTCATCCCTGATATCAAATCACAAATAGCATCTACATTATTGTATAGATCCTTATGTTATATGCAGTAAGGTACAACAACTCATGTTTTCTATAAAGGAATCATTCTATCATTATCCACAAATAATGGGGGTGATTCGGGAAGCAGCATACATTCGCTGCTTACTGAGCGGTTAGACGCGGCCCGCCGGGCGAGCTCCCTTCCACAAGCAAACAGCCACACTTGAATGCGAATCGATGTGCTCATACAGCCAATCCCATGCGAGTGTACAGGGGAAAATTCATTTCATCGTCGGTGACCATTGGATGATTGTTCCACCGGTTCCAAATACAAATTCATCTAGGCTGACTTATATTTACGAACGCCTGGATGAAGATGGGGTTGGGCGGTTGACGTCACAGGATGTCACCCTCCTGCCCTGAGCAGGCTTTGGCACGCCTGCATTCACATGGGAACGCCCAGCGTTTTTCTTGGCGCACCCACCATTTTTGGGGGGGAACGCCCAGGAAACGCTGGGTGTCCCCATGGTCCCGCCCCCTGTCCACACCGCTGCGTGCGAAGGCCTCGGCCAGGGTTATGCGTGCCAAGGCGTTCACACTGCAGGTCTGCATATGTGTATTTTCGTCGATGCATATGTGCAGATCTGCAACATCGGTCCCTGGACCAAATCCGGTCCCTGCCAATCTGAATCACCCCCATTGTCTGCACTGCAGTATATGAAACATATTTAACATTCCCTTTTCCTATTAGATAAGTGAAGAACTTAAAGAAAGTCTTAACGAGACAATTACAAATAATTATGCTCAGGCCGGGATGGAAGATACAACATTGGCCATTGATCATCTACAACAAGACGTAAGTAGCTTCATGTCATTATGATACATGGAGTGCAATGTTACTTTAACTTAAAGGGCCACAAAGGCAACGCATAACGCGATTACATGCAGCCTAGCAAACAAGCCTGAATAAGGCCCAATATCCCCTGAGTTCCCTTGTTACAAGCTATATATTTCAAAAACAAATGAATAAAGACATGGAACAGATGTATGAAGCTTCAAAAAGTGATATCATGGAGAGTAATAAACAACCAGCCAATCAGCTCCTACCTGTCATGTTACAGGCTGGTTTTGAAAAATGACAGGTCGGAGCTGATTGGTTGGTTGTTTATCACTCTCCACTTTGTCAGATTCTGAAACTTGATACATCTGGACCATAAACCTATTTGACCACGTCATGTGCTCCACATTCCCATCATGTTACTGTTGCACTTTCTGTAACCCCCTCTATGGACAGGGTCAATCCCTTGAGAGAGATAAAGTGGAGAAAATGCCCAGACAGCTGCTAACTGCCATTTTATAATCTGTGCTAGATAAATGGTAACTGAAAAGTAATAGGTGGCTATGGACAACCTTTCCACTTTATCTCCCTCAAAGGTCTGATACATCTCCCCCTAAAATGTACAGTAACTTAAAAGTGGGACAGTAATAACATGTCAGCAGCTCATAGAGTAAACCCTGGGCTTCATTATTATCTATAACCCCTGTGTGATTCCAGTGTCAGCAGGTCGTAGTAAATTGAAGGCAGCAATGGACTGGCCTTCTAAAAGATGCTTGGCATTCTATTGCATGCGCACTACTAGTGGGCGTGGTCACTATGAAGGGGGCATGGCACAGGTCACGAGGGCCTGGCCTTGCGGCTCAGCCTGTTTGTCGGTTGACCAAGCCCCACCACTGCACAAAGGCCAATAGAATCATGGGTCTCTGAGCAGCTGACCAGTGTCCCTAAAGATGGCTCTGTGTACAAGAGACCAGTAATCATAATGCTCATACTGTATTTTATGCCTGTAGATCTTAAAGCAGAGGCAAATCTCTGTGAGGCAATGGAATCGTATGCTGCCGGGCTCCTGCTCCCAAGGGGGCACCTCCCCTCCCCTGCAAGTTTAAATCCATCAGTTGAAAGCCATTGATATCGCTTCTGTGGCTGAGTTCTGTTAGATATATATCTATGATGAACTTACGCCATGTCTTAAAGCCAGACAATATTGCAACCACCATTCAGTCAGATGTGACCGCTACTGACACAATTCCATACCAGTTATATGCACTGTAGATTAACGGCACATGACTACTGCTGAGCTGGTACAAGTCAGCTTCTAACTTTATTGATTTAAAGACAAATTGTCTCTTCAATCACTATTGACCTTTATCCGTCTCTCAGTTTAGGTGCTGTGGCAGCAAAAGCTATGAGGACTGGAGTTACAGCTTATATATTAATACATCTGCTGCAGGTGGCAGAAAGGTCCCAGACAGTTGCTGTAAAACAATGACTTTAAACTGCGGAATACGGGACCACCCCTCTAATATATACAAAGAAGAGGTGAGTACATTTTAAAAAAAAGTTTAGTTTTATTTGACTTCGAATTAGTACCTTCACAGTCTGCACGCAGGTGGAGCCATCCCTATTGTAGCACTTGGTCTACATTTTCCCATTTTATCTTCTTCACTATTCATTGGCAAACATCATTGTGTGAATTGGGAGGTTAACTTTTCAGATAATCATTATACATCTGAAGATTGATATGGATAATATACATTATACCCTGTGAAACTGACCAATGCCATACATATGAACCAACTATTGATTCACCTGAATTCATTCAATTGGTGACTCAATACATGTTGGGATGGTTTTAAGGTTACACTTTGATTGTACACAATTTTACAGATTAGTATCAAACATTGAATAACAGTAAAGGCCCGTACACACTGGGCGATTTTGAGCTGAAAGCCGCTCAAAACAGTTTGAGCTCTCAGCAGAGGCGTAACTACTTTTCTTGCGTCCCCCCACCGGACATTTCGGGCGACCCCCCCCCCCCCCGAAATATTAACCCCCTCCTTACCCGTCCCTATTGCCGCTGGCGCTTCTGCCTCTAACCCGACACGCAGATCTGTGTCGGGTGACGGGCGGTCCCCGGCTCCGGCTGCAGTGCTAATATAATAACAGACACTCGGAAAATGGCTGCCCCCATACAGCATTATGGGGGCAGCCATTTTCCGAGTGTCTCTTATTATATTAGCACTGCAGCCGGAGCCGGGGACCGCCCGTCACCCGACACAGATCTGCGTGTCGGGTTAGAGGCAGCGGCGCCGGCGGCAATGGGGTAAGGAGGGGGAGGGCAGGAGTCGGGAGCCGGGACCAGGTGGTAACTATAGTCCCGCAGACCCCCCAGGCGCCCACACCTGCCTAGCGCCTCCCCGCCGTACGGCCCGGTGATGAGCGGTGAGCTTGTATTACCAGCAGATGAGCGGCTTTGTGGATGGCTTTGTATAGCGCTGCGCTATGCAAAGCCGTCCACCCTCCCCCCCCCCTGAAAGCGGCAGGCACCGGTCATCACTGTCCATACACGCTGGGCATAATCGATAATCACCCAGTGTGTGTATGGACCTTAAGTGTGTCTCTTGTGAAATTCCATGAAGTGCAGAGTTGTGAGCTGGTCAGTGCTGCAAAATAGCGTTTATTGCAGGTAGGGATGGACATCGCTTCACTTTTTTTCTCAATCATCGATGTTTTTGAAACATTGGTAGTGGTTTTTCCATTTGATTGTGGCATTTTCAATGTTTGCTGCCATCGAAAGATAAACATTTGATGGTGTTCCACATGTGCAAACTGTTTTTCCTTGCATGGGGGAGTGATGTTTTGTTTCTGCAGATGCACATAACCATTTACGCCCATGTACAAGCTCTGTTGGCGAATGGACGCGGCGACTTGCATAGTTCGCACGGAGCAGTGCGGGGGTCAATGAGCCTGGGTCTTGCCCATGGAGACGCTGGGCGTCCCCATTGGGATGCGGACAGGAGGAGGTGTCCTGGGGGTGGGCGGTTGATGTCATATGACAACAGCTGCCCGCCCTGTTTTCTGAATGGCCGCAAATATAAGACTTATATTTGCGTGGCCTGAAAAAAAGAATTTGATGGTTGGCGAACATCGAATGATTTCAGGCCTGCACGCAAGGCTGTGAATGGATGTTTATGCAAATGCCTTCATCAACAAAAAAAATACAATGGTGGGAGCTCAGACATTATTTGATGGTGGCCTTCCGATGTCCATCCGTTATTGCAGGATGAATAAAGCCTGACCTAATGTAATGGCCCTATCTGATATTGCTGGGTGTAGATTTATCAAAGCTTGGACTTACGGTAGATGTAAAATACCAACCAACCAGCTCCTGTCATATTACAGCAGTGGTTCCCAGACTCAGGGGGTGATTTACTAAGATGGGAATCTATTTCAGATTGGATGTTGCTTTGGGCAACCAATAAGATTATATTATCTTCCAGAAAGTGTTAAATAAATAAGAAGTAGATTCTGATTGGTTGCCCATAGCAAAATCCCACCTTAAACGGAACTCCCATCTTAGGAAATAAATCCCTCAGTCCTCACGGACCCTTAACAGGTCACATTTTCCTGGTCACCCAGCAGGACCAGTAGTACGGTATATCAAAAGCAAAAACCATCATATTTGAATAATTAAGAGGTGACCTTAAAACGGGAAATGGGAATCTGTGTTACAGGCTATGTTTAAAAATAACAGTTTGGAGCTGAGTTGAGTTTTCTCTCTCCCCAACTTTGATAAATCTTCCCCAAGAGTGATATTTATCCATTTTTTTCTGTTGCTATACTGGTGAAGAACTGGAAGCAGTGTGGCGGTGCAATGCATAATGCTATCACACTGCGTCCTAGGGGCGGATTGGGATTGAAATCAGGCGGGTTTCAACTCCACAGCCCGGGGGGGGGGGGGTGCTGACACTACAGCCAGGATGGGGGGTGGCGTGCGGACACTACTCACCACCGCCGCGCTTCCATCGTCATCCAGCGGCCACAGCTGCTCACACAGTGCAGCATAGCATAATATATGCATATATGCGGCAGCCATGTTTGTTTTGGGCAATGCTGCCGTTTGTGGCCAGGCTGGGCTGCAGCTTGGAACCAAGGTAGGGAAATCTGGTCCGGCCCACCGGGAAATGGCCCGGTTTCCCGGTGGGCCAATCCGCCTCTGCCAATGTCTGTGTGCCGCAATCGACTAACAAATGCATCAACAGGGGCCGATGGAAGAATTTGTGAAACAGTAGCCTTTAGGCTACTATAGGCTAATGCCATCTGGAGATTGCGTTATCTATCATGGCCAAGCTTGAAAAATCTGACTGCAATTGTGCTTGGAAATGGAGGGGCTGTCACTGGCAAACGCAGGCGTTTTAGAGGGGGTTTTCATGTGTAATCCAAAATCTCCCACTTTGCAGGACATTGGAGTAAGTACACGAGTCTTGGGGAGCAGTAACAGCCCCGAATATTGGTCTTTTTATGCACTGGATACTGCATACCCTCCAACATTTGAAGGGCAGAAATCGGTACACATTCGGAAAGGGGGTGTGGCCTCCCCTTTCTGAATGTGTACTGGATATATATATATATATATCCAGTTGGACTTGTTCTGGCACGAGTGCAGGATATTATTACAGATATATATATATTAGTACTACTACTACTACATATTAAATAAGTATATCAAATATACTTAATTAATATGCCAGCAGCCCACTACTAAGCTTGCATGTCACTGTGACTTTGTTAGACGGTCAGTCTCAGGTGGCTTAGTGGGCTGCTGGCATATTAAATCAGCATATATTTAATATACTTTTTTTTTTTAAAGTATATTAAATATAATAAACTGATTTAATATGCCAGCAGCCCACTTATAAAAACTAAGCCACCAGGTCACTGTCAGACACTGCAGAAAGGTGGAACATGGCCAGGCTGGATACATTAGACGTTTAATACTGTGTGACTTACAGCGTCTTGCTGCAGATGAGACTCCTCTCTCAGGCTTTGCTTTGCAGGCAGCGGCTGGCTCCGGAACCGGTCCCTCCTGGAGAGATCCCCCCTCATGTGCGCCCTGGCCGGCCACCGCACACTGTCTGGCCTTACATGATCGCAGTGAGGCAGGGCAGACAGAGTAACTCTCTCATCCGTCCCCTGACGAGTGCACTGACTGTGAGTAGGGTGCGCCGCTGGTGGCACGCGACGTCATGACGTCATGCAATGCCCGCCGGCACCGCAAAGCACTCTTGGGAACGGAACCTCAGAAGGGGAGAGCCGGGCACCGCACAGGCTGCTGAGCCGAGCGGTACAGTCTGGAGGAGGAATCTGAATACTTTTTCAAGGACACTGCAAAAAAACGGTACATTCGGTACAAAATGATTTTGCCGGTACAGACTGTTAAAAAACTGTACTGTACCGGCAAAATTGGTATAGTTGGAGGGTATGATACTGTATGAAATAGAGTAATAATATTTAACAGTAGAGGTGGTCTATATTATAGGCTGTTTCAAACATTTAAATAAGATTATGGTCAGGAAATGTTTAAACATATAATATATAAATACACAAACATAATAGAACCAGTACTGCACTTTCTAACCTCACAATCTCCCACTTCATGGTAAGGCTCCTGTCTCTTCCTCCTGGCAGCTGCTCTCTGGTCCAGTGCACTGATTGAGGGCTCAGATCCACACATACAGTAAATGTGGTAGAAGAAGCTTGAACACTGGGCATGTGCAGCACCTCTGCTCTGTCCCTTACACTGCATGATGTGGTGACAGCAGATCTACTGATCATATTATATACCAGTGCTATTGTTGTCATAAGTTAAGATACTTGCCAAGAGGAGGGGGGTTTCCGGGCAACCATAACCCCCCCTGCGTTTGCCTATGGGAAAGATATCAGAGATATCTGCTGTAATCTCTCCAACCAGGGGATCCTAAATATTTGCAGATATTTTCAGGGGATATCCATCAAAAATGGAATGACAAATAGGCCCCAAAGGGCCTAAAAGTTTAAAAGCTTCAAAAGTGATCAAATGCAGAGTGATAAACAACCAACCAATCAGCTCCTGCCTGACATTTTTCAAACCCAGCCGGTGACATGGTAGGTAGGAGCTGATTGGCTGGCTGTTTATCACTCTCCATTTCATCACTATTGAAGCTTAGTGCATCTGGCCCCTGTTCCCCCAGGTCCAAATTCATCCCCAGTCCCGGCCATGCGGATTTGCGCATGTTCAAATCCCAGGAGCGAATACCTTCAGCGAGTTTCACACTCGCCGAGGAGTTTGCTCATTGATGGGCGGGCAGGGGGCGGCCCAGTATTCTATGGGCATTCCCACAAAAACAATGGAAGTACCCCTGCTATCAAAGGCTTGTCAATGCCTGCTTGGGGTGGGCGGCTGACATCACATGACGTCAGGACTCGCCCCCATTTTGGCAATCTCTATCCAGGATAAAAGTAAGTATAGACTTTCTTTTATCCACGAACAGAGGAAAAATCATTCAATTATGAGAGACCATCAAATGATTTTTCCTCTGTGTGCGGGGGGGGGGGTGCATTTGGCGGGGTGGTGTTTACACGTTCACTAGCGAATATATTGAGGCCCTGAGTGACATGACAATGAGAAATAAGATTACATTTGGAAATCTCTGTGTTTCCCGGTTTTGATCATTTTTGTTGTTATTTCATTCTTGTGATATCATTCTTTTTATTTCCCCCCCAGGGAGGATGTATTGCTACACTGGAGAAGTTTCTACAGACGCACCTCTTGCTTATTGGGGCAGTGTCTATAGGCATTGCATGTTTTCAGGTTGGTCTCCATAACACTACTTACTGTATTATCTCATTATTGGGTGTGGCTGGCATACATGCGTACAGTTCAGGATGCGATCATACAGAATGACGACATGGTCTCAAAGTGAACATTTACCTTAGCGACATTCACATTGTGACTTTGTGCATGTTGACGGTGAGATTGCCGACAGTTTTACTTTATCCTAAGGACAGCCTAACTTTGGGGGTAATTCAGACCTTATCGCACGGCCGCAAATTCTCCGTGGCCAGGGTTCAGGTAGACACTGTCCTGTCGGAGGAAAAGCCTGCTCTGCGAATTAATGTGTACGCGGTGTCACCGAATTAATGTGTACGCTGTCGCAAGTGTTCCCCGTCAGAAGCGCGTAAATATACATACATACAATATACATGTAGCAATTTCAGCACTTCAGCATTTGGATCTGATTCAAGCCTCTAACTCTCTCTGCACATGTTACATGTGCCCATTACAGGACGAATTAGCACTTGCGGTCCAGTCTGAATTCGGCCCTCCATTTGCAGAACTTGCACAGTATACTTTGCTGCGGGAAATCCAAGTAATTACAACCATCTTTCTACTGGAACATCTGAACTATGAATTCTAACAGACTATGGAACGCTGTAAATTTTAATAGATATTTTAATAAAATGTTTGCTTAACCTATTACTTTTCAGTGGTGGTTAAAAAAAACTCAGGGAGATTAATTTTGCAAGCAAAGGTTTGGGCTAAACAATGATGTCTTCGGGAGGGGGTGCCGGATGGGGTCCCAACAGTCGGGATCCCGACAGTCATTAGCCCGACGTCGGCTATTCTCCCTATTCTCCCTCGTGGGGGTACACGACCCCCACAGAGGGAGAGTAGAATAGGTGGCGAGCGTAGCGAGCCACTGTGCCCGCAGCGTGACGAGCACAGCAAACCCGCAAGGGGCTTCGTTATGCTCCCCCGCTGTTTGAGTCCGGGCAGTCAAGATACAGACGTCGGGCTAATGACTGTCGGGATCCCGACCGTCGGGCTCCTATACCACACCCTCAGGAGGGATGCAGCCAATATAACTACAATCAAAATCCAGACGGTCAAAATACTGACAACCATTGACCAACGGTCAAAATCCTGATGGTCAAAATACAGACAAGGTCAAAATACTGACATTTAAAATGCAGACATGTCAAAAAGTCAGAATGAGTTTTTCATGATTTTTTCATTGAAAACGACTTGTTCATACTTTACCATCCCAGTGGACATGGAGGGGGAATATAATAGTGTGCCAAGCGCAGCTCGCCATGCGAGGGGACACAGTACACTCATACAGGGTTCATGTCGCTCTCTGTCAATATACAGACCAAAAAAATATGAAAAATTGTGTATACTTTTTGACCTGTTTATATTTTAAATGTCGGTATTTTGACCATGTCGGTATTTTGACCATGTCGGTATTTTGATTCTTATATAGCTACAGATGGAGCTGCTCTCATTAGAGCTGCTCCTGGCGAATCTATCGCCATCCACCACCATTTGCCAGCCAGCAGAAGGGGGCTGCCCCCTCCCCGCCACTCCCCCGCCGCTGCCCGCACCCCACCTAACCCTGCCCATCTCCCTGAAGCGGATATGGGCAGGGTTACCACCATCCGTCGAGTGAAGGGGACGCGCATCATATGCAGTGCCTCTCCGCCAGCAATCTGGCGATTTCCTGGGCTGGCTGAGAGGCGCTACATCTGTAGTAATGATCGTCAGTGTACAGGTGGTAAAATAAAATGCGAAATGATTTTGTTTTGCCGATTTGATTTATATTGGGAAAGACGTTTCAGCTTATTTCAGCCTTTGCAGAGGGATATGAAACCTGGGGGCCGATTCAGGATCTCTCGCAGTGATCCGAATTCGGCTCTGCCCCAATGGTCAGGGTTGGCGCATACGCATTTCAGCAAACTCCCGACAGTGAACGGCCTAGGCGTGTTACACACTCACCGGGCCATTCGCAGTGGGGAGGGAGGGCCGGGGGCAGACCATGGGAAGGATTAGTATTTTATGGGCTTCCCCATGAAAACGTTGGGGTTTCCCATGGGTATGCAGGCGGGCCGATGCCTGCTGGGGGCTGCCGGCTGACATCACATGACATCAGCCGCCTGCCCTGGTCTTCGTCTCAGTGCTCGCAAATAAAAGTCAGTTGAGACTGAAGGTAGGACAAATCATTCTACGGTCAACAACAATTGAATGATTCTCCTGCTAGCGGCTGATGTGAGGGGATGTGTTCTCATACACATCCCCTCGCATGGTTCAGAGGAGATGGGGTGGGGTGTGTATTTGGCTAGGTAGCGTCTTGATGTTCGCAGCTTACTTAGCCAACCTGAATGAGGGCCCTCGTGTCAAACCAGTAAAAGTGGGATACGGTCACTAGGTCTACAAGCATTAGGTCGACACCACTAGGTTGACATGCAGGAAGGTCAACATGCATGCATGTCGACATGACTGAAGGTCGACATGGGTTAGGTCGACAATCATTAGGTAGACATGGGAAAGGTCAACAGTCAAAAGTCGACATGGTGTTTTTCACTTTTTGCGCCAACATGTGTCGACAGGTGGTTGCTCAAAGCATGTTGACTGTGTCGACATTCGGGACAAAAAAAGTGAAAAACTCCATGTCAACCTTTGACTGTTGACCCTCCCCATGTCGACCTAATGACCCTGTCAACCTAACCCATGTCGACCTTCCGGCATGTCAACCTTAATGCATGTCGACCTAAAGCTTGTCGACCTAGTTGCTGTCTATCCAATGATCCATACCCGTAAAAGTGGTTTACTTCTGTCTGCAATGAGCACACACACTGAATTCATATCAAATGTATGATGTCACTACAAAACCCGACATCATCTCTTGTAGAACATTTCCTAAACCTGGGGCCAATGACATCACTGATTGCTCCCCTAAGGAAGGCAGACATTACAAAAGAGTGGAACCTACTATAGTGTTTTTCTATTATTATTTCTGTTGTTGCTATTATTTTTATCCATTCCTACATTTATTGCTTAACAAAAATACTTAAATAGCCTGAGTCAGAGGTGGATGGTATACAGTAGCCCCTACTGCGCAATTATGCGAATGCGGCAAGCGTCTCCTGGTGTAAATAAACACCTTGTGCAGCATTCGCATAATTGTGCAAGTTGCTACTGTATGGTCATCGATTACTCAGGATATTTTAGTATTTTGCATCCAAGGATGAAGCCAATGGCTATTTTTTGCAAACCACAATCACACACACACACACACACACACACCTCCCCCAATAGACAGGCAATGGCTTAGGGCCTGGGCATGTCCAAACTGTGGCCCCAAGCTGTTGTGAACTACACATCCCAGCATGCATTAGCATTCCCTAATAGCAAAACTCTGGCAAGGCACGATGGGACTTGTAGTTTCACAACAGCTGGAGGGCCGAAGTTTGGACATGCCTAGATTAGACACTTGGGGTGACATTCTATGCTTTGCGCTAAATGCGCATGTTTTTTTCGCGCACCACATCGCCGCAAATCGCCTTTTTTCAATTCGCACTTTTCAGTCAAAATGCGCATATTTAATGTGATGCGCATTGGAGGCTGAAAAGTGCGAAGAGGGGCGATTTTCGGCGAAGTGGTGCGCTGTCTTTAGTCCTGAAAATGTGCGATTTTCATGTCTGAAAATCGCACGTTTGCAGGACAGCGCAAAGTAACCAAAAAAAAAAAACGAGCGCGGGGTCCCCCGCCCGAGCATAACCAGCCCCGGGCTCACTGAGCCGGTGCTGGTGACATAAAATCAGGGTCCCCGACAAATAGGGGTCCCCTTGATTTCATGAAACCAGCACCAGGCTCAAGGTCCGGCGCTGGTTCCCAAAATACGGGGGACAAAATGACTAGGGGTCCCCCGTATTTTAAGAACCAGCACCGGACACAACCAGCCAGCAGGGTAATGCCACAGCCGGGGGACACTTATTATATAAGCTCCCACGGCCAAAGCATTAACCCCCTGGCTGGTCAGCATGGGCAGGGGTCCTGGGGAAGTGGGGACCCCCCCCAAATGAAGGGGTCCCCCCCCTCCAGGACTTACCAGCCCATGCTGATAGTCCGGGGCTGTCCCCAATGCCCCTGGGCGGTGGGCATCGGGCTGATGGCTTGTGTAAAAAAAAGAATTAAAACTATTGTTTTATACTGGCGAACTATGAGTCCCAGCAAGCCTACCCCGCATGCTGGGACTTGGAGAACCACAAGTCCCAGCATGCGGGGCATAAAAGGGCCCGCTCGCACTTGTAGTTCAGCAGTACAAAAAATAGTTAACAAAAACACACTGACACACTGTAAAATAAAAGTTTAATACACACAAAACACACACAAACTGATACTTACCTACCTTGAGCCCGTAGGTCGGTCCCTGGGTCGTCTCTGCACAGAATGATTTCTTGGCCAATCAGGAGCTGAGAAAGTCGGCTCCTGATTGGCCAAGAAATCATTCTGTGCAGAGACGCCGAGGAGGAAACATCTCTGCGCCTGTCAAAGTCCTGCGAGCCGGGTACCAGATGGGAGCAGCGCTGTCACCGGAGAGGATTCCGAGGTCGTCGCCGGGGACCAGGTGAGTTGGATTTGCTTCCTTAGGTACCCCTGGGGACTACCTCGGATCCCGGACCCCGGATTCTGCAGCCCAGGAGCCCCGAAACCCCAGGACCAGCCCCGGAACCAGGACCAAGGCCCCGGAACCGGACTCTTCTGCCCTGGAGCCCCGGAGGACGGACCCAGGGACCGACCTACGGGCTCAAGGTAGGTAAGTATCAGTGTGTGTGTGTTTTGTGTGTATTAAACTTTTATTTTACAGTGTGTCAGTGTGTTTTTGTTAACTATTTTTTGTACTGCTGAACTACAAGTGCCAGCGGGCCCTTTAATGCCCCGCATGCTGGGACTTGTGGTTCTCCAAGTCCCAGCATGCGGGGTAGGCTTGCTGGGACTCATAGTTCGCCAGTATAAAACAATAGTTTTAATTTTTTTTTTTACACAAGCCATCAGCCCGATGCCCACCGCCCAGGGGCATCGGGGACAGCCCCGGACTATCAGCATGGGCTGGTAAGTCCTGGAGGGGGGGGACCCCTTCATTTGGGGGGGGTCCCCACTTCCCCAGGACCCCTGCCCATGCTGACCAGCCAGGGGGTTAATGCTTTGGCCGCGGGAGCTTATATAATAAGTGTACCCCGGCTGTGGCATTACCCTGCTGGCTGGTTGTGTCCGGTGCTGGTTCTTAAAATACGGGGGACCCCTAGTCATTTTGTCCCCCGTATTTTGGGAACCAGCGCCGGACCTTGAGCCTGGTGCTGGTTTCATGAAATCAAGGGGACCCCTATTTGTCGGGGACCCTGATTTTATGTCACCAGCACCGGCTCAGTGAGCCCGGGGCTGGTTATGCTCGGGCGGGGGACCCCGCGCTCGTTTTTTTTTTTTTTAACCCTTTGTTTTATTTTTTACAGCAGAACCCTGCACAGAACATTGCGATCTGTGCAGGATTCTGGCTAATTCGCCAAACAGACCCTGGTCTGAAATAAGTGCGATAATTAGGCACCTAAAAAATGCGATGTGCAAATGCGCATTGCATTAAATAAGCGACTTCTATATTTTTGTATTGGAAAACATCTGGATGCGATAAAAATGCGAATTAATTTTGCACTTTTACTCAGCATACCTTAACGCACATAATATGCGATTTCAGTCCCTTAAAGCATCACATTAAATTGGCGATTTTAAGGAAATATGCGATATCGCCATTTTCTGCTCTAATTAACGTAAAAAAAGCCAAATCGCAGTCCATAGAATGTCACCCTTGCAGTCTGAGATATGCACATATACAATGCGGCATCTCACTCTGAAACAGGCCCAAAGATCTGGGTATTTTTGGTACTTTGTAAAGAAGATACTCTTGTCCATTAGATAGTATTAAAAAAATGACACTTGCTTAAAACAATAGATTTAGTTGTTAACAAAAGCTACATAATTATACTATTATATGGTTTATTTATCACTTGCGGTCACCCATCTCCACCTTTTTAGATGTTAAAAGCTTTTAGCAGTTCTCCGTTAACATGAGATTGATATTACAGCTACAGCATAATAGCCAAGAGAAATTAATGGCAATAGCTCCACACAGTGGTCAAATTGAAGCACTACAACCGGACATTTGAAAGAATAAATTGTATTTTGCCACAATTCTGCTTTTGTATTAGATGAAATGGTTTATTTGAAGTATTAAAGAATTATTAGAATTCCTTATTACTGTACTGTATTGAGTGCCATTGTTGCTGTGAGAGATCCTCAAAATATCGGGTAAAAAGGCCAGCATCGCTCACAGCGACTGTTCTTTTTTGGGGTAAAATATTTAACTAAACGTCTGTGAGCGACGCTGGCATATTTAGAGGATATTTTGAGGATATTTGAGGATATATATATGCAAAATGTTCTCAATTTTTACAGATGTGTTTTATTACCGTTGCGCCAAATTGCCCATCTCGTTGCGCCAGGTCATGTGTGACTCAGCTTCACCAAGCATCTTTTTCGCTCACAATGTGCATATTAAAAGCCCATAGAAGTGACAGTAGCACATTGCTGGTGGACTCTGATCAGTGGGGTGTGCAAGCAAGCAGCTGCGCTTTTCTTCAAGACAATTGCGCAATTTACCCTTCCTGCCATCTCTGCCAGGAGTCCAATGAAACTGTTAATTTCGCCTGACCCCCTCACTGTTCTCTGCACTGGAGTAACGCTGTCTGCGGTGGGATTGGGTTATTTGAAATATTTTCTAAACCTAACAAATATAATTTTTTCCTTTTTCTCTGACAGCTGACTGGGGTAACGATGAGCGCCTGTTTCCTGATTATTCTCTATAAGGAAGAAAAAGAGAATTTGCGTAATACTGTATAAATAGACATGCACTGTTTTATTATCATGTATTAAAGTGCAGTACACCCATAGCCTATACACAGGGCTGCCATCAGAAGTTGTAAGGACCAGGACTGTCAAAATAAGCAACCTCCCGCCCCTTCTTCTAAAAATTTTGGTGTGCCTGGTAAGACCACTGGTGTCTTCATCACTAGCCGCACTTTACCAATCATTGCTTCAAAGGAAATGGGAACTTTGTTTATGACAGATTATACTTTATATACTTTTCCAGTCCTGAGCCCCCTTTCTGTCCAGATCCAGGACTGGAGTCCCCGCAGTCCCCCCCCCCCCCCCCCCCCCCCGATGGTGGCCCTGCCTACACACAGTGGACTTAATACAGATTCCATTAACTATGAACCAGTAGTGGAACTTGTGAGTGGTTGGCCCAGGTGCAAAAATATAATTCGGGCCCCCCTCCTCCACTTTAACCCAAGTTCGCAATATAAAACACAGCAGTGGGTGACAGTGAGGGTGTGGTATAAGGGTCCGACAGTCGGGATCCTGACAGTCATTATCCCGACGTCAAGGTCCCGACTGGCCGGACCCAGACAGCATGGTGAGCGTAACTAAGCCCCTTGCGGGATCGCTGCGCTCCCCATGCTGCGGGCACGGTGGCTCCCTACGCGAGCCACCTATTCTATTCTCCCTCTATGGGGGTCATGGACCCCCATGAGGGAAAATAGCCGACGGCCATCGGGGACCCGACTGTCTGTGTTTTAACAGTCGGGATCCCGATGTCGGGTGAATGCCTGTCGGGATCCCGACTGTCGGGACCCTGTCCGACACCTGACAGTGATGGGCCATTTAGTTCCACTTCTGCTATAAACCTACATTAACATTATGTTATCATTACATGATTATTGGTTATTAGTGGCTGCCCGGTGGCGGTAGCTGCTACTGATGATGTTATGCCGACTCCAGAGGTCACCGGGTAGTGGCACTTGCGCAGTGGGATGAGCTCTGACAGTACCTCTGCCACTGTAAGAGGTGCAGTACTGCTGAGGAACTGCACAGAATAACGTAATGGGTGTGAGTGCTTGTATGTCCATCGCAGCACTGGGCTCAGCAGGGCACTGCAGGAGGACCATGTGTTTGCCCTTTTTGCAGAGAGATTATGGGAATACGGATACAGGTGGAGCATATTTAGGGGTTTCCTTTAGACTTTAGGGGATACTTGGACCATTTTCACTTAGCAAATTATTTTGCACCAGCTATAAACCTGAAGAGATCACAGATCACCCTATACTTTATTTTAGTGCAACTTTTCCACTGGTCCACTTATCCATTTGTTACTGCAACACCTACTGTAATACTCCTTTCCCACTGGCCTATTCTCCCAGGTTGGCTCTGGGAATGACCTGGGACTAGCGCTGGTTTGAAAGGGTCCAGGATTGAGTCCCAGGATTTCAACCCTGCTAGCTACCAGGGTTGCTCGCGGGACCTTCCCGAGATACAGGGCAGTGTGAAAGCTACTCACCTGGCTTCCCGGCTTGCCTGTCACTGGCTGGATGGGAAGCCGCCGGGTGATTACTGGGGATGGAGCTGCCGGTTCCCTCCCCCCTCCCTCTGCAGCCTGCCACTGGGGGAAGCCACCAGGTGACTGCTGGGTACGGTGCTGCCGGGTGACGCCCTCCCCCCCCCTTCCCGCTGGTCCCTGAGACATGGTTTCAGGTACTGCGACATGGAGCGGGTGAGCGGGGCTTCTCTCCCCCCACACCTGAAAATGCACCTGGGAATGTATTCCTGGGTACGTCCCTGCATTTTCTGGAGTGAAAGGAGTATTAGTCAGTAAAGGCCTGATTCAGAGCAGCAGCAGGTACAATACAAACATGGATGGAGATTGAAAGATTACCTTCCCCAGTCCCTTCTGCTCGGAACTGATCTGTCTCCCAGTAGTGTCATGGCAGTAATATGGGCATGTAGGCTGCAGCTTTGGTGGTGGGCGTACAAGGTGGTAACAGGTTTCCGCAGCCAAACACATCATTAGAATCAGGGCGTGAATGAAGTCCACTGTGTGTAGGACATATTCAATAGTGGTGTGGATTGTTTGGTCAACAGTGTCTAGGACCACTATTGGTTGACAGGCAAAAGGTTGAACCCTCAAAAAAAAATTCTAAATGTCAACACAAGCAAAAGTTCGACATGAAAATGTCAATATGGGAACAGGTCGACATGCCTTTTCCCATTTTTATGGTGTCAAGGTCGATATGGACAGGTATTAGTGTGCCGCCATAATTTGGGCACGATGCCCACGCTATTGTATTCTCCATCTATGTCCACTGGGATGGTAAAGTATGAACACGTCGATTCGAAGGAAATATCTTGAAAAACTCATGTCGAACATTTTCTGTCAACCTTTTGTACGATGACCTTTTGCTTGTGTCAACCGTTTGGCCATTTCGACATTTTACATGTGTTGACCTTTTGACTGTCGACGTAATAACACATAGCTTTTATAGCTGCATGTTTTATGATTAAAGTCGCTGTGTTTTTATTTCTGTTTCCTATGTACAGTATTTATGGAATGGCGACAGTCAGATATGAGCGAGAGCACCTATATGGGTATGCCGTCATTAGCTACACCCATATTAGGTCAACACATAAAATATGTTGACATGGCTAAGGTTGACAGGGTTAGGTTTACACAAGCATTAGGTCGACAATGGCTAGGTCGACAGTCAAAAGGTTTTTCACTTTTTTTTAACTGACAGAAGGGGGGGGGGCAGGGTACACTTCGACAGTGTCCAGTATGTCGACATCCGAAACAACAATTTTTAAAAAAACTCATGTCGACCTTTTGTTCATTGTCGACCTAATGCTTGTGTCAACCTTGAAACCCTGTCGACCTTAGTCATGTTGACGTATTTCATGTTTCAACCTAAGCTATGTTGACCTTCTGTGGGATCGACCCAATGCATGTCGCATTAATATGGGTCAACCCAATGACCCATACACCCTATACAGAGGCAGAACTCTGGGAGGCAATGGAGTCATCTGCCGCTGGGCTCCTGCTCCCAAGGGGGCACCTTGTCTCCCATGCGAGTTTGAATCTGTTCATTCAAAGCCATTGATATCACTTCTGTGGCTGACTCCCCCTCCTAGCAGGACCATAGACTTCTCACACTCTTATATTTAACATAATATACATAACATATATACATACATACATACATACACACACACACACACATGCATACATAAATTATATAAGGTGGTGTATGTATGTGGGGGGCACCAATATCTATTCTGCCTCCGGGAAACTGGGAGGAACTTACGGCACTGCCTGCACAGCTCACCAGTCTACACACCACCAATCTTTTGTTTTATGTGTCTCATTTGTCTCTCTTTGGGGGAGGAATAAAGTGGTTAGAGATATAGCGACAGCCAATCAGATGCTAGCTGCTGTTTTACAGGCTGTGTTTAAAGAGGAAAAAAGTCAGGAGACACTTTGGGGGGGGGGGGGGGGGGGCATTCAGTGTGGGATTCATTGTGGGATTCCAGTGTCGGAATCCCGGCAAGCTCACCTGCCGCTCGACTGGCGGAATTCAATGTTCCGCCTGTCAAGTGTCGAAAATTATGCGCGTCAGCAAAACGGTCATGAATTGATGCGAAACGGTCGTGAATTCGACAATCCACGGGCGTTTCCAACAAAGCAGATCCCACTGGTTTTAAAGTTGGATCTTATTTGTCAAAATCCTCCTTCAATGCTGTTGGAAACGACAGCATAGAACAGGCTGGCGCTATTTCCCCTGTCCGACGTTGAATATCACCCTTTATCTCTCTCCACTTTATCACTCTCCAAGCACTAATAAATCTCTTCTTCTGTGTTGTACTGTAATAGTAATGTCTGTTATATTTGTAAAGGGGTGTATGTGCATCACTGCTGTATATAATACACATGCTCTGTATTGTACATAAAACAAAATGACAATTGCATTTGTTTAAATCAATTAAGCTACAGCAAGTACTGTACAGGATGTCACAGAACACAGGACAAGAAAGTTACCTGTAACTGCAGCACAAAGTACTGTAACATTTTGTTTAACCAGAACGGTCACATTCAAAATGAATAAATAAATATCACCCCATGAATTGTGAATGTATGAATCTATTACTGATTGTGTACAGTATGACCATGAAACGGTTGCTCAGGTAACTGCATAGAGATGGGGATTTCACCTTTAGCAACCAAATTCTGCTGCTGTTTTTGTTGCAGAGTTTAAAGCAAATATGTTGCTCACCCGTACATTTATCTTGTGCAATAGTGGCCCATATTCAGATCTGATCGCAGTACAGGTGGGGGCAGATGTAACATGTATAGAGAGAGATAGATTTGGGGGAGTTATTTTGTTTCTGTGCAGGGTAAATACAGATGGAGCGCCTCTGATCCTTGGCCGGGGATCGCCAGCATGCCTGCGCTGGCAATCACCGGTGCAGAGGCACTCCATCTGACTTGGACACGCGTGCGTCTCGCACGTGCATCCCAGATTCAGGATGTGCCGCGGCAGCATCCTGCCCGTCTCCTCTTCAGGGAGATGGGCAGGGGTAGGGGGGCAGTGGGGTGGCGAGGGGCACCGGGGGAGGCGGCGGAAGTGGCGGATGGTGCCAGCCCCTGCAAAGATGGAGCCTGCACCAACTGTACTGGCTGCATGATTTTTAAATTTCAGTTTCAACACCCCCACCCCCCCAAATCTAACTCTCTCTCTGAACATGTTACATCTGCCCCACCTGCAGTGCACATGTTTTGCCCATTTTGAGAGCAAATCAGATCTGCAATCAGATCTGAATAAGGGCCTATGGGAGGAATTCAATTAGCTGCGAGTTCCTAGTGCAAAGATCTGTGATACCTCAACATGCAACTCGCAGGTACAGTATGCTACCAATACTGTACCTGCGCAATTCACAAGTCCCGGGAACTGGAGAAGTGTTGTACATTAGTTCTGCAATGTGCTACCTATATGACGAGCATTAATAAGTGGGGAAATCATCCTGAACCCCAATAGTGTGAAAGCCGTTAGGAAGTAGTGGCTATAAAGTATTGGAGACAATTATGTGGCTTTAAACAGTTGACTTTTGCAACATTCAGAAATAGCCAAGGAGCGTATTTCAGCAGCTACGGATGGTGTAATGGTTAGCATTACTGCCTCACAGCACTGAGGTCAATGGTCCGATTCCCTGTGTGGAGTTTGTATATTCTCCCCTTGCTTGTGTGGGTTTCCTCTGGGCACTCCGGTTTCCTCCCACAATCCAAAAATATACTGGTAGGTTATTTGGCTCCCAACAAACATTAGCCCTAGTGTGTGCATGTACATGTGGCGAGGGTAGACTAGATGGGCCCAGTGGTTCTTATCTACAATCACATTATATGATTTATGAAGTGTCTGGGCCAGTGATGGAGAACCTTGGCCCTCCAGCTGTTGATGAACAACACATCCAAGCATGCCCTACAAAAGTTTTAGCATGGCCAAATAGCAAAACTGTTGAAGGGCATGCTGGGATGTGTAGTTCAACAACAGCTGGAGTGTAATGGTTCTCCATTACTGGTCTAGGTTATCTTAGACCACAAATGGTTCTCTTTAGGGAATTAGCAGAAAATTTTCCAAAAGCTTTAAAAAAAACCCTTGCAGTTCTCACTTGGAAGTTCATAAACCCAAATGACCATCAATCCAGTGCCTCACCATATATGTACCACATCATTTAACCCATTTTTTTTACTTTTTTGAAAATATTACATATTTTTATTGGCCATATTTTCTTATCTGAAAATCTTTAAATGCATTTTTATTCATCGGAAGGGGTATCACATGGGTACTGCAATGTATCATGTCATTTTTGCATTTCATCTCAGGAACATAACCAGATTCAAACACTTAATTTCCTGTGAAGATCTGCCAAAAGTCATACATGCATCTCGATTAGATCATAGCAATGCCCTCTACCTTGGTCTCCCAGCAAAAGAACTGCACCGATTACAGCTGGTACAAAACACAGTTGCCCGCACATTACTGCGATCAAGGACTTTTAGCAGTGCTTAGAATCTCCTGCAATTAATCTGGGGGGGGGGGGGGGGTTGAGCTTTAAGCCATGCGGCTCCAACTCCACAAAGTGCGAGAGGCCCCCACTCTAGAATCCTTCAAAAACAAACTCAAGGCATTCCTGTTTACTCTAGCATTTCTGTAATGCTCTTAAGTATCGTTTCTGAAAAGCTTTTCTGTAATTCATTGTTCCTGTACATTTATTCTATCTGCTAAGTACTTTGAGTCCAATTGGATAAAGAGCGCTATATAAATAAAATAATTATTATTAGTATAATTATTAAAACAAGGATTGTTCCATATTTTTTAATTGCTCTGGAGGTGTGAACTAAAATTTGCGTTGAAATCCACACTAATGTTTCGAGGCTTCTAAATGAATTGCAAAATGTTGCATCCATGCATTTTACCTGCGATAAAAAAAGTCACACAAATACAGTAAATAAATCTGCTACAGCAGTGGTTCCCAAACTGTGTGCCATGGCACCCTGGGGTGCCTTGGGGGACTTGCAAGGGTACCCTGGGTTGATGGTTCAGGACCAATTCAAGTTTTTTATGTCCATTATAATAGTCAAATTGTGGACAGACAGATGGTAATCCTGTCCATTACCACATAACTGAACCTAAGGATAAGATATAAACACAATTTATTTAAATTAATATTTGTTTCGGACTTTCTCAATAAGAAACCTTTAGCCATGGGGTGCCGTGATTCAAAAACTTTGGGAATCCCTGTGCTACAGCATTAGGAAATACCGTAAGAATGTGTATCTACTTTTACATCTTGCTGTACAGATTTGGGCCACTAGAGGTCTACACTGTGCACATGCCTGGCTGTAGGATCAGTATTACAGACATGTTCTAGACTCCTGTAGCAAAGACAGAGAGTTCTACAAATCTTGACATCCTGCATGGAAAACGCTCAGTAAGAAAACACAAACACCGGACTTCTCTTTGTTCACCAGTAATACTTATTGCACATAACCTAACATCCAGCAAATTAACGTTGTACATGGTCAATCCCTGAACCATCTCATCATGTAGAACCTATTTAATGTAACGGGTGACATTTTTCACTCTAATGAGAGGAATAGCAACTGGCCCCAATGTGTCAAGCAGACAGGTACAGTAAAAGAGTAAAACATCCATTAGATTAATTGTTATGTACAAGATAGAACAGGGTCGTCAAGTGGCAAGCAATTATACTGGAACCAGAGGAACACAGAATTTATTATCTGAGATAACGGTGTGCCCTCTATATCACTGCTCACAGAAACTATTGCTTTCATTGTCCTAAGGAGAAGAGATATTGTAGACTGTTTAATTGGACAGTATCTATCAATTTTCATAAGCTAGACCTCATTGAATGCTCATTAGCATGACATATTTCTTTTTTAACCTGCTCTCAAGCACGAAATTACCCTAATTTCACACAGCAAGAAAATCTACACTTAATATGTCAGTTCACAAGGTGCGTTCAGTGACAGTATTGTATACCTTCTACAAAGCTGGTTCCAATGTTTATTTGACAACAAGAACATTGGGCTTGATTCAGAGGGGATTGCAGAAGCCAAATCTTTCTCAAATGGACAAAACCATGTGCACTGCAGGTGGGGCAGATGTAACAAGCGCAGAGAGAGTTATATTTGGGTAGGGTGTGTTCAAACCGAAATTCTAAATTGCAGTGTAAGAATAAAGCAGCCAGTATTTACCCTGCACAGAAACAAAATACCTCAGCCAAATCTAACGCTCTGTTACATCTGCCCCACCTGCGGTGCGCATGGTTTGCCCAATATGTTGGATCGATTCCATGTCACCAATCCCTCTAGAACAGTGGTCACCAACTTGTTGTTCGCGAGCCACTGGTAGCTTGCCGCAACAATCCGGGTAGCTCGACCCCCTATTCCTCTGACTGCCACCCCCCCATACTTCTCCTGCACCCACCCGTACTGCACCTCCACCCGCCCGTGCTGCACCTCCATCAAGCTGCATATTATACTATATAACCACCTGGCAAGGATTATTGACCCCCTGGCAAGAAGCATTGCCCCCTGGCAGGGGCTGGCTGGCAACTTTTAGCCCAGAGGGCAACACAAGCAAGTGGCCCACCACCACACACACATTATACAGTATATATATAAATTAGCATTCAGAGCCTTAAGTTCACATTTAATTCATATCCAGAATAGCTCAACATACCGTAGCCTGTCTTACATCTCCTTAGGCTGTGTCTAAGACCCTCCTTCTCCATGTGTGCATATTCAAAGGATCCCGCCTCCTTCTTCATGCAGCCTGCGCGCCAGCCAGTCACTAAGCTCAGTAAGCCGCAGGCTGCATGTGCATATACAGATGGTCAGCTGTTGCTCGGCATTATCAGACTCCCAGTCCTGTAGTCTCTGTGGCCGCTGAGGCATCGGCGGCTGCCAAATCTATTACTGTGGGTGCATTGCAGCGCAGTGTATCAGATCAGGGATAGAGATCTGATCTGTGGCAGTGAACCCTTACTGATGTGTGGGGGAGCCGAGGTATGAAGCTACGGGTGCATAAGTCACAGCAAGCACAGTGCTGCGGCATCAGAATTTTAAAAGTGGTGCCTGTGCTCAAGGCCTGGCAACCAATCAGGAGCAGCCGCTGCAGCTGCTCCTGATTGGCTGCTGGTCCATGAGTTCCAGATAGTTCCGAATCTATATTTAAATGCTGCCATCAGTGCTGCTACACCGCTGACAGCCGTGCCCGAGCATCCTAACCAAAAAAGAACAATCGGCTCGGCCAGGCCAGGTAGTAAATTGAGCGGCTGGGTAGCATGCTCAGGCCAGGCCCAGAATGCTCAAATGCTTACCGGCCTGGGAGGCATGTGGCACCCTACCCCCCCGGCCCAGCCTGCCACTGCCCCCTGGCAACAAGCATTAACACCTGGCAATAAACATTGCACCTCTGGCAACAAGCATTGCACCCCAGGCAATTAGAATTTATGAAAAGCTTTACTGTGGGGTATAATGTGTTGAGGGCGTTGCAGTGTGCAACATATTGTGTCAGGAGCATTATGGTGGGTGGTATAATGTGTAAGGGGCATTTTTAGGTTATTGCCCAGGTTTTTTATTTTTTTTATTTTTAATAGCTCTTCAGGATATTTAATTTGTCTCAGGTAGCTCAAGCCTAATTAAGGTTGAAGACCACTGCCCTAGAACGTACTGTCATGAAGGTTGTTCTAAATAAATGGCAATGTAAAATGCTGGGAACCTGATTCTCCAAGACTAGAGGTGGAGTGAATACATCAGCCTTAGTAATGACCAAACGCCTAGATCGCAACATTTGGTTGTTAGCAAGACTACCAGTGTGTATGCACGCTCTTAGAGAACCTATTCTGCAAGTTACTGTAGAAACTTTCCAGAAGAATTGAAGAATTACTCTCCTCTATTGCAGTAGAGAATCAGGTTCCCAGCATTTTACACTGGGGGATATTTAACCTGCAAGGGGCAGCTCTGAGATCTCATATGCGCACTCTGGCTGAACGTGGCAGAGCTGCAATTTTAACACAAAGAGATGTCAGTTCTAAAGATTAATTGGTCCTAATTGCGTTCTAGATTTCAGCATGTGTTGACATTACATCTCGCAACTAAATATATCAACTGATTATTCTTTTCTTTCTCCCTGTTGGTTAATGAAAGCAACACAATAAAGAAATGATGTGTATTTTCTTCTTTGTATTAAGTGATGGATCTGGGAGCACGTCTACTAATGAAGAGTTACTGCGTTCACTACTTTTAAACTTGAACTTTTTTTTGTGGTCTGCTGTTTTACGGGGAAACTAGGTCAACACCATTATGGTTGACATACATTGGGTCGACCACTAAAGGTCAACAGGCCAAAAGGAGAAAAGGTTGGCATGGGTTGTTAACATTTTTTTTTGAGCCGACATGTGCCGACAGACGGTATTTCATGCCCTATCATCCACTAGAACACTGTTTTTCAGCCACAGTGCCGTGGTACACTAGTGTGTCTTGAGCTGTTCGCAAGTGGTGACCCCAGATCTAGAGATGCCCAAACCAGCCAGTCAATGTATTTTAATTTTGTTACCTGTGGGGACCAGTGTGATTGTTTTTTATATAGGGGCCAATAGTTTTTTTTTTTTTTTTCCTGTGGGGGCCAATGTGTTTTGCCCTGTGGGGATCTCATGGTGTGCCTTGGCAATTTTAAAATCTTAGTTAGTGTGCCGCAAGGTAAAAAGGTTGAAAATCAATGCACTAGAGCATGGTGGGAGAATAAAACTGTGCCCAAAGCATGGCAAGCGAAGCGCCCCATGTGTGGGTACGCAGTGCACTGATTCGGTGTCCATGTCATCCTTTTGACTGTCGTTCTACCCAATGTCGACTTAATGCTTGTGTCGACCCAAGAGAATGTCCAGTGTTTTCATAGGGACACCCATCAAGCGATAACCCCCCTGCCACCATCTGTCCCCAGCCCACCCTGATCCCTGAGAATGGCTCAGCAAATATGCAAGTAACTGAAGCCGTATGCAAAGGGGACCTCCACATGCGCATAAAAGACCACGCACAGTCCCACAACCATCCGGACAGGGCCAGACTTGCAGCAATGCAAGGTTAGAATCAAGGGTACTTGTTTAGTTTCACAGCGGCAGCATCTCAGTTGCAGCAGCGCCTGTGTCCCCTTGCGGGGCTCGCTTCGCTCGCCAATGCTACGGGCTCGGTGGCTCGCTACACTTGCCACACTATCTAAAATCGGTACTTGTTTCCTAGAACGGCCACAATCGCGGGCATCGTGTACTTTAAAGTTAAGGTACACGATGCCCGCAATGGACCCGATTTCCTTTAAAATCAGGTCAATTTTACCGTCAAAGGCAAAATCAGGGGCATCGCGTCGGTCGCGGCCATTAACATAGCCCCCGACGCGACCGACGCGATGCCCGCGATTTTGCCATAGGCTTCAATGTTAAAATATTTTTTAACATTGAAATCGGGAGCATCGCGTCGGTCTTGTGCCATTATAATGGCACAAGATGAGATGGACTTGATTAAGTCCATCTCACATAGGAAACAATGTGAAATGGGCCAATATGACCCATTTCACATTGTATATGGCCCCGTCGTCATCCCACGATTGCCGCAAACCTGAAGCGTGGCGAGCGCAGCGAGCCCGCGAGGGGCGGCGGTGCGCGTCCTCCGACCTTTTCATACCCCTACTATCCACGTCGGCGTGGAGTTGAGAATATAAAGTGTGGCGAGCGCAGCGAGCCACCGAGCCCGAAGCGTGGCGAGCGCAGCAAGCCCCGCGAGGGGACGCGTATACCTGTGAAGTTATACGCGTCCCCTCGCCACGCTTCGGGCTCGGTTGCTCGGAAACAAGTACCCTAAAATCAACTCCATGCCAACGTGTATAGTGGGGGTACGAACTATTCACGTTGGCATGAACTTTATTTTAGAAAGTTTGCCGAGCGCCGAACCCGGAAGTAGCGGGTGGCCATGCTGCCACCGTGAAACTAAACCGAATCAAGCCCTTGGTTACAATTCCACACATTAGTCCTGTGCGCGCAATGTGGTTGTAGTTGCGTCCAAAGTGCCATCAGCTCAGCATTGTGCCATTATTCTTCTCTTTTAGATGAAAGCAGAAGAGTATATTGAACCAATCATTCTCCCAGTTAGGCAGTTGGACAGATCCATTGGCATCCAGCCTCCCCGTACTCCAGAGACGTATAAAACGGTTGGGTAAAGTGAAACTCCCCGCTGAGATTTAATACTTAAATACAGTTGCATAGCATCATAAATCGTTTATAAGGTAAAGAAACAATGTTCTTTAATAAGTAATTTTCCATGTGGCAAGAAGCTGTCTATTTATTTTTTTCACTTCTGAGTCATTATTTTGTTCCACACAAATTACTTTTATTTTATAGTTGACTTTTCTATTTCCACCGTGAAGCTTTCAGCCTGGATAAGGTTGAGGGCAGTAAATTACTTTAACACTTGATTGTTACCAGCTATCATTATTTTCTTACCATAGGATTGATGTCACTATACGAGTGTAACAGCCGGCTCGTAACTTTGTAACTTTTCCTCTGCACAAGAAAATACAATGTTTAGAAATAGAAAGAGAGAAATATATCTGTAAATATGAATGCGTTGCATTTATTATTTCCCTTAAATTGAATAGTAGTGCACATTGAGGCCACATAGCCAGGAGAAGTTTAGGTGCCGTTAAAAAAAAATGAAAAATGTTTGTAAAAACAAATTCATTTTTCAAATGCATTATTACTTAGAAGGCCAATAGTGTAGATCTGGAAAAAAATATAATTCAATAGTATTTACAGTATACATGCATTTCACAGACGGACCTTTTGGAGCGATATTGTTTTATAACAGCATGTAGTGTGTTTGCTCAATATTGTTAACGATGCACACTCCAGTGCATCATTTATGAACTCCCCCCCCCCCCCCCCCCATGGTCTGTACTGGAAGGTACATTTTGGCTAGTGATATATCTGTCGTCCACTGGAACGGGCGATATTTCTCCTAGTGTGTACAAGCTTAAGAGTTATCAGTGTCTCAAGAAAAGTTGTGTTTTAGAGATAGTGTAGTTTCACTTTTTGTAATGCATGTTCAGCGGGGACATGGTGACATCATTGTAATGTATGTTTCTGTAATGCATGTTCAGCGGGGACACAGTGACATCACTGTAATGTATGTTTCTGTAATGCATGTTCAGCGGGGACGCAGTGACATTACTGTAATGTATGTTTCTGTAGTGCATGTTCAGCGGGGACGCAGTGACATCACTGTAATGTATGTTTCTGTAGTGCAGGTTCAGCGGGCACGCAGTGACATCACTGTAATGTATGTTTCTGTAGTGCATGTTCAGCGGGGACATGGTGACATCACTGTAATGTATGTTTCTGTAGTGCAGGTTCAGCGGGCACGCAGTGACATCACTGTAATGTATGTTTCTGTAGTGCATGTTCAGCGGGGATGCAGTGACATCACTGTAAGGTATGTTTCTGTAGTGCATGTTCAGCGGGGACATGGTGACATCACTGTAATGTATGTTTCTGTAATGCATGTTCAGCGGGGACGCAGTGACATCACTGTAATGTATGTTTCTGTAATGCATGTTCAGCAGGGACTCAGTGACATCACTGTAATGTATGTTTCTGTAATACATGTTCAGTGGGGAAGCAGTGACATCACTAATGTATGCTTCTGTAATGCATGTTCAGCAGGGACGCAGTGACATCACTGTAATGTATGTTTCTGTAGTGCAGGTTCAGCGGGCACGCAGTGACATCACTAATGTTTGCTTCTGTAATGCATGTTCAGCAGGGACGCAGTGACATTACTGTAATGTATGTTTCTGTAATGCATGTTCATCAGGACGCAGTGACATCACTGTAATGTATGTTTCTGTAATGCATGTTCAGTGGGGACACAGTGACATCACTAATATATGGGTCTGTAATGTATTTTCAGCAGGGACACAGTGACATCACTGTAATGTATGTTTCTGTAATGCATGTTCAGCAGGGACGCAGTGACATCACTGCAATGTATGCTTCTGTAATGTATGTTTAGCGGGGACGCAGTGACATCACTAATGTATGTTTCTGTAATGCATGTTCATCAGGACGCAGTGACATCACTAATGTATGTTTCTGTAATGCATGTTCATCAGGGACTCAGTGACATCACTGTAATGTATGTTTCTGTAATACATGTTCAGTGGGGAAGCAGTGACATCACTAATGTATTCTTCTGTAATGCATGTTCAGCAGGGACGCAGTGACATCACTGTAATGTATGTTTCTGTAGTGCAGGTTCAGCGGGCACGCAGTGACATCACTAATGTATGCTTCTGTAATGCATGTTCAGCAGGGACGCAGTGACATTACTGTAATGTATGTTTCTGTAATGCATGTTCAGCAGGGACGCAGTGACATCACTGCAATGTATGCTTCTGTAATGTATGTTTAGCGGGGACGCAGTGACATCACTAATGTATGTTTCTGTAATGCATGTTCATCAGGACGCAGTGACATCACTAATGTATGTTTCTGTAATGCATGTTCATCAGGACTCAATGACATCACTAATGTATGTTTCTGTAATGCATGTTCATCAGGACTCAGTGACATCACTAATGTATGCTTCTGTAATGCATGTTCAGCAGGGACGCAGTGACGTCACTAATGTATGCTTCTGTAATGCATGTTCAGCAGGGACGCAGTGACATCACTAATGTATGCTTCTGTAATGCATGTTCAGCGGGGACGCAGTGACATCACTAATGTATGCTTCTGTAATGTATGTTCAGCAGGGACGCAGTGACGTCACTTGTCACGGACCCACCGGTCGCCTGCTCCGATACGTCAATCTGAGCAGCGCCGGCCGTGACTGGGGTTCACTCAGGACACTCGGGTCCTTTCCTTGAGGTACACTGCCACCAGCCAAAACCTGATTTTAGCGCCTGAAACTGCGCAAGGGGCGGCTTGGCTCGCCCCTGACCACACAATACAAGATAACAATGGTAACGCTTTCCAGCCTTTCTCTTCTGAGGCTAATGAGTCTTAAGAACACAGAACCAGGACTGAGAATATGTATTATTTATTCCTAGAAAACTACAGAGCTTTAGAAAACAGTTACAAGATTTTACAGAGATTTTAAAAGTACACACGAGTTTTAAATGCAAATTTCAGAAATAAAATAAAAGGAAAAAAGACAGAACCGTATCCTACAATCCTGAAGTGGGGGGGTCCTCCACAAGAAATCTCTCGTCGCCTACAGCCTGCTTGCTCGACCCCCAGGTAGTGACACTGACTATCCCAAGGTACAGAGGTTTTATCTGCAGCCTCCCTCATCCCTCCCACCCTTGGGATTTTTAACCATTCCCTTGCTGAGCCTAGTGAAGGTCCCTAGATCTTTCCCATAAAGAATTTGTCCCTGCTTTGAAGTAGATCTTATACATTCCTCAAGTGATAAGAGGTCATTTAGTGCAGGGCCAGAGCCACTTTGGCCGGTTGGCTGGACACTATTGCTCTCCCCCCCAATCTGGTTTATGAGGGGTCTCAGATCTTATCTTACATCCTAACTCCAGAGGAGTCCACAGATGGCTACACTCCCTGGGTCACCAATAGTCCACACACATAATACATGACATGTTCTGATCTCCCACATAATAATCACAGGCGGCATGATTTTACCAAACATACCAGACATACATTGATTGCACAGATAATCATAACAGGAGGCATACGTTAATTTGATCGATCACCTGCTCTGATCGTTACACCTCCCCCTTTTAAAATGGCGCACAGAGGCGGTGACCCACGTCACCGTCTCATCAGTGCGCTATTAACTACATCACCTGGACAGGTAGCAGTGGTCTCTGTGCTGAGACAGACTGCCACTGATTCTGCGGGATCTGTACTAACACTTCACTAAACTTGACGTCTGTCATGGCACCACCTGACGCCATAGCCGTGGCTAGGGTGGGCAATGGGCATAGTCCCTGTCCCTCTCGCAGGAGGTGGCAAACTAAAAGCACACAGGTGTCCTCGAACCCATAGTCTGTGAGCACACTGATATAGTGGGAGCTGTGTCCATCCCGGCTGATATTGACACAGCCCACCACAGCTGTGCGTCGTACTCCTGGACACGGATTCTCCCCTGCAGCTGGCAGTTTGGCCTTACTCACTGAGATCAGTACCAGACCATTCCTCCACACCCCAAACGGCCATCCCCCTGGGACTCGCAACTCGGCACGTTTAACTATACCACAGGTGTGGGGCATTCTCCCAGCACTATATACAGATTTAAACATGTCTTCCCAGCACCTCTCCTGAGCTGACTGACCCCCCCTCCCCTTCACTGGGGGGAAGGTCCACTCACTCAACACCTTACACCTCATCCTTTTGTGAGGAGATTCGCCCTCTGTGTCTGTGTGTGTGAATTGTGAAGGGGGGCACGTTTCTGCAAGGGGGAATACCAGCAGGTCCTTGTCCCCTGTCTTGGGAACATCCCAGCTCCGCTTTTCTGAGGTTAATATAGCTGAGTTTACCTGTGCTTCACGGGCCCTCCCAACCTTCTGGTTACACACAGCAGCTTCCCTACTAGCCACTGGCTCTATTCCTAAAACAACCCTTTCACTGTACCCAGGGGTATCTTTCCCACTTCCCAGGTATGGGGCAGCCTGTGCAGGGTTGATTCTCAGTTCTGCGTGGAAAGCCAAGCTTTCCATGGCAGTCCAGGACACCTTCCTGAGCCTGACCTTCCCTCCCAGACCCGCAGGTTCTGTGGCTGGGGTGGTGCCACTGAGGTTCTCAGGAGAGGCATCCGTTATCCAGTGATGCTGGAAAAATGCACTCTCTGGAGGTTTCTCAGTGTCTGGAGGGAATCCCTGCTGTGTTCCTGTATCTGTTCTTGTGTGGCTACAGTAAGGAGGGGGGTTTGGGGGGAAAGCTGCAGTAAGGGACACTCTCTCCCTATCTGACAGGTCTACAGTGCACACAGGACCCACCGGGTCACTTATTAGACCTGGTACCACATTTCCCACAGTAGCGCAAGACATCACATTATCAACAGTAACATCAATATCATAACCTGGGGAGACATCCTGCAATACCTGCAAATTAGCCTGTGCATCTTCCACAACACATGGGGCCCATCCTGCTGGCTTACAATTGCACCGTGGCAAAAACGCTATATCTGGGTCCCATTGTCTCTGAGCAGGAATGGGGTTATCTGAGCATGTTGTCACCAGTAGCTTATTGGCAGGTACATGCGCTGCCTGCAACCAACTCAGATCTGTCCCATTTGTGCAGTTAGAGTTCCCTGGCACCCTGTCACAACCAGACATCACTGGAGGAACAGGGTTAACGTCTAGCACAGCAACCTTAATGACATCACCAGCAGCACTCCTACCACTGGTGAGTGAGGGTGTCTCATTCCCAACTAGATTAGGGCATTCATTTAACCCCACAAACTGGCAAGGATTACCCACTATACCTGTCTCTAACTCACCCTCCACCTCCACCGAAGGTACGGTACTATCACAGATCATCCCAGGGGCTTCACACAAAATAACAACATTGCAATGTTCAGCATGGTTACATACTACCTGAGATGCATCATATGGTTCAGAAGGGTTAGCGACAGTGGGGACAACAAAATGAAGTGGAGTGATTAAAAGTCCCACATCAGTAGTCCCACACCCATTTGTGTGCATACAGTCAGAAAGTCCCATTCCTCTTTCCGACATGGTCTCTTCCCTGCATACTTTCACTATGCAGTCAGAATACTCACTGGGCTCTTCTGGTGCTGTAGGGGATTGGTACTCTGCAGTCACCCTGACTGCCACACATCCTACAGTCTCCCTGGTGCTAGCAGAGATGTCAGCTCTCTGAGCATCGGCTGTAGTGTCCAGGGCCAGCTCGTTACTCCCAACCAAGCTGACACTCACTTGGCTTCCTCTGTCTGCTTCCAAGACAGGGAACTGTGCATGACACGGTCCGGTGAAATTCGCGTCAGCGGCGATTTGGGACCTCTGTCCCTTGTTAGGCTCCCCATGATTGATAACAGAGTCCACATCATGATCCAACACATTATTTACTTCCGCAGACAGTAAAAGTTCAGTACGAAGCCCATCTCCTGCTAACTCAGTAGCCACGGCAGATAAAGTCTCACGTAAAGGTTCGCCATCCTGATGCCCTGTATCATCCTCCACTGGTTCACCAACAGCGATCAGCCCCCTGAGCCTCACCAGTTCCAACTGGTACTCACGCTGGGCCTGACGCTCTGCAGCCTCAGCCTCTCGTACGGCTTTGCGCTTCTCAGCCTCTCGTATGGCTTTGCACTCAGCAGCCTCCCTGTCCACAGTGGCTTTGCGCTCCGCAGCCTCTCTGTCGACAATGGCTTGGCAGAACTGCACCACCTGCAAAGCGAATACGGGGTTCACATTCTTAATTTGCCTGATAACAGCTAGAAGGTCGCTCGGCAGTGTAGACTTGCTGGGTCCAGCAGAACGGTTTAACCCTGGCGCGGCATCGTTTGTACTGTCCAGTGCTGACTGAGCCCCTGGGGTAGGATTGTCCATGGACTGGTTTCCTCCAGCAGCTAGAGTCCGATCGGCATCCACTAGTGCCTGAATCATACATTTTCTACTCTGGCCAGACCAAGGGATATTCCTCCGAACACACACGACCGCCAGGTCATCTCTCCTCATCTGCTGGTAATCAGCCATCCTGAGTCTCACACTTGTCAAATAAAATGATAGGAAAGAAAAACAAGAGAAGGGAGGGGAACAGAAATTGCACTCACTGTGTGACTTTTAAAACTATAGTAAAGCTCTGAGTTCTGATTCTGGTGATGTGGGTATTTCTCACAAAATTCTACCCACACTCACTTAAGTTCTTAAAGAGAAAAATGAATTCTCCACCCCACCGCTTGCCACCAAATGTCACGGACCCACCGGTCGCCTGCTCCGATACGTCAATCTGAGCAGCGCCGGCCGTGACTGGGGTTCACTCAGGACACTCGGGTCCTTTCCTTGAGGTACACTGCCACCAGCCAAAACCTGATTTTAGCGCCTGAAACTGCGCAAGGGGCGGCTTGGCTCGCCCCTGACCACACAATACAAGATAACAATGGTAACGCTTTCCAGCCTTTCTCTTCTGAGGCTAATGAGTCTTAAGAACACAGAACCAGGACTGAGAATATGTATTATTTATTCCTAGAAAACTACAGAGCTTTAGAAAACAGTTACAAGATTTTACAGAGATTTTAAAAGTACACACGAGTTTTAAATGCAAATTTCAGAAATAAAATAAAAGGAAAAAAGACAGAACCGTATCCTACAATCCTGAAGTGGGGGGGTCCTCCACAAGAAATCTCTCGTCGCCTACAGCCTGCTTGCTCGACCCCCAGGTAGTGACACTGACTATCCCAAGGTACAGAGGTTTTATCTGCAGCCTCCCTCATCCCTCCCACCCTTGGGATTTTTAACCATTCCCTTGCTGAGCCTAGTGAAGGTCCCTAGATCTTTCCCATAAAGAATTTGTCCCTGCTTTGAAGTAGATCTTATACATTCCTCAAGTGATAAGAGGTCATTTAGTGCAGGGCCAGAGCCACTTTGGCCGGTTGGCTGGACACTATTGCTCTCCCCCCCAATCTGGTTTATGAGGGGTCTCAGATCTTATCTTACATCCTAACTCCAGAGGAGTCCACAGATGGCTACACTCCCTGGGTCACCAATAGTCCACACACATAATACATGACATGTTCTGATCTCCCACATAATAATCACAGGCGGCATGATTTTACCAAACATACCAGACATACATTGATTGCACAGATAATCATAACAGGAGGCATACGTTAATTTGATCGATCACCTGCTCTGATCGTTACATCACTAATGTATGCTTCTGTAATGCATGTTCAGCGGGGACGTGTTGATGTAACTGAATGATATTGATAATGGTATTGGTCAGTGTGTATGTTCAATATTACTCACCTGCAGCCGATATCGTTAATGATATCTGAGGTGCTGCGGGTTGTCTAGTGTGTATGGGGCTTAACATTACAGAAGGTAAAACTAACCTATCTCAAAACACAATTTGTCTTGAGACACTGATAACTTTTAAGCTTGGTACACACTACTAGATATATCATTGTAATATTTCCATAATATCTCTAATACCCCAAAAAGCACAAATATTACAAACTGCACTCAGTCACTCTATTAGACCCAAATTCTCTACAAGTATGCCCAGTACACCATTACTTTGCAATTACAATTACATTGCACTCCCCAATCAGGTACAGAGGGTAACAGCTAAAATCCCTAATTGAGTGTGGTTCAGCTCTACATCTACCTCTGAGAAGGCACTAAGGGCCTTATTCTGATTCAATCACTTCCCCACACGTTCATACGGGGAGCAATGTGCGCATTTATGTGCTTGTGCAGATGCAGGGTTCAAGTGGGCATGGCAAACTGCTAGTTTGCCAACCCGTTCACACCTAGCAGTGTGGGAGGGGGGGTGGCAGCGGCTGGCTGCGCTCATGGGAATGCCTAGCGTTTCATGGGCGTTCCCATGCTAATGCGGGCGTCATGTGGATGTGGGGGGTGGGCAGGTGACGTCAGCTGCCCGCCCTCTTCCCATACAGGCAACTCGCAAAGCTAAGACACCAGAGAGCAACTTAGATTTGCGTGTACCTTCCAAATCATTCAGTGGTCGCCGACCATCAAATGATTTGACCCCTGCACCCAAGGCTGTGAATGGATGTTTGCGGGGAAACTCACCGAGCGAAAGGGGGGGGGGGGGGGCGAGTGGCCGTGCAAACAGAGTTTCATCCACATGTGTAAAGTGTTCCTTGCCAGAGGAAGTTACATGTTCAATGCCAGGGGGTTATGTGCTCGTTGCCATGGGGTTACATATTCATTGCCAGGGTGGGGGTTACATGCTTGTTGCTAGGGGGATTACATGCTCATTGCTAGGTGGTTACATGCTCGTTGCCATGGGGGGGTTACATGAGGAAGGTCGACAGTCAAAAATTCGACATGGGGTTTTTCACATTTTTTTTTGTCCCTAATGTCGACATGGACACTGAAACCTAGCACCTTGTGCGCTCGCCATGCTTCACTCGGCACACTATTTTATTCTCCTGCCATGCCCTAGTGGATGGTAGGGCATGAAATACCACCTGTCGGCACATGTCGGTTAAAAAAAAAAAAAATGTGAACAACCCCATTTCGACATTTTGACTCTTGACCTTCCCCATGTCGACCTAATGACCCTGTCGACCACCCTGCATGTCGACCTTCGGTCATTTCGACCTTCATGCATGTAGACCTATTGATTTCGACCTAATGCTTGTCAACCCAATGCTTGTAGACCTAGTGACCGTATCCCATTGCTCATTGCCAGGGGATGTTCTAGGCTTGTGGCCAGTCATTGCTGAGCCACAGCATGCCAGCGCTCCTGGAGTCCGCACTTACGGGTAGCGCTGGGTGCTTTGCGCTCCTCTGACAAATGCTAGAGATGCCCTCTCTCCTCCTCGGCTCCTGGAGCTTGAGCTCCACCAGTGCCACCTTAACTACGTCTCTGAATGTGTATGCATTTGCTCATAATTTCACCCCCACCGGGTCCAGTCACAAATACATATAGGCAGTGACTGTACAATGGGGTTTTTTTGTCAGAAAAGAGGCTGACAAGGAAAGAAAAAAACGCTTTTTGGGCGCACTCCTTTATAAATGAATTTGATGAATGGTTTAAGACATAACTTTTATTAAAGACTTTTTTTTTTTAAATGGGTGGCACAGGTATTTATATCATTGAATTAAAAATGTAGTGTGATCCTTAAACTGGTTTTGTTAAGGAATATTCATGGATTTATCACACATTAATTTATCATTTGAGCACTGTTTTATCAAAGGTACAATTACCAGTGATCATAGACAGTGAAATGATTCAATTCCCCTGGGTGTGTGTAATAATATGCTTAGTAACACCATATAATGTACCTCAAATGGTTTACTGGGGAAGAAAGGTGACACAGCCTCTAAATTGGATAAATAATAATCTTTGGTACTTGTTTCCTAGAACGGCGCCCACGATATTGATCTTAGGCATCGCAAGGAAAAAAATCACTTCGGTCGCATCGCATGCGGCCAAAAAAATCGCATGCGATGCGACCGACGCGATTACCGCGATTTTACATAGGGAACAATGTTAAATGGCCCAATTGACCCGATTTCACATAGGGAACAATGTTAAATGGCCCACAGACCCCAAATAGCCACCCTGAAGTGTGAAATGGCCCCCCCAATTGTTAACGCCACCCCACGATCAACGTTAACCAGAAGCGTGGCGAGCGTAGCGAGCCCGCGAGGGGCGGCGGTACGCGTCCTCCGACCTTTTCATACCCACACAATCCACGTCGGCGTGGAGTTGAGAATAGAAAGTGTGACGAGCGCAGCGAGCCACCGAGCCCGAAGCGTGGCGAGCGCACGCGGATACCTTCACAGCTATACGCGTCCCCTCGCGGGCTTCACAGGTATAGAAACATAGAAACATAGAATTTGACGGCAGATAAGAACCACTTGGCCCATCTAGTCTTCCCCTTTTTTTAAACATGTTACCTCAAACCATATTTGATCCTTATTTTTTTGTAAGGATATCAATATGCTTATCCCAAGCATGTTTAAATTGTACTACTGTATTTGCGTCTACCACCTCTGTTGGGAGGCTATTCCACTTATCTACTACTCTTTCTGTGAAAAAATTCTTCCTCACATTTCCCCTGAATCCTCCTCCGCGTCCCCTCGCCACTTTCTTTTCTCAACTCCACGCCGACGTGGATAGTGGGGGTATGAACAGGTCGATCGATCAGCTGCGGGTACTTGCCCTCCAGGCAGACATTTGCCAGCCAGGAACATTGCAGCTAAAATACCCAGTTGCACAATAAGGAAGACCAATACAGTTATACCACAGTTCCAGTAAGGTCTGGCTTTCTGTTTCTTATGACCATATTGGCAGCTTATTTGTTGTATTAAATAAATCAGTTACATAAAATCAGTTACATAAAAATTTCATTTTAAATGGTTCTGGGATACAATGCTCTAGCTTGTGAGGGCTCCGCAGAGCACCTGGTGTATACAGGAGAACCAGAATATACAAAGTGTGGTTATCATAAGAATGAAGGTACACTGACACTGAGGAGATAAGGAAAGTTACAGCATACAGATGTTATAGGACTCCTGAACAAATGATACATTATTACAAATAATTCTAGCATGTACGTTAATATTGCATTTTTAAACACAAAAGAATAAACCTATACAGGATATGTATTTATTAGGGAAAAAAATACATTTATTGGATACAATGTATAATAAAATAGTAACTGTGAATATTAAAATACTAATATTCTGCATCTGGAAACTGAAAAATGCCACCCAAACACTCAGTAAAATATTATATTATGTGTGTGTGTCACAGCACGGCCACGTGTTCCAGTCTCGCTGGGCTGGAAAGTTACATTAGGCATGAACATTATTTCCTGAGTGTATAGAATATCCTGCGTGGATAACTCACTGTGCAGTTTATTTTATGCCTAATTGTAATTGTTTAGAATAAGTCTGTGGGGGGGATTTATTTCTGTGAGAATTCTATGGGACACATGAAATGTTGCTATGGGCCACCAATCAGAATCAACTTCTTATATATTTAGCACCTAGAACAGCGTTTTTCAACCAGTATGCCTTGAGATTTTCGCAAGTGTGCCCCCAGATCTAGAGATGTCCACAGCAGTTTACAGCCACCACCACCAGCTCAACTGTGTGTTCATGTGGGGGCCAATGTATTTTATTTTTGTTGATTCTGAGAACTTTTTTTGCCCCTGAGGGTTTTTTTTTTATATGGGGGCCAATGAGTTGTTGTTTTTTTCCTCTGGGGGGCCAATGTTATTTTCCCTGTTGGGGTCTGATGGTGTGCCTCTGTGATTTTAATATCTTGTTTGGTGTGCCACAAGCAAACACAAACAAACCGTTCTTCCCATCTCCGCCAGTCTAGGGCTTTCACTAATCTGCTCAGACTGGAAGTGGTCATTGATGATGTCAGAGGCCCTAAAAATGCCTGGGCACCATTGGTGGTTTTTACCTATGGGCTGCAGGGCTGCAGCCCCCCAGTTAAAATCTGCCACTGTCTCTGCCTAAAGTGAAGCTAGATGCAGTCTGTGAGACTGCTTTGGCTTCAATGTGACTGGCAGTGACTTCCTATTGGAAGTCCAACCTGCCAGTCACTCAAGGCAGTCCCATTGGGAGGTGTTCCCTCCGGGATGCCTCTCTGTGCGCAAATGTGCGGCAGCCCTCAAAATGAGTTCTGCCCATGCGCAGTACCGCAGACCATACTGCGCATGCGCCGGACCCAGGAACCTGATTAAGCCTCCGGGGGCTGCTGCAAAGGCAAGCCCATGGAGGCTTGGGCCAGTGCATGAGCAGTATGTATGAAGTTACTGCGCATGCGCTGGCCCTGTGCAGGGGACTGGTGGACGGAACTGGAACGTGCTGAGAGCACAGCGGAGGCAGCGGAGGGGGGGGGCGCATTGAGGCAGCCTCCCGCCTCCAAAAGAGTAAGTGCCGCCACTGCTGGGCACACCTGCATTTTCACAAATACACTCACCTAAACGCGAGCTTCTTGTCAACCAAACTGCAACTTCTCTGCGACATTTATTATTTATTTACAGTTTCTTATATAGCGCAGCAGATTCCGTTGCGCTTTACAATCTATGTGTATAAATATTTTTTCCACTATTTAGGCCTAACAACATTAAACAGAAGCATTGAAGAAGTGACAGAGACCGAGATTTATGTCTAGCTCAGAGATGACAGCACCCAGTTCTTGTGTTTTGTTCAAGTGTAGGAGATGATTATGTGCGTAAAATACCTATAAGCCAAAATCAAAATACATTTTTTGGATTAAAATGAAACTTTAGGTTTCCATCCAAAATGTAACCTAGCGTTAGGAGAAGTTAATTCAGATGCCTTGATTTAGCATAGTACAGTACAGTAGTTGATAATGATTTTGGAGGTATAAGAAAATGGTACTTGTTTCCTAGAACGGCCACAA
The DNA here is from genome assembly GCF_055691185.1 of Crinia signifera. Lineage (NCBI taxonomy): Eukaryota > Metazoa > Chordata > Amphibia > Anura > Myobatrachidae > Crinia > Crinia signifera. Next base: position 41,861,322 of record NC_139220.1, read on the forward strand.
TCTTGTCCATCGTGTACCTTAAAGTTAAGGTACACGATGGACGCGACGGACCCGATTTCCTTTGAAATCAGGTCCATTTTGCCGGCAAAAGCAAAATTTAGGACCATTGCGTTGGTCGCGTGCATTAACATGGCTCGCGACGCGACCGACGTGATTTTGCCATAGGCTTCAATGTTAAAATATTATTCATACCCCTACTATCCACGTCGGCGTGGAGTTGAGAATATAAAGTGTGGCAAGCGCAGCGAGCCACTGAGCCCGAAGCGTGGCGAGCGCAGCGAGCCCCGCGAGGGGACACGTATACCTGTGAAGTTATACGCGTCCCCTCGCGGGGCTCGCTGCGCTCGCCACGCTTCAGGTTCGGTGGCTCGCCTCGCTCGCCACACTTTATATTCTCAACTCCACGCCGATGTGGATAGTAGGGGTATGAAAAGGTCGGAGGACGCGTACCGGCTTCGGGTTGGCGCAGTGGCGTCACTAGGCGGGTGCGGGGGGTGCGGCCCGCACCGGGTGTCACCAGTCAGTGGGGTGACACCAAAATCAGCCGTGCTGCTTTTTGCACCCGCCTAGAGACGCCACTGCCAACGGGAGACCCGGTCCCTGCATCTGCGGATTAAGCACGGACGTCCGCCCACCCGCCCGTAGGTAGCTGACAGCCGGGCAGACTGTATGTGCGCTGCCCGGCTGTACTAGTATCCGGCAGGAGTTTCTGTATTTTCACAGATCTCCTGCTGGACCGCGGGGCAGCCAATCAGGAGCGGCTATCAATGCCGCCGCTTCTAATTGGCTGCCCGCCGGTCCAGCGGGAGATATGAAAATACAGATTCTCCTGCCGGAGACTACAGCCGGGCAGCGCACATACAGTCTGCCCGGCTGTCACCAATTAAAGACGCAGCAGCACACAGGTACTGCGGGCGGACGGGTGATTCGGGGGGGGGGGGGGTAGTAAGCTTCCTCCCTCAAGCACAGCAGCCCGTCCCCCATCTGCACGTAATAGTAGTCATCCGCAGGTAGTCCCCCCTGTCCACCCAGCGTGTCGGTACCCCTCAGCCAGGCGATCCCATAGACCTCGCATGTCCCCCAACCATTCCTGTGCACTACATGTTTTTGCCCTCACAACCAGCATGTGCCTGCCAACCACTGACCCTTCCTCACCTGAAAATGACAGCCTGCTCCCGCTATCTGTCACCTGCACATGCTTGCTGACCCACCCCCACAGGTGACAGCCTGCCCCTCCTCTCTGACCTACACTTACCTGCCCCCCCTCTGACCTGCACTTACCTGCCCCCCCTCTGACCTACACTTACCTGCCCCCCCTCTGACCTGCACTTACCTACCGACCCTCTGTCCTGCACTTACCTGCCCCTTCTGACCTTCACTTACCTGCCCCCCCTCTGACCTGCATTTACCTGCCGACCCTCTCTGACCTGCACTTACCTCCCTTCTGACCTTCACTTTCCTGCTCCCCCTATCTGACCTGCACATGCCTGCCAACAGCCCACCAAAACCTTTCCTAAGTGTGTGCTTGCAACCGGGCCCCTGCAAGTGACAGCCTGCTTTCTCCTGCGTATGCCTGACACCATGTCCCTGATTACTTCTCTCTCTCCCCCTTCTCACCCTGAGACCCTGTCTCTCTTTCTCATTCTCTCTTTTTCCAGGAAACCCTCTCACTCCCTTACCCCTGTATTTCCTCTACCCAATGCCCTATTTGTCTCCGACTCTCCTGTCCCCTAAGATCATCATAGTGACATCCGAATGGGGGGGCCCTAATAAAATTTTTGCTATGGGGCCCACAGAGATCTAGTTACACCTCTGCTCGCAGCTAATCCCATAGTCCTTCACAGGGATCACTGGCCCACAGTGTTGCCTCAACCAGAACCTACTAGCAACAGCCACGTAGCAGTTTCAGGGACTGGAGCAGCTGTGGGAGAACATAAAAAGATCAACGGTTGGCGTGGCCTCAATACCCACACGCCACAGCCTGCTGGGCAGGGAGCAGGTGCTTGCAGCCGCTTACAGGGTAAGGGCGAGCGATGAACTCAGTGACATTGAGACATGTGCGAGTAAGAGTTGTCGGAGTGAGGGAGGAGAGATGTGTAAATATACAGTGTGTGTGCAGACAGGGCAGCTTAGCCGGGCAGAGCAGGGAGCAGGCGGGGGAGAGCGGGGTGCGGGCTGCAGTTCCCCTTGGCAACAAGCTTTTTGGTCCCTCTTGGCAACAAGCTATTAGTCCCTCTTGGCGACAAGCTATTTAGTCCCCCGTGGCAACAAGATTTTTTAGTCCCCCTTGGCAAGGAGCAATTTTAGTCCCCCTTGGCAACGAGCTGTTTCAGTCCCCCTTGGCAGCGAGCTAGTTCAGTCCCCCTTGGCAACAAGCTATTTTAGTCCCCCTTGGCAATGAGCAATTTTAGTCCCCCATGGCAACGAGCTACAGTAATTCCGTCCCCCTTGACAATGAGCAATTTCAGTCCCCCTTGGCATTGAGCATGAAGCCCCTAGCATTGAGCATGAAGTTCCTAGCAATGAGGATGTAGGTAAGTGGCAATTATGTGTCAAATGTGTAATAGGCATTACGGTTTGTTATTTAGTATGTAATGGGCATTATGGTTTGTTATATATTATGTAATGGGCATCATCTGAGGCCTTATGTGTAATTGGAATTATGGCATGTGGCTTTATGTGTAAAGGGTATTACAAAGTTCTCTAAAAATGTGCAATCTGCAGGTACACAATACAATCATGGTACAGGCACACAAACATCCCATCTCTAGCTTCTAGAAAGTTGTGGGGGACGGGGTGACACCATTAGTTACTACACCGGGTGACACCAACCCTAGTGACGCCACTGGGTTGGCGTCAATCCTGGGGTGCCGTTGAGGGTGTAAAATTTGGGGTCTGGGGACTACTTTACATTGAATTCAATGTAAAATAGGGTCCCAGGGGCCGTATTCACATTTGATTCAATGTAAAAATCGGGTCGATCGCGTCGGTCGCGTCGCATGCGATGCGACCGATGCAATTTTTCTGACCCGATCACCCCGATACAAATCGGTTTGGCCGTGCTAGGAAACAAGTACCAAGAAAATTTCCATAAGCCCCAGACCATTTGTTTTGACAGAAAAGTGAAATTTTCAAAATAGACCAATTTTCTCCTATAAATTTATTTACCCATCAAGACGTGTCCCAGAGTTGGCAGAAGTTGATTTAGATTCCTTGTTTTAGCACAATAACCTATTATTGTATTGGCAAAATATAAAAATTTCTAAAAGCCTCGGCCCTCTGTTTTGGCTCAAAATTTCAATTTCAACACTGACCCAATTTCTGCTTTAAACGTGCGGTACCCATCCAAAATTATTCCAGTTTACAGAAGGTGATTATGAAGAATATTTATAGCTGTCCCAGACCCTCTGTTTTTGATTAAAATGAACATTTCCAAATTTTCTTTAAACTTTAGCTGTATGATGGTGGAAGAACTGGTTTGTTGACACCCAATTGTTATTCAGGGTCTGACATTCTGACTGTTAAAGTGCCCGGACTGTACATCTATACAACCTCTGTTTTTGAGGCTCTCATCTGTTTGGTAGGTGTCCAGTTTTTCTGTAGTATTTAAGGTAGTTATTCATAGTCATTGCGATAAGCCGCCATAACGCTGCCTAAACTGTTTGAAGGAATATCTTAGAACTAAAGGGGCCCATACACCAGTGGAGGCGATCCGCTGAGTCGCTGAAAGCTGCAATCTGCAGACTGGATGCTCTGATTGGTGGCCATCGATAATAATTGATCTGTCTGAGTATCGGGGAAATTCCATGATTGTTAATCGTGGGAAATTAAACATGTAAAAAATACTTTTACAAATGTTCAATATCCCGGATCCCCCAACAAGAAAATTCGGGGGATTACTCCAATACATCAATGGCACATTTTTTATCTGCTACAACCCTTAATAAATGCAATATGAATATTGTTTTTAGTATATTTTTTCGCTATAAATCATTTCCTTTATTTGCTTTATCTGTTATTTTTTACCAAAAGACAAAAATAAATACTGTACAGTATCTCCAACTGTACCACTGCAATTACCCCATTTCATTACAGTAGTTATAATAATAGAATTTTTTTTTCAATTTATACTCTAAATTTACCTACCGCTAACTGTACTAAGGCGTATCGCAGTGGTGTCACTTGAACCTATTGCATTGATGTGCTAAAGCAGTGGTTCCCAACCTGGGGTAGGTATACTCCTGTGGGTATGCTCCAGACCAGTTGGAGGTACTTGAAAATAATATTGGTAATAATGGAAGAAGAGAAAGAAGTCTCCCGATGGTGGAAGAAGTCTCCCATTGCTGTGGAGATGAACCACAATGCATCACTTCTGGTTCTTTCTGTAGCATCATCAGCTTCTCTATCGACCAGCAATCCACTGGGAGCTACCCAGCTGCCCTCAGACATCAGCATCCATCTGCCCCACGCTGACATGGGTGGAGGAAGCAGCCACATTAATCCTACAGGCGTTAGAGGGAACTCCAGAGATAGTGCACAGCCAGCTGTTAGACACATAGGAACCCGATTCCTGACTGCAAACTACTCTTCCGCTACTCCTTAATATAAGGACACACATACCACTCATAAGTACTGTGGATATTTCAATTGAAAGGGGGGTACTCATAAATGTAAGCCTAATCAAGGGGTACGGGAGAGGAAAAGGGTTGGGAAAAACTGTGCTAAAGTATATCTCAGTCTGTAAAAGCTGCTGTACCTCCTCTTTACGTGGGTAAAGGCCCCCATATATTAGGATGACTTGTCCTAAGGGTAATTCAGCCCCGATTTCCCCGTATCAGCTTCCCTGGAGAGCTCACTAAGATTTGGCACTTGATGTGTCATTTTTTTTCATGTGAAAAATAGAATGCGATTTATCACATGTAAGCCCGGAGAGCTTCAGGTGGGCGGCTGCAGAAATGAAAAATCCGTTACACAATGTATATAGGGCCTGATTCATACCCTCTGGGTGAATTAGCAGTGCCGTGCGATCACCGTGTGAATAGTTAACCACCAACCCGCCAGAGTGTAATCCTGCCCTTTGCAAGCCTGCAAACGGGTAGCAAATATGTTGCAGCCCGGCTAATGGGCTCATATCCATCCGCAAGCTAATCCTCACTGAATGATTTTCCCAGTGTGCGCATGCTCTGAGTCGCCCAGGACTTACTAAGCAGCTGCAAATGAATCAGCCTCACCAAGGCCGGAGCTGATTTTACACACCCTTCCTTAAAACACCTGGGCATGCCTGGGGTTTTCCTGATACTCCCAGAAATGGTCAGGGTGCTGCCCAGAAATGACGGCTTCCTGTCAATCAACTTGTGAACGGCTTTCAGAAAGGGAACGTGTCTATTACAAATAAAGCCACGCTCATCTAGCGTCCGTCATATTGTATATATATATATATATATATATATATATATATATATATATATATATATATATATATATATATATATATATATATATATACACAACACACATATACACACACAAACTGTATGTCTGCATATATGTATAAGATTAAAATTATGCTGAAGGATTTACCTGCACAGGCGGCAGCATTGGGTAGTTGGAGAGAGGAGGAGGGACAGAGCCAGGCAGAAACACAGCAGCTGCAGCAGCTTTGTAGACACAGCTAGGAAACATGGATGCTGTACTTCCTTTTTTTAATCTGTATTTACTGCGCTTAGCTGGTGTTTGAAAAGGGGGAGGTTCCATTTTTGAAGGGGTGGGGCTTAAACGTGGGCTGTGGCGGGGGCTGCATTAAATGAAAAAAATCTGGTGTGCCAGGGGGGTTTCTGGGTACTCAGAATGCCCCCACCCCTGTGTGCGCCACTGCATATATCTACAGCTGCACCAGCTCATTTAAATATTCTTGCAAGGCTAAATTTCCTTGTTGCGTTTACTTGTTATAGTAAGTTATCACTCTCTTTCTCTGCTTCGGTAGTGACAGAACTATTGTAATCTGTGAGTACAGTCACACGTTAAAGAAACACGATATCCCAGCAGATTGTAGCTGTTTTGATCACACATTACAAACTTTTTTTGCCGTGAGAATAAAGTCAACTCTATCTAAATATATAAAATATCAAGGGCACTAAAAATGTTTCAACGCATATCTGAAAATTAATTTACTGTAACTGCTTATTTTCTATAAGAACAATCTGTTATTGAACAAACTTATATGGGGGAAAGTGATCTTGGACTGCGTTTCCTAATTACACACATGAAGAGGTGCTACCGTGCTCCCCGCACCCCCAGAGGAATCAGCAGGTCTCCTGGATCTCCATCACTTCCTAGTGATGTAGGCATGTTAAAAAGAACTATACGGAGATTTGCATCTCCATATGGAGGGGCGGGGCTAAATGACAAGGAACTGCATCATTTAGCCCCACTCCTTCCTTGCGTACATGCAAATCAAGGCATTTTCCCCATGGAGGAGGCAGGCGCTAATGATGAGACAGCCCAGCCACACCCCCTGGAATATAGGTAAGAATGATTTTTTTTTTGTACTAAGCTTAGTACATCTGGCTCTAAGTGAGTTATGATTGCAGCTATTATAAGAATGGTTGCGTGGTAGAGACCCAAGTTTAAGAGGTGTAGCCAGCTAGCACAGATGGACTTGGCCAATAGAGCGGCCAGGGCCCTTGTATTGATGTAGGGGACAGGAGTCAATTCTACCGGCTTTGATTGACAGGAGAGCTAATCTCATTGTAGTTCTCATAAAAACAAAGCACAAAAACAAAGTTAATCCATGTTCCTGTTCCACCAAGTTACTGAACTCTAGAGGAGGGGGTATAGCTAAAATGGGTGCAAGGGTGCACATAGGCCTCTGAATCCAGGGAGGAACACACCGCCCACCATGCACCCATTTCATAAATACCTCTTTGGAGTCCCACATCGGTGGCAGCAGAGCAAGACAAGTCACTGGGAAATAGTGCTGTGGCCATTTTCTTAAAGCTTTACTAATGCATAATGGTAAAATCACCGGGAAAATGGACGCTCCACCATCTTCCCAAATTCCTTTGCATGTTCACTAGATTCTGGCTAAGCATTAGGGTCTCCTAGTGCCTAGACCAGTGATTTTAAACCTTTTTACCTTGTGGCACACTAAATAAGATTTTAAAATTGCCAAGGCACACCATGAGATCCCCACAGGGCAAAACACTTTGGCCCCCACAGGAAATAAATCTATTGGTTCCCATATAAAAAACCATCCCACTGGTCCCCACAGGTAACAAAAACAAAATACATTGTCCCTTTACATGAAAGGAAGAGACCAGTGAATAACAGTTGAACTGGTGGTGGCTGTAAACTGGTTTGGGCATCTCTGGATCTGGGAGCACACTTGAGAACAGTGCAAGGCACACTAGTGTGCCATGGCACAGTGGGGCAGATGTATTAAGCCTTAACAAGAGATAAATGCAAGGGTGATTAAGAGAGACAAATGTCCAGCCAATAAGCTCCTTACTGACTTGTAACCTGTAACATGGCAGTTAGGAGGTGATTGGCTGAACGTTAATCTCTCTTTATCACCCTTGCATTTATATCTTGTTAAGGCTTTTACATCTGCCCCAGTGGTGGAAAAACACTGGCCTAGAAACTACTGCTGTCCTGGATAGAGAGGAGACTACACACGTACCCCTTCTTGACTTACCATACCCATACACCTGGGACAGTCCCATAGGCGTGCGCAGCACATTTTATTAGGGGGTGCACCGTCAAAGGGGTGTGCCTAGCACCACATATTGGGCATGTATAACACCGCCTATTGGGTGTGTCTAACAGCGCCAATCAGGCGTGTCTACCATCATCTATTGGTACTCGCTACAATATAAAATGGCTCTCAGTGTAATAATACATGCAAATAAAGTAAAAAAACATATATGGATGATATGTAGTGATATGACAATGGTCTGGTACAAGTAACAATGCAAAACACACATAATTGATTGATGGGCGCTTCTTTCAATGGAATACAGTTCTAAAAAGCAAAAGTCTTTGGTAAAAGGTATTGTTGGTAGGGAGGTGTTCATAAGGGTGGGCACAGCATTAGGGGGTGCCTGTGCACCCATAAGACTCAATGTGCGCACACCTATGGACATTCCATTTCTGAATGGTTGTATATGTCTCAACTTACGAAGAAGTTACTGTAGGTGGGGCAGGAAATTACCCCCTGATGCTTTCATTAGTTTGGCTAAAGTCCATAACACACAAAGAAATAGGAATTCACGGTTATACAAGTCTATTGAATCTGCATCAACATCTGATGCCCACAAACAACACACTTCATCTGCTGTATCCAAAACTGCATTCACCAGCTCACTGCCTGCACAATGTAACTTTCTGATTAGATTTCTCACTACATCCCTTTATTTATTTTCCTTGAACCCTCGCCAGTCTTTCACCAACTTTTTTTTTAAATCCAATAATATTTAACAAACTGTCTTTCTTTCATGGCATTATCCTCACAATTACTACATCCATCATATAATGGCTAACCAGATGAATCTCAGCTCTACTCATTTTCCACAACTTCCAACTTTCCTTGATTTTGGACCCACATAACTTGCGCAATTCTTAGCAACAGCCATTGACTGCTGGGACTTGGGTCCCAGGCCCAGACAGAGAAGGGGGCCCACTGTGTGCATTGTACTGAACCAAGAGCTAGTTGCAATAGATGCACTGGTGGCCTCACACACAGCAGCTTACGCATGTGTAGCCACAACTAAGCAGATACAGGAGCATGGACAGTCTGTGGAGCCAGTGGTACTGTTAGGGCAGCTCTGTCAGTGTGTTCGGCTCTGGGCCGGTCAGTGTAGTAATGTGAAGGGCAGGTGTGTATTGCCAGTGGACATCATCGAGAGTTTTCATTGGAGGAGCCGTTGGGGGCACTAAAATCATTTTTGTGTGTGTGTTTTTTTATTGCATTTTTTATTAAAAATCATTCTCCGTCCAGTACTGATCCTGAGCCAGCCTAGTCCACTATTGGAAGAGCCCCAACTTCAGTCCTCACAGCTCAGTCTATTGCTTACACTACGTTCCTGTGAGATTGATGCCATGGGCTGGTCGGCGCAGTGGTAGATTTATAATGGGTGCAGTGTGCGCTGTGCACAAGGGAACTGCACCGCATATGCTGCACCTATTCTTTTAATACTTACCCTCTGGAATCCAGCAACGGCGGTCCTTCTGGCTTATTTCTTTGTTATGCACTTTTTGCACCCTTCACTACACTTTTTGGTTTGTGTGCATGTGTCACTTGTTTTGTGGGGGTTATAATGTAACCATTTTGGTTTCTCCAGAACCTAGTTGCTGAGGTTCTCTCTTTTGTGGAGAACTGAAAATTTTGTTCCACAAACTGGAGGGAAAAGTTAACTCTAAGCCAGGGAATGTCCAAACTGTGGCCCTCCAGCTGTTGTGAAACTACACGTCCCAGCATGCATTGCCATAGTTTTAGCATTCCCAAATAGCAAAACTGTGGCAAGGCATTATGGGACATGTAGTTTCACAACAGCTGGTGGGCCATAGAGTGGACATGCCTGCACTTAGCCATGAGGTGATCCTGAGCACTAAGGGGCATTTTGGGTCCGGGGCTCTAAGATTCAATGGGTCCCTCTGAGCTCCGGCAAGGGGGAACCCAAAGACCTTTTTGCCCTCAGTAGCCCGTTTAGCCCTTAGGGCATGGGGAATAATGGAGCCCTTCTACTTTTGGAGAGGGTCCAGAGTCCCATTCTTCCAAAGACAATTGTCTCCTCAGTAGGACATTTGGCTCTGAGGCGATGGGGAGTAACAGGGTCCTTCTCCTTTGGAAAGGGTCCAAAGTTCATACTACCAATATGGTTTTTGCACTGTTCACTGGTTAATGAAGCCAGGCACCATATTGTGTTGGTGAGGGCTTGGGTCTTTGACCATCCCCAAGAAGGAGAAGGGTTCCATTACTCCCACCCCCTCAGAGCCAGAATACCCAAGCTCAGGGGTACCATTTGTATTCCTAACCCACCTAGTGTTTGTGATGGCTCACTGGCCGAGTAGGACAGTGTGCATGCTATCTATCTCCCTTCTTGTCTTTTCATAAATTATCCTCGAGTGAGAAGACGGAGGACATCAAGGGACAGTGATTTATACGGGGGAGTAATCATTTTTTATTTCTCTTTTTAGTTAAGCGCCCATATTCTTTGAATTGAGATATCTTCTCTCTTTGCCCAAGTCTATATAGGGATACTAGGTGGTACCCTAATCTCAATTTGAATACAGGCTGCTCCACCTGCGCAGACAGTCTTTACCCACCTTTTTTGTCTGATGCATGCTATTGTATTGGGGTGATAGAATACAGTAGGTACCTCAATATCAAATCAAATAAATACATAGCAGCAGCAAAAACAACAAAAAAAATAAATTAAAAGTATTATCCATAAGCAGTTATTTTAAAAAACTTTTTTATACAGATTTCTCTACAACTCCATCACCTCTGTTGTTATTACTGTGTGCATTAAGAGCGCTACTTAAAAGTTAAACCATTCATTCTCGGAAAGCTAAAACTTACACGGCCTCCACCTTGAACGTAAGATCAAAGACTTCTTTCCAGAAGCACATCAAACATTCCAGGGATTTACTCTGCTCCATCTTAAACAAACATAACAATTTAGCACCACCTACATGATTAAACTGGTGCATAGCCCACATCTGCCTGTGTCACGTACAGTGCAACTTAATTTTAAACTCTGTAATCATAGATGCTCTGTGCTAATGCTTTAACTAATAAATGAGATGGACTTTGAAAGAAAAAAAGCTTTTAAAATGTTCTCTGAATTCAGGAGACAGTTTAAATTTAAACCGTTTGGCATTACTGCATATATAAATACTATCCAAACCTTTGTATTATGGAGTAGAACAAAATCCGTGAAATACTGTAACTTTAATATGTGCACAAATCAATCTATTCGATAATTAGGCGAGTTGCCTAGCATGTGGGCATTCTTTTCCTTCAGTTACGCCAACTTGGTATATGGCATGGCCTCCTACTCGCAGTAGACCAAACAAGATTTTAAAATTGCCAAGGCACACCATCAAACCCCCACAGGGAAAAACACATTGGCCCACGCAGGAAAAAAACCAACTCTTTGGAACCCATATGAAAAAAAAAGCAATCACACTGGTCCCCACAGGTAACTAAAATAAAATACATTGGCCCTCACATGAAAACAAGATACCAGTGAATAGCATCTGAACTGGTGGTGGTGGCTGTAGTGTAAACTAGTGTGGACATCTCTAGCTCAGGGGGCACACCTGAGAACAGCATAAGACCAACCATTACTCCCCCTGTGCCTGCTCTCCACCTCTTCCATGGGGCAGTCAAAAACAAGTCTGCACTGATGTGTATCTTTCCACTTTGTGGCTAATTAGCGCAACTTATGCCACTCATATTGGTGAAGTTCAACACAACATTAGGCTGTATATGTTTTGAAAGCTTTTTTGCAGCGTAAAACATGAATGAAATGATTTTTTTTTTTTTTATATTGGTATTTCGAACAACTTTATTAAACAATTCCCCACTCCCATTGTTTTCCCATGGAATGCAGCAGTGCCCAGCATAGGCATTTTAAGACAGCAGGATGACATGTGCAAAGTTTTCATCGACACCATTCCCTTTGAAAGTAACATGCATACAAAATAGCATTGTGCCAGAGGTTTTCTTTTCTTCTGTACATGCACAAACACCAGCAGCCTCTGCAGAAATATGGTGTAAATATGAGGCTGGCGCCATGTTTCCAAAGACATAAGGGCACTGTTTGTGCCAGAAACCTGGGCTGAGGAGATTTTGTACCTTTTCCATCGGTTCTGTCCCGAGATAGAGACTGATTAATAGAAACAGAACTGGAGTTGGATGAAGAAGCCGGTTCCACATCTCCGTAAAAGGGACAGCGCTTCTGGGTTTATTTATTTGTATTGGTATAGATCAGGCCTGTCCAAACTGTGGCCCTCCAGCTGTTGTGAAACTACATATCCCAGAAATGATTTGCCATAGTTTTAGCAGTCCCTAATAGCAAAACTGTGGCAAGGCATGATGGGACTTTTAGTTTCACAACAGCTGAAGAGCCATAGTTTGGACATGCCTGGTATAGAATAAATACAATGGCTGCACCTGATCTAGGAGACTGTATGCACCACCCATCCTCAGCCATTACCAATATGCCACTGGTGCAGAGGCATAACTCTGGGAGGCAATGGAGTCATCTGCAGCCGGGCTCCTGCTCCCAAGGGGGCACCTCTCCTCTCCTGCAAGTTTGAATCAGTTAATTGAATGCCATCAATATCGCTTCTGTGGCTGACTCCCCCTCCTAACATCATTTTTGCAAGTGTCACACCGTGTATTAGAACCCATGACTTGTCTTACTGTAGACAGACACCTTACTGATTGAGATTTGGGGGGGGGGGGCACCAATATTTATCTTGCCTCTGGGCATCTGGGACGAACTTACACCACGGCACTGGTGCCCATTATATTTTCTGACTCTGGCCCCTTAATTTCAATGAACAAAAATATCACCACAGAACATTAAAGTTTACCCAAAATTGCCTAACCTCCGGGAGGCTCACAAAAATCTGGTGCCCATCCCAAGCAGATAATAATCACCCATAATGACAATAAAAACCCTCCACACAACCCCATGCATGATATTAATTCACTCCTCCCCCCAGATCACTAATTTCACCCTGCAACACTTCCATATACACGGAAATTGACCAGATTTGGGGGGGGGGGAGACAAAAGGCAGTTAGGATAGATAGAAGATCCCTGACCCGCGACACGGCTTACATGTGAGAAAGGTAAGACGTCCTGGGAGAATGGCATCCTGTAGAGAATAACCCCCACGGCATGAAAGCAGCGTGTTAATCAGCGCCATAACCAATAACCATTGATTGCACAGATGAGTTACACTCCCCCACAAACCCACAAACGGCATAGTAATTTGAATGAATATCGTATTAAATATTTCTACAAGTATACAGCATTTGTTTCACAATCAAGATCAGATGTGATGCTTTCAATATGCTCAGAAATGTCCACGATAAACACTAAACAAAGATGATAAAAGGAAATATGTGAGGCTAGAACCCAGCAGTACTGAAATCATTATAAACGATATTCTAATTAGCAAACTGAAATGCAAACAAAGATATTCTCTGATTGTTCCAAACAAGCAAACACTCCTCCTGCCCGCACATGTAAATGAACCAGAACAACAGAACTGCTAGCCCTCGTTACTGTAAAGCTTGATGGCAATTGGCTCAGGGACCATCTGCATAATGACTCCAGATTACAGATGCTGATAATACCAAGGATTTCTTAGCATCAGTTTCAGTAGCTCTCTCAGGCACCAACATCATGGAAATAAGTCACTCATAAAAGTCTCCCTTTCGCTATTAATGTATAGATTAAACATAAACGCTTATATAATAAACCTCTCTATACAACATAATGACTACATAAGACAAAGACACATAAAAAAACATAAATTGATATAAATGTATTGTGGCAAAATCAATTTGGAGTGCTACAAATGGAATAATAAATTAAATATATGTGTAACCATATATTCAGGCACAATTAAAATATAAACCTAGTACAGTATATACACCCAAATGGTCTCTGGGACTAAGTAAAAACCGGACCCGGACAAGACCCAGGAATGCCAGGAGGTGTCCCGTCCTGGGGGTGTCTTGTCCGGGGGGATGCCTGTGATATCTTTCACCAAGGACATGGTGGAGTGGAGATTACAGCCTCCCCATGTGGTTTGGACCATTCTGGTTTTTGCTACATGCCCGGACCATACAGGGAGGCTTTATTCTCTCCCTCCTCCTCTCCCTGGTGACAGGGAGAGGAGGAGGGAGAGAAGTCGAGTCGTATGATGTTGAATCGTATTATTTTGGTGTATTTGTTTTACAACTTGTACTAGAATACGCCTAGTATACATTCATATTTTGAAATACGACTTAATAGTCAATTTCAAAATTACATTGGAGTAATGCAAAATTCAAGGCATATACTTTCGAGGGTGTATTCATTTGTACGAATACCACCGGTTGTTACAGTCGTAAAATACAAAATACTAACACTATTTCACATTAGTAAATTACAAAAATACGAATATGACTAAATACGAATATGCTAATACCTACCGTATTTTCCTTAGTAACTTCCCCCCCAATAATCTGATTGGTTGCTATGGGCAACAACCCATCTCCAATAGAACTCTCATCTTAGTAAATGTACCCTTAAATTTCCACTAGACATTCATAAACAGGTCCCAATGTGGAATACAGTGGTGATACCATTTCCCCGGATGTCATGCTCCACCCGAAGGGCGTGTCTAGTTCCATATATGGAGAGATTGTGAAAAGAGATTGTGAACGTGGCACCTAGAAGTGTTGCTGTGTACTGCTACATCTGAGGGGAATCTTTTATAATGACATATCCAAATGTAGATGAGCCCCAAAGCAGTTAGTAAGAGATACTATACTTGATAAAGAACAGACACTGATATGTGTCAGGGATTATTCATCTATTGTGTTTTACAAATGGTTCCATATAAATGGCCACAAGAGATGCATGTGTACATAGGGATCATTGTGTTTTATCACCAATGCTGGGAAATGGTGCTGATAATTCAATGTAAATGTATCTATCTCTCATTCCCTTTTTTTCCCAAAAATGCAATAGCTATATAATGTGAGCTAGGTGAAATGAGGGAGATTGCTAGACTAATGAGGGAGAGAGGGAGATTGCTGTTATTTCAGGGAGTCTCCTGCAGAATGCAGGAGGGGAGGCAACTATGTTTCCTACTGTGCCTGATTCTTTATCCATAACAACACAGAGCTACTGTACTAAACAGTTCACTTTAGAAAATAAACATAAGAATGAATAGAAAAAGTATTTACTGTAAACCATAAAATATAATGGTGTAAGCTATGGGCAAAGTGAATGCACTATATTAAATCCATCATAAAGATTTGCATTTTATTTCTCTTCCCATTTCTTACAATTTCTATTGAAACTATCCAGCAAGAATGTTTAAAGCTGCCCCTAATCCTTTTGCTGAGATACAGAATTCTCTGCTTAGACCTGGATGATATGTCACAACAGGTTTCACAGATTATGCAGCATTCCTGCTCAGTGCTTCACCATTTGCTGTAATATGGAAAAATCTATTCCATAACTGTATGTTGCATATTTGCTACACTGGGCTGCATACCTCCCAACTGTTCCGCTTTCCGCGGGAACGGCCTGAGTTTTTGGGGACGTTCCCGCGTCCCGCCCGGGGACGCCAGTGTCCCACGGTAGAGGGGGCAGTTGGGGGAATAGACACTGCACCTATTCAGCGATGCAGAGGGGCAAAAAATGGGTGCGAAATCTGAGGGCACGAAATCCCTTGACGCCATTTTCCCTTTTCCATAGGCCCCGTCACCCTTTTTGGGTGCTCATTAGCGAGACACAGATGTTGAGAGGTATGGGGCTGTATATTAGGTTACACAACACATTTGTTGGCAAGCTGCTCAATCAGATTGTGATGTCACTCAGGTGCCAAAAGGGAGGGGTAATTCTGGTTAGGAAAAAAACATTTTGTATCCCAATTGTACACTGAGTGAGAAATATCTACATAATAATCAGATAATACAGAGATGTTGGTTGCATATATCTGCAGATATAGGGCTAAGCCCCCAGGCCATACGTCAAGGCGTCTCTGTGTGACTGGGGGTCCCTAATATTGGGTATGGGTCTGGGTGTGGGCCCCAACATGCCGGCACAGGCTGACTACTCCAGGGCAGCACACAAATGAAAGTTAGTAAGGGTTAATAAGAAGCACATAAGTGCTATGTAAGGGAGTGAAGGTGTGATTAAAATAATACATACAATGTGATAGGGAAAAACATAAGTGTTAATAAAGTGTTAGTGTGTGCTACCCTGGAGCAGACCAGCCATACCAACAAAGGGGGCACCACACTCCCAAACCCATCTCATAAACAATAACATATACTGTATGTCTGGGTCTAATAGCCCAGTGTAAGGCCACATGATAATGGCGTATAACATCTGAGAGCCAGCTTACCTGGAGATACCGCTGGCTTCTCCAATGGCACTCAGGTGTCAGCAATCCTTCCTAATGCTGACCCATCTATGCCTCTCTCAACTACACAACACATTTGTTGGTAAGCTGCTCAATCAGATTGTGATGTCACTCGGGTGCCAAAAGGGAGGGGTAATTCTGGTTAGGAAATAAACATTTTGTATCCCAATTGCACACTGAGTGAGAAATAACTAGATAATAATCAGATAATACAGAGATCTTGGTTGCATATACTGTATCTGCAGATATAGGGCTAAGCACTTATGTGCTTCTTATTAACCCTTACTATCTTTCATTTGTGTGCTGCCCTGGAATAGTCAGCCTGTGCCGGCATGTTGGGGGCCCACACCCCAGACCCATACCCAATATTAGGGACCCTCAGTGACACAGAGATGTCTTGACGTATAGCCTGGGGGCTTATGCAGCCCACACACGCATCGATTTTAGAACGCGTTTTGTACTTTTAAAGTACAAAACGCATCGTGCGTACAATTATCGGGGTGTATTAGTGCGGCGTGTGCGACGCGATGCTGTGCTATGCGCGTTCCCGGGGGCCGATTTTAGATGTCCAAAAAAGTATGTGCAGCAGGTACTTTTTTGGACATTATCGCATAGCATCGGGCTCAGCATTATACAGGCATACGAGCCGATGCTACACGACGGGTTTTTTTTTTTTTTTGGGAAATAATTACATACAAATTGTTATCAACAACTTTATTGCAGGTTTAAAACATGTGAACTGGAACAAAATAAAGGTCCGAAAAAGCCAGTGAAAAAATGTGCTTAAATCGCACAGCATCGCATCGCAGACAGCAAAATAACCATCACATCGGGTCATGCTTAATACTGGCAGAAAAATTGTAAAGAACCATTGTACAGCCAAAAAAGCATAGCACTGAAATCGGTGCGTGTGTGGGCACCATTAGCCCTATATCTGCAGATATATGCAACCAAGATCTCTGTAGTATCTGATTATTATCTAGTTATTTCTCAGTCAGTTTGCAATTGGGATACAAAATGTTTATTTCCTAGCCAGAATTACCCCTCCCTTTTGGCACCTGAGTGACATCACAATCTGATTGAGCAGCTTGCCAACAAATGTGTTGTGTAGTTGAGAGAGGCATAGATGGGTCAGCATTAGGAGGGATTGCTGACTCCTGAGTGCCATTTGGTATGGGCCAAAATTCACATCAGGACACAGGGTATGAGCCAAATTTCGCATCAGGACACAGGGTATTAGCCAAAATTCACATGAGGACCCAGGACCCTGTTCCCCCCTCCCCCCCAACACCCCATCTCATCCCACCATAACCTTGAAACACAATAAAAAAAAAACTATAAAGCACCTAAAAAAAATCCTCAGTCTTACTTTTTGTAGATTCTGCCCGCCCCTGCCGCTGCATCACCTGTGCACCGGCGCAATGCACTCTTGGGTATGCTGAAGCCAGGCAAGGCTTCAGAAGAAAATTTGAGGTAACGGGGGCTTCACACATCAGAAAATGATTGCAATCTACCAGTGGAAGGTCTGCAATCGACCGGTAGATCGTGATCGACCTTTCGGCCACCCCTGGTGTATGGGTTCTACATGCCTTAAATTATTTTTGTATTTATTTTGGATATGAGGGTGTGGCAAATAGCAATGACAATGTAGCCCTGAATTAAGGGGTATACTGTAAAGGTAAGTAGTTAATTATAGAAATGATTAAGTCAAATAATGGGCCCCATACATCAGCAATCACAATTTATGGATTTCCAGATACAGGGATTTTTTGGCCAGATAAATGGATTTTACAATCTATCTGACTTTGCCCACACATTACAGATTTATTTCAGTGATCGGCAGATTTTTCCATCTAAAGATTGCATCTTCATATCTGGAAATTGCCCAATCGATTGCTGTTCATAATGTAAATAGATGAAGAAGACGAATTGGGAATGCCCACACATATAAAAAAGATCTGCAGATAATACCAGATTATTAAACATGATTAAAAACCTGATTAAGCAATCGATTGGCGATTTTGATTGCGATTGCCAAAAGGGGGAGCCCACACATCTAAAATTAATTGTGGCAATCATCTCCATATCTAAAAATTGTCACAATTAATTGCTGATGTATGGGGCCCTTAAGTTTTTCAAAACAAAGAGCAATCAATAAGGGGTACAATGTCGAGGCAGGGAGCCCAGCAAGAAGTGTCCAGGTTACGGGGTGCCTGAGGTGATTATAGCATACCTCCCAACATGTGAGGGACAGGAAGCGGGTACAAATTGATTGTGGTGTGGCCTATTGGCAAGGGGGTGTTGCCTATACTTGTGGTTCTCTTGCAAGACCACAACCCATTTTCTCAGCTGTGGGAGCATGGCCAGTGGCTCTGTCGCTGGCCCCTAGCCCCTCTGACTCTCAACTGCCCCCAACCATACCGCGGGACACTGCCGGCCCTGGGCGGGATGGTCCTGTGAAAATAGGGACAGTTGTGAGGTAAGGTTATATGAAAGCAGTTCTTAGAACCAGAGATGGCTGATAGATTGTTCTCCTTCTGTTTTTAATCCTGTATAACTCCGGCATGGGATGCGGTCATTTGGTCGAATGCATTATGGTCGAATGTCATTACATCGAATCCATTAGGTCGAATTGCTAAAAGGTCGACATGATTCTAGGTCGACATGGGAAAAGGTCGAAATGATTCTAGGTCGAAAGGTCATTAGTTCGACAGGTCATTAGGTCGACAAGGTCATTAGTTCGACATTGTCTAGGTCGACATTCACAAAGTCGACATGGGGTTTTTCACTGTTTTTTGAGCCGACATGTGCTGACAGGCGGTATTTCATGCCCTGCCATCCACTAGGGCGTGGTGGGAGAATAAAATAGTGTGCCGAGCGTAGCGAGGCACCGTGCCCGACGCATTGCGAGCGCAGCGAGCGATGCGAGGGGATGCAGTGCACTTTAAACTGTGTCCATGTCGACTGTGTTGACATTCAGGTAAAAAAAACAGTGAAAAACCCCATGTCGACTTTGTGAATGTCGACCTAGACAATGTCGAACTAATGACCTTGTCGACCTAATGACCTGTCGAACTAATGACCTTTCGACCTAGAATCATTTCGACCTTTTCCCATGTCGACCTAGAATCATGTCGACCTTTTAGCAATTCGACCTAATGGATTCGATGTAATGACATTCGACCATAATGCATTCGACCAAACGATCATAGGAAGAATTCAATTCTCAGTGATGTGTTGCTGTAGTGTTTACATGCACACATCCCCAAGAGTAATAGTGGTACAACATCTATGGGGTGCAACGTGGGTGGTGGCGCAACTGTTCTTTAGGTGTTCCAACTGCAATATGTAGGATGGAGCTGAGAATTATAACATGCCCCCCCCCCTTCCTCCTCTCCTCCCCACCAATTCATGAACTTAGTGTCCGATTCGGCGACCATCGAATGATTTCTCCAGTGCATGCAGATCAGGGACACCTCTATAGTGTCTCTGATCTGCAAGCGCCCTGTGTGGGAAGCAGACAGGCAGCTGACATCTGCTGACGTCAGCTGCCCACCCCCGTGTCAATTTGCGATCACATTAATTCGCAAGGCAGGCTTTTATTCCAGCAGGGCGGGGTCTTAACGCTGGTGTGCGAATTCGCAGCCATTCATAAAGGAAAGGGGAGAAGAAAAGAATCTCGGGTGGGGTGCACTCTAGGTCCCCTAAATAAAGTTATTCTGATAAAGTTTATTTATTAATTTTATCCTTATTTATATTTTATATTTTTATGGATTTTTTTCTGCTGTGCACGAATTAAATTAATGGTACTTGTGTACTAGCACGGCGCCCATCGCATCGCAGACCATAAGGCATGCGATGGTATGTGAAGCGATGCGATTGGCACCCGATGGTATACAATTTAAAATTGTATACCATTGTATATGGCATACAATGCCATACAATACGATGCGATGCGTGAACCCGAAGCGTGGCGAGCGCAGCGAGCCCGTAAGTGGCAGCGGTACGCGTCCTCCGACCTTTTCATACCCCACTATCCACGTCGGCGTGGAGTTGATTTCATATAGAGCCCCGCTTCACTGAGCCTGAAGCGTGGCGAGCGCAGCGAGCCCCGCGAGTGGGCTTATACAATTTTAAATCGCATCGGTGTGCATCGGGTGTATGGCATGCGATGCGTCGTACGACTTAATATCGCAGGCGCCGTGATATGAAAAAAATCTCTAGTTCAATCAGGTCTGGATCTTAGTACGTATTGTGATAGAAATGTGTATTTCAAAGAAGAGAAAGAAAAAGTTCTATTTTGTTTACTTTTTTTCCTTATCTACTGTACTATTAAAGTGATTGTGACATTAAAAAGAATGGCTAGATGAAGAACACTGTATGTTTAAGTGAAAAAACCATAAGGCTCTGCAACGTAAGGTTCCGCCATCTGTTGCAACAGAGAAGTGAGAATTAAAAAACAGACGGTTCTGTTTTCTCTTTTCACAGGTGAACAAATTACTGTAGAGACAACGTAGAAGTTCTCACATTAAAAATACATACAGCTATTGCTGCGGATGTACAGAATACAGATAGATAGCGTATGCATCAAAATGTGCATAAAAAGAAAAGACTGAAAACAAAAATCTCTTCTACAGTAAATGAGCATTAACATATGTCATAAGCAGCAGTATTGGCCAACCTTCAGGAACAGAGGCAATTCTTAATAAGACTTCACTATGGGCCTGATTCACGCCGGTCGCCACCCACTGCCCCAACGAACACAAGCGGCTGAAGTGGACAGAAAATCGTCAGAGACTCTGCAACCATCTTCTAGCAACCCCAGCAGCAGATTTAGGCTAAATGTCCCCTCGTGCCCCCAAACCCTGGTGTTGGCAGTCCTGGCTGTCCACATTGGCTGCGCACCTGTTTAGTGTGTCCATTACACAGCGAGGAGAAATACCACGTTGTGCGTCCAGTGACAGTGAGTGAGACCGAGCCCCTGCTGTGTAGCTTAGTCTGACAGGACAGCGCCATTACAGAGCAGCGCGTCCTGGTCCCAACAGCTAAATCCGCTGGAGGGAGAAACCAGAGCTGTCAATCACTGCCGGAAGTTCCCTGCTAGATAGCGTCACAGCACAAGAGCCGTTGTCACCCTCACAGACCACAGCTATTAAGCGGTGATAAGGGAGGTGAAGTGATAAAGTGCCTGGTACTTTATCACCAGCCAATCAGCTCCTGACTGTTAAGTTACAGGCTGGGTTTGAAAAAGGACAGTCCTCATCACAGGACAGTAGAGAGCCTGACTGTGCCTAGGTACATTTCAGGGGTGTGGTCTCATTGTGGAAGGTGTGGCCATGCAAATATACCAGAAAAAAATAGCAATTAAAGCACCTCCCTGGCCACACTGCAGCCCAGCACACAGCAGTATGTGTGGTGTTGAGAAGAGTTGCTGAAGCTGGTGCTGCTAGGTAATGGGAGGTCCCACTGGGCCCCACTGTCAGATCTAGGCCCAGGTATTTACTACCCCCCCCCCCCCCCCCTCCAGATTCTTGGCACCACTGTCTCCCCGCAGCCTAAGCCTCCTAAGTCTAACACCCTTCTTGTAGTGCCTAAACCTAACATTGTGCCCTCCACCCCTGAGGTCTATTCATAACCCGCCCCAGCATACTGTACTTACATTTGTGATGCCAGCTGACAGCATTCCAGTGCTGGCTTTCCATTGGTGTCGGCATTCCAGCCCCATTATTTCTACTGCCAGCTTCCCATCACCGTCATGTTAACGTCATCCCTTGGAAATATGTTTCTGGCAACTTTGCCGAAGATCGTGGACGTAACTGTCTCTGCACCGATAAATTCTATCACCACCTACTGTATGTTGTTCACACATACCGCTTCTTAATTTTTAATTCTAAATCAAGCCCATTGTAAGAAAATATGAATTACACACATAGGGCGGGATGTATTAAAATACATCGCCGCCCTTCGCCCCCCCCCCCCGCCGCGATGCTGCCGCATATGTACTAACATATGCGGCTGGCATCGCGGTGCGGTGATGGAGGCCCCCCTTGATACCTGTACTCTGGTGTGCGGGGGGTCTCCGTCACCTCCCTGCCGCCACTCACTCCCCTCACGCCGGGGACAGCTATGCATGCTGTCCCCGGTGCTTCCTCATCCCCCCTGCAGCCGGAAGGATGTCCGGCTGCTTCACTAGGGGGAGGCAGGGCTTACCTTCCGGGGTCCAGGAGGACCCTTCAGGAAGGTAAGCCAGAGGGGGGGTCGGCGAGGCGGCGGGTTTGCGTCGGCATCGGCGGGCGGCGAAAAGAAGCCCATAGGCTTCTATAGGGTATCGCCACCCAAAGGTGGCTATACCCTTCAGTGCGGTATCATTTTTGATACGTTGGAAAATGCGGTAAAACCGGGGTTTTACCGCATTTTCCATTTGATACATCTCGCCCATACCCTGTGTTATCTTTTTATCTGTATGGATGGGGTGAATTTCATTTCAGGAGATGCCCGGAATTGGATTGCCAGAAGCGCCACAGCACTATGGGGCTTTGCGGGAAGGAATTTAAAAGTAAAATCTTTCTCTAATGGACAAAACCATGCTGCACTGCAGGTGGGGCAGATGTAATGTGAAGAGAGATTTACATTAGGGTGGGGTCTGATCAAACTGAAATCTAAACTGCAGTGTAAAAATAAAGCAGATAGTATTTACCCTGCACAGAAACAAAATAACTCACCCAAACCTGAAGCCCCATACACATCGTTGACGAGGACGAGGGAGGGGGTCAGTAATGATATTGAGTGTACACATTATGCGAGATAGTAAAAGACATTGCTCAGAAGAGCCTTTCTGAGCGATATATTTTATTATGTTGTCTAGTGTATGGGACCGTGGACGTAACTGTCTCTGCACATGTTACATCTGCCCCACCTGCAGTGCACATGGTTTTTCCTTTTAGAGTAAGATTTTGCTTTTGAGGTGCTCTATTTATTTATTTTTTATTTATTACCAGTTTTTTATATAGCGCACACATATTCTGCAGAGCTTTACAGAGAATATTTGAACATTCACATCAGTCCCTGCCCCAGTGGATCTTACAATCTATATTCCCTACCACATGTACAGGCACACACACAGACATTGTAGGGTTAATTTTGTTGGGAGACTATTAACCTACCAGTATATTTATGGATTGTGGGAGGAAACCGGAGTACCTGGAGGAAACCCACGCAAGCACGGGGAGAATATACAAACTCAGCACAGTTAGAGCCATGGTGGGAATCGTACCCATGACCTCAGCGCTGCGAGGCAGTAATGCTAACCATTACACCGTCCGTACTGCCCCACAGGCATTGCCAGCAATTGGAAAAACTCTGCCTATTTTTGATGAAATCTGTTTTAAAAGTGTGTCCATCAGCAGAGGTCAGCGTACTAATGCAATACATGGAACATTTATTTCTGTATATAATAAAGTGCTGATATACAGTACATTAGCACTGTACATTATTACTAGAAGTTGCTTATTGCTAACAGTGGAAACTGCAAGGTCCAGTCACTCTGGTCTGCAGCTGTGTTCATATTTCATTTCCCAGAGCTAATTAATAATTAATGTTTTTTCCCGCTGGTTGTGATTATTTTCTTCTTACTCTACTGTGAAGTGTTTTTCTGTCACCTTCTGATACATCCCTCCGGCCTCCATGTTGTCACCAAAATTACTCAGTTCCTGGCTGTGAAAATGTTTCCTCTCACCAGACACAGCGATTTAACTACAGCTTTCTAAATTGGGTCCCACGTACAGCGAACATGACAGGCTTGGACTTATATAAAGAACAGAACACATTTATAAGAAAGTGTCGATGTAAACACCGCAGAGGAAACGTTATTCACTTAAGAGAACATAAAAAGTCGATTTAACAAGTACAGCATGGAATGAGGAGCTGCGGTTCTTGGAATGAAGGAAATTAAATTCTTGTGTCAGTTGCGGTACTTGAGGAAAATAGCAAATAATAATACATTGAATTTTAATAGGACTGAGTTTGCCCACACACACGCGCACACACACACAGCTCATATACAAGAGAGAAAAGAGCCTATCGGGATAAGGTCTGATATGTTTGTTACCTTGTCAACATGCATCATTTGGTAAAGAAGGCTCAATGCCTTTTTTTCCTGAGGATCTTTTAGAGCAGGGCCGAATTATGGTCTGTGGCCCCCCCCCCCCAAACCCCCTCCCCCTGGAGGCAGGTAGTACCTAGGCACCCCCCACGGAGGCAGGTGGTACCTGGGCCCAACACCCCCCCCCCCCCCTCAATAAAGAGAGTGTCTGACTGCAACACCCCATGTGATGGCTTTGAATCCCAGGTATGCCAGCATCTTGAAATGTAAAGGATGGTGGGACCAGGGGTGCCGAATTATGTTTTTGCTGGAGGGTGCTCAAGGAGGTGTGGCCTCATGAAAAGGGGCATGTCATTTGGGTAGGGGGTGTGGTACTGCAATATGCTGACCTGAACGGTCCTGAATCACAATTTACACACAATAAGCAATAGCTAATACTGCACACTGTATATACAACACATAATAGTGATTAATACTGCCCACTGTAAGCACACATACTACACAAAAAGGGCAGTGTGTATACAAAAAGAATTAGGCAGCACACTCCTCCTGGCATACTGCCTCGCATATCACAGGCAGCAGGTTGGCAGTGCAGGTGCAGCGGATGCATATCAGCAAGTAAATGTAGCCTGGCTGTGGGACTTGGGAGGTTATGGGCCCGTTGGTGCTCATAATTTATTGTGGGTGCTTGGGCCCCTGAGCACCTATGGGTGGGACTGAATAACAAAGAGCTCTGAAGTTAAGTTCATGAATGATGCATAGGTATTAGTTAGTGAAGGGGGGGGGGGGGGGGGGGGAGAGAAGACAGGGGCAGTCAAGAGATGCCAGGATCAGAGAGGAGGTAAACTACAAGTGACACTAAATAAATCAGATCATTAACAGAGCCCTCTAACCTGCAGTGGCACAGTCTGCACTACCCTAGTTATGGCCCTGCCCACTAGTGCCTAAACCATAACTTCTCCCTGCAGTCTAATCCTAACTTGCCCTAGCATCCTAAACATAATGTTGACATTTGACATAATGACATTTTAAATCCAGGTTGAGTATCCCTTATCCAAACTGCTTGGGACCAGAAGTATTTCCACAGTAGTGCCAGTTACCTATCATGTCCCCAGTAGTACCAGTTACAGATGTCCTAGTAGTGCCAGTTACATATCATGTCCCCAGTAGTACCAGTTACAGATGTCCCAGTAGTGCCAGTTACATATCATGTCCCCAGTAGTGCCAGTTACAGATGTCCCAGCAGTGCTTAAAGCAAAAAAAAAGGTACTCTTTACCTAGAACGGCGCCCATCGCGGGCATCGCATGTACATCGCATGCCATTATAATGGCATGCGATGCGACCGATGCGATGCCCGCGATTTTACATAGAAATGCATGTTAAAATGTAAATCGCGTCGGTCGCATCGCATGCTGCCAAAAAATTGCATGCGATGTGACCGACGCGATTACCGCGATTTTACATAGGGAACTATGTTAAATGGCCCAATTGACCCGATTTTACATAGGGAACAATGTTAAATGGCCCACAGACCACAAATAGCCACCCTGAAGTGTGAAATGGCCCCCCCTTCACAGGTATCCGCGTCCCCTCGCGGGCTTCACAGGTATCCGCGTCCGCTCGCCACGCTTCGGGCTCGGTGGCTCGCTGCGCTCACCACACTTTCTATTCTCAACTCCACGCCGACGTGGATAGTGGGGGTATGAAAAGGTCGGAGGATGCGTACCGCCGCCCCTCGCGGGCTCGCTGCGCTCGCCACGCTTCGGGTTGACGTTGATCGTGGGGTGGCGTTAACAATTGGGGGGGCCATTTCACACTTCAGGGTGGCTATTTGGGGTCTGTGGCCCATTTAACATTGTTCCCTATGTAAAATCGGGTCAATTGGGCAATTTAACATTGTTCCCTATGTAAAATAATCGCGTCGGTCGCATCGCATGCGATTTTTTGGTCGTATGCGATGCGACCAACGCGGTTTTTTACCTTGCGATGCCTAAGATCAAAATCGTGGGCGCCGTTCTAGGTAAAGAGTACCAAAAAAAAAGTACAGTCTGGAAACTATGGTTTCCCGGAATAATTTGGATTATGGATATTTGGATAAGGGATACTCAGCCTGTATAGATATCGAGAACATTCTGAAGATGTCAACATTGTTACATCCAATCTTTTGACTGGATCCCATTGTGCTGTGGTCGAACCACTAAAACAGGGGTGGGGAACCTTTTTTGTGCCTAGGGCCGTTTGTATGGGGGAAAAATCCTTCAGGGGCCATATGTAAAAATGTCTCTTACAAATTGTCCTGCTGCAGCCGTCCCACGCTCCGGCGGCTGCCGCTGAATAGGACTGACAGTCTCCGGCTGCTGTTGATTAATAGGAATCTCGCGAGAACTACCGACCTCTCGCGAGAATTCCCCTGTACTTGACTCCCGGCAAAGCCGCCGGGCGGGTGGGGGGCCACTCAGACCGGCTACGGGGGCTGCATAGGGGGGCCAGGCCTGAGGTTCCCCACCCCTGCACTAGAAGTACACAAGGAGTCCATGCATTCCCACAGGCCCTTGGGTCCAAGGGGTCTATGCTGTACACTTTGCAGCCATAGACAATGCTGGTGCTGGTGCCATCTTCTCAGAGACCTGCACATGTGCAATAGAACTATCACTGGCAAAATTTTGACCCAGAGATCCATTGCCAGACTTTAAGCATACATTGGAAGGGTCTTGCACAGAGCCTCCGCATGGCCCCCTCCTCTCTTAATTTTGCAGCCTATCATTTCCCCATTCTGGCTTTTCAGTAAAGTACACCGCATTCAGAACTGCATTTGTGTAAAGTACAAAATCACTTTGGGCCTAATTCAGGTTGCCTCGCAAAAGCAAAATCTCTCACTAATGGGCAAAACCATGTGCACTGCAGGTGGGGCAGGTGTAACACGTGCAGAGAGAGTTAGATTTGTGTGAATTATTTTGTTTCTGTGCAGGGTAAATACTGGCTGCTTTATTCTTACACTGCAATATAGATATCGGTTTGAAGTACACCCCTCACCCAAATCTAAATCTCTCTGCACATGTTACATCTGCCCTCCACTATCCTGAATCACCCCCCTTTATGCGCTAAACTATCTTGCGCGGTATTTACTCTGCAGTGAGCAAAGGCAATATTTCCATTGCAGCATAGAGCACATTCCCTTTATGTGATCTGCGATCCCGTGTGTTTGAAGTCTACAATTTAACAGCTGTTTAGTAAAAACTCTGCAAGAACCATAATTTATTTATTCAGACTTTTAAAATACTGCAGCAGCCGCCGCCGCCGCAAGTCTCTAGAACACGACAGTGTAAACACATCCAGCACCCTGTGTAGCAGTATTAATAATTCACAGTTTCCAAATGTTTGTACATGAGCGATGACAGTACAGTGTCAATGTTTTGTTTCAACAGAATGCATGCAGCAGTCATAATGCTCCAAAATAAACTACAATCCGACCCATAACGGGGCCCCAGATTTTCCCCAAATTCAGTTTGTATTTGAAATGTCTGGTAAGAGCAGCCATGATAAACAAATAATACTTTTTTAGAACAGAGGGCTTGATTCAGTCTCATTCGCTCAGCTGCGTATACTTGCAGCCTAGCAAACAGTTCAGTGCCACCCCGCCGAATGCCTCTGACCTTTATTACCATTGGAGATTTCGAAGAGGGGACGGGTGCTGATGTCATGTGATGTCAGTCTATCGCCCAGTGCAGGCATGGGCCATAAAACGTTGGGCGTTCCCATGCTCCCACCTCCTGCTCACCCCCGCCGGCCACTCTGTCGCTCCCGGGGTTTGCGGGTTTGGAGCAGGGGGGGGGGGGGGGGGGCGCCGATGGGACTTGAAAGGGATGGGACATGGGCGGGCTGTCTAATGAAACATCGCTTTTGGAGGCGTGTCCAGCACGAATGTGTCCTCAGGGGACCGCACCCTGTTTCCCAGTAGTGTCTTCCAGGACCACACTACTATCTGCACTCACCCCGATAGCTACCTGCTCTCATGGTCTCTTCCTGTGATCACAGACAGCAACGGCTGTTTTCGCTTTGAAGCGGCAGATGTGAGATGCCAGCAGTGGAAGACTGTATGTTCAAGACTGCGTCGGAGTAATTGGCATGCTTTCACAATTACACGGGTGAGCTCACATCTGCAAATGTCTACCTCCCAACTTTGTTGAGGCAAGGAGCGGACATGCCGCACCAAAGGGGCGGGGCTGCAGTAGAAGGAGTGGGGACTCCGTCAAATGGGGGCATGCTCTCCCAGCACGCCCTTCCTGTTCTGAATAATAGAGTGCTCATACCATCTATTCACTGATCACCGACTTCTATGCCGAGCAGAGCAGCGGGGATAATCAGCCCCCCAAATGTAACCCCCGCGCCACCACACACACGCGAGGAAGGGACATCGGTAATGTCCCACTGTAAACGGAACATTTGGGAGGTATGATTTATGTACATCTCTGAATCAGGCCCATAGTGAGTATTGGTAATGACAGGCACTAATTGGTTACTTTCGGTATCTTCTCCAAATTACCTCTCTTCAAGTCTTGATGCATCTCCCCCAACAGAGTTAAAGAACTATTCTTCTTTTTACAGTTCCCAAACATTCTCAGTGATTTCATTGTATATTCCACAATTGTGCCTTACTACTGTATGCTGTCCCGTGAGGCTCTAAATCTCTCTATGTACTGCTCTTTAATATGATACAGACAGACATTGGTTGAGCCTGATGGTAAACAATGCTAGGATTCTTGTTTCTGGTTAATAAACAACACTATTATAAAGTTAGGATATATTATCATCGGCAAATTTATCCAGAGTGTATAAATCATAACTATTAGTGCTCCAGCAAAGCCTGTGACAGGTTTGATAACAGATTTAATGCTGCAAGTTTAGTTCGAAGAATCAGAAACACAAGAGGCAGTGTAATCGGATAAGCAGAAGGGAAACAATTAGATGTGCACACACAAATGCAGCAAGTCTGGGGAGCAGTGAACAGGAACTAGAAATCCCAATGAAGCAGGGAGATTTGAATATTGTTTAAATTTAAGACACCTTAGGGGTATTAGACCTTTGTGCATTTTAATAACACAAATCCTGTCTTTTATATAGAAAATATTCTCAAGTTATTATTAACATGATCTCATAATGTAAATAAGTCAATGCATGTGAACTTATTGACAGTGGTTAAGGGGGGGGGGGGGATTTGACAAAAAGTTTGCAGTGAAGTTTGTTCAAAACACATTGCTACATTCTATTGCAGATTTCTACTGCTAAAAGGGACAATGTAGGTATGCTACAGTGGTACATAGTTGCCTACACTCCTGCATTCTGCAAGAGACTCCCTGAAATAGCAGCAAGCTCATACCTCCCAACTTTTGAAGTTGGGAGGTCGGGACGTTCGCGCGACGAAGACGAAGCCGCGCGCGCTCCCGAAAAGGGGGCGTGGCCTCGCGAAAAGG
Source organism: Crinia signifera (assembly GCF_055691185.1). Taxonomy (NCBI): domain Eukaryota; kingdom Metazoa; phylum Chordata; class Amphibia; order Anura; family Myobatrachidae; genus Crinia; species Crinia signifera. The sequence continues at coordinate 41,891,058 of NC_139220.1, forward strand.
GGGTGTGGCCTCACTGGGTGACGCAAAATCCGGCCACGCCCCCGTTTTCGCCGCTCGTCGTAATAATGGGGCAGATGTATGAAGGGTCGTTATGGGGGAGAAGGGGTATCAGCGCACGTTATGTGCACTGATACCGCTTCTCCCCCATGTATGAAGGAGGTGAGATGCGGCCCTGTCCATATCGGCGCTGCTATCAAAATGATAGCAGGCCGAATGTATGAACGGTCAGCATCGCTGACCGTTCCGCACGAAGCCTGCTTTGGCTTCGCCAGCATCAGGCTGGCGAAGCCCTATCTAAACAGCAGGGACAGCACTGTCCCTGCTGTTAGGTCTGGGCTGCGCTGGGGATCTCGCGTGAACAGCGAGATCCCGCGCATGCCCAGTGCGGCCGGCCGGGGGACAGGAGATAGCGCATCAGTATTAACTGATGCGCTATCTCCAGAAAGGGACATCGCCGAAGGGGGGAGTTAACGCTCCCCCGCTTCGGCAGACAAGATGTTAATACATCTTGTCGATGTCCCTTCCTGCTTCGCCTCGCTATTGAGGCGAAGCAGGAAGTATCATAGCGGCGCGATAAGCGCTGCTATGATACATCTGCCCCATTATCGTGGTTTATATCTCCCAACGGTCTCGGGAAGCCGGGACTGCGGTAAGCAGTACCGGGACGACGGGACATCGGCCGTAAATCGTGAATGTCCCGCCGAATCCGGGACGGTTGGGAGGTATGGCAAGCTCCCTCTCTTCCTCATTAGTCTAGCAATCTCCCTTATTTTACCTAGCCCACATTACACTGTTACATTTTGGGGGGGAAAAGAAGTGAGAGACAGATACATTTACATTGAATCATCAGCACCATTTCCCAGCATTTTAGCAAGTATAGTATCTCTTACTAACTGCTTTGGGGCTCATCTACATTTGGATATGTCATTTAAAAAGGCCAACATTCACACCCTTGAAGCTCATGTATCATCCTGTTACACAAAAGATGAAAGTGATGGGTCACATGGGAAGGTGTTGCAAATTAAGGATTTACCACGTGCTCAGAAATCCAGGAAAGCTCACACCTTCCCTGTGCACTCTGCTTCCTGTTGCGCCACATCTATCCACATGTTACCATGATCAGCGCTGTACACTGCTGTCCATGCTGAAGCTAAGCACCTGCTTCTCACTGCTGATCACCACAGCTTTAGATGTGAGCTAAAGGGGAGATATCAGTGTTAGGAAGGCTGTTATATATTTACTAAAGTACCAGTAATAGCCCAGCAATAGCCAATACAAATTTATAGTGAACAATCTCAGACCCAGTAAAGATGGGTACACACTAGACCAGGGCTGGCCAAACAGGTCCTTGAGATCTACCAACAGGTCACATTTTCCAGACCACCTAGCTGGTGCACAGCTGTAAGACATTACTTGGTCCATCTAACTCCATGCAAGGAGTATGGAGCTTGGGGAGCAGTGTTTCCAACTACCAGGTGTAGTGAAATGCGTCAGGGATTGCTGCTACCACCCCCTACCTACTCAGATTCCTGGATTGCAGTCCGAACCAGCCCCACAGGACTTTTACTGCTTGTATTTCTTTGAGGCATCATCAAAATCACCTAACACTGCTCCCCAAGCTCCATACTCCTTACTTGGAGTTAGAACCACCACATTGCTTTCTTCATTTCCAGTAGATTCCCGTGATTTTTGCCAAACTTGGGCCTACCACATGGACATCTAAGTGGACATGGACTCCTTGCCATTTCATTGCTGGGGCGGTAATCATTTCTAGTTTAGACCTGTTACATACTTATGGGCCTACATATGGGCCTACATAAAGCGGCAATCATTTACTCTGCAAAGTTTGATTTTGAAGTGCAAATGATTGCCGCTTTAAAAAAACCTGGAGATTTCTTACCAAATCTGTTACTTTCTGAATATCTCACCCTATTACATTTCACCCATTGAGTCAGTGCATTTCAAAGACTAGTGAAAAACTGTATTAAATCATCAAGGCAGAAAGCGTGCAGAAAAAGTTTTTCTGCACTTCACTTACCGTATTTATCGGCGTATAACACGCACTTTTTCCCCCCTGAAAATAGGGGGCAAATGATGTATGCGTGTTATACGCCGATATAATGTTAAGAAGCCATGTTTTTACCATATACACCGCCGATAGCAGCGTGGATCAGTAGCAGCGTGTGGAGTGTGAGCCTGTGAGGCAATCAGTAGGCAACGGCAAGCCGCGCCTTCCTCACGTCTAATTCTCGCGGCCGTCAGAGCGTAACCACGGCAACGCTCTGCACTGCGAGAGTTCGCTGTCTGAGGTAGGAGAACTTGTACCCGTCAGGTACAAGTTTACTGTATGTGCTGAAAATATTCTAAATTATTTCTATAATATATATATATATTTAACAAAGTGCTAGTGTATTACATAGATGTTGTGCAGCAGTGTGCACAGATTTAAAGGAGACCAGAATGGCAAAATAAATCTGCTGGGGGGGGGGGGCAAAGAAATACTGACGTTTGGGAAATGCCTCACTACTTATGATTGGCGTTGTACAGAATGTAAATTTACACCCGTTGCAACAGTTGCTTTTACTGTCCTTTTACATTATTTACCTTATAAGTGGTAATAATATTAATAAAAAAAAAGTTCTGAGCTACCCTTATTTTTTTCCTGAAATTTCCCTCTTAAAATGAAGATGCGTGTTATACGCCTGTGCGTGTTATACGCCGATAAATACGGGTATGTTGTATTTATGCTGTCAGCTGTCCTGAGGAAGGAGCTACAGCTCCAAAACTGTTGACAACTAGCACTGACTTTTTCTGCACGTTTTCTGCCTTGATGATTTAATACAGTTTTCCACTATTTTTTGAGAGTGCCGCCTCCTGTTTTCATTCATTTGAAAATCTTCTCTATAGTAATCCATGTGGAACGCACCTCACCATTGATTAATTGGATGGCTCCAAGTACCGGTCTACACGAAATATATATATATATATATGTATATATATATATATATATATATATATATATAGTAGCGTGGAACGGCGGCACTCAATAGGACTTTTAATAAACTTAATCGGGCGTGAAACACCATTCAGTTATCAACGTTTCAGTTTATTTAAAACTTTCGTCAGGATACAAAGGGTACAGTGTATGGACATGTATTTATAGTAACCAAATAAGGTTCACCTCGTGTCAAACAAACCCCTGTGGATAGGGATGACGCCGGCGCCGCTCCGGCAGTGGGTCTGGTGTCAATCTCCAAACAAAAAATTAACATAAATTACAGTCAGCAGGGGGAGGGAACAATGGAACAGTGCTCTGTGTCAACAACTGTGTAGAAAACATATACTGTTATACTTTGCCGTATTCTAAAATGGAAGATTTTACCATAAGTGGTTAAATCAACAATAATAAAGCAATAATAAAGCTTGTGCTATTGTGGAAGAATCATACATTAGATGCAGGTTACGGAGTAGTTTGGGGGGGAGGGCAGTATGTAATGTGCGCGGGGGGGTGGCGGCGGTGGTATGTAATGTGTTCCCGAGGGGGGGTGTCGGTGGTATGTAATGAGGTATGGGGGGCAGGGTTGTCTCACCTCTCACCTGCTGCGGCTTCCTTTTTCTGCTGGCCGGGCGGAGGGGGAACTGGAGCTGGGATCCTGGGAGGTGCTATGCGCGTATGCACAGAAGCCCTCACGGCAGCCATTTTGGATTTGGGCAAAGTGCAGCCGGCCCCTTTTTAATGAATTTTGGGCTGGCCCACCAGGAAATGGCCCAGTTTCCCTGTGGATCAATCCGCCGCTGGAGTCAGAGCAATGTGTCACCTTAGTCAAGGACCAATTACATCCTGGCCATGGCTTGTTTAACCTGCTGCCATCAGGCAAACGCTACAGGGCTATTCCCACCAGGTCCACCAGAAGCCTAAAAAGTTTCTTCCCGCAAGTGGTTCACCTGTTGACACGTGAACTCATGAACACCTTACTGTCTAGTCGCGCCATAACCCATTGCACATAATCTAACAAGGTGTCCCCTCAGAATAACTTTCTATATGACTGTACATGTTCCCCCACTTGTTTATTGCTTATACTGTATGCTGTTTACTTGTTACCCACCTGGCTGCTGCACAGCAAACCGAAAACAAATACCTAGTACACGCAAGTATACCCGGCCAATAAAGCTGATTCTGATTCTTAGCAGAAGTGGTTTGAAGATACGGGGCTTCATATGGTGGAACACCACACACTCTTCTTTTCTGTGTGTCGCTTCCTCAGTATGGCAGCGTGCGTCGACTAACTCATCTAGGTTGGCGCAGTGTGGTGCGCATGCTGAACCTGGGTTCTGAGATGGGATTCTTGTGTTCCCTCCTAGGTGGCAGGATTAATCAAGATCAAAGGAAGCAGTGCAACGAGGCCGTTCGTTGATTGAGTTTTGAGTTTGTGGATGCACCTAGCTTCAAGTTGCAGGAGCTTTTTTCCCCCGATCTCATCCCCTGGGGTCAATTTATATATAAATTCACTAGAAGTGCAGTAGCAATGTGAAATTGAGCAAACCCTGTGCAGATCACTTAAACCCATGTTGGGAACCAGCACACCCCCCCCCCCCCCCCAACCCACACCCAGACTATAACTTCTGGGAGTTATACGGCTAAGCCAATCTACTAACTCTAGACCCACGAGTCGCAAACAGTTGCTTAAAAAACACAACATACTACAAATAGTGGTATGTTGAACTAGTAAGAACTACAAATACGGCCAATGCTGGGTATGACAGCATATGACTGACATCGGCCGTATTATTGGGAATATATGAGTCGTAAATAGGACAGATTTACTAATCTACCGTATTTATGGGATTCGAATTGCCCGATGGCATACTGAAGGTGGTTGTATGCATTTGGCTCCTGATTGCCGAATTGCGTACAAATTTACAGCCATATATGGCCACAAATAACCATGAATAGGCGGATCCGTAGCCATTCAACCTTAGTAAATTTCCCCCGATATATCGCTGGGTGTGACCACTACAGACTCTTCCAAGTTAAACAGACTAATGCAAGACTGTGCATGGAACAGCGGTTTAAAGGTCCTTAGTGGTACATGTGCTTCACAATATAAACTGTAGCATACAAATCTTGGCAGTTTAATCATTGTCAGTCTTTAGTAAAGGTTAATGTGAAACTGTACAACAGATGACATATGACTTGTGCCAGAACAGTGGTAGCAATATACAGTATATACAACAATGACTGTTGCCATACATTTATATATAAAAAAGTCACACATGGTATTTAAGCACAGCCAAGAACTATGTAAAGCACCTTTGTCTCCATAATCCTAGCAGCATATATGGCATTACATGCGATGATCTTCTATGTTTCACAATGAAAGAGGAGTGTCTGCTGTATGTCATAACTTGGACAGTGCAGAGAGCCTGTCACTTTGGCTTGCTATTCCTATACATGCAGCACTTTGATTAATTGCCTTTACATCCCATATAGACATACAGCCATGCTCTGTCCCATTTCGGCACTGAATGCTTCAAGCTGCAGGCTGTTTAGTTACTACAGTATATTGCTCATGATGATGGCTGCAGATGGACAGTTAAATCATCTTTTACTAGAATTATCTGAACTGACTTGAAAATGTTTTAGTTACGTTGAACCTATTTTGAAAAGGTTTCTAAGGCCAATGACAAACTTTCAATGAAAAATTAGTTTTTTTTCATTTAAGATATCAAATATTAAATAGTGGCGTAAGTTTGTCCCAGTTGCACGGAGGCAAGATAAATATTGATGCCCACCAGCACACACCACCTTTTCTCTTATATATTTAGCCAGATCTGTCACTCATCCCCTGTGTAGGCAACGTTCCCGCCCAGCAGGATACACAAACCCGCCCCCCCCCAGGTAAAAGTGTTCTATGTGTATAACGTTCTACACATTCCACCCCCTTGACATCACCTCCCCCCGCCCAGCCAGGGCTACAGTACACGCCCACCATTACGCCACAGCCACCGTCCACCATTACTCCCGCACCCCCCCCTGCCAGCAACCCCCCTCCCCCCATTCGCGGGACCCCCAAGACCCCCCCGACCCCCCTCCCACGATTCGCGGGACCCCCGCGGCCCCCCCGCGATTCACCGCGCCCCTCCCGTGCTTCGCTGCGCCCCCTCCCGCGATTTGCAAACCCCCGCCCCCTCCTGCGATTCACAGCACCCCCCCTCCTGCGATTTGCGCCCCCCCTCCCGCGATTCGCGCCCCCCCCGGAATTTGCGGACCCCCTCCCGCGATTCACGGCACCCCTCACAACCCCTCCTGCAATTTGCAGACCCCCTCCCGTGATTCACGGAGCCCCACAGCATCTCCGGTGCCCCCTCCCGCGATTCGCGACCACCCGTGACACCCCTCCCCGCGATTCACACACCCCTCCCATGATTCACGGCACCCCCCGCACCCACCCTCCCACAATTCGCGGCCCCTACGACCTCCCCCTCCCACAATTCATGACCCCTCATGCCCCCCTCCCGCGATTCGTTGGAGCCCTACGACCCCCCGTCCAGCGATTCACGGCACCCCCCTCCCGTGATATGTGGACCCAAGCCCCCTCCTGCGATTCACGGCACCCCCCACGAACCCCCTCCCACGATTTGCGGCCCCGTGCGACCCCCCCTCCCGCGATTCGTGGCACCCCCGCGATTCACGGCACCGCTGCGCCCACCTCCCGTGCTTCACTGCGCCCCCCTCCCGTGATTTGCAAACCCCGCCCCCTCCCAAAATTCACAGCACGCCCGCACCCGCCCACCCACGATTCATGACCCCCCCGCGCCCCCCTCCCACGATTCGCAGACCCCCGCGCCCCTCCACCCTTCATTCACGGACCCCCACAACCCCCTCCCGCAATTCACTGACCCCCACAACCCCCCTCCCGCAATTTGCAGACACCCCCTTCCAGCGATTCAATCCCGCCCACTGCAAGAAGTGTCCCCACGGTCCTCTGCACCAGTGCCACAACTTTTATCAATGGTTTGCCCACATACCACTATTATACAGCCTCCTGCTCTCATACACCCCCTTACTCCCTCCCAGTGCAAGGAGACGCTCGCCCACTGCAGGGAGATGCATACTGTCCCCCACCCTCCTCCAGTTCTAGGGATGCCCATCGACCATCAATGATTTCAAATCATCAATGGTTTATGGCCGATGTTGAATACTTTTGCCATCGATGTGGGAGGACCAGATGGTTTCCCTACATCAATGGCAAAGGAGAACCAATCAAGTTTCAAAAATTTTTAAGGTGCCGTGACACGGAGCATAGCTCCACCCCCCCCCCCACACCCCCACACCCGGAAGTCCTGCCACCGAGTTCTGGTTGACCCACGGCCTATTCAGTCAGATATATTGGATGACCATCGATAGCTACAACAATCGATGGTTATCCAAGTAATATGTTACTACTATCGATGGCATGGTGCAAAATCGCCATCAATGCCAACCATCGATGGCGTCTGCAACAATGCCCATCCCTACTCTGCAACAGCCAAAAACCTTTACTACCCCTCATACCCACACACCTCTATCACTGCCCTGCCTCCTGTTCTCCTGCCCCTAACTTCCGCCAGTGGGAAGCCGCTCACCCTGTGTTGCCCACATTCCCCTATCATGCTTTACCACCCAGCCTCCTGCTCCCATGCACCCTAACTCCCACCTAGTAGATGGAGACACTGACTCAGGGCCACCATCCTGTACTCCTGTGCTGCCACGCTGGACCCTCACCCACTGGCAGAAGCTGCACATTGTCCCCCACCCTCCTCTTTAGTCCCCCTTATGCCCACACACCCCTATCACTACCCAGCCCCCTGTTTTCCTGTGTCGTGACCTCCGCCAGTGGGGAGCCGCTAACTCAAAAACACCCTACTATACCACACACACACACCTTAACAACACGCACACACCCCCCACACCCACAAATGTCACTGTACCCTCCACACTATCAATGTACATCTTACTCTGTAACCGCTTTTTAATTAAACAAAACAATACACTCCCCCTTCCAAATCATATGCTCTCTATTTAACACATTTCACCTATAACTCAAGTTGCAATACAGGCATCTTTCATACAATTCTAACAATATTTCTCACAATACAAATGTTCACAAATTAAGGGGGCGCAGCCCCTTACGACGGTGTGAAGAGCGCCCGTAGGGCGCGATGAATCACCAAGTATAAATATATGTATGTATATGTATGTATGTATGCATGCCTAATTCAGGGTGTGACGCTTGCAAAAATGATGTTTAGAATAAAGAGCGCTACATGTATTGTCCTGCTAGGAGGGGGGATCAGTTACAGTGATGTGATGGCTTTCAATTAACTGATTCAAACTCACAGGGAGGAGAGGTGCCCCCTTGGGTGCAGTTGCCCTACGGGAGATGACTCCATTGCCTCCCAGAGTTAAGCTTCTGCAGATGATGCCCAGCTGTTTGCATCCCTGGCAGTGCGGCTCCGTTCAGTGTGATGTGATGCCGTGAAACTACACAAGTACCAAATCAAGTCACACACTTTGTTTACAGACACTTATGCCATATGGATTCATACAAATAAATGTCTATGAAGGGATCCTTATGTTTCCCACTTTGGGCCAGATTCTCTAAGCTTCAAAAGTGATAAAATGGAGAGTAATACACAGCCAGCCAATCAGCTCCTTTCTGACATTTTTCAAACACAGTCTGTGACATGGCAGGTAGGAGCTGATTGGCTGGCTGTTTATCACTCTCCATTTTATCACTTTTGAAGCTTAGTAAATCTGGCCCCAAATCCCTTTATTGGGCAACACTTCCTTTCCCCCTTCGGTCAACAACCCTTGGTTTGACTTTTGGAGAAAAAGAAGATTAGATACATCAAACAAAGGAGGTTATTCTGATCGTAGCGGCCAAACGTGCGTACGTTCGCTATTAACGTACGCTATCCGTACGCGGCCGTTGGGGTTAAGTCCACCCACAAATCAGCCGCATACGTACGAGCAGAAACAACGTCGAAGGGGAGTGGCGTACAATTGAGCGTACGCCAACGTACACGGACGGACCAGCCCTTACACTCCGACAACTGGCGTACAATTGAGCGTACGCCACCGTTACGGACGTCTCTCGTCCGTCTTCCCACCGACTTCTTGCGGCTATCTGAGCGTACGCCAGCTTGCACGGATGGGTCCCTATTGTTTTCAATAGAAAACTCAGCTTATGTCACCGCTCGTGAGAGTGAGCGTACGTCCGTGTACGCTGGCATACCCTTCACATATATGGACCTGCAAATCTTGCCTTTCAACTATAATTATGAAAATTAATTAATTGATTGAATTAATTAATGTGCAAAATAGTGGGCATGGGCTTAAAACATTGCTGAAACATCCTTTGTAGGTGTTAGATGTGGTTTATGTTATTGTATCATAAATACAAAACCTATGTTTGTATTAGAGTGAACACGTTGACACATGTCGACTTGTGTAGATTGAGTGTGCTACTGTGTAAAGTCTATGAAAGCACGTAGTGAATGTGTATAACTGTTTAACAAATACCTACCTTAGCATATATAAGCAGGTCTTAAAAAGATTCTTACCTTAAATTAAACAAACCTTTAAATGTAGAGAAGTATAGAAAGATAAGCATCCAATGTGTTTGAGTGCTGTGTGTGGCTTGCAGGTAGTGAAATCATGGTTTGGACTTAATAGACTGCAGCATTGGTTATTACATTCAGGTGTATGTGTTTGAGTAGTAATCAGCGTAAATTAGCAAACCCAGGCGCACGCTGGCATGCGGTATCTGTAGGGGTGGTCTGAGGTGGCGGTTGGCGGCCGCCTGTTTTGTGTCCGAAATGAACGGTGCTTTAGTCGATCGTGCGGTAGTAGCACCGTTCATTTTTGGTGCACACCCCCGTGTACGCCCATGTTTACGCCCATTTTCCCTCATTATTTCGGCCGCTCCCCTCAACACGCCCCTATGCCGGCCCCAATGCCCGTAATCTCGCGTACAGGTTTTTTCGCACGGAGAGACCCGTCCGTAAGCGTTGTGGAGTGTTCGCGCCTGCGCATAAGCGAATGTACGCATGCGCAGATCATGAAAAACCCCGGAACGTACGCGTACGGCCCGGCCGCACCAACCAGAATAAGGCCCAAAGTCTTGCTCAACATTTCTCATTGTGACCCATGCATAAATGTATTTATTTTCAATTGAGTACCTGACTACTATACATGCCCCAGGTCCATTAAATAACTCCCCTATTATCTTATCTCAAATGACTTCTATAGATATGCTGTTGAACTATATATTACTTTGTCCGTACAAATTGCAATATTTATACAAAATGTTATTGAAAACATGTTATATGGGTCATGCTCAATGTGATTTACTGCTCAGTAAATGGAAAAATGACTTCCCTTCTCTGAATTACATAGACGATATTGCTAGTCTACATACAAATTCATTTAAACCGTTACCTTCAATATACATTACAGTATCTACAGGAAGTCTACATACTGTATGTACTCTACACAAGGCCTATATTACTCCTTATCAGTGAAGACATACTGTATGGTAGCGGATGAACAAGGTTACGGTCTCAAATGTGATATGACCAAAGCAGATTTTCCTCACTGTATCTGGAACTGCTATAAGCTGAAAAGATTTGTAGTAAAGTACTCAAGGTGCCCATACACGGCAGGGACGGGCAGTGAGGTAAATGACTCAAGAGACCCTGGCAAGTACCAGAGCCAGATATGCACACAATATGAGCCATGGGGCACATGCCAGCATTATACACATGGGCAGCAGTATATACTGCTGGAAATTCACTGAGTTTTGTAAAGAGATGTGCAGAAAAGGTAGCCAGGTGAGGCACTGCCTCACCTGCCATAGACTTTTTACTCCAGAGTTTTGACTATAAAAATGATTAGCATAATAAAAATAAGATTTTTTTATATATTCTTTGTATTTTTGCCATACTTTATAAATTCAAACAGCCAGCATTTATGCTAGTATGACAGGAAAGTCTGTGCTTAACCTGACTCACCCCACCGCATTCCACTGAACACAAATATTGTATACAATTTGGACTAGATCGCATCACATTGCATAGGTTTTGCAATGCAATGAGATGAGATCTAGTACAAAAAGTATGTGCAGCACATACTTTTTGAGCTGTGCGATGAGATGTGTGACGGGAGTGTGCACCTTCACTTTTATCTCTAATATGTTTAATACTACCTTCTTGTTTGAACTTTATTGAAATATAAAAATATTCCAAAATACGGAATAATCTGTTATCCAAAATTCTTCTGGTCCTGAGCATTTTGGTTAAGGGATACTCAACCTATAAGATAATTAACGGTGATAGAGTACCTGTTTATTCTTAGATATTTGTCACAGATACAACATACTCTGGGAAGTATTATATTTACGTCAAAATACTGTAATGTTGAATTATCATATCACAATTATTTCTCTTTCATTTTTATGTTTTTTCATTCTATTTGCTAGATATAAAGTGTACAAAATATTATAACAAGCCTTTATAATACTGTTTAATATTAACTGGACAAGGTGACCACGGTGTCGTATATATGAGTTAATGAGAACAATCCAAAATATATAAATATAAAAATATTTATTACAAACACTAAGAGAAAGGTAAAAATCAGTTTAAAAAAAAGAGGCAGAAAAATACAAAAAAATTAAGAAAAAAATTCAAATAAATATCCATCAAAAAAGGGGTCAATAGATAATACAATTTCTATGTGGTAAAACGCTAGAGAGAGCATAAAAATGTCAGCATAATTGTAAAGGTAAAAATGGCTTAGCTGATAGTGAAGTGAGGTAGGTGTCAGTACCTGAAGTTTCTGTTGGCCCGGTCGTGGATCAGGATCAGTTGAGGCTCGGAAGGTTGCAGGACGTATGTAGGTCCTTCTCATGCGAAGACTTGGAAGGAGTCTGGAACAAGTGTTTGAAGCAGGTTGCACCGAAGCAGGGTGCTGAAGGTGCACAGGTGACTAGAAGCAGGTTGCACCGCAACAGGTCGCTGGGGGTGCACAGGTGACTCGAAGCCGGTTGCACCGGAGCAGGGAAGTGAAGGTGCACAGGAGAATCGAAGCAGGTTGCACCAGAGCAGGGCAGTGAAGGTGCACAGATGACTTGAAACAGGTTGCACAGCAGCAGGATGCTGGAGGTGCACAGGTGACTTGAAGCAGGTTTTGCACCGCAGCAAGACGCTGGAGGTGCACAGGTGGCTTGAAGCAGGGTTTGCACCGCAGCAAGACGCTGGGGGTGCACAGGTGGCTTGAAGCAGGGTTTGCACCGCAGCAAGACGCTGGGGATGCACAGGTGGCTTGAAGCAGGGTTTGCATCGCAGCAAGACGCTGAAGGTGCACAGGTGGCTTGCAGCAGGTTGCACCGCAGCAGGACGCTGGAGGTGCACAGGTGGCTTGCAGCAGGTTGCACCGCAGCAGGACGCTGGAGGTGCACAGGTGGCTTGCAGCAGGTTGCACCGCAGCAGGACGCTGGAGGTGCACAGGTGGCTTGCAGCAGGTTGCACCGCAGCAGGACACTGGAGGTGCACAGGTGATGTCAAGAGCACAGGATGCTGAACTTCACTACAAAGTGACAAGCGAAGCACTGGCACCGGCTTGTTCCCCACAGGTGTCTTTTATCCCCTTAGGGGAGTTCTGATAGGCTGCAGAGTTGGGGCCGGCATTCCTATTAGGCTTCAACAATATGGCGTCTTTCTGAAGACGCTGCAGGCTATGCAGCATACTCCCTGCTGCTGCCTGTGTCCGTGCGCCCTCTGCAGGCGGCCGGAGGTACTGCAGCCTCTGTCCTGCCTTTCCTCCTGACAGAGCTGCGGCAAGATGGCTGCCGCCTGAGCGCCCCACGCCGACCGGACCCGGACAGACGGGGTGGGCACCGCCTCTTCTATACAGCGGCGGCTGCCCAGATCCCCTTGCCACACTGCCCAGCCGTCGGGAGCCAGATGCCCGGAGCAGGTCCCGCCTTACCACCCGCACAGGTAAGCGGTGTGGATGGGGCATGACAGTAGGTGTCAGAAGTGGCCAAACATGTTTCATTGTTAAGACTTCCTCAGGGGCAGTCCTTTATAATTGTTGATGTATAATTTTGACATAAATGTTTTTGTGTCTACATATTTTTCGTTTATTGTCAAGTAGTTCTTGTACATATCAAGTAGTGGTGGTTTTTACCTATGGGCTGCAGCGCCCCTCCCCCCCCCCCCCAGGTAAAATCCGCCACTGTAGTGAAGACAGATGTAGTCTGTGAGACTGCACTGGCTTCACTGTGACTGGCAGTAACTTCCTATTGGAAGTCTGACCTGCCAGTCACTCAAGGCATCCCATCGGGAGGTGTTCCCTCCTTCTGGTATGCCTCTCTCTGAGCAAATGCGCGGCAGCCCTCAAAATGGTTTCTGCGCATGCGCCGGAACCCGGGAACCCGATCAAGCCTCTGGGGGCCCCGTGTAGGGGACAGGGGACTTCCGGGGACGGTGGCGGTGGCTGGGGACGGCGACGGCAGTGGCAGTGGAGGGGCCCGCATTGCGGCAGCCCCCTCCTTTATAATGTAAGAGCCGCCACTGATATCAAGCACTCTTTATCTTTGTATACTTCCGGAAAAAGTCAATAAAAAGTATTTTTTTTTTTATTTTAAAAAGCATATAGAGCTGCATATCTGTGTTTAGAATTCTTTATTACAAAAAAATGTATTTTTACCATTTCCGACGTTATACAATAATTAAATTGAAATGTATTATTATTCTGCAATAAATCTGTTATAAGTTCAGCATTTCGTGATAGTTGTTCACCTTTAAGTTCTGTTTCAAGCTAGCGGAATAGATTTCTGAAACACACAAAATACAAATTTCTTAAGTGTAGCTTTAATTATAGTTATTTATGTCCCAGAGGAATTTACAAGTTATTATATGATATGTACATGCAAAAAGCAGTTCGGTCATTTTGCTAGATACTGAAGGCAGGCTAGCGCCTCTGAAAATATCCAATTACAGCAGGGATGGGGAACCTTTGGCCCTCCAGCTGTTGTTGTACTACACATCCCATCATGTTCTGCAGTTTTGTTAGTTGGCCATTCTACAATTGTTGCAGGGCATGCTGGGATGTGTAGTTCAACCACAGCTGGAGGGCCAAAGATTCCCAATCCCTGGATTACAGTCTCTAAAATATATAATTTCCTCTAATGCTACATGCCAAGGAGCATATCATTGTATGTATGTGGCCTTTATCAAGTAATCCATTATTTATGTACTGTGGGCCTTATTCAAACCTGTTCTCTAAGCTGCGTATATTCGCTGGCTTGCGAGCAGGTAAACGCTGCCCCGCCGAACGCACAGCCCCCACAATCCTTGCACTACCCTTACACATTTGCTCATATGCGGCCCGGCAGAGAAAAATCATTCGATGGTCCCTCACCATCGAATGATTTGCAGAAGGTGCTCGCTGTAGGGGTTTGCACATGCACTTTATCGTGCATGCACAGACCCCCACCATCAGGAACGGGACCGAACAGATCTGAATTGTCCCCAGTATATGAGACATAAGTCGAGAATGTCTTATGCTCTACATGGAACTCTTGGCTCATATAAGAGATCATATACTCATATACTCTGACCTCTGCTCTTCTGCTTTCCTCTTCATCCTCACATCTCATCTGAGTACAATATAAAACGGATTGCAGTTGTTTTACGGGGACCACCTTCTAGGTCACTCAGGACTTAAGCAGCTTAAATAAATATTACTTTTCCACTGGTGAATTTTACAAGACACTTCAGCCCGTGCTGCGCCTCTACAAAAAAATAAAAAAAAAATAAAGTTTCTATAAATTCGAGAAAAAAAACAAACAACAACAAAAAAAAGTCAACATCTGCAAATGTCTTCTCTAACATCAGACGGCGGGAAATGATACCTAGAATATGACAATCGCCTGCTTGGCTGAGTATTATGGCAAAGAAAAATGAATATTTCAACGTTATGTAAAATGCAATTATTACAGCTGAATACTGTAGAACATTTACATTAATTGGAAAATCTAAATTGTTCTTGTAATGTGACACGCCGCCGGCGGGGGTAGATAAATACCTTGAGTCGCTGGATACTCTAGGTTCCACACCGATTCTTCGCCGTGTCGGCTGCAGAGAACACGCCACCCCAGGAACTCAAGCAAGGCGCCCAGCAGGTACAACCGCTTATGTTTTATTTAGTGCGAACAGGACACAAATAAATAATGCATATTCAAACGACAGTAAGAGTGCTTAACAATTTACCGATCTAGTAATTAATTCTATCCGCCTTGCGGATTTACGCCCCTAGGGGGTCTATAACCTCTAGGACAATTCTCACGTTAACCTCCAGTATAATGGGGAGTGGGTAAACTGATCCTGCCAACCGCCAACTGGGTCCTTACAGCAGGCAACAGCACTCTCACTTGCTATGCAGTTAACAATAAATGGCCCTCGGCATCTGATACACACATCTACTGAGTACCTGACATACCATACAGAAACAATGCAAATAGTAACAGGTCATAGAACGTCGGATAGACACGATAGAACATAGTGTTGGGTGGATACTCTTCTTGGTGCGCACCCTAATGAAACGTTCCTGATTAGGTAAGGTGGACACAGTATCTTTAATCCTGGGAAGGATTGACTTCCAGCAATAGTCACTTAGGCCACAAGGTGGCAATATTTCCTATGTTAGGCCAATGTACCAACAGGACTTCACAACTCGCATGACTTCCTAACTGGGACCCTCTGAAGTGAAAGGGGTAATTCCCCTGCTGAAATGAGGCCAGGATGAATCCCTCCGGTGCTGCAGGTACAACGGGGTTGATTAATTCACTAGCTAGATGCCCCTAGGCGTCCGGTATTACGGGGCTTTGTGTGGTGCAGGCTGTATGCCCACCAGTACTTTACTGTCAGTCCCAGAGGCTAGGGGTGTCCGGGATGGGGTGAGCAGGAGTTGCCCGGGTATAGTGTGCTGCGTTGGTGGCACTGGTGTCTCTTCTTGCAGGAGGGCTGCTAGTGTGGGCGCTGCTACTGCAGCGTTGCCGCACTCAGCCGCGCGCTCCTGCTCTGATGGGCTCCTTGCTGGGACTCTCCCCACTGCCCTCACACTCCATGGCGCCTTCTTCGTGCTGCTGCGGCGCTTCCTCCTGCTGCTGCGGCGTCTGGCCGGACTGCAAGCTCCGTCCTGGGTTCCCACTCCACTTGTCTCTGCCGCACTCTTCTCCTCTCGTCGGGCGCCACGCTGTTTCACTCCTGCCGGTCACGATCCCCGCTCACGCGCCTCTCCTCCTCCGGCACCTCTGACCTCTTCCTCCGCCTCTCTCCCTTCTCCCCATTGGTTCCTCTGCTTCTGTCCCTCAAACCGAGGGTTCCTTTTCGCGCCCTCCACGGCCTCTACTGTTAACCCCTTAGGTGCTGCCTTGGGGTTTTCTCTAGTGCTGCGGTTGCCTAGCAACCCAGCATACACTGTCCCTGCTCCTGGGGGCATCCCAGGTCGGGGTGCCACATATCCACCCACTTAAAGGATGCTCGTCCTCGGGCATCGGACTAGGTAACAGAAATGTTCCGGAGGAAATTCTCTTGGGTTTGGCCCAAATATACACTGTCCTCGGGAGAGGGCCACATACATAAATCACATTTACAGTTATTTACACAAAATGTATATTACACAACATTGGGACATTACGTACGGCGTATCTATGGCCCTTATTCAGATCGGTGCGGATATTCCCGCATTCTTACGGAGCGGTCCGCACGCCACGGTGTTTTGCCGCATGCGGCCATCGTCCGTAGAAACGCCCACGTGTACTCCGCATTCGGACGGACTCACTCGTTAAGAACAGGGCGTGTTTACGGACGACATACAAAGCATGCGTGTGCGGGAGAAACACTCCGATTCGGCACGGTATCACAGAGTATTACAGAGTATGCTCGGGAATACCGCATCCGAACGGGAGCCAAGCGGTGCTACCGCACGTAAGCGGAGTATTTACGCCAAAAAACCCACTATGAACTATCTTCTGCAAAACATCACATGACCCACTTATTCAATTACCTAGCCTCATAAAAAACAGCTTATTTGGAATTGGAATCAATTAGATTCCAATATATCCTTACAAGCATGCCTAACACATGCATAGCCCACATTAACCCTTACAGCAATGTAAGTGCAATGGTTTCTATTACACCCTGTGTCAAACATTATAAACAATCTACACATATACTATGTAAAGTGCAAATAAAACCGACAACTGTGAACTTGCATAAACATTTTATTAACATATACATTTAGCAAAAGTGAAAAACAAATAAATTAAAATTTAAAGCAGCTGGTCTTTCAAGTCCTGCAGGTCAGCTTGCAGGAGCCGGAGATGGTGCTCAACTCTCATGAGGGCCCCACGCACCCCCTCATCTGCCGGTGTGGTGTCATCTGTGGGCATGTCAAAGGGGCCAAAATTAGTCATGTTATTCATGCATACATTTCACATACTACGACATAAATTGCACAAATGCTAGGTGACATGTGTGTATATATATATATATATATACAGATATATATCTATCTATGTAGACAGATAGAGACACACATAGATAAATATATATGACACATACATATATACATACATGCAAACTTATTTGCTACATAGTGTATTTTTGGCCCTCCACCCTTAACTCTGCAGAAGACATAACAGTCATATTGTTTCTTCGCAGTCACAACCCA
Source organism: Crinia signifera (assembly GCF_055691185.1). NCBI lineage: Eukaryota > Metazoa > Chordata > Amphibia > Anura > Myobatrachidae > Crinia > Crinia signifera. The sequence goes on from NC_139220.1 coordinate 41,908,843, forward strand.
CCCATGACTAACCAATGACAAGCAGGTCATGGCCTCCGTCAATAAGAACTTGTCACAATCTGCTCACTCTAAGTTCAGTGATGGTTGGTGGCATGGGAGTTATGCAAATGTCAGGAATGCACAATACACATCCTCAAAATCATAATTCTGTCTAAACCAAACTACAATTCTGTGAGGGACAAAAATAAATCAGAACTACAGGGGGGGTTTAGGTAGAGGAGGCTCCTGGGACACTGCCAACTTGTGACTCCATTCCAAGGTAGGCCGGCCCATACTCCATTTCTAGCATACATCCTACAGTTGATAAATAACATTGACCAACAATATAGATTCCACTATTTGATGGGTCATAATCAACGCTTGCAGCAGGTGAATTTAATCCACAAATGAACCACTCATCCCTTTACTCCAGGATCCTGTTTAACTACAACGGTTATGTGGCATTCAAAATGGAGCTCCAACCCATCCCACAAACCGGTGTAATTCAGAGGTGTCCTGGATGAAAGGGATGCCTTGGACACCCCATCTAACCCGTACCTGTATCTGTAGCTACCCACTTTGGGGTCTATATGAATAGTATGGGCCCAAAATTTTGTTATCAACACTGACACATAACAAATACCTGTACAATAACTTCATGAATGATGCATTATGTTAACATACCAATCTCCTGAGATTCCGGGGCCTGGCACGCCTCCTCCCCATCGTCATCCGACTCCTCCGGGGCAACCGTGGCCTCCTCAGACCCCTCCTCCTCCGCCTCCGCCTCCGCCACCGCCTCCTCCTCCTCCTCCTCCTCCTCCTCCTCCTCCTCCTCCTCCTCCTCCTCCTCCTCCTCCTCCTCTTCCTCCTCCTCCTCCTCCTCCTCCTCCTCCTCCTCCTCCTCCTCCTCCTCCTCCTCCTCAACCCACACCTCCTCCTCCGCAACCAACACCTCCTCCTCCGCAACCAACACCTCCTCCTCCGCAACCAACACCTCCTCCTCCGCAACCAACACCTCCTCCTCCGCAACCAACTCGGCTTCAACATCCTCCTCCTCCTCCACCACCATCTCCTCCTCCTCCACTTCCTCCTCCTCCACCATTGCCGGCACCTCCTCCTCCTGGTCTTGGCCCTCCTCCTGTGCCAGGGCTGCCTCCGCCTCTTCCCGGGCCTGTTGTGCTTGGGCTCGTGCTGTGTGTTAGAAAAAAACATCATGGTCAATGTGGGGTCATTGGGGCACATGTAGTAATCCATAACAAGACATATATGGAAGGGTGATAATGATGGCAAACTATGCAGGAAAGTAGCTCCTTACTGTTAATGGATTCAAAATAGTGACATTTAAATTAGTATGTGATTGGTAGTAATTTGTTCACACATTACAACCCAGCCATTTATCACTGTGTAACACATATTAGATCTGGCACATTGTATGCATCAGAATCCTCAATGCTATGGCATTACATATAAAAGCCACATGACTGCATGTTAACCAGGAAGAAGCACACATAACAGTCTATGGACTTTTAAACCCATGGACACCCACTTATCATGAGACACATTTTATTGTTTATATATGCTATGTTGTAAGTGCGAAATTTCATAGCTAAAATACTCACATTCCGCAATTTCGCCCCTTAGTTGTGTCAGCAGCTGGGGCTGGCGCCTGCGGAGGTCGGACCACCGCCTCTCCAGCTGCCCGAGGGACCTACGCACCCGAGTGCGGGCGTAAATCCGGCGCCCTGCCGCAGCGTAAGCCCTCCGCTTATGGCGGTTGGTTATGAAGGGCCCCGCACGGCCCAGCCTTGTCTCCATGACGGAGACAAGAACTCGCAGCTCCTCATGCGTGAAGGGTTCTGCCCTCCGTGTCTCCGCCATGTTGACAATGGCATCTATCAACCAATCAGGTGGTGGCATTGGTTGATCACAGTTATTTGTGTTAATAACTTTATTGTTCATTTTTACATTAACAGCGTCTCTGCGCCAACACAAATGGTGACAAATTCGCATGCCTTCAAAACCGTAGTGTTGATGTATGGCAATGAACAAATCTGATATATATAAAACACAGTGTGTATGCACTTAGCAAATCCAATGACGCCTCGCTCCGCCAAGCAACGCGTGCTATAGCTTAGCAACGCATAGCTGTAGTTAGCATTATTTACTCTATGCATCTATGTGTATGCGTACATTTATGTGTAAAAGACACATACACACACTTGCAGGTATCCTGAGACCACCATTATCCAACAGCCCTGCCTGCCTGCCTGCCTGTCTGCCTGCCTGTCTGCTCCTTGAAATGTAGAAACATGTGAATAAATTCTAATATCATATATATAGATATATATATATATATATATATATATATATATGCAAACAAATCAGACATCAACACATGATAAAATCCCAAACACATTACAGAAGAAATCAATGTACTCACCAGTCATCAGGGATAGTATCAACTACAAAAATGAAGATAGAACAAACACATAAGATCCCTTGTCCAAGGTCTAATAATTAGCACCTATATAGAACTTCCCCCAAAACTCTTCACATATGCTAAATATCTCCTATTTCTTTGCCATTAGGAGGGCAGGCTGGCTAATGTTGGTTTTGTAACACTGACAACTAACACACCGGACTTATTTGAAGGGGTGATTGTGACTAAAATGGGTGTGTTATGTCAACTCAATAACATGTACCTGAAGTATCTTTGCGCCACAGAGTCCCGCAGCTGGTATCCCCTCCGGCATTCAGGGGCGCGGGATGGCCGCATGGGCGGATCTTGCGGCTCAGATGGTACCTCCCACTCCTCAAAGGGTATCTCACGCCGCACAGCAATGTTATGCAAAAATACACACAGGCCCACGATCCTCGACACCATTTCAGGCGCATATTGCAAGTCACCACCAGTGCGGTGGAGCACTCTAAATCGACCTTTTAAAAGGCCAATTGAGCGCTCCACCACTTGCCTGGTGGCAACATGCGCCACATTGAATGCCTCCTGTGGGCCCGGTGCTGGGTAGCTGTACGGCGTAAGTAGCCAGGGCGTACATGGGTAACCGGAGTCACCCAGAACCCACGCATCACGGCCTTCCAGCTCTTGTAGTCTTTGCCATATCCCGGTTTGTCGGATGACATGAGAGTCATGGGCACTTCCGGGAAACTTCGAGTTGAAGGCGAGAATTTCCATGGATGGGCCACATACCACCATCACGTTCAGTGAGTGGAACAATTTGCGGTTCCTATATATCTTCTCACTTCGAGATGGAGGCACAAATGGTACATGGGTGCCATCCACAGCCCCTATCACATTAGGGAAGCCAGCAATTTGTTGGAAGGCGTGCTGGCTTCTGCGCAGGGTCTCGGGGGCAAATGTCATGGCCATGAAGTGCCCCTTGCGCCTGAACATGGCCGACGTCACACGCCTCAGGATTCGGCAGAAGGCCGGCTGAGATATTCCAGCAAGTACTGCCACTACTTGTTGGAACGATCCTGAGGCGCAGAAATGCAACACCGCCAGCAGCTGTGTGTGAGGCGGAATTGCTGTCGTGATCCCGTGTAGAGGTTCCAAATCGCTCTGAATTAGGTTGAGCAGATCCAGAATTACATTTGGGGGTAACCGGTACCTAGTAAGTACCTCATCATCGGGCATAGCAAACAGAGTCACCCGTGTGCGATAGATTCTAGCACGTCCTGGCCTCCTTGGGCGACGAGTGGGGAGAGCCGCAAGTGCCCTTACCCTCCTCTCCATGTAGCGCAGAATAGCTTCTGCAACCTATAAAGAAATGAACATAAATACTGATGCACCTATGCACATAATGGCCATATCCCACTACAAATTGATTTGTAGCCTTCAATACGTACAATAGATGGGCGCCCCGTGTAATCCCGCAGATCCATTTGACTCTCTAATGATGACACAATAATATGAACTCAATACACACCGTCCAAAACACACAGATAAAGGTGTCAGCATTTTTTGCCAACATCATGTACTATGAGACATTTCATCTATTGCTGGGACATGTTGTCCTGCAATAGATGAACCCACACAGGTTTAAGACCTGTGAGTGAAATAGTGAACATGTGACATGTTGCAATAATGATACACACACTTTGCTGGCCCAACAATCTGTAGGCAGTGAGGCAATGGTGCATACCTTCATACACTTACATAGTGAATGGATATCATATCTACAAGGAGCATGGAAGAGCTTACCTTAGACCCTGACAAGTGGTGATCTGGAGACAACTGATTCTACCAGCAACTCACTATTTATAGGGCTCTCACATGTGTTGTCTATAACAGTAGAGATGAGTATTGCCTGACTTGTGGCGTGGATTCTCTAAGGGAATGGGCTACTTTTAGCTTGCAATGAAACGCCATCATACGACAGTAGTCATGAATCAAATGTCATGTCATGCTAGCAAATAGCATGTGTATTGTGCAATAGTCCCAGGTGTATCCGAAGATTCTATGCAATGTTATCATTGGTGACCAGTATTTCATTTAGAACTTTCGCCAGGTTTTCCACAATGGAATTTCCGCCACCGTATGCGGCGCGAAAGAACAGCGACGTACGCTCACGCACGGAACGCAGCTGCCGCTGATGTCCGCCAAACAGGATACTCAAACAGTATAAAAAGGGGTATTACAGGGTGACAATGTTGTTGCTAACATGTCTGGCTCCCAACCAGAGTTAGACCCAGAGCTCCAGCAACTTTTTGCCAAGCTGGACTCCAGCACCACCTATGTGCCACTGCACATGCAGGCAGTGGGTAATGAGGAGCCTGCTGGCCCTTCTACAGCAGGCCAAGCTGCACATGACCATTCGACAGCAGAGCAACCAACACCTGGCCCTTCTGCAGCAGCCCAACCTGCAGCTGGCTCATCTGCAGCATCAGCAGATTTGTTTGGAACACAACAGGGGACTTCACAAGGTAGTACCATGGCCAGCACTTCAAGTGCAGCGACTGGTGCCAGGGGGCGTGGCCAGGGACGTAGCAAGGGGCGAGCCAGTGCAACAGCCGAACCACCAAAAAAAAACAAGGCATATGAAGCACAGGAGCTGGCCATCCTGGTTCCCCGAGCACGTGATTGGATAGAGTGCCCATCCGAGAAGCTGACACACACACGCCGATGGAAGATTTGGGAACAGATAACGGCAGAGATTAATGCAGTTGCGCCACAAGTTCGTGAGACGGACCATGTGAAGAAGAGGCAAGTTGTTTTGTCATACATGTGCCCAGTAATAGCCAAGTAATGATTTAATTGATGCTTATATGCATTTTGCAAATGGCACATGAGGTTGTTACGATACACATACATTATTGCCATGTTATTTCCTTGAGAGTCAGAGTAGGGTGATTGTGAATGTGTATTGTAACGGTTGATATCATAGTTGCATGTAATATTATATATGGGACATTAATCACATGTTGTAAGATGTAGCACATAGCAATGGCTGCAACAGCTAACATTGGGAGTGACATGTATTAATATGTCAACTTACATTGCAGGTGGCAGGACTTCAAAACCAACCTGAAGAGGAAGATGACCAAGCGGTGGGACCACAGCCAGACATCTGGGGCCGGCCCCATGCCATCAGGGCTAGAGCTCACCCCCCTGGAGGAGATGGCGGAGAGCTGTATCTCAGTTGAGGAGATCAGGGGGGTGAGCACGATGGATAGCGAGGCCCCAGCTGAAGTGTTTGCGTCTTTTCTGGAAGGTAAATATTGGTCATGCCATAAACTTGTGCAAGTAATTATCGTAGAATGTCTCCTAATTGTGTTTATCTTTTCCCACAGACACCCCACCGCTTGGTGAGGACTCTGCTCAGGAGGTGGAGGAGTCCGTGCCACCTGGCCCCAGAGGTAGGCCTGTGCAGCAGCAGGCATCGGGCCAAGCCGATTTGGCCGCCTTGGCCGAGGTGCTTGGGGACATCAACCAGCAGGGAGACTTGGCATCAGAACGGGTGCGTAGGACCGAGGAGATCCTGGCGAGCTTGGTCAGCACCCAGCAGTCCATGGCTGCGAGCATGCAGGCCATGGCTGCAAGTGCTCAGGTGCTGGCCGAGCAAGCCACCCGCCAAAATGATCTCCTCCTCCACCATAATGAGCTTATGGTGGAGCTGGTTACCAGCAACAGGGTCCTAATGGCATCCGTTTCTGGTGCATTACCAGCGGAAACACTCCCTGCTGGCAGGAGGGGTAGACCAGCCAACCCCTCCACATCATCTGCTCCACCTGCCCCAGCATCTGGGCGTCCCCGAAGAGCTGCTGCACAGGCCAAGGAGCCTACCAAGGCCAAACGTGGTCGGAAATGAACTTGTGGCCGCATTAATCTCTACCGTTATGTGTTCCCAAATCTTCCATTGTGCTGTGTGTGTCAGCTTCTTGTGTCCAATCACGTGCTGAGGGGAACCAGCTGAGCCCTTGCTTCATATGTCCTTTGTGGTTCCCCTGTTGCCCTCTTGTGCCTGGCATTACTGTCAGCTGTACTTGAAGTGATGGCCATGGTACTATCTGGTGAAGTCCCCGGTTGTGTTCCAAATGAGTCTGCTGATGGTGCATATCAGCCAGCTGCAGGTTGTCCTGCTGCAGAAGGGCCAGGTGTAGGGTGCCCTGCTGGAGAATGGTCAGGTGCAGCTTGCCCTGCTGTCGAAGGGCCAGCAGCCTCCTCATTTCCCACTGGCTACATGTGCAGTGGCACATAGGAGGTGCTGGAGTCCATCTGTGTGCTATTATATTTGTGTTTTATTATTATTTATTTTGCTGCATTCCTGGCATGTTGTTTATAGTTTTGATGTTTAATTTTATGGTCATTGCATGACAGTGGCATTGAGTGTGACATGAATATAAATAAATGTGTTTACTTTACCCAAAATGTGTGGTTTCATGAGTACATGTCGAATACACATGTGTATTGCTAGTATTAATATTCTGTCATGTCAATTGTTAGCAGTTTTTAAGTGTCTGAGAAGTACAGCATATGTGGGGGATTACTAAGGTTTCCTTGAAGCAGCAATGGTTTCAATTAAAGCACTGACAAGCGTCCTATTAGTGAGTAATGAGTAAAGGAGTAGATTGTATTGGGTTCAGGTGTTAATGGTTGTAGTCATTAGGCGTACGTTCGCCTACCGCATGAACGAGTGGTGTCCGCAAAGCAATAGTACACTTGTGGACACCGCACATTTCAGCCCTTTTTGCTCGCGTGCATTCGGAGTGGTTTCCGAATGTACGCCCCCCAACATAAGTGTACTCCCCCGTGTCCGCCCATGTTTCCGCCCCGTTTTGCCCACTTTGAAACTACGCCCATGTGTCATTCCGCATGACGCCCATAATACGCCCCTATTTCCCGACTGATTGCGGTGACCAGTTTTGGACGGTCTTTGTCCGAACTGGTACCGAGTCAAGGCGTGGCACATGCGCGTAGCGTTCTACACGCATGCGCAGACGCCGTAAAGACGCAATCCGTAAGAACGCGGTAAAGTCCGCATCAATCAGAATAAGGGCCAAAATCCTGTACCGCAGGGGTAACACGCCTCGCGTGCTCCTAACTGAACGCCTCGCTCCAGTCCCCGGGGGTGCGATCTCAACGGGCTCCGGGGCAGGTTCATCGATCCTCAGACTGGTATGCGGCGGTACATCCGGAGAGAACGGCATGGACCATCCCACGTTCCGCATCAACTCCATCGGGTCTTGGGACCATCTTGCGACGGGATAATCGTTGTCCAGGCTTTCTTTGCTGCTTGACTTGGGAAGAACTGGGGTCTGATTCGGATACGGTTTGATCCAGTTGCGAAGGATCCGCTGTGAGTGGGCACCCTCCCACTTCGCATCAAATTTACTTTTGTGACGATTGTTTCTTTTGAACACCGGGGTACCAACAGGTATGCGGTCAGCATGGGCATTCTGGTCAAGGTGAATCTTCTGACGGTCTCTACTTTGCGCCAACTTTTGGTCGCCCAATGCTCTTGTGTTAGTCGATCTGGGCTGTTGCTTTTGCACCCAGGGTGCACATGGTTCCCAGCGGGACGGTACTGGATTTGTGAAAACGGGTGTCTCTATCTGCTCTCTGTTATCCTCCACCTCTCCCTCTGGGTGTAGAGGCAAGCGGGAGGGGGCATCGGCGTTACTGTGGCAGCGCCCACTTCGGCACCGGTGGTAGCGCCTGCGGGCACGGCGCCTGTCTGAATCAAACCGGCTTTCTCTTACTGGAACCCCACCTGGGCCCGTCACGTCTATCGCTTGAGCACCCTTTTCTCCTTCTACCACATCGAATTCCACTGTCTCGCCATCTTCGACACCGTGTAGAAACTTCTGCGGGTGGTTTCTTTTTATGGCCGTCCGGTGGACAAAAACATCATCTTTTGTGTCATTTCGGTTAATGAAGCCATATCCCCTTCGGCCGTTAAACCACTTGACAGTTCCTCGTACACGTGTGGCCAGTGCTTTCTTCACCACCTGACTCCTCTGGACGCAGATAATGTGCTGCAGGGTTACCTCCTCAGCCTGATCTTGGTCAACCAGTTCCTGCTTTAGGGCCGAAATCAGCTCTTCAGGGCAATTTCTTAGGATGTTCATACCCAGGATGATGGAGGAAACCTTTCCTTCTCCACAGGTGATCACCAAATAACCCTGTTTGGGTAAGTGCGCTCGTCCGATCTTCAGGTCGGCCTCCCAGTACCCATTGCAGGTGACCTCTCGGCCGTTGGCAGCGACCACTTTCACCTGCGTGGGGGGCGGTCTAAATGGTACTTCTTTTCCCCAGTATTTTTGGAGGGTGGGTAGTTGTATCATGGATACTTGCGACCCGGTGTCTATCATGGCCACTGTTTCTATCCCATTGATCAGCACTTTGATCCTCGGGCATTGTCCTACGTACTGGGCCCACCATTCCTCCGTGTCTGGGTCTACTCCCGGTGTTCCGGGTCGCTGGCATATTTCCCCCTGCATATCTGCCATGCTGACTGTGAGGTTCTCCATCTGCTTTTGTAGAACCTTGAACTGGTCGTCCGGTACGTTCTGTGCGGCCCGTATGGCTGTGTCTCTGTTCTTCTTTGCCCCATCTGGGCTGGTAGGAAAGGCTCTCCGTGAGTACGGCTGTTCGTGAAACCCTAGTAATTCAGGGTACTCCTCTCCTGCTTCATCCTGTGTCCCGACCACCCCAATGGCGGCGTCTTTGAAGTCGGCGAAGGTCGCACCCGACATCTGCCTTCGCAACAGCCTCAGTGGTGCCCGTATGCTCTCTCGCCTGGCTCCTTCGATCAGCTGGACTATTAGTGTCTCGTCCACGTTCCTCATTTCTTCTGGGTCGAGGGCTTGTATCGCCTTACTCATTTCTAGTAGGCTGAGAGCATAATCCCTCAACGTCTCGCCCGCTCGTTGTTTTCTCCCGTAAAACTTCAATTTTAGTTCTGGGAGGCTTCGCGTCTCGAAGGTGGCGGATAGCTTCTTTAGTATCTGTGCTACCGTCGTCTTGTGTTCGGGTGCCCATGACCTCACTTCCCGGAGGGCAGATCCGGTCAGTTGTCCTATTAGGATCTGAATCTTCTGCTGTTCCTGCAGGGTATACAGTAGGCATGTTGACTCCATTCCCCTCTTGAACTCCGCAAATGTGGTTCCCGGTGCCTTCTTTTTGTCTCCGCTGTAGCTGGGCAACCATGATGCTCCGAAGTAGTAGGGGAGCGTGATTTGGGTGGTTGGTGCAGCGGCGGCTTGTCCTTGTCGTTCGTCCCCGGGTGCTGGTATCCCTCTGCCTTGCGCTGGCGCAGCTGGTTGCGCCGGTGCTTGTACCGCCGGTTGTGCAGCTTGTTGCTCCATCTTCCCTGCTTGGTTGTCCTCTCAGCCGACTCGTATCCTGTTCGGTTTGACGCCAATTGTGACACGCCGCCGGCGGGGGTAGATAAATACCTTGAGTCGCTGGATACTCTAGGTTCCACACCGATTCTTCGCCGTGTCGGCTGCAGAGAACACGCCACCCCAGGAACTCAAGCAAGGCGCCCAGCAGGTACAACCGCTTATGTTTTATTTAGTGCGAACAGGACACAAATAAATAATGCATATTCAAACGACAGTAAGAGTGCTAAACAATTTACCGATCTAGTAATTAATTCTATCCGCCTTGCGGATTTACGCCCCTAGGGGGTCTATAACCTCTAGGACAATTCTCACGTTAACCTCCAGTATAATGGGGAGTGGGTAAACTGATCCTGCCAACCGCCAACTGGGTCCTTACAGCAGGCAACAGCACTCTCACTTGCTATGCAGTTAACAATAAATGGCCCTCGGCATCTGATACACACATCTACTGAGTACCTGACATACCATACAGAAACAATGCAAATAGTAACAGGTCATAGAACGTCGGATAGACACGATAGAACATAGTGTTGGGTGGATACTCTTCTTGGTGCGCACCCTAATGAAACGTTCCTCATTAGGTAAGGTGGACACAGTATCTTTAATCCTGGGAAGGATTGACTTCCAGCAATAGTCACTTAGGCCACAAGGTGGCAATATTTCCTATGTTAGGCCAATGTACCAACAGGACTTCACAACTCGCATGACTTCCTAACTGGGACCCTCTGAAGTGAAAGGGGTAATTCCCCTGCTGAAATGAGGCCAGGATGAATCCCTCCGGTGCTGCAGGTACAACGGGGTTGATTAATTCACTAGCTAGATGCCCCTAGGCGTCCGGTATTACGGGGCTTTGTGTGGTGCAGGCTGTATGCCCACCAGTACTTTACTGTCAGTCCCAGAGGCTAGGGGTGTCCGGGATGGGGTGAGCAGGAGTTGCCCGGGTATAGTGTGCTGCGTTGGTGGCACTGGTGTCTCTTCTTGCAGGAGGGCTGCTAGTGTGGGCGCTGCTACTGCAGCGTTGCCGCACTCAGCCGCGCGCTCCTGCTCTGATGGGCTCCTTGCTGGGACTCTCCCCGCTGCCCTCACACTCCATGGCGCCTTCTTCGTGCTGCTGCGGCGCTTCCTCCTGCTGCTGCGGCGTCTGGCCGGACTGCAAGCTCCGTCCTGGGTTCCCACTCCACTTGTCTCTGCCGCACTCTTCTCCTCTCGTCGGGCGCCACGCTGTTTCACTCCTGCCGGTCACGATCCCCGCTCACGCGCCTCTCCTCCTCCAGCACCTCTGACCTCTTCCTCCGCCTCTCTCCCTTCTCCCCATTGGTTCCTCTGCTTCTGTCCCTCAAACCGAGGGTTCCTTTTCGCGCCCTCCACGGCCTCTACTGTTAACCCCTTAGGTGCTGCCTTGGGGTTTTCTCTAGTGCTGCGGTTGCCTAGCAACCCAGCATACACTGTCCCTGCTCCTGGGGGCATCCCAGGTCGGGGTGCCACATATCCACCCACTTAAAGGATGCTCGTCCTCGGGCATCGGACTAGGTAACAGAAATGTTCCGGAGGAAATTCTCTTGGGTTTGGCCCAAATATACACTGTCCTTGGGAGAGGGCCACATACATAAATCACATTTACAGTTATTTACACAAAATGTATATTACACAACATTGGGACATTACGTACGGCGTATCTATATCCTGTACCGCAGGGGTAACACGCCTCGCGTGCTCCTAACTGAACGCCTCGCTCCAGTCCCCGGGGGTGCGATCTCAACGGGCTCCGGGGCAGGTTCATCGATCCTCAGACTGGTATGCGGCGGTACATCCGGAGAGAACGGCATGGACCATCCCACGTTCCGCATCAACTCCATCGGGTCTTGGGACCATCTTGCGACGGGATAATCGTTGTCCAGGCTTTCTTTGCTGCTTGACTTGGGAAGAACTGGGGTCTGATTCGGATACGGTTTGATCCAGTTGCGAAGGATCCGCTGTGAGTGGGCACCCTCCCACTTCGCATCAAATTTACTTTTGTGACGATTGTTTCTTTTGAACACCGGGGTACCAACAGGTATGCGGTCAGCGTGGGCATTCTGGTCAAGGTGAATCTTCTGACGGTCTCTACTTTGCGCCAACTTTTGGTCGCCCAATGCTCTTGTGTTAGTCAATCTGGGCTGTTGCTCTTGCACCCAGGGTGCACATGGTTCCCAGCGGGACGGTACTGGATTTGTGAAAACGGGTGTCTCTATCTGCTCTCTGTTATCCTCCACCTCTCCCTCTGGGTGTAGAGGCAAGCGGGAGGGGGCATCGGCGTTACTGTGGCAGCGCCCACTTCGGCACCGGTGGTAGCGCCTGCGGGCACGGCGCCTGTCTGAATCAAACCGGCTTTCTCTTACTGGAACCCCACCTGGGCCCGTCACGTCTATCGCTTGAGCACCCTTTTCTCCTTCTACCACATCGAATTCCACTGTCTCGCCATCTTCGACACCGTGTAGAAACTTCTGCGGGTGGTTTCTTTTTATGGCCGTCCGGTGGACAAAAACATCATCTTTTGTGTCATTTCGGTTAATGAAGCCATATCCCCTTCGGCCGTTAAACCACTTGACAGTTCCTCGTACACGTGTGGCCAGTGCTTTCTTCACCACCTGACTCCTCTGGACGCAGATAATGTGCTGCAGGGTTACCTCCTCAGCCTGATCTTGGTCAACCAGTTCCTGCTTTAGGGCCGAAATCAGCTCTTCAGGGCAATTTCTTAGGATGTTCATACCCAGGATGATGGAGGAAACCTTTCCTTCTCCACAGGTGATCACCAAATAACCCTGTTTGGGTAAGTGCGCTCGTCCGATCTTCAGGTCGGCCTCCCAGTACCCATTGCAGGTGACCTCTCGGCCGTTGGCAGCGACCACTTTCACCTGCGTGGGGGGCGGTCTAAATGGTACATCTTTTCCCCAGTATTTTTGGAGGGTGGGTAGTTGTATCATGGATACTTGCGACCCGGTGTCTATCATGGCCACTGTTTCTATCCCATTGATCAGCACTTTGATCCTCGGGCATTGTCCTACGTACTGGGCCCACCATTCCTCCGTGTCTGGGTCTACTCCCGGTGTTCCGGGTCGCTGGCGTATTTCCCCCTGCATATCTGCCATGCTGACTGTGAGGTTCTCAATCTGCTTTTGTAGAACCTTGAACTGGTCGTCCGGTACGTTCTGTGCGGCCCGTATGGCTGTGTCTCTGTTCTTCTTTGCCCCATCTGGGCTGGTAGGAAAGGCTCTCCGTGAGTACGGCTGTTCGTGAAACCCTAGTAATTCAGGGTACTCCTCTCCTGCTTCATCCTGTGTCCCGACCACCCCAATGGCGGCGTCTTTGAAGTCGGCGAAGGTCGCACCCTACATCTGCCTTCGCAACAGCCTCAGTGGTGCCCGTATGCTCTCTCGCCTGGCTCCTTCGATCAGCTGGACTATTAGTGTCTCGTCCACGTTCCTCATTTCTTCTGGGTCGAGGGCTTGTATCGCCTTACTCATTTCTAGTAGGCTGAGAGCATAATCCCTCAACGTCTCGCCCGCTCGTTGTTTTCTCCCGTAAAACTTCAATTTTAGTTCTGGGAGGCTTCGCGTCTCGAAGGTGGCGGATAGCTTCTTTAGTATCTGTGCTACCGTCGTCTTGTGTTCGGGTGCCCATGACCTCACTTCCCGGAGGGCAGATCCGGTCAGTTGTCCTATTAGGATCTGAATCTTCTGCTGTTCCTGCAGGGTATACAGTAGGCATGTTGACTCCATTCCCCTCTTGAACTCCGCAAATGTGGTTCCCGGTGCCTTCTTTTATGTCTCCGCTGTAGCTGGGCAACCATGATGCTCCGAAGTAGTAGGGGAGCGTGATTTGGGTGGTTGGTGCAGCGGCGGCTTGTCCTTGTCGTTCATCCCCGGGTGCTGGTATCCCTCTGCCTTGCGCTGGCGCAGCTGGTTGCGCCGGTGCTTGTACCGCCGGTTGTGCAGCTTGTTGCTCCATCTTCCCTGCTTGGTTGTCCTCTCAGCCGACTCGTATCCTGTTCGGTTTGACGCCAATTGTGACACGCCGCCGGCGGGGGTAGATAAATACCTTGAGTCGCTGGATACTCTAGGTTCCACACCGATTCTTCGCCGTGTCGGCTGCAGAGAACACGCCACCCCAGGAACTCAAGCAAGGCGCCCAGCAGGTACAACCGCTTATGTTTTATTTAGTGCGAACAGGACACAAATAAATAATGCATATTCAAACGACAGTAAGAGTGCTAAACAATTTACCGATCTAGTAATTAATTCTATCCGCCTTGCGGATTTACGCCCCTAGGGGGTCTATAACCTCTAGGACAATTCTCACGTTAACCTCCAGTATAATGGGGAGTGGGTAAACTGATCCTGCCAACCGCCAACTGGGTCCTTACAGCAGGCAACAGCACTCTCACTTGCTATGCAGTTAACAATAAATGGCCCTCGGCATCTGATACACACATCTACTGAGTACCTGACATACCATACAGAAACAATGCAAATAGTAACAGGTCATAGAACGTCGGATAGACACGATAGAACATAGTGTTGGGTGGATACTCTTCTTGGTGCGCACCCTAATGAAACGTTCCTGATTAGGTAAGGTGGACACAGTATCTTTAATCCTGGGAAGGATTGACTTCCAGCAATAGTCACTTAGGCCACAAGGTGGCAATATTTCCTATGTTAGGCCAATGTACCAACAGGACTTCACAACTCGCATGACTTCCTAACTGGGACCCTCTGAAGTGAAAGGGGTAATTCCCCTGCTGAAATGAGGCCAGGATGAATCCCTCCGGTGCTGCAGGTACAACGGGGTTGATTAATTCACTAGCTAGATGCCCCTAGGCGTCCGGTATTACGGGGCTTTGTGTGGTGCAGGCTGTATGCCCACCAGTACTTTACTGTCAGTCCCAGAGGCTAGGGGTGTCCGGGATGGGGTGAGCAGGAGTTGCCCGGGTATAGTGTGCTGCGTTGGTGGCACTGGTGTCTCTTCTTGCAGGAGGGCTGCTAGTGTGGGCGCTGCTACTGCAGCGTTGCCGCACTCAGCCGCGCGCTCCTGCTCTGATGGGCTCCTTGCTGGGACTCTCCCCACTGCCCTCACACTCCATGGCGCCTTCTTCGTGCTGCTGCGGCGCTTCCTCCTGCTGCTGCGGCGTCTGGCCGGACTGCAAGCTCCGTCCTGGGTTCCCACTCCACTTGTCTCTGCCGCACTCTTCTCCTCTCGTCGGGCGCCACGCTGTTTCACTCCTGCCGGTCACGATCCCCGCTCACGCGCCTCTCCTCCTCCAGCACCTCTGACCTCTTCCTCCGCCTCTCTCCCTTCTCCCCATTGGTTCCTCTGCTTCTGTCCCTCAAACCGAGGGTTCCTTTTCGCGCCCTCCACGGCCTCTACTGTTAACCCCTTAGGTGCTGCCTTGGGGTTTTCTCTAGTGCTGCGGTTGCCTAGCAACCCAGCATACACTGTCCCTGCTCCTGGGGGCATCCCAGGTCGGGGTGCCACAGTAATACTTAATGGTCAGGCGCATCATTGTTTTCTACTTACATTATGTTTAATGATTATGTGGAAGTTTACGCAGTTTATTTCATTATGTTTTGGTGTGATGATGCAGATATTACCATAATGAGAGCATTGGAATGATTCAGTTACACATTTCAGTTCTGACCTATTTGGCCACACAAGTGGATTGTGAGGAGACTTTATATAAGGCCCCTGCTAATAGCAACAGTATGGATTCACTGCAGGCAACACCTCAGTTTAATTAATCTCCAGCCACTGGTTGTCTCCTTTTCTGTACATCTATTTCTAAAGCAAATGTGCTCCAACCAGTGCGATTTTATGGAGAGAGAGATAATTGCTTCTTAAACTAAAGGCCCCCATACACTATGCCACTTCCCCTTGAGCAGCCCTTCTGCATGCAATGTATTGCATGCAATCCCAGCTATCTCCAGCCAGGAGGGGGTCCAACCTGGAGATCTTACCTGC
This sequence comes from Crinia signifera, assembly GCF_055691185.1. Lineage (NCBI taxonomy): Eukaryota > Metazoa > Chordata > Amphibia > Anura > Myobatrachidae > Crinia > Crinia signifera. The sequence continues at coordinate 41,924,686 of NC_139220.1, forward strand.
AGCTGATCTCCGGGTCCGATCCGATGCATGATATATGATCTCCAGGTCCGATCCGATGTGCATGAGACATGAAACAAGCCCCAGACAACATAACTGGCCTCATACTGTATGGCAGGGCTTACAGTGGTACTGGAGAGGTGGTGGAACTCATTTCCCCTGACACCAACCAACCCCCCTCCCCCCATTAGGTGCCCTACATTCTATACTTTATAATGGGACAGTGGTCTCGCAAGAAAGGAGTGTGGTACAATAGTATCCCCAATTAAAATTATGCCACAGAGTAGCATAATTATATTCACATTACGCTACATGTAGTGCCCCCGATTCAAATTACACCACACATTACTGTAATTTCCCTTATTAACATAGTAGTGCCCCTAAGTCAAGTTACACTACACAGTAGTACTCCTTATACATGTATAACTCACAGTTGTGCTGCTTATACAAATCATGCCCACAATAGTGCTGCTTATACACATATCTGCCTCTGTCCAGTTGCTCGCTGTCTGTGTACATCCATTAACTCCATGCCCTGTGTAGAAAAAACGGTTCAGGAACTCTCTGGGAAGGAGCAGAGTGGGCAGAGATGTAGGCGGAGCTTTTGTGGGGGTGGGACTTTAAGCAGTGCCTATAGATATATATTTTTTAAAATGTCAACATTTGGGCTGTGGTGGACTAGCAGAGGAGGACTGGCAGAGGGGGCATAGGAGGACTGGCAGAAGGTGTACAGGCGGACTGGCAGAGGGGGGCACAGGAGGATGGCAGAGTGGGGCACAGGAGGACTGGCAGAGTGGGATAGAGGACTGGCAGAGGGGGGCACAGGAGGACTGACAAATGGGGGCACAGGAGGACTGGAAAATGTATACCCCAAAATGTATAAACATACAAATCAGAACCTAAAACAACAGTATAGTATATATGGTATAGTTTGAGCTCTTAGAACAAGTTATTACAGAAACCTTAATACATGACAGACAGTGCTTTCAGTCAGCTAAAAATATCCATTAATTAGATGTGTGTGTGCCCATTAACAAATATAAAAGTCAATAACCCTTAAGAATTGATAAATTCCAATATAGAATTTTCTGGTAGTACCCCATACAGCCTTGCACCATAGTGCCCCATATGTCCCTAGTAGTGCCCTATATGTCCCATCTCAGTAGTGCCCCATATACATCCAACACAGTGCCCTGTATGCCCAGCCAAATATTCAAATATTAGGCACATAACTGTAAGAGTGAATACTTGTGGGTAAGGATGCACAATACTGGTGTTATACTTGTACAGTGAGTTATGGTTAACTTAGTGTGGAGTGGACATAGGGTAATATTTATCTCACAGACCCAATATGCAGCTTGCATGTGGAAACTCAAATGGAGAGGGCTCCGCACTGTAGCTTTCCACATGGTCAAGAAGAGTAGTTAGGACTCCAATGTACTATACATCACCAGAGGGAACTCAGCAGCTGTTGTCCAGTAGTGAAACACCGCAATCACACTGCTGGCTTTGGTATCTGGGTGAGCGGTGCTGGGGTCCCGGTGGTAGCGCAGTGGCAGAAAATACATGGATTGCCTATGTCCAGTGCCGTCCTTGCCAGAGGCTTCCCCTCCCATACATCCTGTACAAAGCAGCCAATAGGCTCTGTGTACAGCATACGTATGTCTGAGAGTGAAGGTCCAGGCCGGCGGCAACACTGCGCAACATCATGACGCATGCTGTTGCTACGGCCTGCCATCTCCTTGCCTGGCTGTCTGCAGAGCTGTCAGCCTCAGTTTGCTGGCGCCTGCCAAAGACTCCACTAGAGGTTCCGGAACACCTTTCCTGTTGACGTAATTTTTCATCTGAACGTCAGGAAACGGGGTTCCGGACCGCTCCGGCAAAAATATAGCCCTGCCTGTGTCCCTCAAGCAGATTTCCCTCCTCTCTGTGTCCCTCCATCCCCCTCTTACCAAGTCTTCAGCATGCACAGAGCCTGCTCCTCTTATTGGCTCTTCTTCACTTCAACAATGGTGATGGCATGACATCACATACGCCGTGCCAGAAAAGGAAGCTGCTGGGACAGGTTTTCTGTTGGAATGACTGTGCAGGACTCAGTTCCACCCCATCCCCCCCCCACACACACACACTTTAACCCCATCTTTAGCAATACTTCATCTGCATTTTTTTCTAAATAAGCAATAATGGGCATTGTAAAATGATTTCTGTTTTGACATAAGAACAAACTACAATAATATGATTAAACTTGGATGCCACGCTCATTAGCGTGTGTGACAGGTTAATTTGCAAACTTGTTTTACCATTACATCAATTATATTTTTACTAACAACGCTCAGATCCAGCTATAAAAACAAAACATTAAACTTCACACAAAATGACTTACCCAAGATCTCTCCAACGCATCAGTGCATGACTGGTATTGTCTCACAGATAGTATGTTCCTGGCTGCACAGTGCCAGGAGACAGCAGATGTTCATCAGGGTTACTGTATATTCTAGTCCAGCAGACAGAGACCTTTGTGGAACCAGGATTGAATGATTTCTATTTGTTTCTTTGCTATTATTTATTCACAAACATGTTTCAAAGTGCAAAGATCGGGTGTCATTATTCTGGTCCAGGGAAAGTAACCACTGTTCTGTAAATGTTTTAAATGTACCATTTGAGTTATTTAAATAGAGCTCATTGACTATGTTGGAAACACGGACCTTATTTATCTGCTCCAACATAGCTATTGGGCAACACAAAGACATCCCTTTATTTCAGATGACAGTAATGGGGCAATATGGGACAGATATGGGGTGATATGGGACAGATATAGGACATATATGGGACATATGGGACAGATATGGGGCGATATGGGACGATTTCCCGGCATTTTCTAAGTGATCTCACTACAACATCGCTCAGTGTGTAGGGGCCATAGCTATAGCGATGTACGGCATTGCGCGTCACTATCGCCTGGTAATATAAGGGGCCTACACATGGAGAGATGTTGCTGAATGATCTGAGCAATGTAGATTGCTGAGATTGCTCAGCAAACATCGCTGCACAGCGATATGTCAGCGTTGTGTGCTGAGCGATCTGTCAGGGCCAGTGTTCTCCGGTGAGAATTCTGCCCCTGACTGGTGATCTCATTAGATTTATCCAGCATGTTGGATCTTAATTGCCGGGCGATAGAGATTTGCGGGTCTGCATACATCGTTGTGCATTGCTGTATGCTGAGCGATCTTGCTGAACGATCTACATTTCTCAGATCGCTCAGCAACACCTCCCTCTGTGTGGGCCCCTTTAGAACAGGCTTAGGGCAGATATATTAAAGAATCCACCATAACGGCTATGAGCAGCTTCGCAACATGACGGCAGATTCAGTTTCCAGACTATAGTGCTGTCTACTGTCTGTGACTGTCAGATAAATGCACAAACCGAGCTGCCGACAGTAACTTGCGCATTATTGAATCTCCCATTAAAAATGTAATCTAAAATTCTTAAGGCGAGGGGGGCAGTTGCGGGGGAGCCGGAGATTACTGCTGCTGAGATGCCATGCACAGCTGCACAGCATCTCTTTAGTACAGGGAGGGAAGGCATGGAGGGAATTGGGGGTTGCCCAGTCACTAGGGACACGCTCCCGAATATTGGGGTCACAGCACTAGGCCCCTTTTACCTGATTCCATGCCATAGCTACACCCCCTTTACGGGAATTAGGCCACGCCCCCTGAAATTTTCGGCGCATTTGGCGTGGCAGGTCTTGATTTGGGAAATAGCAAAGTTAGGAGTTATGCAAATATAACAAGAGCAGAGAGAGATATGGAGCCCATACACTATGGCGACTTCTCCTAGGGGAGAAATCGCCCGTGATCTCCCCTTGAACCTCCCGGAACCTCCCAGGTGGCAGGACTGCATACAATACACCGCATGCAGACATTTTGCATAAGATGCATCATATGCAATCCCAGCCAAGCATTACAAAAGTCTTGGCGACGATAACTTTATTGTGCAGCAGATGCAATCTTCAGGCTCCGATGCAGTGGAAGTGGTCCGGACAAAGAAGGCGTGTCTGTATAATTTTTGCCAGCAGGGGGCTCCCATAGATTTGCAAACATTTCTGTAATGCAATTGTAAATATTTTGCAATGGAATCGCGTGGAGGGTCCTAGCATGCCAGGTTAGCAGTTCACTGATTCACCTGACCATTCAGATAATAGAAAATGTAGAGAACCTTTATATTTTGTAACTAACATTTCAATTAATTATGTTCATTTATTTATTATTTATTTTATTTATTGTTTATTTATCTAATAATGACTTCACTGCGTTGGGCAACTTTTTCCATTTTCATTTCATTTTTAGCCACATAAATAGTACTAAAACATGCATTTCCAACAGTTTCCTATAGGTTGTAAGCTTGCTAGCAGGGCCCTACGTCCCTATTGACTGTCAATAAATACCCAGTTTGTTTTATCCCTATTTCCAATTATAAAGCTCAATGGAAAATGCAGCGCTGTATAAGAAACTGTTAATAAATAAATAATAATAGTTTGCCTAACATTTTACAATGAAATTCCTCTATTACTTTGGGTGACAGATGATGGCGCGACAGTCGGGATCCTGGGGCAAAGAAGGTCCTTTGGACTTTTCAGACATGTCCTGTAGCCTGTACAGCCATACAAAGCACCCTATGCTCTGGGCAGAGCTGTACTTCCTGGTTCTGGCCATCTCATCCCATTTACGCATCATTGTTTCAGATATTCAGGGACGGGATGCCACAAGATGCAAAAGCTCCCTTGGAGGTGCTTGAAAGAAGGGAAACTCTTGGCGGCTGCTGTTGGTTAGTACAGCAGAGGTGGAGGGAGCAGCGCTATTGACGGTCAAGTTCATGCGCAGGGCAGGCAGGTAGGCAGCGGGTGTGCCGGGGAACACTGCTGGTGGCAGTAACAGAAGCTGGGTGCACTGTTACACATGAGCAGCCTTACTCATGGATCGGCAGTGTCTGGAATTTTCGAAGCTCCCTGCAGACCCGCTTGCGCTCGCTCCCCCAAGCCACTGCGGGGTCTGTGGCACTATTGTTATGCCACTGATGCTATCTACAATCTTTAAGTGTTAGCACTGGGTTTGGGATCTACAAGTTAATATTTGTTAGACTGAAGTGAACTGAAGCCGTGTACACACCGGGGTTGGGGGGGGGGGTTCCATCAAGGCGATTTTGAATACATTGTCAAAAATGCCTAGAAGGCGAGGCAGATTGACCCGTGAGTACACAGCGGGCAATAGCGATGCACTGCCCCGCAGTGGCGCTATCGCCCCGCCAATTAGACAGTGGAGGCAGGAATATTTTCACTAGACGCCACCTGCACTGTGAATTTGGCCGTGGCTGGGGAAGGCAGGGTGTAGTTAGCTGTCTAATCTCTGATGGCTAACTACATCTTGATTTGCACACGGGGCTAAGTCCCAATCACTGGGACTGAGTCCCATATGTACAACCCTTTAGACTGGACTGAGAGATCGTTTGCCTCTTGAATTGGATTTTGTGGTTTATATAAGAAATATTAAAAACTGTAGATTATTGGTTATCGGTGTACTGTTTATTATGGTTATGCAATAATGGCATCTCCAAAGAGGTCAAATCTGACCACCAGTCACTGCTCTGCAGAGGAACCTAATTGAGGCAGAGATTCTAACAGGTGAGACTGTGTTTATACCACGTGCTGTATTCTCCTCATCCCAAACCATTTTACTTATCAGTCTAAGCGCCTGCAGTCTCCTGTAAGCGTTTGCTTCGCTATAACAATCAACAAGTCGCACAGACCAATGCTCAGAGCTTCAGGCTCAGAGCTCAGGACCAGCTGCTTCTCCCAAGGGCAGCTTTATGTGGCTTGCTCGCAAGTTAGTAGCCCCAAGCTTCTTTTTGTGATAATCTCTGAAGAAGAACAAACTGCAAAACTTGTTTGCAGAGACATTTAGTGATCAATGTCTACAATATAAAATATACATCACAATATTAGATGGCACTACCGTCTTTGTAAAATTAGTCCCACTGAGCAATAACAGACATCCAAGTGAGTGTAGCCGTGGGCAAACTATATATCATGTATATACAGTATATGTGTAGTATCTGATTGTGTGTCTCCGAAACACTGCCATCTGTTGGCAGCGAGTGAAACTACATCTCTTTCTCTCTCACACATGCAGAGGGCCAGATGCACTAAGCTTCAAAAGTGATCAAATGGAGAGTGATAAACAACCAACCAATCAGCTCCTGCCTGACATTTTTCAAACACAGTCTGTGACATGTCAGATAGAAGCTGATTGGCTGACTGTTTATCACTCTCCATTTGATCACTTTTGAAGTGCATCTGGCCCACAAACACATAGGCAATCACAAGGTCGCAGACTAGCTTTCGAAGCATTTGCTTCAAGCCGGCTTACTAGTGATATTATATTTATAAAAAAAGGAGAAAAAGCACAGGAATATACAGCTATATGAAGCTGTCAGTTATGGGTGGGGGGTGCAGTATAGGACTGAACCCAGTAAAATACTTAATATATAAAATACCAAATACCCTTTTAGTGCTGTCCTAAAGGGAGTGTCACATAGAGCCTTGGGCTGCTTAGACACGCCCCTTTGGGTTCAGTATGTCACGCCCTTTCTGCACAGCTAAAATCTCCCTGAAAATGGATGTCAAAAGTAGGCAAGTATGCTTATGCTTCCTACAGTAATTTTGTCCCTTGAAACTGCGGGGGTTATGTAGACCTCATCGCACGGCTGCAATTTCACAGGTTGGGCGATAATCGGAAGACTGGGCATGCGTACGGGTCGTAGCATGCATGTACAAGGTCATCCTGTGATAAAATCCTGCTACTTTTTGCATCGCTGGCAAGATGATTGACAGAAAGCTGAGGTTTGTGGGCGGTAACCAGACATTTTCTGTAAGTATCAGGGAAAACCTTGGTGTTTGAATGGAAGTCATGTGACATCTGCTCTGGCCCCGATCAGCCTGCATCTATCGCAGCCACGTACTGGAAAAATGATTTGACGGTGAGCATCTTGCATATGGATTTGCTGCTAATCACCGATTGATGCAATTTTCACAAGACTTGCACAGCAATTCCCAGGCTTGTACAGGGCAGGATTACACTCTGGCCAGTGGCTTAGCTACCGTACGGCAGCCACCGCGGCTGCTTGGGGGAGCAAGCGCCAGCGGGGCGCCACCGGTGCTCATCAGGGCACACTGCTCAGAGCCACCCCCCTTACCCCTCCGCATGCCGCCGCATTCCTGCCTGGTCCGGCACCGCAGATATCCTCCTGTCATGTAATGAAAAATTACACGGCAAATGGCTGCCCCCATACAGCAGACTTTTTTTAAGGAATGTTAGAGGAGGCAGCTGCCTCCTCTAGCATCCTTAAAAACTGTCTGCTATTAGGGGGCAGCCATTTTGCTGTGTAATTTTTCATAACTGCCGGAGACGGAGCCAGGAGGATATCTGCAGTGCCGGACCAGGACTGCGGTGGCGGCGGCATGTGGAGGGGTAAGGGGGGTCTTAACTTTACTTGGGTGGGCGGGTGGGCGGGGGCTATGGGGGGGGGGGGGCAATGTCAATTTTAGTGTCGGGAGGGCACAAAAATATTAGTTACGCCACTGACTCTGGCTGGGTGGTAATTATCTGATCGCAGGTCTCGGCATATTAGCAGCCCAGGGATCAGGCCTGAATAAACCCCTGAGTCACAAATGCAATAGCTTCAACTTTTTTTTTAAACTAAATATATACAGAAATCCTTATATACTGTATATAACCCTGCTTCCGGGAAGATTAAAGACTACATTTTATTACCTTTTCCCCAAATATTGACATTGCTGGTACAGCGTGAAATAGAGCGAAAATCTCTACTTGGAAAGGCAGAAAATTTAATATGACAAGTTTATATAAAACGGTGCAGATGGAACATTTCGTTCTCTTCTGCAATATTTCTGGTTCTCGACATACGAATATATGTATATTTTATGCAAGCCAGTGGTCGAAGTGGGGCGGTATACGGGGGTATGGCATACCCCCACTTTAATATGAAGATAAAAAAAAAAAAGTTTTTTTTCCCCCTCAGGATGCTCTCTGATCACTCAGCAGCACATATTGTGCTTTTGTAATACCCCTGTACAACGGGGAAGTCTGGCAGGGGACGCTGATGGACAGGGGGGTGTCCGAAGGTGCGCACTATATTCACTCTTTACTTTTCCATACCCCCACTTCAAAATTTCCATACCCCCACTTCAAAATTTCCACTTCGACCACTGATGCAAGCTGTGTTCCTATCTCAGCCATTGTAAAGAAATCTTAAAAAGCTGCTGGAATCCAGCCAAGACCGATCTACTAAAACAGCTTTTCATTTAAAGGATTTAATTTATGTTGTTCTGCTTTTGCGCTCTTTTTATTATTATTATTATGCTTGTTTTTAGCTTTAACCAAATCGATACATCAAACACAGAAGGTAGCTGGATATAGAACTTAGCAGTGAAACACGTTTGGAATAATAATTTGGTCATATGGGTCCAATTCATTTACTGAACACGGCAGTTAGCCATATGCAAATCCACAGGGGGTTATACAGACCTGATCGCGCTGCTGCGGATTCGCAGGCTGGCCGATTATCGATAGACTACACATGCATATGGATCGTATTGCGTATGTCCGAGGCCGTTCTGCGATAAACTCCAGCTATTTTCTTTTTTTAACGTATATTTTATTAGAATAGCCAAAAACAATAAAAACAAAAAGGCCAGTAATGGTAAGAAAACAGCAAAACAAATAGACAAATAACTGGCCAACAACTGCAGCTATTTTTTTTAATCACTGGCCGTACGCAAGTTGATTGACAGGAGCTGAGTTCCTCAGATGCCACCTGCACGGCCGACCGCTCCCCTCTCGCACCCGCGATGCCCCGCCAGGCTGAAAATGGATAATTTGCATAATCATTCATTCAAAGCCTTCGCTGCGGAGGAGAAATGAGTGGGCAACGATGGAATGATTTCTTTAGCGCTTGCAGATCTGAGACACCTCTGTGGTGTCCCAGATCTCCGAGTGCCCTGTGCAGGAAGCGGATGGGCAGCTGACATCAGACCCCTTGCACCCGCGGCACCGGGCCATTACCATGGGAACGCCCAGCTGGGCCGCCCAATGCCCCCCGCCTGCACTGCTAGGTGTGAGCGGGATAGCGAACATGCAGTTTGCCGAGTCTGTTCGCACCAAGTGTCCATAACTGCGCAGATGCTAAAAATATGTCTGATTCAATTAGCATAACCCCCCTTATACAAACGGCCGCTGGAATTGGAAGGAGGTTTTTTTTTAAGCAGCGTTTGCATAAAGTGGAAGACAGGTGACCACCAATAGCTGCAAATGGTTGGACTCAGAATCAAGCTCAATATAGGAAGCAGTTTCATGCCGAAAATATGAATTTGACATAAGTGGACGGATGAGTCTCCTCGGCATGTTGTTTCTGTTCCACACACTGGTGCAGAACACAGGATGGATCTAATACAACATCTGCAGCGAGCAACATCTGCAACAGGAAATCCATGGATAATACAGTACATATGCTATCGCCTGAATCAGCTGGATGTGGAAACATTAATCTCGTGTGTTCTGCTTATGGGGCCTACACACGTCGTGATGAACGTTCTGAGCAATGCTAGATTGCACACAGCGATCTGTCAGGGCCGGTGTACTCTGTGAGAATGGGACACAGTCATTTGGTCTACAGCAACTAGGTCGACAAGTATTGGGTCGACACCATTAGGTCGACAGGCAACAAGGTCGACATGGGTTTAGGTCAACATGGGTCTAGGTCGACAGGTCATTAGGTCGACACAAACATTAGGTCGACATGGGCAAGGCCGACAGTCAAAAGGTCGACATGGGGTTTTTCACTGTTTTTTGAGCCGACATGTGCCGACAGGTGATATGACCTACCATCCACTAGAGCGTGGTGGGAGAATAAAATAGTGTGCCAAGCGTAGTGAGGCACCGTGCCCGAAGCATTGCGAGCGAAACGAGCTATGCGAGGGGATGCGGTGCACTTGAAACTGTTTCCATGTCGACTGTGTGTGACATTCGGGTCAAAATACAGTGAAAAACCCCATGTCGACCTTTTGACTGTCGACCTTGCCCATGTCGACCTAATGCTTGTGTTGACCTAATGTACTGTCGACCTAGCCACATGTCGACATTGACCCATGTCGACCTAGACCCAAGTGGACTTTGCTCCCTGTCGACTTAGTGGTGTCGACCCAATGCTTGTCAAACTAGTTGTTGTAGTCCTAACGATCCACACCCTAGGGGACACTGGCCCTGACCCAGGTGACCCCGGAAATTAACTTAATTTATCCAGCACATTGCTATCACGAGGGGCAAGTAGGGGCATTTTCTAGGGAGATCACTTAGAAAATACCCCTAAATCGCTACAAGTGTAGACCCTTTTAGAGTATTCTGCTAACAGTAACACAATTTTTTCTTTTTTAATCCTATTAATCAGTGATCTAGAGGCAAAAGAATGTTTACATAAAGGGAAATGTCAGTTCCACAGGCCAGCCTTCTTGTATTTGAGAATTAATATTTCTGTACATTTCAATGCATATAAATAAAATATAATGTTTTAACCCCTTACCGACGCAGCCTGTTTTTGCCTTCCTGACAGAGGCCTTTATTTCAAATCTGACATGTATCACTTAAGTGGGGATAACTTTTTTTTGCTTTTACTTATCCCAGTGATTTTGAGATTGTTTTCTCGTGACACATTGTACTTTACGTTAGTGGTAAATTTTGGTCGATACAGTCTGTTTTTTTGTGTGAAAAATACCAAAATGTCGTAAAAAAATTGAACATTTTGCAATTTGCTAAATGTTAAATTTTCTGCTTGTGAGACAAATAATCATACCACTCAAAATAGTTAATAACTAACATAGACCATATGTATACTTTATTATGACATCATTATTTCAACCTGCTTTTAATTTTTTTGGACACTAGGGGGCAGCAGAGTCAAAATTATGCACATAACACAGTAAACGCTGCTTTTGGCTGTTCACGTTTGAACAGCCAATCGCAGCGATCGCTGAGGGGGGGGGGCATCGGTGCCCCCCCTGGGCAATGAGGGAAGATGTCTGCTGTCAGGGACAGCAGACATCGTCCCTCTGTCACCGCGTCTATAGACAGTTACAATTCATGACGTACATTTATGCCATGTGTCGGGAAGTACATCCCGACCATGACGTAAATGTACGTCAAATGTGAGAGTGCCCCAACAAAAAAGTATTCTTCCCTCTTCCATTCCCTTTAAACTTGATCCATCCTGCGTTGTGTTCCCAAACCACTATTCAACTGATACCATACCTCCCAACTTTTTCAAAGACCAAATAGGGACATTTTTGCGCATGGAAGGCGAGCAGCTGAAATTTGGGGGACCTCATGACAAGAGGCCCTAGCACTATGATCTTGGCACTCCCATGAGGCCCCGCCCCTGTGGGGGCATGGCCAGTACTGTGTGAGCTGCTGGCCATGCTCATCTGTCTCCCTGAATAGGCTCACATATTCCGCAGCTCTGTACAGAGTATAGTTGAACATTCACATCAGTCCCTGCCCCAGTGGAGCTTACAAGCCTGAGGCCACATAAGAGCCCTATCTTTTTGGAAGCCCTCCCGCCCTCCTTGGAAATTTATGACACTTTTGCATTAATTGATTTGTGCTCTTTTTTGGTTCTCAGTGCGATCTGTTGGCTTTTACAGCCAGATTGTCGGGAAGTTGCTACCAGCCAGCGGTCAAAGAATGGCATAAGCGGTTATTGTGGAGCACCCCCTTTTGGTAGGACGGCGGGTGTGTCCTTTCCAATGCGGGTGGACAAGGGGCGTTCCTGTACGGGAGCGCCCATTGCTCTTCCAGGTTAAAGGGTGGTGAGTCCTGCAAGGTTATGCAGATAGGAGGTGGTGGAGAGCCCCTCCTAGAGTTGCCATCCTTCAAAGTTAGTTTCATTTTAGTTTTAATCTAGTTTAAATTGCAGTTACAAAATTTAGTTTCAATTGGTTAAACATGGTCACCAAACAATAAATGATTGTTGACCTTTTAAACTTAGCACTTGGTTGTCGGTGTCTTTATTTATTGTCTGTGTGATTTATTTGGTGTCAGTGTGAGTTATTTTAAATTAAGCTAGCTTCAGTTAAGGTAAAGGTATGACACAATAAGTTATGGGCGCCTTATCTATATTCCCTACCACATGTACATGCACACACATATTAATTCTTGGGTTAATTTTTTTGTGGGGAGCCAATTAACCTACCTGTATATTTTAGAATTATGGGAGGAAACCGGAGTACCCGGAGGAAACCAACGCAAGCACGGGGAGAACATACAAACTCCGCAAAGTTAGGGCCATGGTGGGAATCAAACCCATGACCTCTGTGCTGTGAGGCAGTAATGCTAACCATTACACTGACACATGCAGTGTCCTTCATGACCCATCCTCTATAAACAGCAATGGATTAGTCTGTGTGAGCTAGTAGACTCTGGCTACTGGACATTCACATGTCTCTGGTGATTCGGAGTGGCGACAGTTTTCCCTGGTAATTTCCCTACTACCTACGCATGTACAAAACTTTGATAAAATGGACACGCTCCACTTACCTGGTAATTTTGAACCGCTAATGATGCGTCACAGGCATAATCTTGGAGGTGGTAGAGGGAGGATGTAATCAGTTGGGAGAAGAGGTGGCATCCATAAACTTTTTGTATAATGGCTACTTTTAAGTGTTGTAATAAAAATCACTATACAGTATTTGTACCTGTTATGCTTCACATTTGATTATTATCTGCGCCATCATATCATTACAGACAAGGGTACATGAAAGGAGAACGAGGACTTATGAAGATGTGTACACTGGATAAATCACAAAAATACTTTGATTTCCACAAAGCCCATACACACTGGGCGACTCAGTTTTGTCTTTTGAGCTGCTTTCAGCTGAAAAGTCTCCCAGTGTGTACCCAGGGCCTAATTTTGATTGCTTCGCTCCCGCGCACGTTTTGGGGGGGAGCGAGCAACTGTAAGAGGCAGGCGGCATTTAATATACACGCAACGCTGGGCAAAATCGCCCAGTGTGTGTGGTTTAAATATGTTGTCAAAAGACTCAGCTTAACCACCCCTCATACCTCAGCCAGACATGGAACACAGCGGACAAGGGGCCAGATTCTCTAAGCTTCAAAAGTGATAAAATAGAGAGTGATAAACAGCCAGCCAATCAGCTCCTACCTGCCATGTCACAGACTGTGTTTGAAAAATGTCAGGCAGGACATGGACCGTCCAAACGTCAAGGCTACATTAACCAATATTGCAGTTTTCGCCCTTATACACCCCATAAACAAAACTTTTTTTTCACTAGTCCCTTAAATAGATTATATTATCTGTTATTTTTAGAAAATCTCTCTTTCTTGTCCAGGTGCTTGTACTGAATACGGTATAATGAACGGGGCGATTTTGGGACACAGAGCTGTAAAAATAGTCCGGTTAATCCGGCTCGCTTCTGCGGGTGATTAGAGACAGGTGTATATACTGCATATAGATCTTTTCAAAAAGCTTTTGTTTGGTTTTGTAATATAAAACTTAGGCTCTTCCAAATCATGTGAATCCCGTAAACAAAAAAGCCGCAAGACTTAGCCAGACGCAAGCCTGGCATTCGCTGTTGGCCACTGGGATCGACCTTTGTCCTCAATGCACCTTTTTAATCCTTTGATGTTCCCTAACGATTTTTAAACAGACTCCCTACTCTCTTCCGTTACAGGCTAGCTGTATGTTACAGATCATTCGCAGACTCAGCCCGTTACAGAACAGCTGTATATATGATTTGATATTACACCATTTTGTGTCCTTAAAAACCACTAAGGTTCTTGGGTTCTAATGAAATAATAAAAATAGCTGGAGGAGCAAAAATAGCAGAAATAGCAGTGGGGCATAACTTGCCCCAATGACACCTGGAATTACACTGGGTCTGCTATATATACGCCGAAGGTGTGTGCTGCTGAAAGGGAGTGTGGCCTTATGGGAGTGGGCGTGGCCTTGTATCCAACATTTAAACATAGGGTGGATACAGCCTTAAAACTTAAGTTGAAGATGGGGCAGGAGGAGAGTCTGCGGACGTTGACACTGTACTGCCTTTATTTCCCCCTTGCACATATCGGCAAAATGTATGTCACTAATGTAGAAACTTAATTGATAATGCTGGTACACATTAATAGAAGGGATAGAGAAATCACACTTAAATGATTAATACATACTTCCCAAATTTGGCATCTGTAAAAGAAGTACCGGAGCTACTGGATGGGTGGGCGTGGCCTAGTTTTTGTCCTTTTTCGACTAATCCCTATTTTCTCCTTCTAAATTCCACCCCCCAACTCCCCCCCCCCCCCCCTGCACTGGATCACACGCAACATTCAGTGGTGATCTGCCGCTCCCGCCAACTGCCCCTCCCGCCACCGCTGGACACTGTGACCTGATGGAGGGACTGTGGGACAGTCTCCAATTAGCGGGTCTGTCCTACTGTAATCGGGACAGTTGGGGGTGTGCTAACAGAAGGTCCTGGTGGGTCTCCTTTTAAACTCCCGGCTACCTGCGAAAACGGCACTTTATGAACATATACAGACATTTATACAATATTGCTATGTTGCGGTTTCTGATTTTGTGTGTGGGGTTCAAACAAGTTATTTCGGTATATGGTAGTTGGGTTGACAGTATGAAGGTCAACATACACTGGGTCGACCGACAGGCCTTAGGTGAACACAGGCAAAGGGTCGACATGCCTAAATTCAACATAGTCAAAAGGTCGACGCAAGCATGAGTCAAAAGGTTGACATGGGTTTTTCACGTTTTTTGAGCCGACATGTGCCGACAGGCGGTATTTCATACCCTCCAACAATAGAAATGTTTAAACCACCAGTGCGCATAAGCAGCCTTTGGGACGAACTCAGATGAGGTGTATCACCACAACACACAAATTCTATACCAAATACAAAGTTCACTGAGAACGTCCCTGGCGCTGATAGCAAATCCCTATTTTCTTTCTCAGTATGTTACCCAAAAAGTAAGAAAAAAACAACACAATAGTGTGATATTGTTATTTAACATGTACTCCTTAAAGAATGCCTTTGAAAGATCCCATATGAATATGTCTACTTTACGGGTAGACTCCTGACAGATATGATGGAGCGGTAACGTCACCGTTTGGTTCTCAAAGGCATTCTTCTTGGTTGTTGAATCTTCTCACTCAAACAAAACAAGAATTTCTTTGGAATTTGTCTCCCTTTGTATCGGTCCACAAAACAAATTTTGTAGACTAGATAGGCATGATGTAATACAGCAAGAAAAGGTCCCCAGGCCTCCCTGAAAGTCTTTTTCATGTGAAGAGCTAGTCAAGCATCAACCTTCTATCCTCCCACCAACACACTTCGGTACCTGCGGTATCTTTGTCAAGGTGTCGCTTGACAAAGATACCGCAGGTATCGAAACGCGTTGGGGGGAGGAGAGAAGGTTGATGCTTGACTAGCTCACTGATCTACAGTATGAAACCATAAACTCCAGATAATATAATATAATTATTGGCAGAGTGTATATAAGTACGTGCAGTGTGGTTGTTAGACCTCACACTTAGAAGATATAACCAGTTTGAAGGGTTTATTCAAGTGGCAGGCTTGTAGGTTACAACAGTACTTCATTAGTTAACTTCAAGCAGTAATACAACTTGTACATTTGGTAACGACAGTCTCTGGTTGTTACTTAGCTGTAGCGTTTTGGCGCGTGCAGGGTAAATGACAGTCTGCTGGTTTACGCTGCGGTATCTCTCCCAGTCTCGCTGCTGCCAATGATGACTGATCTCCCTGTGCAAAAGGTCACGCTGGTAACGGGTTTACAGCGGGGACTTGCTCCTATGCGCTCCGGTGCACGTGGAGCTACAAAACAGCATGGACGGAGTCACACACGATCTGAGGCACACTCTAACGCGGGGACTTCCTCACAGGAAAGAGTAACGCTGCCAGCAGGGTCAGGGGTCTCTGCCCTGCTATTCGCTTAAGCGACCTGTCACTCAGGGTGACGCTTAACTACGTTGGCTGCAAGGGGGAAAAGGAAGACTGTAAGTCTTACACTAAGCAGTGTATGCGGAGACAGGCGCTGAGCGCTGCAATCTAACACTCCCCCTCGCTTAAGGCTGTCTTCGGCTACATAAAAGAACTCAATACAATGCTTTGTCCTTTTGTAATACCTGTAACCGAAAATATGGTTAGAGAGAAAAAGACATTCAGAACATCAAAAACTTCAAATCAACATTTTTGAACTTAGACAAGTCCACAGTCCTTCACGAACTTAATAAGCAAGTTTCTCGACAGTCCTTTAGTAAGCATGTCAGCGACATTCTGTTCACTTGCAATGTATTCAACATCGATGGACTTGTTCTCCACTAGTTCTCTGATGAAGTGATGTCTTATCGCGATGTGCTTTGACCTTCCATGGTGCTTGGTAGTACAGGAAAGATCTATTGCTCCCCTGTTATCACATGCGATACTGATAGTCTCTTCTTCATAAAGTAGACCTAACTCACACAAAGTCTCTTTGATCTAGAGTGCTTCTTTTGATGTCTCTGTAAGAGCCATGTATTCGGCCTCGGTTGTTGAGAGAGCAACGGTCGGTTGTTTTCTACTCGCCCAACTAACTGCTGCTCCGGCCAGTGTGAACAGGTAACCGGTGTGGGAACGACGATCATCTTCATCTGCTCCCCAGTCGGCATCGCAGAAGACTTTCAAATTTGAATTGCTTGTTTTGGCGAATTTTAATTTCAAGGAACTTGTACCTTTTAGGTATCTCAGAATCCTCTTCACTGCGATCCAATGTTGTCTTCCAGGATTTATTGCAAATTGGCTCACCCGACTGACTGCATGAGTGATGTCTGGACGAGTTCCAATGCTTGCATACATAAGACTTCCAACCACGTTCTTGTAAGGAACATCTTGCATTTCCTCTATTTCTTCTTGTGTGGTTGGTGACATACCTTTTGTAATCTTGACGCTTTTGTCAATTGGTGTATTCACTGACTTGGAGTCTGCCATCCCATACTTCAAGATTGTTGCCTCGATGTACGTTTGTTGGTCGACTGTGACTGTTCCCTTTTGCAAGTTTTGAACAATCCTCATGCCCAACAGATGATTGGCTGGACCTAAGTCTTTCAACTTGAATCTCTGTTTCAGTTGATCTCTCACACTTGTGATGTGATCTTCGTGACCTGCTATAAGTATATCATCCACATAGACTGCTATGATGAACAACTTTTCTCCCAGAGTTTTGTGATAAAGGCAGTGGTCAGTCTCTGATCTAATAAAATTCATTTCAAGCAGTACTGTGTCCAATTTTATGTACCAGCAACGACCACTCTGCTTTAGGCCATATATGGATTTCTTCAGAAGACACACTTTCTCTGTCTGAAGTTCATTCTCATCATAATGATCTGGTGATTCCATATAGATCTCTTCAAGTAGTTCTCCATTTAGAAACGCTGAATCGAAGTCTAATTGGTATAGCAGTAAGTCTTGTAAAGTGGCGACTGCAATTACTAATCTGAGAGTGTTATACCTCGCAACAGGTGAGTATATCTCCCCATAGTCAATTCCGGATCTCTGTGTGTATCCCTTAGCAACAAGACGGGCTTTGTAACGGGCAACTTCTCCGTCTGAATTTAACTTCTTGCAGAAGACCCACTTGTTCTTGACTGTCTTGCGGTTGCTTGGCCTATTTACTATGGTCCAAGTATCGTTCTCTCTCAGTGCTGATAACTCTGTGTCAATTGCAGATTTCCATTTCGCCCAATCACTGCACGCTTTCGCTTCTTGAATACTCTGAGGTTCACTGAAAGCAATATTCGCATATTCTTCCTCATATCTTCTGGCTGGTATGCCCTTGTTTCTTCTTACAGAAGCTCTTTTAGTTGGTTCGCTTCCTTCTTCAGTATTTTCTGTTGCAGGTATGCTTTCTATTTCACATACCTCTACTAGTGCTTGCTTTTCTTGCTCTTTTGCTTTTGTGGGTGATGCTGTTTCTTGAAATATCACATCTCTTGATTTCAGGAGACGTCTGTTCTCTGCATCCCAGAGCCTGTACCCTTTGCTCTCCTCACAATAGCCTAGCAATATGCACTGTCTTGATTTTGGGTCAAGTTTCTTCCTTTTCTCCTTTGGTATATGTGCATAAGCTCTGCTCCCAAAGACACGGAGGTGACTGATGTCTGGCTTCTTCCCAGACCAGGCTTCTAAGGGGGTTTTTCCCTTCACGGCCACTGTAGGTGTTCTGTTTTTCAGGTATACTGCAGTAGATACAGCTTCTGCCCAAAAACTCTTCTCCAGGCCAGCATCGTTCACCATCGCTCGTGCTCTTTCAACGATTGTTCTGTTCGCCCTTTCACTTACGCCATTCTGTTCAGGCGTGTAGGCCATCGTCAGCTGATGCTTTATGCCATGCCTTTTTAGGAAGTCGGTTAGTACTTCATTTTCGTACTCTCCCCCATTGTCGGATCTCAGGACCTTTAGTTTTAGGCCCGTCTGAGTTTCCACTAGGTTCTTGTACTCCACAATTTTCTTGACCACCTCACTTTTCTTCTTTATGAAGTATACGTGTGTCATTCTTGTGGCGTCATCGATGAGAGTCATGAAGTATTTGTAACCACTGGTTGACTCCTCTTCCATTGGTCCGCACACATCTGTGTGTACCAGAGCTAATTGCGTTTCTGCTCTGCCTGCTGACTTGGGAAATGGGTTGCGGGTCTGCTTGCCTTTTATGCAACTCTCGCACACAGGTCTTCCGGTGTCTTTCACTGTGATTCCTGTTGCCATCCCATCAGCTAGTTTCTGGACATTATCATATCCTAAGTGTCCCAAACGTCTGTGCCAGAGCTCCATGGACTCATTTTCAGCAGAGGCTGCCAAAGCTACACATTCATCTGTGTCTAGGACGTATAGTTGGTTGCATCGGGTTGCTGAAGCAATTACAGTCCCTCTTTCATTATGCACCATGCACTTGCCCTTTGCAAACTGGACTCTGTAGCCTTTTGCCTCGAGTACGCTGATAGCGATGAGGTTACTTCCCAATTCTGGTACATACAGGACGTCTTGGATATCTGTGACTACTGTCTGTCCCTCAATTCTTAGTTTCACTGTGATTGTCCCAACACTTGAAGCAGTAAGGATCTTTTCACCAATCCCGGTAACTGTTGTGGGGTTACACTGTGTTAAAGAATTGAACCACTCCTTGTTGCAGCTGAAGTGTCTAGAGGCTCCCGAGTCCATGTACCAGAGATCCCTCCTTGGCTTGTCTGTTACATTCAGTGCTGACTCGTTCTTTTTATCATGCCGCTTGTGCATGCCACTAGTGTTCTTCAGCCTGCATTCTGAAGCCTTGTGCCCTACTTTGTGGCACACATAACATTTGAATGTGCATTTCTTGGGTTTCGCACCCTTTGCTACTAAGGCAGAACCTTCAGCTATGGCATCCTTGTGGATTCTCTCTTGGAACTGTAGTAGTTTGGCTCTCACAACTTCAGTTGTAAGCTTGGTCTCATTTGACTCTAGTGCGACAACCAGAAAGTCAAATTCCTCTGTCAAATTCTGCAGCATTACCATTGCTACTTCTTCCTCATCCACTTTTGCTCCTACACACGCCAATTGCTGAGCTATCGATAGTATTTTATCAATATAATCGTTCATGTCCTTGCATGCATTCAATTTTGTTCCATACAGTGTGCGTCTCAGACTTATCCTTCTCATTAAGCCTTTATTTTCATAAGCACCTTGTAGAGTTGTCCACATGTCCTTAGCGGACTCCTTCCCACAGATAGTAGAATAAACATGCTGCTCCACAGCCAGGCCTATTGTGCCAATGGCCTTGTCTACCTCTTCTGGGTTTGGACTTTCTCCTGGGGCTATTGTGACTTTCCATAGCTTCTCCCTCTTAAGCTGCATTTCCATAGCGAACTTCCATGTAGTGTAATTCTCTGAGCCTTTGAGCTTTGGAAAGTTCATGCTATGCCCTGTACTGTGCATTCTCGTTAACTCTTCCACAAATGGCAATTTAGAAATAATTCCTTTGTGTTCTTTTATGTACTGCGCTAGCACTTTGTCTTCAGGGGGTTAATCTTCGCGCACGTGACGTGCTGGGCCCATAACCTATTGGCAGAGTGTATATAAGTACGTGCAGTGTGGTTGTTAGACCTCACACTTAGAAGATATAACCAGTTTGAAGGGTTTATTCAAGTGGCAGGCTTGTAGGTTACAACAGTACTTCATTAGTTAACTTCAAGCAGTAATACAACTTGTACATTTGGTAACGACAGTCTCTGGTTGTTACTTAGCTGTAGCGTTTTGGCGCGTGCAGGGTAAATGACAGTCTGCTGGTTTACGCTGCGGTATCTCTCCCAGTCTCGCTGCTGCCAATGATGACTGATCTCCCTGTGCAAAAGGTCACGCTGGTAACGGGTTTACAGCGGGGACTTGCTCCTATGCGCTCCGGTGCACGTGGAGCTACAAAACAGCATGGACGGAGTCACACACGATCTGAGGCACACTCTAACGCGGGGACTTCCTCACAGGAAAGAGTAACGCTGCCAGCAGGGTCAGGGGTCTCTGCCCTGCTATTCGCTTAAGCGACCTGTCACTCAGGGTGACGCTTAACTACGTTGGCTGCAAGGGGGAAAAGGAAGACTGTAAGTCTTACACTAAGCAGTGTATGCGGAGACAGGCGCTGAGCGCTGCAATCTAACAATAATACTGTAATAACACTGCAGCAGAGGATAGAGTAAATGTAGTAATGTAGGGTACACACCAGAACAATTTGGCCCAAAATGACCCAATTTAGATACGATCTCGACCGATTGTATGTAAATTGGTCATGTTTTGGGCCATTTCAGATCAGATCCCGATCCGATGCGCAGCCCAGTGATCCGGTCGCGACCCGTACCCACCTGAATGGTCGTTTTTCAGATCCTACTGGCTGCGGGTAGGATCTGAAAAACGACCATTTAGGTGGGTACGTGTCGCGATCGGATCACGATCAGATCGGATGCAGTTCGTGACCGAGTCGTAAGCTCCACCAGATTGTGAGCAAGTCGTATGATCGTCTTACTATGTGCATCGTTCTGGTGTGTACCGGGCATAAGATATGCAGTCTGGGTCAGGTATCATTACAGAGCCGAAGTTATACTTTCCTGATTTATTTCTGTCACCATAGACTATTCTCCTAAAAAGAGTTTCCATGAGTTTCACCCATATCAGTGGCTTACAGCAAAATATGTACACAGTGGCGTATTTTGCAACATTTTGGGATGGGCCTCAGATTGCGAGTGGAATGACCCCACACTCAAGAGTCAACTTTAAGTAGAGTTATATGAAAAGATGAACATATTCACTATTTAGCTCCTGGGACAGATGCACTAAGCTTCAAAAGTGATAAACAACCTACCAATCAGCTTCTACCTGACATTTTTCAAACACAGGGGGAGATTCTCTAAGAATCTCCGCCCCCCTTCGCCTCTCTTCGCAAATATAATTATCGCGATAATATAACAGAACATAATAGAACATATGCGATAATTATAGCAAAGGACAGCTCTTGCGTTAAGAGCTGTCCTTTGCGGTGAGAGTCGCCGGGTCCCAGCAGGTCCCGGCGGCTCCCCCCTCCCTCACACACCCGGCGCTGTTGCTGCTGTGCCGGGCTCTCCTCCTCCCTGCACCCGGAAGAGGATCAGTGCAGGAAGGAGGTCACAGGTCCGGGCAGCACAGCTCTGTGCTGCCCGGACACAGGTGAGGGGGCGATGCGGGGTGGCAGGGGTCCGTGCGGGGCGGCGTTGCAGGGCGGCGGTGGGATGCGGTAGAAGCCCATTCGCTTCTACAGGGCATCGCCATATTTTTCTGGCGATGCCCCCCGCCGCGGTAACCCGGCGGGGGATGCTTACGGGGTTTTTACCGCATTTTTAGTTTAGAGAATCTCCCCCACAGTCTGTGACATGACAGGTAGGAGCTTATTCGCTGGCTGTTTATCACTCTCCATTTAATCACTTTTGAAGCTTAGTGCATCTGCCCCCCTGTATTTTTGAGGATCTTCTGCAGTTGCTTATGATTCTTCATGAATGTATTAGAGAGCATGTCCAAAAGGGGACATGTCCTTTCCTACACTAGTGTATATAGATGCTGTTTGTCACCAGGAAATTGATCCTAAGCAGAGTAGTGTTTCTTATCAGCATCCTCATGAGAAAGGAGATGGATTAAAGGGTTGTGTTGTATTGTGGGGAGAAAGAGCATGTTCCCCGGTCATGTCCACATAAGTTTGGAAACACCAGAACCTGGGGAGATAATGATAATTACTTTAGTGGCCCCTTGAAAATGCTTTCAAAATGTATGTCGTTTTATCTCACGCTCATGGTCATTACAATTTCAATTGTCTTATGGGGCCTACACACTGGGCAATTTTGGGGCATTTTCTAAGTGATCTCACTAGATCACAGAAAATATCCCTACATCGCTCAGTGTGTAGGTGCCATAGATGCGAGGCCCTGTGCGTTGCTTTCACCCGGCGATTAACTGCTTAGGTGGTATGCCTGGGGATTTTCCAGGCTGAGCTGCGCTGTCGCAGCGGGCTGTCCCAGAAAATTTCCGGGCAGCCACAATATATTGGTGCGCGCCAGTGATGCCTCTAGCGGTGCACCACTGACACACCACCATCTGCCAGCAACCTCCCCATCGCCCCCCTGCACCTGTGTTGCTCACCTGCCCCCCAGGCTTCATACGCAAAGGCCTTCACCGCCGATGCCGATGCCAGGCACTTCCCTCTGCTGCCACTGCCAAACACTCCCATCCCCCGCTGATCACTTCCCTCCGCTGCCGATCATTCCCCGTCTCCGCGCAGTTCGGGCCCGCTTGGGAGCACTCATGCATTCGGGCACCCGAACATATGGAGCCTCGAGCCCCCCCCCCCCCCCCCCCCGCCCATCCCCTGAGCAGCCACGGACAACCGAAGCCAGAAGCAGCAGGGGCTGCTGCATAAATCAGTGGCTGCAACGGCTGTATCTTGAGTGGTGAGTATTTCTGCGGCAGATTTCTGGTAGGTTTGTCCTGCCCCAGTAAAACCCATATAATATCCAGCATGCTGGATAAATCTACTTAATTACTGGTCAGGGCCAGTGTTCTCACCGGAGAACACTGGCCCTGACAGATCGCTCAGCACATAGCGCTGACACATCGCTGTTTGCTGAGTGAAATTGCTGAGCAAACTAGCCATGCTCCGAACGCTCAGCAAATCTGCCCATGTGTAGGCCACGTTAGTGGATAGTAGGGCTGCCGGTAATCTCATTGAATTTGAAACGACCAGCTGTAAATGTTGTCCTAGCTCTAAACTGAGATTAAATAACAAACCCCTCTTTGGAGATCACAGTGAAATTGAGACCATTGCACCATTATTGATGGGTGTTTATACCCAGAAACTACTATGTGATACGCTCTTCAGGGATTTCAGGGACATTGTGTCAGCCTCGGATGTGTCAACATAACCCCCTAATTAACTGGTGAGAAGAATCAGTTCGGAGAACTAATGTGGACAAACATGTTTGAAGTTTCCTGTCCAGAAAAGGTATCACTGACAGTTACCAAGATCACACAGATGTTTCTTACATAAGCCTGTTTATTCACTAGCTCTTCTCCCCCCCCCCCCCCCCCCCCCCCCCCCCCCTATGCCAGTACAACTAACATTATACCCGAATCACAAGGACATAAGGATAAGTCGTTGCATCTGTTTGCTCGAGAACTCTGAGCAGTAGAGAGGAATCCTTGATTGACATCCTGGAAAAGAAACATTGATATGATCTTTGAATCCCCATTAAATGCTGGTTTATTTTTTTGTGTGTGAATAAAATGGTGTACATTGTCCATGTATTAGATATAGAGGGTTTAATAAGAAAAACCATTAACAACGAATACCTTCTCTCTGTAATTAAAGAATGTTTCCTTACCTAATGGATAGATTTAATTGTTTTCATTAACTGGAGTGGTACATTACTTATACTGCTTTCACATTGCAGAAATGGGTAATGACACGGTATTCTTAAATGGGACTTTAAAACGGGTCAGAACCTTGAGACCTTTCACATTGCAGGTGAAAACCGTTTTAAAAATCATTTAATACCATTCAAACATTCAACCCGTTTAACCCCCAAGGGACACGTTTAAAGCCATTGAAATAAACGTGTAGGACTCTGCTTTTTAACCATTGTTAACTTTAACCGGTAAATCAACTCTGGCACTTTCACACTGCAGCCTTAAACGTTTTAAAATGGAAAAAAAAGGCAATATACCGTTTTAAAAGTGCGATGTGAAAGGGGTATTACACAATTGCCCTCACAGTATGCAGCACCGGATTTTACTTTGCTTACAACAGAAAAACATGAGAAAGTCACAAATTTGTTTAACACACTAATACTGATTTCAGACCGCAAATGCAGGGTCGCACCGGGACTTTTAAACGGTTCAATCTCGGTGCGACCCTGCATGTCCGATCTGTTCAGATTGCAGCCGCGAACCGGCAATATTTCCCGTTTGCTGACATCATGTGGGGGAGCGGTGGCGCATCATCGGGGATGGGGGAGGAGGCAGTGCTTAGAGATGGCGCTGCTCCAAGCGCTGCCTCCTCCATAGAGTGAACAGGAAACAGGTCGCTCGACTTGTTTAACCCGTTCCCACTACACAGCAACACGACAATGAACCGGTAAGAACTCTGCTTTTTACCCGGTTCGGATTGCCGTGTTGCTACCGGTTAGCTGTAACTGGTAACCCCTTCACATCGCACTAATTACTGGGTCGATCCGGCAAGAAACCGGCTTGTACCCGTTAATTAGGTGCGATGTGGTATAAGTAAGGATCAAACAAGATGCATTGGGTGCAGCCATTTTGTGGGCTATATTACTAATTACAAGGAATGTGATTGTAGGATTCCATCAATATAAGCAAGGTCATAATTATAAGCAGGGGAAAATGTACTAATTTGGGAGTTCTATTTCACATGGGATGTTCCTATGGGCAACCAATCAGATACTATCCATTATCTTCTAGAAGATGCTAAATAAATAAGAAGATTATGATTGGTTGCCCGCAGCAACATCCCATGTGAACTAAAACTCCCACTGTCAGAAAAATTCTATGTATAATTGAGCTCCCCAAAGGACACGGCTTTTTTAGATAACGCTCATGCGTTGATATATTGTTCTTATACTATCGCTGCAATTTGTTGCTGCTTTTTCTATGTATTATTTTAGTATACTTTTGTGTCTAAGTATTACCTCATTGGGAAGAGCCTAATGACTCATTTATTATAGTTTTCTGTATAATAAAATCTTCTTATTTGGGTTCATACAACGCTCCATACAACTCTTTGTTTATTGACACCATTTACTTACAGACAGCGCTCCCAGATTCTTAGCTATTGCATTGGTTGTTTCCATCTATATTTGGTACATGCGATAACAAGCTATGTATACAGAGTCTGCTTGGCCACTAGGTTGTGTGGTTTTACCAGGGCCAATGTATAAATAGAAAGATAACAGACAACAGAAGTGGCCAGCGCTATGTAAGTGAGGTGCAGGAATCTGAACAGGTGAGGACCGGCCTCCTGCATTCTGACATGTGTCATCCATGGGCTACTGACTCATGCAGGAACAGCAGCATTTGCCGGTTGTCTCCTTGGTGTGACATGATGAGACACGTGCAGGCCAGAGGCTGTGGTCCAGAGACAACCACTATGACACTAATGTGTAATGTACTGTGACTAGGGAATACAATCTGATACATTGTATAGCTGTCAGTCTATGTCATTATTTCACAAGGGGAGATGTATCAAACAACTGATAGAAATAATGTTAGCAAGTTGCCCGTAGCAACTACTCAGATTGACGCTATTATTTATGCAGCAGAGACTGTACAATGGCCCTTATTCAGATCTGATCGCAGTACAAATGTGTTTGGACAATGGGCAAAACCACGTGCACTGCAGGTGGGGCAGATGTAACATGTGCAGAGAGAATTAGATTTGGGTGGGGTTTTATTTCAAAGTTACAGCTATATTACAGTCTAAAAATAAAGCAGCCAGAATTTTTCCTGCACAGAAACAAAATAACTCACCCAAATCTAATTCTCTCTGCACATGTTACATCTACCCCACCTGCAGTGCACATGGTTTTGTCCATTTGAGAAGGAATTTGACTTTGCAAGTGAACCAAAATAAGGGCCTTTGGGCCAGATTCTCTAAGCTTCAAAAGTGATAAAATAGAGAGTGATAAACAGCCAGCCAATCAGCTCCTGCCTGACATTTTTCAAACACAGCCTGTGACATGGCAGGTAGGATCTGATTGGCTGGCTGTTTATCACTCTGGATTTTTTCACTTTTGAAGCTTAGAGAATCTGGCCCTATATCCTTAACAACCACCCCTGTCATCTGAACATGCCCTGAAATCTGCCTATATCATAAGCGATTGCATGCTCAGTGTGGGGCCATGTGACATCACTGAACGATATTGTTAGTGTTATACAGTAGTTCATCGTTTAAGCACTAGATCATTCATCTGGGACCACCAGTGATATTGTTAATTATATCAGCGGTGCTGTGAACCACAAAGAGGAGGTCATTCTGAATGCTTTACCCCATTGTGAATCTGCAACAGGGAACGATGGTCTGCGCACGCACATATTCGCTTATGCGCATGTGCAGGCTTTCTGTGTGGGCACCTTTGGAGACTTGCATAGTCTCAGAGGCGCTTGCAGAGGGGTGGGCACACAGGAGGCAGGTAGGGGGCATTTGCATGGGCATGACGTGTGCTTCCTGGGCATACCCATGAAAAAGCTGGGTGCACCCAGGAAAACGCTGGGTGTCCAAATGCGAACGGGGTTGTCAGCTGCCCGCCCTGTTCACGAAGCAGGGTGCTGCAAATCTGAGTCACTAGAGAGTTAGATTTGCGAACATTAAAGAAATCATTCAATGGTCGGCAACCATCTAAATATTTTGGTCCCGCGCGCAATACTGCGAATAGATGTTTATGCAAAACATCCTTTCGCATTCCTGCGGGGACATTGGCTGTCCAGTGGGGGGCAGGCGTTTGTACGGGTGGCGGGCAGCATTTAGTTGGCTTGCAAAGCTGCGAAACTCACAGCTTTGCGAGTCAACCAGAATGACCTCCTGTGTTTTTAGTGCAGCCATACAAAGCACTGTGGTTTTGTACTGCTGAAATGTTAAAATAAAAAACAGCATCTTTTAAAAACTGAAAATCTAATTTCCATTCAATCAAACCATATTTTTTCTCAATATGTTCTAAAATGATAGTAAAAGAGGGCAATGATCTTCACGGGGTTCTTGCTATTAATAGCTGGTTAACAGCAGGGAATGTTGAATACATGAATTATATTTGCATCTCCAGGATTCGCAATTCGGAAAGTGATTGTTTCTTTAGTGATCTTTAATCACCGCTGAATAACTGTTATCAATCACCGGCATCTGCCAACGAGAACTGCAAAGACGTGTCTGTCACTTGGAGTAGTAAGGACAGATCTGCACGAGATAAAGTTAGCCAGAATGTGATAAATATGTATCATTCCCCCTCATATGCCACATTATTTATCAAAGTAACTATCTCTTGTCAGACCAGATTTAATTAAACACAGAGCAGATTGATAAACTAATCATTTTCGGAAAAATTATTCTCTCGTTTATAACACATCCAAAATAAAGGAGATCTATAATGTATAGTGGCCCTTATTCTGATTTATTCGCTCCCCTGCGTGTTCGCGCAGGGGAGCGCTGTTTTGCGACTGTGCATGCATAGTCCGTTATGCGCATGTGCAGCCGCTGTGTGCGAGCAGCCACGGGGAATAGATTTTTCAATGCGGCCGTGGGGTTGCGGGCCAGGTAATTTGCCTATGGGAACGCCCTGCATTTATGGGCGTTCCCATAACAACGCTGGGCGTTCTCATGGTAATTACCCGTTGACACGGGTACAGGGGGAAGGCATCTGGTGCCAGCAGATGTCAGCCTCCCACCAGATTCCTGTACAGGCACTCGCAGATGTAAGACACCAAAGAGGAGTCTTTCATTTGCGAACTCTAGAATACTCATTCGATGGTACATGACTATTGAATGATTGGTGCCCGCACGGAAGGCTGTGAATGGATGAGTATGCTAATCATCCATTCGCATGCCTGCGGGTAACAGGGCCGTGTGAGGGGGCGCGGGGGGCTGTGCGTGCAGCGGGCGATTGGTGGACTCGCAAACCTGCGAAATTCGCAGACTTGTGAGTCAACCAGAATAAGGGCCAGTATGTAAATATGTATGTATATAGATACGTAGATCAATTAATCTATAGTCTTCTTTCACAGATTGGCATTACATTATCAGTGCAAAATACTAAATATGCAAATTGTGTAAATTATCGAGCGAAAAAGATGCAGGATGAGATTTAGAACACAATGGGGGTAATACAGCGCCTGCTCTTGTTCCCACTTGCAGTACTGTTTGTCTAACTGCCGCTGGTATTTTATACTACGTTACCTTGCAGGAAGCGTTGAGTTAATTTATAAGGTAGCACATGAGTTCAAAGCATCAGTTGGAAGGAGAGGACAGACACAGAGAGCAGCAGGAGCGCGGGGGTAAGGAATAGGAGAGAGGGGGTGGAGAGTAGGGAAGGGGTGGAGACAATGGTGTAGCAATAGCCCCGGCTGCCCCCCCCCCCCTCACACAGAGATATGTACCAGCCAATGTACATACTGTACATTGGCTGGTTTATAATTATTTATTTACAGTTTCTTATATAGTGCAGCGTATTCTGTTGCACTTTACAATTGGAAACAACAGTGATGAAACAAACTGGGTAGTAACAGACTGACATAGAGGTAGGAGGGCCCTGCTTGCAAGCTTACAATCTATAGGGATAATAGGAAGGATACATAAGGATAGAATTCCATAGCATGGCAGTCCCTTCAGACTACAAGACAGTCCTGATGGGATGCAATTAGATATGAATGTTACTGGAGGTTATGTGGGGGTCCCTGAATATGATAAACTGCATGAAGAGGTGAGTTTTCAGGGAATGCTTGAAAGTTTGGAGGCTAGAGGAGAGTCTCAGTGTGCGTGGAAGGGCATTCCATAGGGTGGGTTCTGCCCAAAGAATGTCCTGCCATTGTGAATGGGAGCTAGTAATGAGTGTGGATGAGAGACGCAGATCTTGTGCAGAGCAGAGAAGTCTGGTGGGGATATATTTTGATTCAAGCGAAGAGACATAGAGATGGAGCGCCTCTCAGCCAGCGCCGGGGCTTGCCAGATTGCCCCCGTTGGCGAGCCACATTGGGGGGCCGGGGGGAGCTCTATTGTAAGGGGACACGCGCGCCCCCTTCCGGGGGCTGGCGGTTGGTGATCTGACCAACAGCCCCTGTAAGAATGACAGGTGTTCCATCTGTATGTTGCTGTAGTCATTTCATTGGCCTTGAATGTGAGTAGAAGTATTTTATATTGAATACAGTAAAATATATGCATCCGATGAAGAGACTGACAGAGCGGATCAGCAGACGATGAGCGTCTAGCCAGGAAGATCAGCCTTAAAGGGCCCCATACATCAGCAATTAATTGTGACAATTTTCAGATATGGAGATGATTGCCACAATTAATTTTAGATGTGTGGGCTCCCCCTTTTGGCAATCCCAATCAAAATCGCCAATCGATTGCTTAATCAGGTTTTTAAACATGTTTAATAATCTGGTATTATCTGCAGATCTTTTTATATGTGTGGGCATTCCCAATTCGTCGTCTTCATCTATTTACATTATGAACAGCTGAAATGACAATAGATTGGGAAATTTCCAGATATGAAGATGCAATCTTTAGATGGAAAAATCTGCTGATCACTGAAATAAATCTGTAATGTGTGGGCAAAGTCAGATAGATTGTAAAATCCATTTATCTGGCCAAAAAAATCCCTGTATCTGGAAATCCATAAATTGTGATTGCTGATGTATGGGGCCCATTACAGCTGCATTCAAGTAGTGGTGAGAGTCTTTTCACAGGAAGACCGGTAAGGAGGCTATTGCAATAGTCAATGCGTGATATAATGAGTGCATGGAGTTTTAGCAGTGTCTAGTGTAATGGGCCCCATACATCAGCAATCACAATTTATGGATTTCCAGATACAGGGATTTTTTGGCCAGATAAATGGATTTTACAATCTATCTGACTTTGCCCACACATTACAGATTTATTTCAGTGATCGGCAGATTTTTCCATCTAAAGATTGCATCTTCATATCTGGAAATTGCCCAATCGATTGCTGTTCATAATGTAAATAGATGGAGAAGACGAATTGGGAATGCCCACACATATAAAAAAGATCCGCAGATAATACAAGATTATTAAACATGTTTAAAAACCTGATTAAGCAATCGATTGGCGATTTTGATTGGGATTGCCAAAAGGGGGAGCCCACACATCTAAAATAAATTGTGGCAATCATCTCAATATCTGAAAATTGTCACAATTAATTGCTGATGTATGGGGCCCTTAAGACATGAACAAATTTTTGGGATTTTTTTTTAGATGCAAGTAACATGATTTAGAGACAGATTGAATGTGAGGAATAAAGGACAGTTCAGAGTCGTGGATGACCCCTAGGCAGCGAGCTTGTGGAGTAGGAGTTATTGTTGAGTTCTCCACAGTGATAGAGATATCAGGTTGGCAACTACTCTTGGCTGGTGGGAATATAATTCTGTCTTGGAAATGTTGAGTTTGAGGTGGCGAGATGACATCCAAGATGAAATGGCAGAAAGACATTCAGAGACACGGAGCAATACTGATGGTGACAATTCAGGTGAGGATAAATAGATATGAGTATCATCAGCGTACTGATGATACTGGAAACCGAAAGAGCTGATTAGTTTGCCTAGAGAGGAGGTATAGATTGAGAAAA
This sequence comes from Crinia signifera, assembly GCF_055691185.1. Taxonomy (NCBI): domain Eukaryota; kingdom Metazoa; phylum Chordata; class Amphibia; order Anura; family Myobatrachidae; genus Crinia; species Crinia signifera. The sequence goes on from NC_139220.1 coordinate 41,955,725, forward strand.
GAAGAGGACCTAAAAGAACCTAAGACTGAGGTTCTTCAACTGACAGAGGTAGTGAGGAGGAGGTAGATTCAGAGTAGTGAACACTAAAAGAGCAATATACATATTGTACATTGGCTGGTATATATCCATTGTAGTACTCATATACTGTATATTGGCTGGTATATATCTGTACGTAAGTTTTTTTTATTTGTAAACGCATTTAAGCACATTTTTTTGTACATGATAACTCAGTTTATCCCCTATGTAATGCACTATTCACTTTTCAACGTGATCCCCATCCCTTTCCACGCATGTGCACCAACAATTGATGAGTTGGGCAAACCCGTTGGTGAAGAAAACCGGTGGTGTTGCAGGGTGAAAGGTCTGGGCTGTACGACAGGTGTGGCAGAACCTCATTGAACTGCAGGCACTGCAACCCTCTTCCCAAATATGAAAGAGCACCTTAGGGGTGTACACTCCAACTCTGACAACGAGGTGAAAGCTGTCTTTCAGTCCTGGTGTTGACAACAACCACCAGCATTCTTCTCCTAAGGGTTTGCCCGACTCGTCAAGTGTTGGCGCACATGCGTGGAAATGGATTGGGACTACGTTGAAAAGTGAATAGTGCATTATATATATATATATATATTAATATACAAACTGTACAATGAGCTTAAGTATTCAGTAAACTACAGATTGTGCCTTTTATACATGCATTGTAGTTATCAGAAATATGATTAAATTAGTTGTTTAGATAATACTACAGGATCTATTGTTTCCTCTTCTGTACCCATAAAATAAAGAAAAACAAGAATACAAATACTCCGCATTCTGGAAGGAGACAACTGTGTGCTCCTAGGTATCACAGTTGTCTCATCTCTGGACATGTAACAGTAGCAGTTGGTATCACCAGACCCTGCTGAGCATCATTCACAAACATGATCCTCCTCCATTTTCACGCACAATGTGGTTCCAAGCAAAAGCAAACAAACCCGTTAGCAGGGTGGCAAAAGCTGTCTAATAGAAATATGTCCTGCAACAGGGTCTCCTTTAGGTATAAAAACTAAATAAAATTGGCATACATAAACATACCCTCCAACATGACCCATTTCATTAGGTACAAAGTGCTCTGTTCCTGGACTTCCCTGCCAGTGGCAGTTACAGAGGTTGGACTCCAGCACAGTCCAAAATTCAAAGGGGGAGCCACATCAACTGTCAGTGAGTCCAGGACAGTGATGTTTGGAGTGGCATTAGGTGTGGCTCCCCTTTTTGAATATTGGACTGTGCTGGAGCCCCAACTCTGCAACTGCCACTGGCAGGGAAGTCCAGGAACAGAGCAATTTGTACCTAATGGAATGGGTCATGTTGGAGGGTATGCATTAATGGATGTTGCTTTACATACAAAGATCCTTCACCTACTGTATAGTAAAATGAAGACTTCCAAATGTTGTAACAACCTCCCCCACCAGTGACGTCCGGGTAGCGTTGTCCAGGTAGCGGGGCCCGGGCAGCAGGGTCCAGGCAGCGGAGGCTAGGAGCTTGTAGCGCTATTTGTCAGGCAGCCGGGGCAGGAAGCGCTGCTCAATTTGAAGACATTTTGAAAAGACTGGCCGGACGCTGATTGGATGAATTCGGCAGCACTTCCCGCCCCTGTCGCCCGGAAAATATCACTAGAAGCTCCCAGCCCCGCTGCCCGGATCCCCGTTGCCCAGACCTCAAAGAAACAGCCCAGCGTCACGCTTCATGTGGCTCACGCCTTAACATAGTGCTCCCATTGGTTAAAACTATACATAGCACCTACTCTATTTGTAGCTGTCCACATTTGCATACTGCCTCCCTATATGCCCTGAGTTCTGCATGGAGCAAGAAAACCCTGGCAATGAGCATGTAATCCCTGGAATGGAGCATGTAACCCTGGCAATGAGCATGCAACAGTGTGATACGGCCTGAAGTAGCATTGCCTAGTGTGATACGGCCTGATTCAGCCCTGAACGCAGGACTGCAAATTCACAGTCCTGGCAATTATTATGCTCTGAGCATCTACACATATAACAGGGTGCCTGTCTGGAGCATCCTGAGGACTCCCCAAATAAAACTGCTGCAGTGATACTACTACCCAGAAGCAGCTGGTGTGGGCATGAAATGGTGCCATCCCCAGAGCGTATACGGTTGCCGGGCCGATGCTGTCTAGATAGACAGTTATGGGGCTGACTACTCTTGGTCCAAGGCGTCTAGTTAGACACCAAAAGATAGTTGGCTGTGTCTATAATGCCAATGACCGGAATTAGACACAATTGAAAGACAGGAGGTCAACAGTCACCATGTCGACATGAAGTGGACATAGAGTTAGATTGTAGAAGTGTACCCGAAGCATGACGAGTGCAGTGAGCCATGTGAGCACATATAAAGTGTCCATTAGGACCCCTGTGACATTCAGCATAAGAAAACATGAAAAACTTGTGTCGACTTGGTTTTGTGTCTGTCAATCTACCGCTTGCGTCTATCTCCCGACACTGTAGATCTAGACGTGGTCACCGAACTTTAGGCGTTCAGCTAGATGCCTTCGATCAAGAGTGGTCGACCCCGTAACTGTCAATCTAGACAGTGTCAATTGACTATCCCATAACCCCCCAGAGTGCAGTACACCCTACATGATGTCCCGTAACATAAGATTTGCATCTTTACATATTCTCACATTCATCAATCTCCAGTAGTATCCTGAACATGACTTATCTCTTGTCTCTTGTGATGAAACTTCATTACTGAAAATGATAACTACATAACTAGGTGACATACTGTGTAATGGCTTTCATAGTGGCAGTTTTTACCTATGGGCTGTAGCCCCCCTTCCAGGTAAAATCCACCTCCATACATTAGAGCATTTTGTCCCTCCTGGAATGGGCAATGTTGGGAGGAATGTGCCACTGTACTGAAGACTGCACTGGATTCACTGTGACTGGCAGTGACTTCCTATTGGAAGTCTGAGTGTCAGCCTGTAAATTCCAGGGTCTGTGCATGCACAGTACCTACGTCGGTACTGCGCACGCGCTGGTCCCGCTACCCGTCATCTGTATTATACAGGTGCCAGGACCGTGATTTCCCTTCTATGGCTGCTGTCCATAGAAGCTGACCGCATGTGCAGTACAGAGGTTTGTACTGTGCATGTCTGTCATCATAGTACAGGTAATGCTGCGCCTGTGGCGGGGACCAGAAGGAGCAGCAGCAGGGGGGCTGCCACTGACCGCGATGTAGGCACCCCTGCAGCCTTAAGGTACAAGCCGCGATGCTTTCATCTCAAGCCCGGCTAACTGGTCAGTGTTTGCATCGTGTATTATTATTTATTTATTAACAGTTTCTTATATAGCGCACACATATTCCGCAGCGCTTTACAGAGTATAGTTGAACATCAGTCCCTGCCCCAGTGGATCTTACACTCTATATTCCCTACCACATGTACACGCACACACAGACATTCTAGGGTTCATTTTGTTGGAAGCCAATTAACCAATCAGTATATTTTTGAATTGTGGGAGGAAACCGGAGTACCCGGAGTAAATCCACGCAAGCACGGGGAGAATATACAAACCCCGCACAGTTAGGGCCATGGTGGAAATCAAACCCATGACCTCAGCGCTGTGAGGCAGTAATGCTAACCGTTACACCATCCGTGCTGCCCGCTGTATTAATGTGGCTAAATGTCTAATTGATGCTGAGAATATAACAGTACAGAGCCTGATGAATCATTAGGCTGATTAGCTTGTAGCCCAGGGTAACAGAACTTGGGGGCACCTCACAGTTGGCAGCCGGGGGCTGGATGGAAGACCTGATTCATTCCATGTTGGCGGTGGCTGCAGAGCTTAATTACAGAACTTGTTAGCTATCCTGCCATTCCAAGGTGGTGTTGAGGGAAGTTCTTAAAGTGACTTGCAGATGGCGGTGGCAGTCGTGCCATGTAACTTTCTGCTAAAACCTTTGCTTTGTGTTACAGCGTCACCTGGGAAGCCGGAAGAGCTGCCTGCGATTATACGTAGATTCTTCCTCACGTTCCCCAGAGCAAGAGCTTTATTTACACTCCGCAAACATCATTAGATCATTAGACGCCATGATCAAACATGCCAGTTGTATAACCTTTGTCTCTGCCCATTTGATAGGTGAGTCTTTGCCACCCCTGCCCAACCTGATCACACATGGGGCCTGATTCTTGGTGGCTCACTAGGCAGCGTAAATACAGTGCTTGGCGAGCCATCTAACGCCGCCTGCCGAGCGAGCAAATGCCAGCCGCAGTGCGAACATCCCAGACACATTGCAAATGGGTGCTTAGCACAATCATCCATTCACAGGGGAGCATATGGGGGTGAAATCATTTGATGGTCACGACCATCGAATGATTTTTCCTCTATTTGCAAATATAAGTAAATGTTGTCTGACCTATATTTGCAGCATCCGGCTCCGAGAACGGGACGGGCACTGACCCCCCCCCCCCACCCCCTTCCTATCTCCATCTCAACCCCCCCCCCACCCCCGTGTGAAGGCGTCCACACAGCGGCCCTGCACATGCGTATATTAGCATATATGCATGCACAGAGCCAAAACATCGGCCCCCGGTGCGAATACGCCGGGGACTGATCAAATCTGAATCAGGCCCATGATTGCGTCTGTGTTTAGCAGCATTACGGGGGGGAAGGGGGGGTTGGGGCGCAAGCTAGGACTTGTCTGAAGCAGCAAACAGATTAGTTTGAATATTATCTTGCACAAATATTTGGGATGTGACTTGGATGTTCCCAGAAATATGGTAGCAGGCACCATACAGCTGTTAAATATTTTAACGTCATTGAAAAGGTTAACACAGCACAATTCACTGTCTACTGTATTATGTAATAAACATTTTTATAGACATCTTGAAGACATTAAAGTTTGGAAAGCGATAAAGTACTAACCAATCAGCTTTTGACATTTTACATGTTGTGTTTGAAAAATTACAGTTAGGAGCTGATTGGTCATTATTATGGGACAGATGCATTGAACTTTATAGAGAGAAAGAGGAGAGAAAGTGGAGAGAGATAATGTAAAGCTCCTATACCTCATCAGCTGCGATTTTCCAAACCGCCAACGCAAATCTCTGACCAGCGATGATTGGCGATCCGTGTGGGAATCAGAAAAAATAAACATTATTTATGTATTTATTTATTTACAGTTTCTTATTCCGTTGCGCTTTACAATAGTAGACAGTGATAAAACAAACTGGGTAACAACACACAGACTTGGAGGTAGGAGGGCCCTGCTGCAAGCTTACAATCTATAAACATGTTTATTATTCACGATTCCCCGACTCAGGCGTCTGACAATCGGGAAATTCCAGCAATGAATCGCTGATGTACGAGTGCCATTGCCAACAAATCTGTTTTTAGCTGCCATTTTACAGACTGTTAAAAATGACAGTTAGAAGCTGATTGGTTGGTACTTTACCTCTCTCCAAATGTTGATGCATCCCCCTTTATCTCTCTCTCCAAACTTTGATAAATATCCCCCTACTATTTAATGATGCTATTAAATCCTCTTTAAATCCCCAAAATACTTATTGTTTTGCTGGGTATGGATCATTAGGTCTACAAAATGTTGGTCGACAAGCATTGGGTCGACACCATTAGGTCAACATGCAGAAAGGTCGACATGGGTCTAGGTCAACAGGTCATTAGGTCGACACAAGCATTAGGTAGACATGGGCATGGTCAACATTGGTTTTTCACAGTTTTTTTTACCCGAATGTTGACACCGTCGACATGGACACTAAAAACGTAGCACCACGTCCCCTCGCATGTCTCGCTGTACTCGCCATGCTTCGGGCACGGTGCCGCGCTACGCTCGGCACACTATTTTATTCTCCCACCCCGCTCTAGTGGATGGTAGGGCATGAAATGCCGGCTGTCGGGAAAATGTTGGCTCGAAAAACAGTGAAAAACGCCATGTCAACCTTTTGACTGTTGACCTAATGCTTTTGTCGACCTAATGACCTGTCGTCAACTAGACCCATGTCGACCTAGACCCATGTCGTCCTTTCTGCATATCAACCCAATGCTTGTGGACCTAATGACCGTTTCCCATGTTGTTCTAATCACAATATAATTGATGTAATTTTTTGGAACAGTTTATTCTCTCTCCTCCCCCTCTCCCACAGCCAACTTAACTGATATATTAACATAATTTATTCCAAGAGCTGGCACAGCTCTCCACCTCACAACGCCGGCATCGCTTCGGGTAAAAGTTACCATCAGTCATTTGGAAAACGTTCTCTCCTCCGCCACAACAGCCAAATCTCTGTCAAATCCTGAAACTTCGCAGCCGCTTATACACGTCTAATAAACGTTCCAGGGATTCCCCCATTAACAACACTGGCTGAAGTTTTTCACACTGTGTTTACTTAGAGTCCTAGAAAAAGAAAAATTTCCATAATTAATTCATAGAGACATTCCAATTTAAACACAGGGAAATAATCTTTTTTGGCGAAATAAGAAAGGACACTTATATCGGGGGGGGGGGGGGGGGGGGGGGGGGGGATTTCATTTTGTGGATGTGCTGCGACTACTGAAATAGACCAGAGATCCCCTATGTAAATAGAATGGGGAGAAGAAGTGAAATATTTTTGGCAAAATATTTTTAGAATAATCCTTTTTGTTGCCAGAATGGGCTGATTTCTGCGCACGGTGTAATAATTGTGGACTTTATGGAAAAGCTGCGAACCAGGACTTTGTTTATTTCCTGGCTGAGGGCTGTTTTTTTGATCCTAAAATGCTTTTAATCTTTGGGGAATGTGTGCTAGTGCTGTGAGAGGGACTGCTGGCCTTGTCATTACAAGGGCTCCAGTTGCAAGCCAGGATAGGAGGGCTTGCATGGGGAGGAAGGCAGGACTTGGTGTGTATGGAGGAGGAAGGAGCACACATAGGTGTTCAGTCACAAGAAGGGGAGGAGCTCTTTCTTACTGATCCTGCTGCTGCTGCTGCTGCTACACTGTAACTGAATCCCAATGTGGCTGCACTTTTTTTCTTTCAGTGCCAAAGCTCCAGCCTGTTGCTCCATCTCTCCCCCCTCAACCATTTCCTCTCTGTAGCAAGCCAGTGACTCACTGCAACAAATGAGTGTTTCATTTAGAGGTCTGCTAACACAAATTCATCTTATTCTCGTTTGCTTTTCACATATAAAAACTGCTTCTCTCACCCCCCTCTGCTAAAGTCACTGCATTTCCTCTCTGGGATCCTGTCCCCTCCCCAAGTCTGCGCCCTGGGATAAGCATTCTGCACTCTGGTGAGTATAGAGATATTTGTTGTAAGTAAATAGCCTTTGTAGATCGGTCAGATCTGACCCAGGCTGGGGAACCAGCTCCTCTCTGCTAGAATAAGAAGCTTCTTTTTGGTTTTATGTTATGCATGTAGCCTGGTTCTCTGCTGGTCAGAGCCCATTCAGGTCACAAAGGTGTTTGTAACCCAGATGAGACCCTGCACCGTCAGGAATGCGGTCTCAATGTCCCCCTCTTACAAAAGTCTGTTATTGTCATACTAGTGACACATCATTGTACTCTGGGACTGAATTACAAGGAGTTTATACACTCTTTGGGGTCAGAGATTGCTTTCATTTACTTTTAGCATGTAATGCCTATATGTATGGGCACATATTAAACATGTATATTGACAAATGCAATGTGCTCAGGAACCTACATCGCTTGTTGGTGTCAGTATTATTGTTATCTACTTTATGGTCTTATTAGATACAAATGTAGATTAATGGTTGTGTTACCTGTTCTGTAATGTAAACTGTGGCTCAAAAAGTTGCAGCACTGCTGGGACTTTTAGTTCCACAACAGCCGGAGGACGACGGGTCATTTAGGTTTGCTGTAGAGGTTGTATTGGCAGTAATATGTAGACTTCCATTATGTTTGTAGGGTTCGGGGCATATGCTGTTTTCAGTATTGTATAGTATATGGGACATGATCATTAGATCCACCCTATTAAGGTGGCTATGCGTTAGTTCAACCAGTAAAGGTCGACACCTGGAATAGGTCGAAATGGCAGAGGTCGACAGCGTCGGAAGATCGACACAAGCATTAGGTCGACAATGGGAAGGTCGACAGTCAAAACGTCGACATTATATTTTCACAGGGTTTTTTTCAGCCGACATGTGCCGTCAGGCGGTATTTCATGTCCTACCGTTCACTACAGAATAAAATTGTACCCGTGTGCCATGCAGGGTGAAGTGCTACACTTAGCGGGTGTCCATTTCGACTAAGTCGACATTCGGGACAAAAGAAACTTGAAAAACTTGTGTCGATCTTTTGACTGTCGACCTCTTCCAGGTGTCGACCTAAGCCTTGCCAACCTTCAGTGGTCTACCTAATGCAGTCGACCCTATGACCCATTTCATAGGATAGTTGTCATCAATATACATATAAAGTTCATCTATTTATAAACACAAGGAGATATTTTCTGTATAAGAAATATTTGTAGCTTCTGAGTTTAGGTAAGAGGTAGACTGTGGCTTTCATGAGCATGCTGGGATATGTTGTTCAACAACAGCTGTAGAGTTAATGACCTGCATTATGCATCTCGTTATGATGGGGGACATTCTTCTTCCTCCTCTGGCCTGTTTCATGTGTTCCGTAGATTGACTGAGAGCAGCATGTATGTACAGATTGTTTATGTGGGCGAATACAAGTTTCTCACTCACTGCTTCTGATACACCCTCCGTGCTTTGATCTCTTGCATAGGTACTTGTGAGTTATCCGGGCGTCCGATTTTGTACTTACGATTTGCATGCGATTTGCATGCGATATCGCATACGATATCGCATACGATATCGGATCCGATTTGCGATTTACATGCGATTTACATGCGATTTAGCATGCGATTTGCATCAGATTTGCTATTCATTTCATTACCCCACTATCCCCAAAGTGTGTCTATCAACGTGAACCCGAAGCGTGGCGAGCGCAGCGAGCCCGCGAGGGGCGGCGGTACGCGTCCTCCGACCTTTTCATGCCCTACTATCCACTAGGGCGTGGAGTGAGAATAGAATAGTGTGGCGAGCGCAGCGAGCCACCGAGCCCGAAGCGTGGCGAGCGCAGCGAGCCCCGCGAGGGGACGCGGACACCTGTGAAGCCCGCAAGGGCACGCGGATACCTGTGAAGGTGTCCGCGTCCCCTCGCGGGGCTCGCTGCGCTCGCCACGCTTCGGGCTCGGTGGCTCGCTGCGCTCGCCACACTATTCTATTCTCACTCCACGCCCTAGTGGATAGTAGGGCATGAAAAGGTCGGAGGACGCGTACCGCCGCCCCTCGCGGGCTCGCTGCGCTCGCCACGCTTCGGGTTCACGTTGATAGACACACTTTGGGGATAGTGGGGTAATGAAATGAATAGCAAATCGGTACTTGTGAGGCTCCCGATTTTGTATTTACGATTTGCATGCGATTTGCATGCGATATCGCATACGATATCGCATACGATATCGGATCCAAAATCGGACGCCCGGATAACTCACAAGTACCCTTGCATACTTTAACTCAGGACATACTGTAGAAAGGATGAAACCATACAAGCACTGTATAAACAATATACAAAGGGTGTCCATTGTTTAAAATTGACATGAATGTTTTAATTAAGATATGGCCCTCCAGCTGTAGTGAAACTACAAGTCCCATCTTGCCTTGCCACAGTTTTTCTATTAGGGAGTGCTAAAACTATGGCAAGGCATGCTGGGATGTGTAGTTTCACACCAGCTGGAGGGCCATGTCTGGCTTACTGTATAGACCACAATTGGTTCTTATGCTGCACCTTTATCGGTCGATCTATCATAATTTGAAGTGAAGGCTAATCATTGTATGTAATATGTGTGTGTTGTGGGGCACAGAACATATTGTGGAAATCTTACAATGGGCTTTTGGAGGTTACCTGCTCTGTCAGTACACGAGTGGAGAAATGATGTAAATGATGCAGCTGATAAACCACCTAAGGAGTTTTAGGTACCTCCATTGAAGTTTGTAGTAAATATTTACCCACCAAGTTAAATGATGTACTAGAGTTTCCCCTACAGTAGCTGTGCAGTAAGGTAGAACAGTCAGTACTTGTTTCCTAGCACGGCCACACCGATTTACATCGGGGTGGTCGTGTCGGAAAAATCGCGTTGATCGCATCGCATGCGATTTGGTCGCATGCGATGCGATCGACGCGACCGACCCGATTTTTTGATTGAATGAAATGTAAATCGGGTCCCTTGGACCCGATTTTACATTGGATTCAATGTGAAATATTCCCTAGACCCCCAAATTTTACGACGTAAACCCCACCCCACGATAGACGCCAACCCGAAGCGTGGCGAGCGCAGCGAGCCCGCGAGGGGCGGCGGTGCGCGTCCTCCGACCTTTTCATTCCCCTACTATCCACGTCGGCGTGGAGTTGAGAATAGAATAGTGTGGTGAGCGCAGCGAGCCACCGAGCCCGAAGCGTGGCGAGGGGACGCGTATACCTGTGAAGTTATACGCGTCCCCTCGCGGGGCTCGCTGCGCTCGCCACGCTTCGGGCTCGGTGGCTCGATGCGCTCGCCACACTATTCTATTCTCAACTCCACGCCGACGTGGATAGTAGGGGAATGAAAAGGTCGGAGGACGCACACCGCCGCCCCTCGCGGGCTCGCTGCGCTCCCACGCTTCGGGTTGGCGTCTATCGTGGGGTGACGACGGGGACATCTATAATGTGAAATGGGTCATATTGGCCCATTTCACATTTTTCACATTTTTTTAAAGGTGAGATGGACTTAATCAAGTCCATCTCATCTTGTGCCATTATAATGGCACAAGACCGACGCGATCCTCACGATTTCAATGTTAAAAAATATTTTAACATTGAAGCCTATGGCAAAATCGGGGGCATCGCGTCGGTCGCGTCGGGACCAATGTTAATGGTCCCGACCGACGCGATGCCCCCGATTTTGTACCTTTGCCGGCAAAATGGACCTGATTTCAAAGGAAATCGGGTCCATCGTGTGGATCGTGTACCTTAACTTAAAGGTACACGATCCACACGATTGTGGCCGTGCTAGGAAACAAGTACCGAACAGTCTTAAAAGGCATACTCATGTTTGTTTATTAGTCCATCCTCCAACCATGTAAGAACCTAGAACCACCTCTTTACCGATCTAGAACATTTTTTTTCCGTATGGTTAAAATGCAATTGGAAGTGTTTTGAACTTTGGGTTATTACACAAATGCTGCAAAATGACATTTGCTCTATTCAGCAATACTGTATTCACCCATGCTGTACTTACAAAGGAATGCTCTTAATTTGCCTAATTACTTCATGTTTTAATGGAAATCTGGTAACATAGTTGATCATGGCATCTTGTTGATCAAATCAATAGTGACATGATTGAGGCTTGAAGCACACCTACTGTAACTTGCGTCATCCCTAAAGAGGCTTCATCTCCCGTGTCGGATATATATGTTCCCAAATCAGGTAAAAAGGGACCCAAATCTTATAAGTGTATGGCTAGCTGAACTAAGTCAGGCCCTAGGGAAGGGGGGGGGGGGGACAACAATGGAAATGGTATGCGCCACCCCCACCCCCCCATATGACAGCCACAAGCAAGCATGTAACTCACCCCCTGAGTATCTAAACATGTTTGCCTTTAAATGACTGTGCTTTGGGGGTTGAATAAGCATGTTTCGTCTTAGGGTCTGTTGGGGGAACTTAGCGTTTATAAATGAAGGATCCTGTAAATGACTTGTAATCTCCCAATAGTCAGAGGCTCACCTGAAAGGTTCATTTATACCAGGCTATTGGTGATTGTTCCTGTGAAGCTTTAACAGGAAATATTTTGTTTACTGTGTTTATTTAATAACACAAATCACTCAGATTCTATATATTTATTTAGTTAGGGCCAGATGTATCAAGCTTCAAAAAGTGATAAAGTGGAAAGAGATTAACAACCAGCCAATCAGCTTTTTGACTGCCATGTTACAGACTGGGTTAGAAAAAATGACAGTTAGGGGCTGGTTGTTTATCACTCTCCACTTAATTACTTTACAATTGTGCATTTAAATAATATATATATATATATATATATATATATATATATATATTTATATTATTTTTAGAGGTGTTCACTGTCCTTCTCAACCTCTGGAAACCTAAAAGCTTTTTTGTTTCCGAACAGTCCTCTTTCCACATATGACAACATAGCTGTGATGGCACATGTCATATTTATTTCTGTGACATCTCTGTAAGAAATCTCATAAAACAATAAGCAATTCATAGCAATAAATTCATTGTAAGATTTTAAACAATAGCTCAATTATTGTGTATCATAGTCTGGATTGGGAAAGTGTTCAGTTGGTGCAAGAACATCAAATTCTATCAATCAGTTCTTACCAAGTAATTGTTCCAATGTCTTCTCAGGCTCCGGATTTCCCTTGCGTACGTGTAATGTATTTTAGGCAGATAGAGGCCTTAAATACCTTCTCACTTAATTAGGGCCTTGTATGTGCGTCTCTGGACAGCACACTCCTTCATATTTGACTACTTGCATGATGTACAACCATGTATAGGCCTAATCCTTATGTTTAGCGTTTACTTGATTTGATGACTGATTTAAAGCCCTTTAGATTTTTGTACTATTATTATAGACTCGATTCGATTCCACAGTTGACAGGTCAGCAGTTCTGAAACCTAAGTATCTTTAGATTGCCTTGGATTTACAAACCCCCCCCAGCTCCTGAGACCATACGCTGGCACAGACATCATGGACCAGACCCATTTGCCAAATGTTTTATTGTAATCAAGTAAGTTCTTCAGTCATTTCAAATTCTCTTTCTAAGCCGGCTATTCATTTCCTCGCAACTGAGATTTCTAACATTGCTAAAATGAAGAAAGTGGAGGTGGACACAGCAGCCAATCAGATCGTTCCTATTGCTATGGACAATGTTTCCATTTTTTTCCTTTTTCAAAGTTCTAATTAATACTGAATATCCTTAGGTACGTGATACTGTAGGTGGCAGGTGGCCCGGTATACAGTCGTTAGGTCGACACATATAAGGTCGACATGCATTCGGTCGACCACTGAAGATTGACATGGCTTAGGTGGACACATGAAATAGGTCGACATGGTTGGAAGGTCGACACAAGCATTACTCCGGCAATGGCTAGGTCGACAGTCAAAAGGTCAACATTGATTTTTCACTTTTTTTTATTGTCGACCTAATGCTTATGTTGACCTTCCAACAATGTTGACCTGTTACATGTGTCGGCCTAAGACAACACTGTGCCAGAAGCATGGCAACGCACGCGGTACACTATGATGGTGTCCATGTTGACTGTGTCAACATTCGGGACAAAACTGTTATATATTAATGTCGACCTTTTGACTGTCGACCAAACGCTTGTGTCAACCTTTTAAACCGGTCGACCGTCGATTGTTCACCTATTTCATGTGTTGAGCTAAGCCATGTGGTCGAATATTGGTCGACCCATACCCCTTTCTTATTGCTTGTAAAACTTGTTTTAATTATTAAACGATCGGTGTCTCTTTCGGTGATCAAACGTATTCATAGAATCTATATGTGAGATTATGATGATCGTGCAGCTGTATGGAAGGATAGAAGGTGTCTAACTCAACCCACAAAGTGTATCAGAGTGCCTGTCATTGCCCCAGGTGCCTGTCATTGCCCCAGGTGCCTGTCCTTGCCCCAGGTGCCTGTCATTGCCCCAGGTGCCTGTCATTGCCCCAGGTGCCTGTCATTGCCCCAGGTGCCTGTCATTGCCCCAGGTGCCTGTCCTTGCCCCAGGTGCCTGTCATTGCCCCAGGTGCCTGTCATTGCCCCAGGTGCCTGTCATTGCCCCAGGTGCCTGTCCTTGCCCCAGGTGCCTGTCATTGCCCCAGGTGCCTGTCATTGCCCCAGGTGTCTGTCATTGCCCCAGGTGCCTGTCATTGCCCTAGGTGCCTGTCATTGCCCCAGGTGCCTGTCATTGCCCCAGGTGCCTGTCATTGCCCCAGGTTCCTGTCATTGCCCCAGGTGCCTGTCATTGCCCCAGGTGCCTGTCATTGCCCCAGGTGCCTGTCATTGCCCTAGGTACCTGTCATTGCCCCAGGTGTTATTATTCATCAATAGATTGTAAGCTTGCGAGCATGGCCCTCCTGCCTTTTTGACTGTCTGTAAATACCCAGTTTGTTGTATCACCGTCTCCAATTGTAAAGCAATACGCTGCGCTATATAAGAAACTGTTAATAAATAAATAAATCTATATATAAAAGACTAACTACTCCTCACCTCTATGAGGTGAAGTAACACAAGTGACCACTAGAGGCTACTGGATGGACCAAATGACTCCTTTGTGTGCTAAAGTCAGAAAGTGAAAGCGATTTTTGAAGGGACACTGATCTGTTTCAAACTTGCTGGATAGGGAGAGAGGTAGTTACGAAGACAGTGATTGGAGGTACAAGCAGATAGAGATTGGGGGTGGGGTGGAGAGTTTGTGCTAAATACTGTCACAGCTGAAAGTGAAAGTAAATCGGTCACAGCTCAAACTGAAAGTACATTTCAGAGGCCGTCATTTTGACAGGCTTTTAACAATACATACCCACATTTCATTTCTGCTTATACTTCCAATCATAATCAACCAGACTTGTGATGTATCTGCTAAGTCTTTTAAATCTTTTAAGAGACTGCAAGGACATAGCCTTCTAATACATATATATATATATATATATATATATATATATATATATATATACAGTAATCAAGGTGTTGTTGTAATACCATATATTGTACATATTAACCTGTCAAATGAAACATGTACCAGTGATCTAATAGTGACTGCAGATTTGCCGGCTATGCATGATTAATGGGGATACAATAGTTTAACATTGTTGCTCCTATCAGGTTCCAGGTTTTTTAAATACTGTTCTAGAGCACATTACATGCTGTATAGTAGATGCAGTCATTTTCAGGTATTTGTAGCTGGCCTTATTCTGTATATTGTATGCTAGAATGGGACAAAACTGAAATGAGACAGCCACAGGACCATCTTAACATTAAAGCACGCTGGGCAGTTGCCTAGAGCCACACAATTTAAGCAGGGGCCCGTGGGGTCACACAATATCACAACCAGAATGAATGACTATCAGCATGCTGATTGGTCAATGGCTCCAGCTATCCACCAATCAGTGTGCTGGCAGTAATTTATTGGGCATGTTTATTGGTAATTTTTAAATTGGTTTCTGCAAATGGGTGGTTAGGGGCTTCAGTACATTGCTTTTCCCATAGCCTGCAATACTGTTAAGTTGGCCCTGCAGATACGGAGTAAGCATTACACATGTTCTCAGTGCTAGTGGTGGAGCGGCCCACTGTCTGGCACATCATCCGGTGTGGAGAGGGCAGTTGTTTTCAGAGACGGCAGAATGTTAGTAACAAAAAAATACGACTGGCATCATTCACGCCATGGGGCAGATCTCATGTCATAGACTGTGCCAGATGAATGACCAAAGCTGATACAGCTTCCTTACAGAATGTATAAGGTATCTATGGGCTGCAGGACAGCAGCCCCCCCCCCCCCCCCCAGGTAAAATCCACCATTGTGCTCAGCCCAAGTGAAGCCAGATGCCGTCTGTGAAACTGCACTGGCTTCACTGTGACTGCTAGTGACTTCCTATTGGCAGTCTGACCTGCCAGTCACCCAAGGCAGTTCCAATGGGAGGTGTTCTCACCCTTCAGGCTGCCTCTTCGGCTTCTATGGGCTTCAGCCAATAGAACCAGTACCGAGGGGACCGCAGCGGCGGCGGATACTGCCCGGGAGATGCGGTGGCAGGGAGGTTGCCAACATTGTGGCCAATGGCAGCCCCCCTCCTATTATAAAGTAGGAGCCTCCACTCCAAATTAGGTCTGTTATTGGAAAATGAGAGCAGTGGGTAAGTATATATTCATCTATCCAGCAATGGAAAATGCAACAGTACCAATTTCCACTTTAAACAGATGTGGAAATCTTATTATTTATTAGTAGCAAAAAAAAAAAAAAAACCACCAGAAACATTAATAATGATGGTCCTGTTTCCTGTTTTTACAACTAATTAAGACCCTTAAGAGTCAATGAACTAACAGTTATGAGTACAGATTGTTAACCTTCCAACTCCCCCTTCCCCGGGCAAATCTTGACTTATCTACATAGTTTATTAAAACTTTTTTCGAAGTTGTTGAAGTCCCAGCCAAGGAAATGAACAGATTGCAGCTGGCTCCAGTAGTTTACAGGTCATGTCAACAACATTTTTCATATATTTGTTATTTTTTTTATTAACTCTCCAGGCTGTACATATTGTATGTTGCTAGCGTTCACAGGCCGTATATCCTAGAGGTGTATCGTGATCGGGGAAGCCGTTTGCTTTACAATTCTTTATGAACTGAGGCGCAATGCGTAATATCATAAGTCATAAGCGTGCAAAGTAACGCACAATCACAGACGCACCCGTCTCGTACATTAGCTGTCATTGTTCATCATTATCTACAGATGTTCAGGATTATTGATGCAGAAATGATGACATAAATATAGCTGGCGGTATTATTCAGAAGGAATTCATTTACACAACCATTCAAGCCTTAAGCTCCACCCCTTTAACAAACTGCACCACTTTTCAAGGCTGGATTAATTTTTACAGTGACACGAACAATAACATTTTGATTATCATATGTTGGCGTTATTATTAATAAGTAGCCTATAATGTGTAAATATTTCCAGCACCACGGATGCGTTAAACACACTGTAGTGCCCAGTGGCGTAAGTTCGTCCTAGTTGCAAGATAAATATTGGTGCCCCTCCAACACGCACACACACCATCTTATGTAAATATATGTATGCATAGAGAGTGAGACATGTATGGTCCTGCTAGGAGGAGGAGTCAGCCACAGAAGCAATATCAACGGCTTTCAATTAACTGATTCAAACTCACAGGGTAGGAGAGGTGCCCCCTTGGGAGCAGGAGCCCAGCGGCAGATGACTCCATTGCCAGAGTCCTGCCTCTGTTAGTGCCCCCAGTTTACAATATTCCACACATAACCCCCAGTACACATATGCCACAGTGTGCTTTATGATGCTGATATAGCTGTGTATGGGGGACCCCTCCATGTGTGGGGGATCCCAGGCGACAGCTTTGGCTGTAATTCAGTACTGCCTCTTTTACCCAGAACAACCTTGCAGGTTTAGTCACGAAACCAGAGCCCAATTAAGTCCATATGGGACTTTAGCCAGCATATCTATTTGGGTCTCCTGTTTCACTACGTCAAATAAAATACGTTGCACCAATCTGCACCCCCCTGCTGTAGCCAAATGGATGATCCGGCTCTGCTAAGTACATTATACTCCATTATATTCCATTCCGAAATGACATAAACTTACACCAGCTGATTTGTCTAATTGGATCAGTTTATTTAACTTTTTATAATTGAAAAGATTTTCAAGCACATGCTCATAATCATATACAGGTCGAGTATCCCGTATCCGAATATCCGTTATCCGAATTATTCCGAAATACGGACATTCCAGAAAGTGAAAAAATTTTTTTTTTTTGCTAAAAACTCACTGGGGACATATGTAACAGCATCACTGGGGACATGATATGTAACTGCCACTATATATGTACAAGAAAATGATTGCTTGGCATTCAAATTCAGTGCTGAGATAGTACACACATTTTGTTTCACGTTTTGAAACCTTGTTTTTTGAACAATTAAAATATGTTTGTGTGTATTTTATGTGGTAATAAAATATATTTGTGTGAATATTATGTGTTTATACAGCATAAATGCAAGATACTTTAAAATACATCATTGAAATATTAAAATATTCCAAAATACGGAATAATCCGTTATCCAAAATTCTCCTGGTCCCGAGCATTTTGGATACGGGATACTCAACCTGTATATGTATATGTGCAGAGATATAATTCAGCAGGTTGATGCTTGCACTGCAGCAAATGCGTCAGATGACTTCCAGCGAGTGAGACCAGATATATAGCCGTTGGGGGTCACATATTCAAAATTGACCCCAGGTACATTATCAACATTTCAGAACTTCTACAGCGCTCACAGATCAACGACACCTCTCTGGTGTCTTAGATATACGGCTTCCCTGTACGTGAAGCGAGCGGGCAGCTGACATCAGCTGCTCACCCCCGGCACCCTTGACGGGTGCATTTCCGTGGGCACGCCCAGCATTTTCATGGGAACGCATTCCCACGAATGCGCATTCATTAAACATTGCTTCCCTGTACTAATGCGCAGGGGGGCATCTCAATCAGAATCAGACCCTTTTACACCAGAGCCGTGACCCGGATTATTTCCGATCCGGGCCGGGCCAGGGATTGGTGTAAAAGGGGGGAAAAAAAAATAACCCGGGTCCTGTTACCCAGTGTCCGACCCGGCAAATGTTCAGGTTCGGACACGGGGGTTCCCCGGAGTCAGGGGCCGTGTAAATGGGTAACCCAGGTCATCCGACCCATTTCCTCCAATCACGGAGCCCCAACCTCCGGTCAGTCCGGAGGTTGGGCAAGGGCTGCGTACTGCTGTCTGTGGTACTATGCAGACAGCAGCAGAGGTGAATGGATGCCTGTGTGCGGCATCCATTCACCTCATGGATGGAGGCTGGGGGCAGCCCAGCAGCACACCGGGTGCTGAGCTTGCCCCCAGCATGTCGGTCAGCATTGCGGAAGTGTCAAGCGGCGTTGCGGGGGTGACGGTCGTCAGGTTTCCTGGGCGCTTGGAGATAATGTCATCTCCAAGCGCCAGTTCAGGGCCCGAATTCACCGGCATCCCCCTACCCGGCATAATGCTGGGGGACATCGGTGTAAAAGGGAACAACCGCCGGGTCGCATCCTGGTCCAAAACTCGAGTATGATCCAGCAGTTTTGGTGTAAAAGTGAGAGGTCCATGGGGACCACAGCTGAGTAGGTTGGCCCAGAATGATTTTCAGGTGCAGAGTAAGTTGGGACACACTCACTGTCTGACAACCTGGGTGTAATGTGTTTAGCAGGTTTGGTCCATGGTTGTAGCTGGCTGAGAGCAGCAGCCCCCAGGCATCAGTCAGCACCTGAGAGCTTGGCTTAAAGATTCCTTGGGAACAAAGTCCAGGACTCCTAATGCAGAACAAGTCAGCCATGCAATAGCCTGGGAGTATGTTTAGTGTCAGGTGACAGGGCCAGGAGGGTCCACTGTTCTTGTGTACATCGGCTGTGGCAGAAGGTGAAACCCCACTGCTGTGATTACTTTTTTCTTATTTGTAAGCTACTGCTGTGGGATACCTGTACAAGATACAAAGGATACAGGACATGGATTGCATACAACTTTAATGACCTATCTGGCTTCTCCATTTAAAAATGTAGAACTACAAATAATGTTGGCACTTTTATCTCTGAGTTAATGACAGTCTGTCATCATTCCCCGATATAGAGCCCCGTGCCCTGATTTTGTGTACACAGGTTCTGTGAAGTATTTTACCTACAGACCCCACACGTAGCTCTCCGCACATTTGCTTACGTCCCGATGTGGGTGATTTGTTTTTCTAGATCCTACAGCTGTCCATAAAACAGCCAGAAACTTCCCTAAATATCCATTGGGCCGCTTTGAAATAAAATGGTGAAAAACTCTCTCTGTAGACAATGTGCAGTAACACTGTAATAACTATTCGCTTGACTTAACCCTATCCTCGCCACAATTCATCTATATTTAACATAATGTACTTTTTAACTAGCACTACTGGGGAGGTGATATGTAACTAGCACTACTGGGGACATGATATGTAACTGGCACTACTGGGGAGGTGATATGTAACTGGCACTACTGGGGACATGATATGTAACTGGCACTACTGGGACGTGATATGTAACTGGCACCACTGGGGACATGATATGTAACTGGCACTACTGGGGGACATGTTATGTAATTGGCACTACTGGGGGACATGTTATGTAACTGGCACTACTGAGGACATGATATGTAACTGGCACTACTGGGGAGCTGATATGTAACTGGCACTACTGGGGGACACGATATGTAACTGGCACTACTGGGGACATGATATGTAACTGGCACTACTGGGGGACATGTTATGTAGCTGGCACTACTGGGGACATGATATGAAACTGGCACTACTGGGGGACATGTTATGTAGCTGGCACTACTGGGGACAGGATATGTAACTGCCACTACTGGGGGACATGTTATGTAGCTGGCACTACTGGGGACATGATATGTAACTGGCACTACTGGGGGACATGTTATGTAGCTGGCACTACTGGGGGACATGATATGTAACTGGCACTACTGGGGGACATGTTATGTAGCTGGCACTACTGGGGACAGGATATGTAACTGCCACTACTGGGGGACAGGGATATGTAACTGGCACTACTGGGGATATGATATGTAACTGGCACTACTGGGAACATGATATGTAACTGGCAGTACTGGGGAACATGATATGTAACTGGCACTAGTGGGGACGTGAATATGTAACTGGCACTACTGGGGACGTGATATGTAACTGGCACTACTGGGGACGTGATATGTAACTGGCACTACTGGGGACGTGATATGTAACTGGCACTACTGGGGACGTGATATGTAACTGGCACCACTGGGGACGTGATATGTAACTGGCACCACTGGGGACATGATATGTAACTGGCACTACTGGGGGACATGTTATGTAACTGGCACTACTGGGGACATGATATGTAACTGGCATTACTGGGGACATGTTTATGTGACTGGCACTACTGAGGACATGATATGTAACTGGCACTACTGAGGACATGATATGTAACTAACACTACTGGGGAGCTGATATGTAACTGGCACTACTGGGGGACACGATATGTAACTGGCACTACTGGGGATATGATATGTAACTGGCACTACTGGGAACATGATATGTAACTGGCACTACTGGGGGACATGATATGTAACTGGCACTACTGGGGACAGGATATGTAACTGCCACTACTGGGGGACACGATATGTAACTGGCACTACTGGGGATATGATATGTAACGGGCACTACTGGGGACATGATACGTACAGATGTAGCACCGCTCATCCAGCGCTGAGACTCGCCAGACCTCCCCCGCTTGGCGAGCAGACGCTACATCTAACTGGGATGCGCGAGCATCCCACACGCACGCGTGTACAGTCTCCCATCAACAGGGGATGGGAACCCTGCCCGTCTCCGCTTCAGGGAGATGGGCAGGGTTAGTAGGGGGAGTGCAGAGGTGGGGGAACGTGGCGGGGACCGGCGGCGAAGTGGTGGGGTGGCGTCCCCTTCCGAAGTCTGGCAAGGGCTGGCGCATGGCAAATCCACAGTCAGCCCCTGCATTGCAGAAAGGCGCTACATCTGTAACTGCCACTACTGGGGGACACAATATGTAACTGGCACTACTGGGGACGTGATATGTAACTGGCACTACTGGGGATGTGATATGGTAACTGGCACTACTGGGGACGTGATATTTTAACTGGCACTACTGGGGACATATGTAACTGGCACTACTGGGGACATGATATGTAACTGGCACTACTGGGGACATCTGTAACTGGCACTACTGGGGACGTGATATGTAACTGGCACTACTTGGGATGTGACATGTAACTGGCACTACTGGGTACATGGTATGTAACTGGCACTACTGGGGACATCTGTAACTGGCACTAAACATGTGCAAGAAAATTATTGCACAGCATTCACATGTATGCCCCTTTCAGACTGCACTTTTTACCTGTTATTTTGCATTTTTTTACCGTTTTGTATGGGTTAAAACGGGTTCAGTGTTGTGAAAGAACAAAAACTGCATTGAAATACCGTTTAAAGACATGCGGGGGAAAGGGGTTTTAGCTGGCAGACCCGTTTTTAGAAACGGTTTAAATACCTGGTCAAAGCCAGTTTTGCGGTCTGAAAGCATCATGAAACTTTGTTTCATGTTTTGAAACCTTGTTTCATGAACAATGTGTTTATACAACATAATTGCAAGATGTACCAAGATACCCCATTGAAATATAAAAATACTGATGCACCAGCCAATCTGCTCCCATTTGTAATTTTTAAAAACACCCTGTACCTTGACAGGTAGGAGCTGATTGGTTGGTAGTATATATCACCTTCAACTTTATCACTTCACCAGGCTTAATAAATATGCCCCAATGTTACAAATCAGAGCTTTTTTATGGTTTCAAATCAGGGACTACAGATGCAGTTGACAATAAAAATGTTTACCTAGTTTTATATAAACTGTCATGGCTACTAATTATATATAACACAGCAGATATCACAGATATCTCCTGCTTACCTTAAAGTCCTGTCCTGGCCCTCTGCCACATACGCTCGTATGGGGGCCTAAATTAATAAAGCTCTGAATATACAAAATATGGGATTGACTGTGTGAACTTTTGTCATCTCCAGATGGCGTTTTCTTCCGCACCCCGCTCCATCCCTACCGCTCTTCCGCTATCACCTAGGGCCAAAGGTCATACATTCACGGTAGTACTGCCAAGTCTGACTCAGCAATGCTAAGCTCCACAGCACATGGACAGCTGATCCTCTGGTCCCTGATAATTAAGATAACGAAGAGGCACCAGGGAAGTGATGGTTAAGCTTGGGTATTTTTAGCGAAATTGACATTTGTGCCTATTTTATGTGCCTTATACTTTAAGCCTTAAAATTATTAAAACCCCAGGCAAGTGCTTTAAATTATATATATATATATATATATATATATATATAATATATATATATATATATATATATATATATATATATATATATATATATATATATATAAATAACATTTTAGTAGAAATAGATAAATAAATCATTGTGTTCATCAGTGTTAAGAAATGACTTTTCTGTGCACGTGCTGCACTGTCTACTCATCACGGAATGGTAAAGTGATTAATGAAATAACTTTATTATGTATTGGACGGTGCACACGTCTACAATTTCATGAGGACGGCTTTAAACAGAAAGTATATAAAATAATGTGTCCTACTGCGGAATGGAATGTGAGCAGGGGCACAGCCTGTAACTCATGACCAGTGGATGAGAGGACAGACAGACAGACATTTTCTCATCCAAATGATGCGTAAGCTCCTGGGGTTAAATAGTTCTAATAGTTCGAATCCCAGTTGCCTCACTAATGCTGCTAAGAAAATCTTACTTGGGATAACCCTGCCGTATTTAGATATAGATCTAAGTATAGTCAAAGCATACATGCGTGGGTGTGTGTGTATGTATGTATGTATGTATGTATGTATATATTTATTAACAGTTTCTTATATAGCGCATACATATTCCGCAGCGCTTTACAGAGAATACTTGAACACTAGGTGATTCATCGCGCCCTACGGGCGCTCTTCACACCGTCGTAAGGCATACCTCCCAACTGTCACGATTCCGTCGGGACAGTCCCGATTTTCGGGTCCTGTCCCGACGTCCCACCCGCGGCAGGCATTGTCCCGCTGCGGGGGGTGGCAGTTGGGAGACCCCCCAATCTAGTAGAATAGACGCTGTGCGCATGCGCACAGCGTCTATTCTCGTATGAAAATGAGGTCGCGGCTAATTAGCATAAGCCGCGCCCTCATTTGCATAGGCCCCGCCCCCTTTTCGGGCGCTCGCGCGGCTTCGTCGCGCGAGTGTCCCTATTTCATCCGGACACAAGTTGGGAGGTATGGTAAGGGGCTGCGCCCCCTTAATTTGTGAACGTTTGTATATGAAAAATATGGTTAGAATTGTATGAAAGATGCCCTGTATTGCAACTTAGGTGTCCGCGAATCGCGGGAGGGGGAGTCGCGGAGGGTGCCGCGAATTGCAGGAGGGGGGGTCGTGGGGGTGCCGCGAATTGCAGGAGGGGGGGTTGTGGGGGGGTGGATGCTGCGAATCGCGGGAGGGGAGGGATTGCAGAGAATCGCGGGAGGGGGGTCGCGGGGTAGGTTGCCGCAAATCGCGGGAGGGGGGTTACGGGGGCGGGGTTGCGGCGAATCATGGTAGGGGGGGTCGCGGGGGTGTGCCGTGAATCACGGGAGGGGGGGTCACGGGGTGGGGTGCCCAGAATCGCGGGGGGGGGGTGTGTGTGCCGTGAATCGCGGGAGTGGGGGTTGCGGGGGGGTGGGGGGGGTGTGACGCGAATCGCCACAAGAAAAAATCAACACAGAAAGGTCAACACATGTAAATGTTGACATAAGTGTGGCACTTCATTGGTGTCCATGTCGACACATGAGAATGAATATGAAAACATTCAAAAAATGAAAAAAAAAAACTTCAAAAACTCATGCCAACCTTTTTCATTGTCGACCATAGCCATGTCAGTGTTTTCCATGTGCAATTTAATTCTGGAGCTGCCGCGAATGACGGGGGGGTGCCGCGAATTGCGGGAGGGGGGGTCGCGGGGGTGGGTGCCGCGAATCGCGGGAGGGCGGGGTTCACAGGGGTTCCGGTGGGGGGTTGCCGCGAATTGCGGGAGGTGGGGGGTTGCCGCGAATTGCGGGAGGTGGGGGGTCACGGGGGTGCCGCGAATCGCGGGAGGGGGGGTTGCGGGGTGACGCGAATCGCCACAAGAAAAAATCAACACAGAAAGGTCAACACATGTAAATGTTGACATAAGTGTGCCACTTCATTGGTGTCCATGTCGACACATGACAATGAATATGAAAAAATTAAAAAATTAAAAATAAATCTTCAAAAACTCATGTCAACCTTTTTCATTGTCGACCATAGCCATGTCAGTGTTTTGCATGTGCCATTTAATCCTGGGGCTGCTGCGAATTGCGGGGGGGGTGCCGCAAATCGCGGGAGGGGGGTCGCAGGGGGGGTGCCGCCAATCGTGCAAGGGGGGGTCGCGGGGGGTTCTTTTTGCCGCGAATCGCGGGAGGGAGGTCGCGGGGGGGGGGGGTGTTTTTTCCGCGAATCGGGGGGGGGGGGGGGGTCACAGGGGGAGGGTTTGCCGCGATTCGCGGGAGGGGGGTCACGGGGTGGTGGTTATGCCGCGAATTGTGGGGAGGGGTCGTGGGGGGTTCTTTTTGCAGCGAATCGCGGGAGGGGGGGGTCGCGGGGGTGTTTTGCTGCGAATCGCGGTAGGTTGGGTCGCGGGGGAGCGGGTGTTTTTGACGCGAATCGCGGGAGAGGGGGCGGCGCGGGGGGAAGGTTTTGCCGCAAATCGCGGAGGGGGGCGCTCACCTGGTGGCTGTGGAGTAGCAGTGCTGGGCAACATGGGAAGGCAGTGGGTGTCTGGCACTGTCTGTGGGCTCACCTGGGCTGGTTCTCTGTCACATACCTCCCAACATGACCCTCTCCAGGAGGGACACAATGCTCTGTTTCTAGACTTCCCCTTAATGAATGATTGCCATCACCTGTTTTAAACAGGTTAATTTCTCAGAAAGGGGTTCAGCACAGATGAAGGCAATCACACATTAAGAGGAAAGTCCAGGAACAGAGCGTTATAGACACAGACACCCACTTTGAGTGACAGATGTAGCCAAATATATAGGAGATTCACATCAGTCCCTGCCCCAGTGGAGCCTACAATCTATATTCTATTCTAGGGTTAATTTTACATTCTAGGGTTTATTTTGTTAGGAGCCAATTAGCCTACCAGTATATTTTTGGAATGTGTGAGGAAACTGAGTACCCGTGGAACCCACGCAAGTACGGGGAGATTATACAAACTCCGCACAGTTAGAGCCATGGTGGGAATTGAACCCATGACCTCAGCGCTGTGATGCAGTGATGCTACCATTACCACCATCCGTACTGCCATATATATATATATATATATATATATATATATATATATCTCCTATATATTTGGCTACATCTGTCACTCAAAGTGGGTGTCTGTGTCTATAACGCTCTGTTCCTGGACTTTCCTCTTAATGTGTGATTGCCTTCATCTGTGCTGAACACCTTTCTGAGAAATTAACCTGTTTAAAACAGGTGATGGCAATCATACATTAAGGGGAAGTCTAGAAACAGAGCATTGGGTCATGTTGGGAGGTATGTGACAGAGAACCAGCCCAGTGAGCCCACAGACAGTGCCAGACACCCACTGCCTTCACATGTTGCCCAGCACTGCTACTCCACAGCCACCAGGTGAGCGCCCCCCTCCGCGATTTGCGGCAAAACCTCCCCCCCTGCGCCCCCCCCCCCCTCCCGTGATTCGCGGCAAAAACACCCGCTCCCCCGCGACCCCCCTCCCGCGATTCGCTGCAAAAAGAACCCCCCACGACCCCTCCCGCAATTCGCGGCATAACCACCACCCCGCGACCCCCCCCTCCCCGCGACCCCCCCCCCCGATTCGCGGAAAAAACACCCCCCCGCCGACCTCACTCCCGCGATTCGCGGCAAAAAGAACCCCCCCCCCGCGACCCCCACTTGCACGATTGGCGGCACCCCCCCTGCGACCCCCCTCCCGCGATTCGCGGCACCCCCCGCAATACGCAGCAGCCCCAGGATTAAATGGCACATGCAAAACACTGACATGGCTATGGTCGACAATGAAAAAGGTTGACATGAGTTTTTGAAGATTTATTTTTAATTTTTTTTTTTAATTTTTTTAATTTTTTTCATATTCATTGTCATGTGTCGACATGGACATGGACAATGAAATGGCACACTTATGTCAACATTTACATGTGTTGACCTTTCTGTGTTGATTTTTTCTTGTGGCGATTCGCGTCACACCCCCCCACAACCCCCACTCCCGCGATTCACGGCACACACACACACACCTCCCCTGCGATTCTCGGCACCCCACCCCGTGACCCCCCTCCCGTGATTCACGGCACCCCCCGCGACCCCCCCTCCCGCAATTCGCGGCAACCCCCCACCGGAACCCCTGTGAACCCCGCCCTCCCGCGATTCGCGGCACCCACCCCCGCGACCCTCCCCTCCCGCAATTCGCGGCACCCCCCGTGATTCGCGGCAGCTCCAGAATTAAATTGCACATGGAAAACACTGACATGGCTATGGTCGACAATGAAAAAGGTTGACATGTTTTTGAATTTTTTTTTTTCATTTTTTGAATATTTTCATATTCATTCTCATAGGTCGACATGGACATTTACATGTGTTGACCTTTCTGTGTTGATTTTTTTCTTGTGGCGATTTGCGTCACACCCCCCCCACACAACCCCCACTCCCGCGATTCACGGCACACACACACACACCTCCCCCGCGATTCTCGGCACCCCACCCCGTGACCCCCCCTCCTGTGATTCACGGCACACCCCCGCGACCCCCCCTCCCATGATTCGCCGCAACCCCCGCCCTGTAACCCACCCCCCCGCGATTTGCGGCACCCACCTCCGCGACCCCCCTCCCGCAATTCGCGGCACCCCCCCGCAATTCGCGGCGGCTCCAGAATTAAATTGCACATGGAAAACACTGACATGGCTATGGTCGACAATGAAAAAGGTTGACATGAGTTTTTGAAGTTTTTTTTTCATTTTTTGAATGTTTTCATATTCATTCTCATGTGTCGACATGGACACCAATGAAGTGCCACACTTATGTCAACATTTACATGTGTTGACCTTTCTGTGTTGATTTTTTTCTTGTGGCGATTCGCGTCACACCCCCCCGCAACCCCCACTCCCGCGATTCACGGCACACACACACCCCCCCCGCGATTCTGGGCACCCCACCCCGTGACCCCCCCTCCCGTGATTCACGGCACACCCCCCGCGACCCCCCCTACCATGATTCGCCGCAACCCCCGCCCCCGTAACCCCCCTCCCGCGATTTGCGGCAACCCACCCCGCGACCCCCCTCCCACGATTCTCTGCAATCCCTCCCCTCCCGCGATTCGCAGCATCCACCCCCCCACAACCCCCCCTCCTGCAATTCGCGGCACCCCCCCGCGACCCCCCCTCCTGCAATTCGCGGCACCCTCCGCGACCCCCCCTCCCGCGATTCGCGGACACCTAAGTTGCAATACAGGGCATCTTTCATACAATTCTAACCATATTTCTCATATACAAACGTTCACAAATTAAGGGGGCGCAGCCCCTTACGACGGTGTGAAGAGCGCCCGTAGGGCGCGATGAATCACCTAGTATATATATATATATGTATATGTAGATAGATATAAATGTGCATGTGTGTGAGGCATGCATGTGTGTATCTGAAAATGTAAACAAATACTGGCAGGATGGCAGTACTATGAAAAACAGTGGAAGTGGTTGTGCCAGGTCACCAGCTCTGCAGGGGGCACCCTGCCATCCTCCTTTGCCCCTACTTTATGCTTCAAGTTCCCAAGGGCTCTGAAAGGGTGCTGAGTATAGATTACACAGGCGTGGGTTTCTTGGAACATCCAGTTGCTGATGGTGGGGGCAAGTGTTCCCCTTTGCAGTTCAACTTCCTAAAGCACAGTGTATAGTATTCTTAAAAAAAAATCCAGGTGGAGTGTGGACATCCCTTCCAGATATACTGTAGCCATGCCCCGTTCAGTACACAGTCCCACTTTTTCCTAGCCACAGTATGAAATACACTGATGGCAACATAGCAGGTTTGCACACTGACCGATTACCAATCTGACATTTATCTGAAAGAATGCACCAGTCCAGAGAGGAAAAATTGGGTACTTTTAGGGTTTTTGGTAGTTATTGTGGAGGGGATGGGATGCTGCTTCTGACTGCCTGGTATGAACTCCTGCCCTTGTTCTGTATGTCTGTATTCCCACAATCCTATACTTCTATCATTTCAAAGGCAAAGTTTCTGATGCATTTCAAGGACTACCATATCATCTGGCACATACAGTATTGATCAGAGAGGCTTTGGAATGTGCCTCTGAGCTCTCTATATACTGGGCACTGTAAAATTGTCTCCTTTCTTTCTTCTGTGCCATGAATGACATGCTGAGAACTGGGAATCTTTAGGTGTGATTAGCAGCCATATTTGTCTTCCCTCCGGAGAGGATTGACAAGATATAATGTTTTATTGGAGCTTCAATAAGAATAAGCTGGCCAAACAAAGGCACCCAATTACCGGGTACATGCCAGTTTGTTGCCAGTTCGACCCAGTAATAGGTGCGATCTGAAAGGGTTTGCTGGGTACAGCAACCTGGCAGCAACCCAGTTCTTACTGGTTTGTTGCCGGGTTGCTGTGCAGTGTGAACGGGTTAACCGGTTCAAGTGACCCGGTTCCCATTTACCCTATGGAGGAGGCAGCGCTTAGAGAAGTGCCAGCTCCAAGCCCTGCCTCCTCCCCCGCCCCGATGACACCCTGCCTCAATATTGCTGGGTCGCTGAAGACGCTTTAGAAAACAAAATGCATGGTCGCACCAGGACTGAAACATTTCAAGGTCCCGGTGCGACCCTGCACTTTGCGATGTGAAAGCGGTATTACTTGTGTGCCTCATTGCTTGACACTACAGTAAGCTCCCCACTGCAGAGACTGTTCCACAACATAATGTAGATGAAAGGACTGAAATCTATTTATAACATGTTTGTTTCCTTATTGACAATGACAATGTAAACTCTTGACTCTTTGAAGTGAACTTTATTTACAGTTGTCCAAACACAGTTGTGCAGTGTTCAGTAGTGCTCCTGTTTCCAGCTGGTGTCAGAGGAGACTTAGACTTGTGTCATACACTATCAATCAGTGCATAGGGTGCAGCAGATTTCATGTACCAGCTTCCTGCAGCCAATGGCACGCCATCTGTTTTGAATGACAATTCACAGCTGTCAGCCAGCCAGAAATGTTACAGCCTGCATTCCTCTTGTATATGTACTAAAAACCCAGTATTTGTAGAGAGTTCATTCTATTGGGGAGAGTTAGCAAAATTTCATGACAGGGTATTGTCAACTCGCTGTGACCATTTTTCCCCACCCCCTTTTTCCTAAATAAGACTCCACTCCTTCATGTTGGATGAAATTGGCCACAGCAGCCATCTTTATTAAAACAATAATAATAATAACAATAACAGTTTTTCAACCATGATCCCCACATAACCCGCCAAAGGTGATCCTCGAGGCCCAAAACCCTAAAAACCGGCATACATATCAGAGCACTCTCCCTCACACTTTTTTACCCCCAGCCGATGACGCAGGCTCGAGGGCACCGATCTGCATAGACCCCGTGCTCATTATCAATGTATCCATATAGCCTCACCCCGAGGAGTCCAGCCCCCGCCATGGGGCCCTCCCCTCCACAAAGCCAAGCCTCCATGACCACCAACCTCGAGGATCCCCTCCGCCATAACGCATGGGGTTAACCCCTTAACCCCCTGCGTACCCGCCACAAAGCCACAGCCACTTCTACCCCGTCCTGTATCGCCAGAGCCCATAAATCCATGCCCACCGCGTTCAGGTGGACTCCATCCCCCCTCCAAAATGCGCCCGACCCAGATTCCAGCTCTAAGTGACGCACCATCACTCCACCATTCCTAGCCACAAATTTACCAATAGCTCTGTTGACCTTAATCCTGGCCTTATTGATCCTTTCCACTGAACGCGCCTCCCTCCAAACTTGCCGGGGCACTATATCAGACCAGACGGTAATCACATCTGGAAATAACGCCCAGAGGCGTAATAAATCGAACTTAATATCACGAATTAACTCACGGAAAGGCCTAACCCCCAAATCATTACCCCCAACATGTAACACCAAGATCTCGGGGGGCCTGTCCAGCCTCACAAAGCGATGGAACTCCGGCAGTACCCCACTCCACACCATGCCACGCTTTCCCAGCCAGCAGACTTCGAATTCCCGACCATCCAACCCCAATCGTCGTCCGTTCGGTCTCATTCCGGCTCGAACGGCACCCCAAAAGACGTATGAGTGTCCCATAATCCAGATGAGACACGAAGGCTGCCCTAAACAACAAAGAAAACAAAACGAAACAAGCTCCCAGTCAGCAGCTCAGTAAACATTACAACATCCCTACCCTCACATATGATTTGAAACGAGCCGAATCCCACCTACCAATCTTCTTGATTAAATCTTCCCCAAAACCTAAGCGTGCCGCCTCTGTAGCTGCCCCAATCCTAAACGAGTGCCCTGCATATTCCTGCTCTCTCAGGCCCAGCAACCGCAGCCCCTTCCTAAAAACACTAACAAATTGAAAACGGGACAAAAATGACCCATCAGCATGCACTAACAATGGGTCTCTCTGCTGCCCCTCTGTAAATCTACATTCTTTGAAAACTCTGAGGCATTCCACTGGGCACATAGAAGAACCCCGTACCTCAAATAGCACAACCCGCTTTCCCCTTCCCAATTGGTCTGTTTTAGACCGACTCAACACAAATTCCACTCTGTCCAAAAATAAAACAACCTCCTCATATCTAAGGCCCCCCGGTACAGCCACGCTTGGACTAACCAATTCCCCCAACCTCAATGCCCCAAAAAACGCAAGGGAAAATGCCAATTGAAACAGGTTGATTTCATAAGCAGATCGGCATACTGACCCCAACTGTACACCCAAATCCTGCAATAATTTAAAAGAAACCGGCCTCCTCTTATCCTGTACTGCATGACCCCTCTCTTCATCCCTTAAGTGCCCGTGATACCAAGAAGCTCTTTGTGACATCTGGCTTTGCACTAGCCCTAAAACCGAATGCCAAACCTGCCATGCACCTCCCAATTTTTGCTACAGACCACCCCAGCTCTTTACAATGGCCGATGTATAGCAACACCCTGATCTCCTCCTCTCCCTCCGGCAGGCCCACTGATCTGCACCACTCATTCCAGCGCTGCCACTCCTGGCAGTAAGCCGACCACGTGCCGGGTGCGAGAGAATCCCTGATGAGCTGATCCGCTATTCTTCCAGCAGCTCCCAAAGGTGCCTCGGGCAATCGACCCCATCTTGATCCGCTCCCGGCGCCAGCTCCCTGAATCGATCCCACTGCCAACGAGACAAGGAGTCCGCTATACAATTAGCCACTCCAGGAACATGCCGTGCCACCACCCAAGCATTCAAGGCTAAACACTCTAACACCAACCGTTGTAATACCTTAACCACCGGAGGAGATGATGCCGACAAATTATTAACTGCTTCCACTACACTCATATTATCACAATGGAAGCAAATTTTCCTGTCCTGAAATAATGGCCCCCAAATCACCACCGCTACCAGTATGGGAAACAATTCTAACAACGCTAGGTTACGCACCCAGCCCCGAATGACCCATGACTCTGGCCATTTTTCTGCACTCCAGTGGCCCTGACAATAAGCCCCGTAACCAACGCTCCCGGCCGCGTCAGTAAACAGATCTATGTCAAATGCCACCACCGCGTCTGACATCCACATGGCCCTGCCGTTGAACGACTCCAAAAACTCCGCCCACACCTTAAGGTCATCACGCAACTCCCTCCCTAACCTGATAAAATGATGAGGGGAAGTAACTCCGGCCGTCGCCCCTGCCAAGCGTCTGCTGAAAATCCTGCCCATTGAGATGATACGACAGGCAAAGCTTAATTTGCCTAACAAAGACTGCAGTTCCCTCAACTTAATTTTCTTTAATCTCACCGCCCTCCCAACTTCCGCCTTGAGCGACGCTAACTTGTCTGCAGGTAAGCGACATTCCATCAACACAGTGTCAATAGTAATTCCCAGAAAGCTAATCACTGACGCCGGCCCCTCTGTTTTTTCAGGAGCCAACGGCACTCCAAAATCTGCTGCCACCCGTTCAATGGTGCACAGCAACAGTGCACAGACCTTGCCGTCCCCCGGGCCAATGCGCAAAAAATCATCTAAATAATGGATAATTGAACCGCACCCTGACGCGTCCCTAACTACCCATTCCAAAAAGGAACTAAACGCCTCAAAATAGGCACACGACAGGGAGCACCCCATTGGAAGGCAGCGATCAACAAAGTAACCCCCATCCCAACAGCAACCTAACAACCGAAAACTCGATGGGTGAACCGGCAACAACCGAAAAGCGGCTTCTATGTCAGTCTTCGCCAATAGAGCCCCCTTACCAAAACGCTTCACCCACTGTACAGCCGCATCAAATGGCGTATAAACCACCGAACAAATTTCAGGATCAATACCATCATTGACCGACGCCCCCTTCGGAAATGATAAATGATGAATGAGGCGAAATTTATTCGACTCTTTTTTGGGCACAACCCCCAATGGTGACACTACCAAATCCGCCATTGGCGGCGATGAAAAAGGATCAGACATTCTCCCCAACTGCACCTCTTTTGCCAATTTTTCCCCCACTATCTCAGGGTGTTCCCTAGCTGATTTTAAATTCCCCTTAAAAACCCCTGTCGCCTCAACCTCCGAAGGGATTTTAAACCCGTCCCGAAACCCCTCTTCTAAAAGCGCCGCCGCCTGCCTGTTTGGGTATCTATGCAGATAACCCAGCATCCTTTCCAAGCGTATTGGAGTCACCCCCTTTTGAAGTGGACTCCCGCGATTTTCCCCTGAAACACTTGCTTGCTCCATGAGTACCCCCGCAGGAGGAGCACTCATGCTTAAACTTGCACTTTGCTCCAAAGCGACACGTTCCTTCATTGAATGCAAAACATAGGCCCTTTTGTATGGCTGTGTTATTGACCCCCTCCCTTGCTCCCCCCCTGTCCCCCCGAAAGGGCTGCCCCAACCTATTCGGTGCTGTCACTTTTAACCAGAGCCCAATATCCTTATGATCCCACCTAATATTAGGCCGTACCGCCTTTCGCTGCCTAAACTGCTCATCATATCTCAGCCAAGCCTGTCCCCCATAAACCCTCTCTGCCTCCGCAATCGCATCCATATAGCAGAACAGGGGTGAACAATTCTCAGGCGCTTTTTCCCCAATCGAAAAAAAAGGGGGGGGGTTTTAAGCAGCGCTGAATTAATGATGGTGAATCAATTCAGTTAAAAAAGAATACATTTATTGTAACACAAATGAATAAAATTATGATATACATTAAAAAACAGTAAAAATTAATTGATCCAGATCTCACGTGGTAGGGAATGTCCACATTCAGATTGTGTACAACCTGTACTGTCCTCACCGACAATGATCCCTGTGAAGGGCAAGGTCCAAAAAGGGGATGGAGACCCTTATGGAGTAAGTGTGGTGGTTGAGGGAGTGGCTGATGTATGGAGCCCAACTGCTACCTCACCATCATTTGTATCCAATTGGAGGAAATGATCCAGTTTTTATGGAGGTCCAGGACGGGAGGACTAAGTGTTTGGACAGGTACACCGGTGTGGTCCACTGAAACAACACGGATCTGGAACAGGAGTAGCACCACCAACGCGTTTCACTGGGCTGCCGCCAGCTTTATCAAGGTGACACCTTGATAAAGCTGGCGGCAGCCCAGTGAAACGCGTTGGTGGTGCTACTCCTGTTCCAGATCCGTGTTGTTTCAGTGGACCACACCGGTGTACCTGTCCAAACACTTAGTCCTCCCGTCCTGGACCTCCATAAAAACTGGATCATTTCCTCCAATTGGATACAAATGATGGTGAGGTAGCAGTTGGGCTCCATACATCAGCCACTCCCTCAACCACCACACTTACTCCATAAGGGTCTCCATCCCCTTTTTGGACCTTGCCCTTCACAGGGATCATTGTCGGTGAGGACAGTACAGGTTGTACACAATCTGAATGTGGACATTCCCTACCACGTGAGATCTGGATCAATTAATTTTTACTGTTTTTTAATGTATATCATAATTTTATTCATTTGTGTTACAATAAATGTATTCTTTTTTAACTGAATTGATTCACCATCATTAATTCAGCGCTGCTTAAAACCCCCCCCTTTTTTTTCGATTACCTTGGGGACCGACCCACCCCACCTAAGCAGCTGCTATAAGGAAACAAAACATATTAAAGCGCTCTTTAGTCAGAGGCATTTTTTTGTCTCTGACTCTTTGCATTCTTCTGCTTTTTCCCCAATCACACTTGCTAGAATTGCAAAAGCCTGGAGCCAATTGGAAAACGTCCTTGGTATCAGTTGATACCTCCGACGTTCCTCCTCCTCCTTCTTTTCTTCCTTACGCGGCCTATCCAAATTAAAGCGCTCCAATGGGAGCAAAGAAAATATGTCCACATACTCCCCTTTCTAAACTTTGTCCTTTACCTCTTGCTTCAGGTGGGCCCCCAGCGGCCCCTCAAAACAAACATATACTTCACCCTTAGCAGAATCACTGACCTGCACCGTTTCTACCTCAGTGTCCCCACTAGCCTGTGTAGTACCTGCACTACCAGTACCCATAGTACTGCCTGGCGTAACCCACGCGCTCGCTGGCGACTGACCTGTCCCCTGCCTCACTTTTGAAAACCACTCCGCAAAACCAGTCACCAACTCCAACATCCCCTTAGTAGCCTCACTCTGCTGACCCACTCCCGCCCCCCCCTGACTACCTGACAGGGGCACAGAAGACATAGATGATGACTCACCAGGCTGCCTGGGGGCTGTGAACCCAGCAGCCGCAGCTCCTGTTTCCTGACGCGCACCTTCTCCTCCGGATGATCCGGGCATCTCATCTGTTCTGCTGGGTCTGGGAGCCGGGCGCGCACCCGCCAAAGATCCTGCAGGTGCCGCACTGCGTGTAGGCTCTTCCACGCCGTCCAAGCCAGCCGGCTGCCGCTCGTTCCCGGTGGCTCTCCCCACGCTTGCACCACTGCCTTCTCCCCGGAGATCTGTGTGGACGCCATCCTCTGCCGCACTTGTACCCGCCGTCGCTCCCGCTGCTTCTTCTTGCATGGGGAGGAGACCCCTCCCGCGCTGCGAACCCCGCCGTCCTGTTGGATTCCTCCCAGACCGCACCTGCCGGGAGGAAGGTGTCCGTCCCGCGGAACTGCCTGGAGGGTCCCGAATGGGGCTCCTAGACCGGCGCCGGGTTCTGGGGGTGAAGAAAGGGCTAAGGCGCTCCGGAGGCCGGGACCTCCGAGGCCGTGCGCCAGAGGGGTCAGACGTATCAGCGTCTGTCCCCAACCCCCGAATGAGGCCCGCTCCCTGCTCCTGTAGCCAGGCCGCTCCCTGCGTACCGGCCGCCTTTCTCAAGGAGGCCAGAGCAGCATCGATTTCCGCCATGATATCTGAAGTGTCACAGGATTGTTCAGCTAGCTAGCTTCTTGATCCCAGACAAAATGTCTGAACGGGGGCTACGTGATCCCCTCAATATATACCGCCACGCCACCCTGTTAAGCCCCTCCCCCACCTTGTCATTACCCAGGTACACCCCCAAACCCCTATTACCCTACTACCCTTAAGCTCCTTCCAACCCCTGTCAAGTGGGCCTCCCCCTAGGCTCCGCCCCAGTCCAGCCCAATACATTATGAAGACAAGTCGATATGCTGCTAGTCCTAACCAATCCACTTCATGCTATTATTTTTTCAAAATGTACCATGTAAATGATAGCTAGAATGTGATTGATTGTTGTCAGCAACCATCAATAGATGTTTGATTGATCTTAACTTAAAAATTCATAGTATTGCCTTACGTGTGCTAAAATATCAGGTCATTGTAAGCATATCTCCAATCATCTGGTACGATGCCATGACAAACTTATAATTTATTTATTAACAATTAGTTATCGTATATAGCGCACACATATTCCGCAGCGCTTCACAGAGATTATTTGAGCATCAGTCCCTGCCCCAGTGGAGCTTACAATCGATATTCCCTACCACATGTACACGCACACACATCCATTCTAGGGTTAATTTGTTTGGAGCAAATTAACCTACCAGTATATTTTTGGATTGTGGGAGGAAACTGGAGTACCCGGAGGAAACTCACGCAAGCATGGGGAGAATATACAAATTCTGCACAGTTAGGGCCATGGTGGGAATCGAACCCATGACCTCAGTGCTGTGAGGCAGTAATGCTAACCATTGCACCATTTGTTATAATGTGTCCATTCCCTCAGTGCACACTTGCCTACCCTCCCAAAAGGCTCACAAAATTGGGTGGTGTTTCTGACACCCTGGAAAATTGAACAAGTCTCCCACTTTCCCTTCTATTCTCTACAGCCCCCTCGGATGCCCACTTACAGAGCACAAGGGGGTTGTCCAAGGCTTTCCAATGACACAATTCACACTGAATAGTATCATAGTAGCCCCACCCCCTGCTTTAAAATGCATATTTTCCTGACCCTGTATAGCAGAGGCGGAGTCATGATGACACATTTGTGATGTCATACCTCCTGCACAACCCATCACCGCACCCGCAACCATGTCTAGGTAACTATGACTCAGTGTGTGTCTTTTTTTCCCTTAAATATAAATTCAAATGCTGAAACATGCAGAAGCATAAAACCTAAAGGTGCATACACACTATGCAATATTTTAAAGAATATCGCTCATTTTGGCCCTTCTGAATGTAGTGTTCATTCTAGCACCCGCCATATTTGAAAACCCATGCAGTTCCTGTTCCCTGCCTGGGGTGTCGCTGTCTGCTGTGGTGTTTCTAGCACAGGTCTGGTTTGCATATCAGTTCTGATATACAGACCACAATGAGCTAGAAGCACTACAGCAGACAGCGACACCCCAAGCAGGGAACAGGAACTGCATGGGTTTTCAAATATGACGGGTGGTAGAATGAACACTAGAATGATATTGTTTAAATATTTGTGTACAATATGAACAATGATCAATGCGCACGCCACATCCCCTCCATTAACACATTGTTTGATATAGGGAGATTGTGGCTGAGATTTTTGGTCTTGGCCAACAGATCGGTAATCATGGGTCTAGTTTGTGTGCAAGATTTGTCTGAACTATTGGAAATTACACTCTATACAATAAATTATCCTGATTACCTGAATATTGCCAAATCTGCCAAATAATTGTATAGTGTATACCTAGCTCATGGTTTCTCAAGTGTGTTCAAAAACAGGTGAATGGAGCAATTAGCATCCAAAAAAAGATCTGCCGCGACACTCCCACCTACTACCATACTCAGACGTGTCTTCATGCATTCTGCTAGCTATAAATCGCTGGTACAATACACAAACCCGACAGAAGTAGATATAAGACATAACTTTTCCACTTCTCCATATAGATAATATGTCTCCGCAGGGTCTGTGAATGATGCATATCAGCCTTGAGTGCTGAAGAGCTCATCAGAGAAGCTGTCAATGCAGCACTAGAGCAGAGATGACAATTGACCATCGATGGTGTCATTCTGATGGTGACTTTTGTTTTAACCATTTTAAATGACCATTAATCCTATAATTTGCATTCCATTTAACTAAAAATTCATTAGTATTCATAACAATATCTCTTTCCATGTCAGAGATGCATGCAGTGAGAACAATGGGATGCAGTCAAAATCCCAACGGTCAAAATCCCGACGGTCAAAATACAGACAACAATAAACAAAATACCGACATATAGAATGTAGACAGGTAAAAAAGTCAACATGACTTTTGGTCGACAGGTCTCAAGGTCGACACGGGTTTTTTCACTGGTTTTTGACATGACATGTGCCGACAGGCGGTCTTTCATGCCCTACCATCCACTAGGGCGTGGCGGGAGAAGGGAGAAGCATTGCAAGCGAAGCGGGCGATGCGAGGGGCTGCGGTTGACTTCCAACTGTGTCCATGTTGACTGTGTCGATATTCGGGTAAAAAAACAGTGAAAAAACCCATGTCGACCTCGCGACCTGTCGACCGAAAGTCATGTTGACTTTTTCACCTGTCTACATTCTATATGTCGGTATTTTGACCTTGTTGGGATTTTAAATGTCGGTATTTTGACCTTGTCGGGATTTTAAATGTCGGTATTTTGACCTTGTTGGGATTTTGACCTTGTCGGGATTTTAAATGTCGGTATTTTGACCATGTCGAGATTTTGACAATGGCCTCTCTGTGGACTCTGCCTATTCTTTCTATGTATTGTAACTATCCTCCATTACTTAGCAAGAAAGCGTATTGTATTTGGTTATTGATATTCTCTTGTCTCTCCCCCTCTCTGTGTCTAAGCCAGATGTACTAAGCTTGAAAAGTGATAAAATGGAGATTGATAAGCCACCAGCCAATGAGCTCCTAACTGCCATGTCACAGTTATACAATTGTAATTCATATTGTTCATTCATTTCAGACTTCTAATATGTACACTGAATGTTCTGATGATGCATTGCTTCAATAAAATATTTATTAAAAAAAGTGACAAGTAGGAGCTGATTGGTTGGAAGTTTATCACTCTCCATTTAATCACTTTTCAAGGCTTAGTACATCTCGCCCTCTCTCTTATATATATATATATATATATATATATATATATATATAAATATATATATATATATATTTCGAGGGGAGACCGCACTCTCACTCAACCAGGTGCAATTTGGGGTGCCTTACAAGAGGTGCACGAACGCATGCACCCAAATATAGTCCCAGTGTTCCCGCACTTGTTGGTGCAGGATGTGAGGCACTCGCCGGAATAACAAGTATCAAAACTTTGTTATAAATCCATCAAAGTTATAAGTTTTTATTCCAATCATAGGATTGTGCTGAAATAATATCTTTCCATATTCCATATGGAAAGATATAATTTCAGCACAATCCTACGATGGAGATCAATTTGTTACCCCAGTTTACCAAAGAAAGAGCTTCCCAATAAACACAATTGGCCAGATGCACTAAACTTCAAAACAAGTGGAGAGTGATAAACAACTAACCAATCAGCTCCTGCATGACGTTTTTTCAAACCCAGCCTACGACACAGCAGTTAGGAGCTGATTGGCTGACTAGTAACTCTCCATTTTATCACTTTTTGAAGCTTTGTGCATCTGGC
Source organism: Crinia signifera (assembly GCF_055691185.1). Taxonomy (NCBI): domain Eukaryota; kingdom Metazoa; phylum Chordata; class Amphibia; order Anura; family Myobatrachidae; genus Crinia; species Crinia signifera. The sequence goes on from NC_139220.1 coordinate 41,995,459, forward strand.
CCAATGATTGAAATATCTTACTTTCCACTGAGTAACTAAGGGCTTCTTACGTCCCGCTGCGTCCTAGCGGTGGATATGGTTACTTTGATGTAGGCAGTAGATAATGAAATGTCACAGTCACCCAACCTGACCACATCCTCTGTTTGCAAAAAGCCTGATACGAATTAAAATCCGACATTTTTCTGCATCCATATCGGAACGCTATCAAACAGCTGCACCATATGTTTATCGAATGATATCATTTAGCTAGCTCACATAATTATCACTGTTCATATTGAAATGATCTGGACCCCTTTAATTAACTTTGCCGATGGTAGTCATTTGTAGACGGCTGATTGTGCATTTGGAGCTGTAATGATAAGACAGTAAAGAGCCGCTTGTCCCAAAATATAAGTCATCTTGTATATAAAAAAGCTGCTAATGACAATCACATATGTATAGTTAGACAAACTTAGCAGAACTGATTATTTTTAAAATTCATGGTCATGTGGACAGATATGTGTCTATGTGTCTATACATAGCAGTGGTCCAGTTAAGGACAATAGGGCTGCGTGTGTTTGGAGCCTAGAGTGCAGGTTCCTGTCACCCCGCCAACCCCGCCCCCCCCCCCCGCCATGCGAGAACACATCCGATTGCTAGTGTCCGCACAGAGAAGAAATCATTCGATAGTTACTTATCATCAAATTATTTTTTTGCCCGGCGCTCATAGTGCGGCGCGACCCAGGAGTTTCATTCGGCAGCTGCATGGATTGATGCAAAATTGGGACGGGTGCTGACATCATCCACCCATCCCGAGCAGCCATGCCTGCATTTGCTGGGGTGCGCCTACCGTTTTTTTTGTGGACACGCCCATGAAACACTGGGGGCCCACCCAGGAATGCCCCTGGCCTGTCACTCAGGCTGTGAGCGCCTCGGCAAAGAAAAACTTACCTAAAGGAGTTAGCATCTGGGGGCCTGCACAATGCGACAATGAGCATTCACGCACAGACCCATACATCGACAGGGCGTGCGAGCAGGTCCGAGTCGGCCTCAATGTGCAGGCAGTCTCTGCTACCCAGTAATGTCCCAGTAATGTCCCACAACTGAGTCTGCGCAATGTCACATGTCCATCCTGTGAAGGTATAGAAGCTTTTACATATACCGTAGACATGCAAATGTCATTAGTAGCATTTTTATATACAAGTCATATAAGTCAACTGTTACATGCTATTTGGGGACTAATAACATGAATTTACATAGCTGTGTTTATGAAGCTGTATTATGGGACTGTGTTATTTTTGGTTCTATACTTTTTTATCAAATGGTCATTTCCCTTAGTGATAAAAAAAAAAAAAAAGTTTAATGTTTTTCTAATTGGAATTGTTATGTATACTGTACATCATGAGAGCCTTGTGCAGTTAAAAACTGTTTATTAACTTTTTTTATTATTATTTTTTTTATAAATGTGGCAGTTTGAATAGTACAGAGATCATACAACGGTAGAGGTGACTGCATTAAACACAGGCAAAACCTGGTGCATTCATTAAAACCATACCATTAGCTCTTTACTTTTCTGAGTTGTCTTCTATGAAACCGAGTCACGGAGAATGGTCTAAAGTACAAGAAGAACATCCCAAACCATCTGAGCCTGAATGGTCATCTTAAGTAACATTTTGTAGGGTCCCCAAAGTTTCTAGAGAGATAGCACTCATTATATGCCCTAGTTAGTTTCCTGCCCCATAGGAGTGCTCACAGTTTCTATTGTGCCACTCAGTGCCCCCAGTTCATATTATGCCACATAGTTATTTCACATTGTAGAGCCCCATTTATCCTAGTTTACCTAATTCCTCAGTGTACTCAATTCAAATGAGGCCGCACAGTGCTCCGAGTTGATATTATTGCACGCAGTGCCCTCATTTCACATTATGCCACACAGTGCCCTCAGTTAATATTATGCTCCATTGAAGTAACCCCAGTTCACATTGGTGAGTACTTTGTAGCCTGTCCCTTTCTATATTAAGCGTCAGTAAGTGTCACCTGTTCTTGCTGCACCGTTCGGCACTGATCCCAATGTGTGCTGGGTACAATAAGTACAGGCCCCTTAAGTCTCTGGGTCCCATTCAAGGACACCTCCTGCACTCACTATCCTAATGCCCATTTGGTGCTATTCTACTCTATACAATACAGATCTGATACAGTTAGTTTAAAGCATATAAATAGAGCCACTGTGTGGGATCTTTCTTGCAACAGCCAAGTCCACAGACGCTTTTCCATAGAGGCCATATGTTAGTGCTAAATTCAGCAAATGGTAAGGGCCTTGTAGATGGACCACCACTGGAGTGCTATTATTGGTTAAGAGAAGTTATTTATTAGAAAGTTATTATAAAATCGGACATCTCCTTTAACATTTTGGGCACATGGGAAGAGACCTACATTATAATGATATTTTAAAGCCCCTTCTGTGGCTACTTACAAAACCTTACTTGTCGTTTAAAACTGTCCCATAAGCGTGAGATCCTGGGTCATCGGCATCCATTGTTACAGCTGAATAATGCAATTATTTCATTTGGCTGATTTCCCTAAGGAAACGCGGAAGCCAAGTTTTTCTATTCTTCTTTTGTTACTTTTTCCACATTTTTGCAATTACGCTGTTTCAAGGCTCATAAAATGAAAGTAAAAAAAGATGTCTCCATCGCACATCGCTGCAATCACTGGAAGGAAAGGAAAAAGTGGACTTCAAGAGGCCTTAAGGTCCATACACACTGGTTGTGTCCAGCGTGCATGGACAACGATGATGGGGAAAATCGCTGAGCTGAAAATCGCTCCGTACATACTCACGGATCGATTTTCTGTCATCTGAGTGATTTTCCCAGGAGTGGACAATTTTCCTTAGGCGTCAGCCGCCGGCGATGATGCAGGAACGTTCATCAGTGCTCTCTGCTCATTGCTGCTCCGTACACACTGGGCAACCTTTGAGCTGAAAGAAATTTAAACGACAAAACTGGGCAGCTTTCAGTTAAAAGTCACCCTGTGTGTATGGGCCTTAAAGGGGCCTACACACATAGGGATGCTGAAGCGCTCTGAGCGATTCTAGACCGGTCTGAATGCTTCAGCATGATCGCTTAGCACACAGAGATGTGTCACACAGGCCTACACACAGATCAATGTAGGGGCACTTTTGTAAGCGAGCTTAAAAAATGCCTGTATATTGCTACGTGTGTAGGGCCTAATATACAGGATGAGTATCCCTTATCCGAAATGCTCAGGACCACGAGCATTTTGGATAAGGTATTTTTTCGCATTTTGGAATACATTATTTTTTCATACTTACCTGCTCCCCCGGTTGTGTCCCGATGGTCCCCCGACGTCAACCATGTCCCCCACCGTCCATGGTCGCCTTCAGGATCCTCTTCAGCTGCATCTCCGGTCCCAGGGGTGCATTGCGCTAGTGCTCAGATGCGCCGGTGACATCACCGGTGCACATTAACACAATGCAACCCTGGGACCGGAGATACCGCTGAAGAGGATCCCGGAGGCTGCCGTGGACACCAGGAGACAAGGTAAGTAAGAAAAAGAGAGGCAGGGGGGGGGGGGGGTACCCCCCCCCCAAAAAAAAAACAAAAAAACCTAAAATATTGTGAAAAAACATGGTTTTCAGAATATTTTGTTTTTTGGAATACATTGATAAGGGAGACCCGACCTGTACTGGCAGATCTTACGATATACTTGTATGGGTTTAGTAAACCCCCCCCATCCCCACACACACTGAGAGTGTAGCTACGGAAACACCTAATTTCTTTTCAATTATTTACAGTTGTTATTATTTTGCTTTACCTACATTTACCACAATATCTCTTATATATTTAGCCAGATCTGTCACTCAACCCCTGTGGAGAACGTTCCTGTGTAGAACAGTTTCACTTTCATGTGTCTGATGTTCCACCCCCTTGACATCACCTCCCCCCGCCCAGCCAGGGCTACAGTACACGCCCACCATCCACCATTACTCCACAGCCACCATCCACCATTACTCCTGCACATCCCTACCCTCTGCCAGGACCCCCGCGACCCCCCTCCCGCGATTCGCGGGACCCCCCGCGACCCCCCCCTCCCGCGATTTGCGGGACCCCCCCGCGACCCCCCCTCCCGCGATTCGCGGGACCCCCCTCCCGCGAATCGCGGGACCCCTGCGACCCCCCCCTCCTGCGAATCGCGGGACCCCCGCGACCCCCCTCCCGCGATTCGCAGGACCCCCGCGACCCCCCCTCCCGCGATTTGCGGAACCCCCGTGACCCCCCTCCCGCCATTCGCAGGACCCCGCACCCCCCCTCCCGCGATTCGCGGCACCCCCGCTTTCCACCCTCCCGCAAGTCGCGGGACCCCCGCGACCCCCCCTCCCGTGATTCGCGGGACTCCCGTGATTCGCGGGACCCCCGCGAACCCCCCCTCCCGCGATTTGCGGGACCCCCGCGACCACCCCGGTATCCGGACTATTGTTAGACAGCACTTACATCGACAGCCATTACATCCACACCATTAGTTCGACACCTCAATAGGTCGACATGGTTTTAGGTCGACATACCATTAGGTCGACATGTCATTATGTCGACAGCTCATTAGGTCGACAGCTCATTAGGTCGACACTGCCATTAGGTCGACAGTGTCTATGTCGACAGTCAAAAGGTCGACATGGGTTTTTTCACTGTTTATTGAGCCGACATGTGCCGACAGGCGGTATTTCATGCCCTACTATCCACTAGGGCGTGGTGGGAGAATAAAATAGTGTGCCGAGCGCAGCGAGGCACCGTGCCCGAAGCATAGCGAGCGGCTGCGGTACACTTCAAACTGTGTCCATGTCGACTGTGTCCATTTCGGCCAAAAAACAGTGAAAAAACCCATGTCGACCTTTTGACTGTCGACATAGACTCTGTCGACCTAATGGCAGTGTCGACCTAAAAACATGTCGACCTAATGATCTGTCGACCTAATGAGCTGTCGACCTAATGAGCTGTCGACATAATGACATGTCGACCTAATGGTATGTCGACCTAAAACCATGTCGACCTATTGAGCTGTCGAACTAATGGTGTCGATGTAATGGCTGTCGATGTAAGTGCTGTCTAATATCCGTCCCAGACCCGACCACCCCCTCCCGCGATTCGCTGGACCTCCGCGACCACCCGCTCCCGCGAAACGCGGGACCCCCGCGACCCTCCCGCAAATCGCGGGACCCCAGCGACCCCTCCCTCCCGCGAGCCCCCTCCCGCGATTCGCAGGACCCCTGCATCCTCCCCTCCCGCGATTCGCGGGACCCCTGCGACCCCCCCTCCCGGCATTAAAAGGCCCCCCCGCGCCCCCCCCTCCCGCGATTCACGGCACCCCCCCCCCCTACTATGATTTGCGACCCCCCTCCCGCAATTCGCGCCGCCCCCTCCCGCGATTCACGGAACCCCCCGTAGCGCCCTCCTCCCGCGATTTGCGGGCCCCCTCGGCACTTCTCGCGATTTGCGACCGCCCCCTAATTCACACATTCGGGGACCCCACCTCCCGCGATTCATGCCCCCCTCACGCAATTCACGGCACCCCCCACACCCCCCTTCCTGCGATTCGCAACCCCTCACGACCCCCCCTCCCGCGATTCACGAAACCCCCCGTAGCGCCCCCCTCCCGCGATTTGCGGGCCCCCTCGGCACCTCTCGCGATTTGCGACCGCCCCGTAATTCACACATTCGGGGACCCCCCCTCCCGCGATTCATGCCCCCCTCACGCAATTCACGGCACCCCCCATACCCCCCTTCCTGCGATTCGGAACCCCCCACGACCCCCCCTCCCACGATTCATGCCCCCTCCCGCAATTCACGGACCCCCGCACCACCCCCCTGCGCCCACCCTCCCTTGATTCACGCCCCCCTCATGCAATTCACGGCAACCCCCCACACCCCCCCTCCTGCGATTCGCAGCCCCCCCACGACCCCCGCCTCCTGCGATTCATGACCCCTCCCGTGATTCACGGACCCCCGCACCACCCCCCCTTGACTCACGGCACCCCACGCGCCCCTCCCGCAATTTACGGACCTCCGCAACCCCCCCTCCCGCAATTCACTAACCCCGACAACCCCCCTCCCGCAATTTGCGGACCCCCCTTCCCACGATTCAAGCCCCCCCGCGCCCCCGCCCACGATTTGCGGACCCCCTCCCGCTAACCGCGGATCCCCACACACCACCCCCCCTCCCGCAATTTGCAGACCCCCCAGACCCCCTTCCGGCAATTCCACCCCCCAGCGGACCACCGCGGCCCCCGCTCCCGCATTTCACGTACCCCCGTGACAATGGGGGATCCTGTACCACCACAAGCAGGTACCGCCCCTAGGTGGGAAATCCGGCCCTGGCTGCCGCACTGCAGGTTTCCCCACTGCCCTCTGCACCAGCGCCACAACTTTTATCAATGTCTTGCCCACATACCACTATTATACAGCCTCCTGCTCTCATGCACGCTCACTCCCTCCCAGTGGGAGGAGACGCTCACCCACTGCCGGGAGCTGCATACTGTCCCCCACCCTCCTCCAGTTCTAGGGATGCCCATCCACCATCAATGATTTTCAAATAATCGATGGTTTATGGCCGATGTTGAATACTTTTGCCATCAATGTGGGAGGACACTGCCCTGCCTCCTGTTCTCCTGCCCCGTAACTTCCGCCAGTGGAGACCCGCTCACCCTGTGTTGCCCACATTCCCCTATCATGCTTTACCGCCCAGCCTCCTGCTCTCAAGCACCCTAACTCCCACCCAGTCGGAGGAGACACTGACTCCTGTATTTCTGTGCTGCCACGCTGGACCCTCACCCACTGGCAGAAGCTGCACAGTGTCCACCACCCTCTTTAGTCCCCCGTATGCCCACACACCCCTATCACTACCCAGCTTCCTGCTCTCCTGAACCGTAACTTCCACCACTGGGTAATCGCTGACGCTGTGTTGCCCACATACCCCTATCATGCCTCGTATCCCAGCCTCCTGCTCTCATGCACCCTAACTCCCACCCAGTAGGAGGAGACACTGACTCAGGGCCACCGTCCGGTACTCCTGTGCTGCCACGCTGGACCTTCACCCACTGCCAGAAGCTGCAATACAGGGCATCTTTCATACAATTCTAACCATATTTCTCACAATACAAATGTTCACAAATTAAGGGGCGTAGCCCCTTACGCCGGTGTGAAGAGCGCCCGTAGGGCGCGATGAATCACCTAGTACATTAGTATATTTGCCATATAATGAAAAGTTCCAAGATAAGCTAAGCCATCCAATTCTATGGCTTTTTTGGTTTGTACATTTTAATGCACTTACATTACAAATTACATTTGTCATGGACTGAATCCCAGTAAAATTTTTCAGTGGTCCCTAAACTTTTGTCTTTATTTAGTATGTGGTCAGGGGCTGAGGTTTGTATTTTGTGACAGCTGTAACTACATTGTATCACGCCTGTGCTATTCCTGGTAACAAGTGGATTACAGGCAAAAGTATACATAATGATAGTGCTGATGCCAGACCCCTCATGTAACTGACATTTTTTTGCTTAACTGCAGATATCACTTGTATTAAGGACCATACTTAATTTCAGGAAAAGTCTCACCTTCTCTGTGCTAGCTCCATAATTACCTACCCTCCTGCATTCTGCAGGCGACTCCCTGAAATAGCAGCAATCTCCCTCTCTCCCTCATTGGTCTAGCAATCTCCCTCATATCACCTAGCCCAGTGGTTCTCAACCTCGGTCCTCAAGGACCCCAACAGTGCACATTTTCCAGGTCACCCGGCAGTTGCACAGATGCACTCATTATTCACTGACACTTTTTAAAAGATCACAGGTGGAGCTAATTATGTCACCTGTGATTCTGTGTGGAGACCTGGAAAACATGCACTGTGTGGGTTCCTTGAGGACCGAGGTTGAGAAACACTGACCTAGCCCACATTACACTGTTACATTTTTTGGGGAAAAAAGAAACGAAAGACAGATACATTTACATTGAATCATCAGCACCATTTCCCAGCACTTTACCAAGTATCATAGCTCTTACTAACTGCTTTGGGGTCATCTACATTTGTATATAAGTAATTTTAGAAGATTCCTCTCAGATTTAGCAGTACACACCCACGCTTCTAGGTGCCACGTTCACAAACTCTTTTCACAATCTCTCCATTAATGGAACTAGACACGCCCTTTGGGTGGAGCATGACATGCCCCCTCAATGGGCCGCTGTGCAAAATTCTACTACCAACTATAATCTCCCTGAAACTAGTTTCCAAAAGTAAGCAAGTATGGCTATCTCATATCAACCTTCTATTTTTCTTCATAATCGCACAGGTCACCAGTCCTCTGTTACCTGGCTCTACGCCTAATGCACCATGAATTCCTAATTAGAGAATTCGCAAATCAAGCGATTATGGAATAACTACGCATGTGTACCCTTCATATGCAAGGAGAAATGGCAACTAAAAATGTATAATGAGATGGTTTGACCAAGGGTTCTTGAGTGGGTACTGTGACATCAGCGCTGACCACTTCCAGATTGTCTCAGTTACAGATTAGTATAAGCCTCAGACCTACCTACATTTGCATAGACGGCAAAGTTTCTTTGATGTTTTGGGAATTGTGTATGGACTTGCGGGTGGAGAGCGTATCTTCTTTCTGTCTGGACAGCAGCTTGGTCAGTGGCTTACCTACAAGATCAGCACCCCCCCCCTCCCCCACCAGAATTTCGGTGGGCAACCCCCCCCCCCCCAGCCCTGCCTTATCCATTCCTTATCCATTCCGCTTTCCACCATCGCCGGGGCTGTGGTCGGGACCCGCAGAGCTACTTGTCTGCGGTCCCGGCGCTCCTCCTGGACTGTCTCCTAATGAAAAATGTCCTTCACAAAATGGCTGCCTCTAACAGCAGACCGTTATTAAGATGTCTGCTGTAAAGGGGCGGACATTATAAGAGTGGGTGAGGGCTGCATAAGCCAGAAATCCATATAAGAGCCCTGACTTAGGTTCATAGAAAGTTCAGCAAGATAGAAAAAAGCTTAGGGTGGTTTCTGCCTGGATACAAGCTGGTGATGCAGGCATTGACCAATCAGGGGTTTAAGGGGAGTAGCCAGGCAAAGGTTATATAGGCCAGATGATCATGTGACCTCATCCTTCTTTTTGCCATTTTGAAGTGCTGGTGCTCCTGCGCGGATCTGAGGTAAGGATTTTTTCTCTGCTATTATAGCCAATTCATTTAATTATGCCCCGTCCAAGACGTTCTGCACCCCCCCCACGCCGCCTTGTGGACGCGGCCCGGCCGTTATCTGCGGCGGGGTACCGCCGACCGCGGGTGAGGGTGGTTGGAGTGCAGGAGGCCTCTTCACAGACAGGCTCACCTGTGGTGAGCCTGGCGTCGGATGTGCTGCTGCCCCCTGTGTTACATGAATGCCCGGTGAGCGTGGCCAGCGCTGCACCGGGAACTGGGTATGCGGCTCCCACCGTGAGGGAGCCGCTTGTCCGTGTGCTCGACGAGGTCCGGGCGTCTCCGGGTCCCTCGGCGGGTGGCAGCGCCCCTCTGCTGCCTCAGGCCGCGTCCGTCATGGACGCGACGCTGGAGGCCGCCGAACCGGCGCCTGAGGTTCCCGTGGACACTCAGGCGGCGGTCGGGTATGGGGCGATGACGCGGGCCTCAGCGCCGGCTGGCGTGAGGCCCGCTCCTAACAGTGAAGCGGAGGGCGGGCTGGTGGGGATGCCGTGGGCTTCGGCGCCGGATGGCGCGGGGCCCGTGGCGGCGGCACGTATCGCCGATGGGGCTCCGGGTATACAGGAGACCCCGGGCATGCCGCGGGCCTTGGCGCCGGCTGGCGCGGGGCTCGCGGCGCCTTTGCATGTAACAGGCGCGGCTCAGGGAGGGCAGCAGGTCTCGGCGCCGGCTGACGCGTTGTTAGCGTCATCAAGGCCGGAGCCGGGGAGCCTGGCTGCTCCCGTCTCATTAAGCCAGGTCGCGTCGTCGGAGGGCGCGCGGCCTGGGCTTTCAAGTGTATTGAATGATGGAGAGGTGTCTTCCCTTGCGGGAAGAGACCTCAGCAGTGTCGCTACTGGTGGGGGAAGAACGGGTGGGGGGGATACAAGCAGTGGTGGGGGAGGAAGCGGGCAGGTGAACCCCAGGGTTTGCATGGGGATGGGAAGAGAGATTGGTGCAAGGGGGGCATTAGAGTCTGCAGCAGCAGCTGCTGCAGGCACAGGGAGTGGTGATCTGAGGGCAGGGGGTTATGCTGGGCTGGGGGGGATGAGCATGCCACATGCAGTTTTAGGAGTAAATCCCATGGGCAGCGCTGGGAGGGGGGTAGGGGTTCATTCACTATGGAACCCAGTGGTGTTTTCAACAGGGCTGCCCATCGGGTCTGGGACTATGGGGCAGATGGTTTATTCCAGTAGTACAGTGGCAACATCTTTGCAGTTGCAGGGCCCTCACCCAGGGGTCCAGCCCACAGCTTCTTGGGGGGGGGGAATGTCCACGCCATCTTGGCAGGGGGCTCATTTAGGAGTATCTGCACAGGTTGCCCCTGCCGGGGGTTTCCACGGGCAGTGGCCCCTCATGGGTTCCCCGTATTTTCAGGCTCCCTTGGGGGGGGTTATGGGTCGTGGCCCCAAATCCCACCTTGGAGACACCAGGCGGTCCCAGGTGCCGGGCCACATTTTTCCTCGGGGTTTCAGGGTGTTCCCACCAGCCAGCCACTCCTGTGGTCCACGGGGGCTCAGGCTTACAGCCCTCATAGTTCCGTCGGGTATGGGTGGGATCAGGGTTTCGCCCCTCCAGGCCCCCGGACACCCCCAAGATGCCAGGGTGGGCAATTACCCCAGGTTGGGGGTGAGGTTACAGGGACGCAGAGTGTGTTTTATCCAGCAGGGGTCCCACCAATGCCAAGGGGTCCCCCACCCAGTGCCACCGTGTCAGTTCCACCTCCCCCTCCGTTGGCTTCGCCGGTGGGGACAGGAGGTAGGGGCGGTTTGTTGTCATCTCTCCCCCCCCCAGCTGTGTGTTCACAGGATACAAGCATTCTAACATCATCGGGAGCGACCAGAAGGAGAAGTCGGGACATCAGAGAGGAGTCAAGGACGGCGTCGGAGTCAACATCAGCAGTTTCCAGGTCGGCCGTTGCGGCTGATGAAGTTCCGGGGACATCGGGTGCCGGTGAGTGTACGGTTCCTGATTCTTCATGTGATTCCTCTGTTAGCGATAGTACTAGCGGGGGGTCGGATTCCCCGCGGCGCCCGCGTAAGCTGGCCAGGCTTATTGCGCGTCACGTAGCGAAGGCAACGAGTAAGGATAAGGTCGCGATTGCTGCGCCACCTCCTGCGGACCCCCCTTTGTTTACCGAAATGGTGCATTGCGCGAATACAGCAGTGACCAGGGGTCTCCGTAAGAGGATGAGGGAGAAGATCAGGAAAGGGAAATACGTTGACATGTTCACCCTTACGGAGGACATGAGACAGGCCTTTGATAAGGCAAAGAAGGCTGATGGCATAGGGGAGAATGCTTTTCGGAATTTCCATCAGTGGTTGAGGGGTTTCTTGGTTTTTGCGGCATGTTACGCCGAAACCAGGCCTGCTGAATATCCCAACGTGGTTAAGTACTTGTTTTTGGTACATGAAATGTACCTAAAAACAAAAGGCTACTCGTGGAGGGATTACGACGAAAAGTTTCGCCGTAAGCAGGATGGGAATGCAGTTTTGCCCATGGGGTTCAAGGATGTGGAAGTCTGGTTAGAGGTCACACAGCAGACCAAACCACCAGGGGAGGGGGTGGCTAAGAAAGCAGTAGTGGTGGCATCCCCAGCTTCTAAGATAGTAGGAAAGGGCAAGTGCTTTGCTTTCAATGACGGCAAGTGTGCCAGAGGGGCGAATTGTCGTTTTCGTCACTCATGCAGAGTCTGTGGTGGCAACCATGCAGCAAAGGACTGCTCCGCAGCCCCAGCTGGGAAGTCAGCTGACACTGGGGATGCCGGGGGAAGTCACAAGTAAGGCGGATTCGCCGGTTGTGGTTTCCGAGCTTGTTAAGTGGCTCAGGGGGTACCCTGATGTAGAGGGGTCTCGGTTTTTAAGGGAGGGTTTCAGTTCAGGGTTTCGGTTGCCCGTTACGGGTTCAGTTCATGTAGTGGCGGCTAGAAATTTGAAATCTGCAAGGGATTTCCCTCATATCGTTAGGGAGAAAGTTGATGCCGAGATTAAGCTGGGGCGCATGTGTGGCCCTTTTAGTTCCCCTCCTTTGCAGGGTTTATGTATTTCCCCAGTGGGGGTGGTTCCCAAAAGCTCTCCTGGGAAGTTTAGATTAATTCAGCATCTTTCGCACCCGCATGGGGCCTCGGTTAATGATGCCATACCTGAGGAGCTCTGCAAGGTCAAGTACCAGCTGTTTGAGGATGCGCTTGTTTTGGTTCAAAGGTGTGGGCAGAATGCATTAATGGCAAAGGTGGATATTGAGGCTGCTTTCAGGTTACTCCCGATTCACCCAGAATCTTTGCGGTTTCTGGGTTTTAAATTAAAAGGGGAGTTTTTTGTGGATAGGTGTTTGCCTATGGGCTGCTCAATATCTTGCGCGTATTTTGAAAAGTTTAGCTGTTTTCTACATTGGTGCATTCAGAGAGCTTCAGGTTGTCAGGGTATTGCGCACTATCTTGACGATTTCCTCTTTGTGGGCCCAGAGGGTAGCCCAGTTTGTGAGAATCTGTTGAAAGTTACGGAGCAGGTTTTAGGGGTGTTGGGGGTCCCCATTGCAGAGGGTAAGACGGAGGGACCCACGCACTGTCTGTGTTACCTTGGGATCGAGATTGATACAAGGGAGGGTTGTTGTCGTTTGCCAGCTAGCAAGGTACATAAATGGTTGGGCCTCATTCAGGATTGTCTGGAAAAAAGGAAGGTGAGGCTAAAGCAAGTCCAGTCTTTGCTGGGGTGCTTTAACTTTGCATGCAGGATTATCCCAATGGGCCGAGCTTTCAGCAGGAAGTTGGAGCGGGCGACGGCAGGGGTCGCCAGGCAGCACCATTCGGTGTACCTGTCTAAGGAGATCAAGGACGATCTGCGGACTTGGTCTTCCTTTTTGCAGTCATTTAACAGGGTGGTGTTGTGGCCGTCCCCTCCTTGCTTTAATAGTACGTTACAGCTTTTCACCGATGCATCGGGCAGTGTAGGTTTTGGTGCTTTCTTTGGGGTGGAATGGTGTGCCGAGGGGTGGCCGGAATCATGGGTGGATAGGGGTTTCACCAGGAACTTATTGCTGTTGGAATTGTTTCCAATAGTGGTAGCCTTGGAGTTGTGGGCCCGGGAGTTGGCGGACAAGCAGGTTGTTTTCCGTTGTGACAACATGGGTGTCGTCCACACCATTAACAATCAAAGGACTTCATGCCCTCTGGCCTTGCGGTTACTTAGGCATTTGGTCTTGCAGTGTCTGCGCTTTAATGTGGTTTTCTCGGCTTGTCACGTTCCGGGCATAGATAACAATATAGCGGATGCCCTGTCCCGTTTTCAGTGGGACAGGTTTAGAGAGTTGGTGCCGGAAGCATCGGATGTAGGCTTACCTTGCCCACCTTATATCTGGCAGATTATCGAGCCGGTATAGTGGGATTGGCCAGAAATGCACTGGCGCCTTCCACGCAGAAGGCTTATGATGCGGCCTGGAGGGATTGGCAGGCCTTTCTGAGCAGGTATGGTCAGGAAGGTGAGTCCTTGGAGGATAGGTTATGTGTTTTTGCCTGGGAACACTTCAAGGCAGGGAGGGCAAAAGGGGCCATGTCCGCTGCCCTTGCGGGCATTGCTTTTCATTCACGGATACGGGGGCAGGAAGACCCCACTCGGTCTTTTGTCCTAAAAAAGGCTATGAAAGGGTGGGCTAAGGCCTTTCCGGCAGGGAAGGACTCAAGGAGGCCCATTGACTTATCATTATTAAAAGATCTAGTTAGGGTTTTAGCGGAAGTTGGCGAGTCCGAATACGAGATACTGCTTTTTCGCACTGCGTTTGTTTTGGCATTTTTTGGGGCTTTTAGGGTCAGCGAGCTGGTTGCCAAGAGTAAGACGGATGGTAAGTCTGGGTTGCTTAGCAGCGAGGTGCAACTTCGCAGCGATAGCGTGTGCTGCAAGATAGCTAGATCCAAGACGGATCAGGCTGGGAGAGGTAAGTGGGTTATCTTGCAAGCGCACAATGACGCGGAGATTTGCCCAGTTCAGTTGGTTCAGTCTTACTTGGGGATCCGACCAATAGGGGTTGGGGGGCAGTTTTTATTGCACGTTGATAAGTCCGCGCTTTCTAAATTTCAGTTTGCAGCTGTGTTAAAGCGCTGTTTGAGTGTGTTGGGGCTCCCGCCTCAAGAGTATGGTACCCATTCCTTTCGGATTGGGTCAGCTACACAGGCTGCGGCAGCTGGGTTGTCCCCAGGGGCGATCCAGGCGCTAGGCCGGTGGAAGTCTGATGCGTATAAGGGTTATGTTAGATTAGATAAATTGTAGTTGCGCCTGTTGCGCCAACCCTAAAACGAAGTTTACTCCCGGTTTTTGAACGACAGCGTTCAGAAATCGTGGGTGTGAAGGTTGTTTTTACTTTTTGCTCCGAGGGGGCCTTAATTCAATTGGCAAACCAAGGTCCACGGGAGGTTTTTTAAGTTTTCTCCTTCACATGGGTTGATTATTTAAGTTTTGTAATATTGATAAGTTACTGACGGTAGGGATTCTTCTTTTTTCAGTTGCAATGGAATCCTCGGGGGAAATATGGCTCATTGGCCATTCCTTTATTTATTGGGCAGGGAGGCACCCAATGGGAAGGAGGTCGCATGATTATTTAGGAGACAGGACGGTCAGGTGGATAGGTGTGAGAGGCATGCGCTGGGGCGAGTTCTTGAACGAGCTTTTCAGGCATGAGAGGAGTTGGGGGCGTCCCCAGTGGCTGATCATCCACTTGGGCGGCAACGACATGGGTGTGGTCAAGGGAATCGACTTGATTTTAAGTATTAAGTCCGATTTGGTGGCCGTTAGGGCACATTGGCCTGAGGTAAGGATAGTCTGGTCTGAGATTATCCCTCGGTTTCATTGGCGGGGTGCTGTTCGGACCTCAGCCATTGAAAAGGCAAGGAAAAAGGTGAACTCTGCCATAGGAGTCTTTGTTAGAGCGATGGGGGGTAGTGTGGTAAGGCATCCCTCATTGGTACTAGACAATGTTAGGTACTATAGAGAGGATGGGGTACATCTTTCCCTTGCGGGAAACTGCATGTTTCTGGAGGACATCTACCGGTTGTGGGCTTGAATAGTGGTTTTAGGTTTTTGAGGTTTTTCTAAGTTTTATTGGGGATGGCGGCTGCGGTTAGTCAACCTTGTGGTGGCGGGAAGTCGCTACCAGCCAGCGGTCAAAGGGGGGCACAAGCGGTCATCGTGGGGCACCATCCCCTTCGTAGGACGGCGGGTGGTCCTTCCCGTGCGGGTGGACAGGGGGCGTTCCCCTGCGGGACCGTCCGCTAAGGGCTCAGCCAGGTTAGGGGGTGGTGAGACCCTCACCATGCAGGTTGTGCCATTAGGAGGCGGTGGTGAACCCCTCCTGCAGTTTTTTACGTTTATCAAGTTGACTGGGCTGGCGTGTTGGTAGCGGCTTAGTCTTTGCCATCCTCCAACCTTTAGTTTAAAAGTTAGGGACTGAAATCCAAATTCAAACCCAAATTCTTCTAGTTTAGTTACAAGGTCTTCAATAAACATTCCTCTGACCTTTTTAAATTTAACTCTCGGTGTCAGTGTGGTTATTTCTTGTCAGCGTGAGTTATTTGGTGTCGTCTCAATTATTTTAGTTAAGGGTTTTCGTTTAAATAATAAAGTAAAGGTATTTTAAGGTATGGGCTACTTAGAGTGGGTGAGGGCTGCATAAGCCAGAAATCCATATAAGAGCCCTGACTTAGGTTCATAGAAAGTTCAGCAAGATAGAAAAAAGCTTAGGGTGGTTTCTGCCTGGATACAAGCTGGTGATGCAGGCATTGACCAATCAGGGGTTTAAGGGGAGTAGCCAGGCAAAGGTTATATAGGCCAGATGATCATGTGACCTCATCCTTCTTTTTGCCATTTTGAAGCCCTCCCTCCCTCCCCATGAACGGGCTCACTAGAGGGATGGTTTATCCCTGTGAGTAGTTTTTTGGTGCTTTGCAGGAGCGGTTCTGCAAAGAGCTCTATTTTGTGGCTTTCCAGCCAGCATGGCGGGAAGTCGCTACCAGCCAGCGGTCAAAGGGGGGCACAAGCGGTCATCGTGGGGCACCATCCCCTTCGTAGGACGGCGGGTGGTCCTTCCCGTGCGGGTGGACAGGGGGCGTTCCCCTGCGGGACCGTCCGCTAAGGGCTCAGCCAGGTTAGGGGGTGGTGAGACCCTCACGATGCAGGTTGTGCCATTAGGAGGCGGTGGTGAACCCCTCCTGCAGTTTTTTACGTTTATCAAGTTGACTGGGCTGGCGTGTTGGTAGCGGCTTAGTCTTTGCCATCCTCCAACCTTTAGTTTAAAAGTTAGGGACTGAAATCCAAATTCAAACCCAAATTCTTCTAGTTTAGTTACAAGGTCTTCAATAAACATTCCTCTGACCTTTTTAAATTTAACTCTCGGTGTCAGTGTGGTTATTTCTTGTCAGCGTGAGTTATTTGGTGTCGTCTCAATTATTTTAGTTAAGGGTTTTCGTTTAAATAATAAAGTAAAGGTATTTTAAGGTATGGGCTACTTAAGGTCATTTTTCCTCTCATCTCTTTCCGCCTTTGTAGAGTTTCATACATTATTTTTGTGCGATTAAACATACATTACAAAAATTAAAAATAAACTGGACATGAAAATGACAAGTATAATTTGTTTGTTTATTTTTTATTATTACAGTATTTTTGAAAATATCTATTAGTGTCGTCCAGGTATATACTAATAGATCATTCTACTGTATTTACAGCAAGCCAAATACATTTCCATCGAGGTTCTGTGATCTAATAACTTTCTATTATGCATTGTTGCACTTGCCAGAACTCCCGACTGTTGGCACTGTGGGAACTTGTCCTTAATCTTGAAGGAAAGGCTACATGTATTAAATGAACAGATTAACAGTTTCAGTGCCAAGTGAATTTGTCAAAATAGGTGTGAAAATTGCCCCAGCGAGCATTTTTATTCATCATAATGACCTGTAATGTTTACCTTTTATAGGTAATATAATCTTTTTTTACCCAACATTTTTTAATTGAATTTATATAACAAATGTAAGCGACGTTGGTATTTTTACTGTATCTCTCACAGAGATGTTGGCACTCAAATCAGCCACACAATAAACAAACCTGAATTCATCTACCTTTGTTATGTATGGCATGACCCTCGGTGGATGCTATCAGGGTGATAATGAGTCTGGCAGGTGTCTCCATTTTGCAGCAATATATTTGACATATAAACTCAACAAAAATGTGCATATGTAATAATAATTATAATAATAAAAAACACTTTCAAGGACATTAATAAAAATATAGGGAGGTTGTGGTATTAATTTGTGTTTGGGCACCCAGTGGGAGCTATTCAATTGTACTGTAAGTAACAGAATGCCCATTATTTATCATGCTTATCATGTCCAAATTCTGCTTCCATTAAATCCCACCCATTGTGCATTTTGTTGCCTCACTTAGGGGTACATTTAAATAAGAGCTTCTATAAATTAAAAGAGGTGATGTTGCCCAGAGCAACCAACCATATTCTGTATTTTATTTTGTAGGATGCAATAGAGAAATGGAAGATATTGGTTGCTATCGGCAACTTCATCTCTTTTCATTTTAAAAAGCTTTAGTACATTTACTTGTAAGGGGGTATTCAATTAGTCCTTTTTTCCCCGCATATCTCAATAATGTCTTTGGTCCCTAGCGATCTGATAGGCTGCCATATCATACACTTATACCCCTTTCACACCACACAAACCACACAGGCTGTTGCCGGGACGACACAGGTCACTGTGCGGTGTAATAGTGCCAACAGGAATAACCTGGGGCCAGCAACCCATCATTCCGACCCGGGTTAACAGAAAGGTTTTACCCTGGTCGGACCTAGGTAGTTGCGCAGTGTAAATGGGTAACCCGTGTCGAGCATTTACACTATAGGGAGGAGGCAGCGTCAGCTCCAAGTGCTGCCTCCTCCCCCACCCCCCGGTTATGCACCGCTGCTCTGCCCCTCTCCCAATGGATGTCAGCGACCTGGCTTATTGCCAGCTTGAGCGTGAATCTCCACTTTATGCATGCCAGATCACTCCCGGGATGGACCCATGTCCAAATCCCGTGTGCGACCCGGCACACGGGATTACTTACCTTCCTTACCTTACTTATTTCAGGCCTAGATTGGAGGTAAATGTGGATCTTATGGGGGTGGGGCACTACAGCGAAGCAGGAGTGGATCGTACCATGAAAGCGAGACCACATAGAGCTGTGGTCAATTAAGCATGCCTTCCCACCCTCAGCACATGTTTTGTAACCCATAGCAACCAATCATCTAAACTGTCCTAGAAAAATAGAAGCTAGATTTCTGTAAATTGCGGTGGGGCAAAGTTATCTGTGTAGCGCGATTTTCACAAATGTACCCAACCCACCTCTTTAGCTATTTGTTAGCAATCACCATATATTTGTTTTGTAACAAGCGCGGCTTATGTTTTATAGTTGTACATATTTGCTTCTAGATAACTGAATTGTTTATTTGTTTTGGAATAGC
Organism: Crinia signifera; assembly: GCF_055691185.1. Taxonomy (NCBI): domain Eukaryota; kingdom Metazoa; phylum Chordata; class Amphibia; order Anura; family Myobatrachidae; genus Crinia; species Crinia signifera. The sequence goes on from NC_139220.1 coordinate 42,014,169, forward strand.
GAAGGATGCAAATGTATTTATTTTACTGCTCGGTTTTACGGCACATCTGATATGATAAGGCAGTGCTCGTAGAGTGCGAATATGAAATCCGCTGATAAACATTGAAGGCTCATTCATTCTCTGAAGTACACTGGCTTCCTGTCTGATGTTTTGCATTTCAGATTCCGAGAGCAGTGCTCCACTAGGCCATTGTTTGTCTGTGTTCTTTGTGCTGTAAAAATACATCTATTGTGCCAGCTGTGAACAGGGACTTTCTTGTTTTATGATTTTGTTTATTTTTAGAAATATATTTTAATCAAATATTTATTGTACTGTCATAAGGCCCAATCCATGTCATTGCTTCGGTGGCCAAAACAATGGCCCTTATTCAGATCTGATCGCAGTACACATTTGTTCTCAAAATGAGCAAAACCATGCGCATTGCAGAGAGTTAGATTTGGGTGGGGTGTGTTGAAACTGAAATCTAAATTGCAGTGTAAAATAATGCAGCCAGTATTTTCCCTGCCCAGAAACAAAATAACTCACACAAATCTAACTCTCTATACATGTTACTGCCCCACCTGCAGTGCACATGGTTTTGCCCATTTTGAGAACAAATTTGTACAGTACTGCGATCAGATCTGAATAAGGGCCTATGGGGTAGATTTATTACTAGGTGATAAGGGGAATCTGCGCTATCCCCGTGCATTATAGCAGGGGATAGCGCTTCCCCTGATCTATCACACCCGCCGAGCGTTTACTCTAACGCCGGCGGTGTGGGGCAGGAGGCATAGCGCAGGGGCGATATTTTGCACTGCACCCCTGCCTCCTGCCAGATTTATGAACGGTCAGCATCGCTGACCGTTCCGCCGCCTGCAGCTGTCGACTTTGCCAGCTGCAGGCGGCGATGCCCTATACCTAACAGCAGGGACGGCGCTGTCCCTGCTGCTGGCGCTGAGCTGCGCTGGGATCTCGCGAGACTAGCGAGATCCCGCGCATGCGCAGTGAGCCGGCCGGGGGGGAAGGAGACGGCGCATCAGTATTAACTGATGCGCTGTCTCCAGGAGGGACATCGCCGGTGGGGGGAGTTAGCGCTCCCCCACTCCGGCGGCAAGATCTTAATAGATCTTGTCGGTGTCCCCTCCTGCTTCGCCTCGCTAATGAGGCTAAGCAGGAACTGTTATAGCGGCGCGATAGGCGCCGCTATAATAAATCTACCCCAATGTCTGTTAAACCAAAACTTCCAGCATTATAAGAAACTGCTGTGCTCTTATACTCTAGAGAACACAGTGTCCAGAATCTGATGTCCGGGTGGTTATTTTCTCTCTTTCATCTGAAAATGTCTGCAAATCATTCTTGCTGATTCTTTGTCCCTTCTTTAACAGCTCATATTTTGGTTCATCCAAATGATAACAAGTATAGGCTGATTTTGAGCTGGTAACAATGCAAAAGTAGTAGAAATAGCCATTGATGTCTGCAAAACGTTCATGATTGACAGATGATATCAGATAGTTGTGCCATTAATGGAGGAGAACCACCATTGATGGTACACAGTCTAGCTCCACTTCCCAATGCATCTTTGAAACTCCTCCCCCATGGTCTAATTGGCTGGTAGCCCAATATATCATAGAGTATGGATAACCATTGTTGGTTGAAAATGGTCAATAGTCACCCTGTGACTGTGACTATTGACCATGTGACATAGATGGCTAAGCCCTTCTGAGCAATATATTTCAAGAAATTGTCTAGTGTGTACACTCTATTTTGTTAAAGTCGCACATGGTTAATGACCCCCCGCTATCTGATGAACATGTAGGTCAATTTTGGCCATATAGCCAAGGACGCATGTTCAGCGTTTTCTGATAACTTCACTGAGCGATATCGTTTACTGATATCGCTCAGCGTACACACCCAGTTCATTCACCCTCCGTCCTCTCATGTGTACGGGGCTTGAAACAGATTATTTGCTAATCATATAGCAGTAGAGCGCAGTTACAGACACTGGGGGGTAATTCAGACCTGAGCTGGCTGCTGCGAATTCGCAGCCGTATGATACCAGTTAAGCCACCGGTCTGCTCCAGCGAAATCTGCCCTCCAAATTTAATGCGAATGGATGTGTACGGCTGCACATCCGTTTGCACCCATGAGAATGTCCAAAATCGTTCGTAAAATGCTCACCGTCGTCACATGTGCCACATAGCCTTACTTGGCTCTTCAATGAAAAATAGGCACATCCGGGCTGAAGCTGACGTCAGAAACCCTCCCCTAAGCCAGCTTGGCATGCCTGTATATTCATCGACACATCCATCATTTTTATTGCCACTCCCAAAAAATGGTCAGTTTCCACCCCCACACGCCCACTCCCTGTATTCACCTTGCGAATGGCCAGCGAACAGAACTAGTTGCAGGAGTTTATCACAGGACGGCTTTGTGCATGAGTACTGTGAACGTACGCATGCAGAGCGTATCGATAATCGCTGTGCGATTTTGCAGCAGTGCGATCCGGTCTGAATCGGGCCCACTGTGTAGATGGGAAATCCCAGCCCTCCTACCCTGGGATCTGTCCTTGGTATAACCTCACACGGTTCACTGGCCAGCATTTTAGTGGATGTGAGGAATGACCTAGCGTACATTTGTACATTTTTAGACACAGCTGGTACCTTACGCACTAATCAGCTGCTGTAATGATAAAGTAGTTAATTGGTTGCCAAAAATGCCAAAACTGTAGTTTTCTCCAATAGGGTTAATGAGGAAATTGAGTGATGAAAGTTACGACGGCATTCTCAGCTGCTCGAGCGCAGGCAACTGTGCGGCCTGTGTCCCTGGCTGTCCTAATAAAATACTTTCTTTCCTATAAAGTTCTGCTCTTTGAAAGTAACCACGCAACATGTCCGTTTACACTGGCTGTCAAATGTCAGACTTCCTTTCAAAGTGATGAAAGCAATAGCCCTTCATAATTGTACGTTTCAGTCATTGCATAGAAAGAAAGCTTTGTTGCATTTAGTTTTTTCTTTTTCTTTTTGCTGCTTGTACAGTAGATGTTTTAACTTCCATAACCCACCACAGACCTTGACCAATCCTGTCATCTTTAACATGAACCTTACTTGACTACTCTTCTTTTCTCCTCTCCGGGAGAAGGCCGGAGAGGAGGCGCTGTTGTGCACTTTGGGGACGGACTCTGATGTCATCAAGCAGCCCCCCCCCCCCACCACACATACTTTTAGCAATATGCGGCATTTTAGTCTGGCCTTCTTCTCACAATGCCACGATTACCGGAGTTTGTATCTGCATTCGGCCCACATCACTAAAGGTGGACCTACATTACTGTGATGTATCGCAGCAGTGTATGGCTATTGGTCCCCCACTGAGCCGCCCGAGACCTTCCCGGGAGGTAGGATCCTTGCACATGCGATGTATCACATGCAACCCCCTTCCCTGCCACCGGGGGGGGGGGGGGGGAGACGACGAGTCGGAGGTCGGACAGGCAGCAGGATGACCTCCAATTCAGATCCGAGGGGGGAAGTCAAACACATCCTGGGCTGATTTCTCGGCCCGATCCGTCAGAATAGGGTGAGATCGTCCCAAATTGGACAAGTGTATGGGGGGCCTTGAGATGCCGGAAAGATGCTGGAGATCTGCCCGCTTTTTCAGCAGTGCGGGGCTACCTGTAAAACTGTGAGTCCCCCGCAACTTCCGGGAGAGTAGGCAAGTATACCATGACCTCACCTCTGAAGTCGGGTTGAGCTCCATATATTATGTATTAGCTAGAACCCCCCTTATCCCCATCCATTGAATCTCATTTTCCTGGTTACCGCTGCTCTCCACATTCAGGGATGGAGGCAGTTCATACTGCAGCTGTGTCTTCGGATGCGATAATATGCTAATGCTGCCGGCTTCTCTGATACGCTGCTGCGTCTGCAGATGCAGCATCGGATCATCTGCATGATCATGTGAGTAACCTTACACAGATCTGCGTATGCGCAGTACAGTTCCTGTGACCTTGCGACTGGTGATAAGCATTAGAAATGTATGTAAACCATGGCGTTTGCGTACATGTTAGGAGCATAGGCGAATCTAAGAGGTGGTCTGGGGGTGCACCGGACCACCCATTAGACCACCAGCCGCTAAAGAAATGACAGCCGGGCAGAGAGAGCTGTGTGCTGCCCGGCTGTTTAGTCTAAGGAATTGCTTGTTGCCAAGGGGGATGTCTCACGCCGCTGGACTCACCTAATTGAAAGAAATGACAGCCGGGCAGAGAGAGATGTACGCTGCACCGGCTGTAGTCTAAGCAGTGGCATCGATATTTTCAATTTTCCCTTTGGACCGCCGGCAGCCAATCAGGAGCAGCATTGGTGGTATTGGTAGCTTCTCCTGATTGGCTGCCAGACCCCAGCGTGAGAACTGAAAATATTGATGCTCCTGCAGAGACTACAGCCGTGCAGCGCACATCTCTCTCTGCCCAGCTGTCATTTCTTTCAATTAGGTGAGTCCAGCGGCGTGAGACATCCCCCTTGGCAACAAGCATGTATTCCCACATGTGATTGAGCATGAAGCCCCGTTGGCATCGAGCATGAAGCGGCTTCATGCTCGATGCCAAGGGGGCTTCATGCTTGATGTCAAGGCGGCTTCATTGAAGCCGCCTTGACATCAAGCATGAAGCCCTCTTGGCATAGAGCAAGAACCCTCTAGTAATGAGCATGTAGATAAGCGGCACTTATGTGTCAAATATGTAATAGGCATAACGTTTTGTTATATAGTATGTAATGGGCATTATGGTGTGTGGCCTTATGTGTAATTAGTATTACGTCATGTTGATTTATGTGTAATGGATATTACGGAGTGTGGTCTAAAGTGTAATAACACACCCCATTTTGTTATGCTATGCCTCTGTCCCATGAGACCACGCCCCTTTTCGCCACGCGGCTTCGCCGCGCAAAGGTCCCCCCTGCTTGTAAGTTTGGATTTTCAACCACCCATTACCGTAATTCTAGATTCGCCTATGGTTAGGAGTCTTCCCATCAGGACTTCATTTACATCAATCAGACTTGTCTTGGTTTCTTTTACCTTCCATTTCATGGCAAGTATTCAGACTTGGGCAAATGACCAATGAGTTATAATTTATGAAACGGTTTTTGCGTTGCTGTATCTGTGCCAAAAACAACACTGCATTTTACCAAGGTAAAAACATGCTTTTTATAAGTGATTTATTAATTTACAGCTCGCTTGTGTCCTGTTAGGCGTTCAGATTTAGCAAGGTGGATTAACTTTCATTGTTCTCAGAAAACCAATTAAATGTATTTTTGTCCTGTGTTCACAAGTTCAGACAGGAAATGTACAGAAAGAACTGTTTACTATGTCGCCCGATTATATTCATATTTAATGGTTCATTTCGCGAGCATGAAATAAATACTGTTGTCCATTAACGGGAGGGTAAATACGATAATGGCATTTAAATAGTATGATGCCTTGCTTTGTAAATGTAATGTATCCCCTCATCGCATGCATATCGGCATTTACTAATGCAAGGGATGTGTGATCAGGTGGACAGTGCCGTCTGTCTGCCATCTTTATGTCTTTTCTTCAGGGAGATATTTATTTATTTATTTATTACCAGTTTCTTATATAGCGCACACATATTACGCAGCGCTTTACAGAGAATATTTGACCATTCACATCAGTCCCTGCCCCAGTGGAGCTTACAATCTATATTCCCTACCGCATATACACGCGCACACAGACATTCTAGGGTTCATTTTGTTGGAAGCCAATTGACCTACCAGTATGTTTTTGGATTGTGGGAGGAAACCGGAGTACCCGGAGGAAAACTACACAAGTACGGGGAGAAAATACAAACTCCGCACAGTTAGGGCCATGGTGGGAATCGAACCCATGACCTCAGCGCTGTGAGACAGTAATGCTAAAAATTACACCATCCGTGATGCCCAAATATATAATATTCCTCCCAGCAACCCCTGGCAGAGTGTCACTCGTTAAAACCCAAGAGTCCTTCTGCTCATAAGCCGAGTGACGCACACGCCCTGCCTCGGTTTCTGGGAGGGATCCGATTGAAGGCAAGACGGAAAGATGGACTTCTGTAATACCTTTTGGCGTATCTTGCAATTAGGCGCAACCTTTGGACACAGAAACGAAACTTACACCAGCCCCATTTTAGGTGGCGATTCTCCATCACAGTATGGCCTCCAATGACTGATTAAACTTTTAAATTAGCAAAAATACCTGATCGACTTCACCCAATTCCAACGGATCGGGGCGAGAAATTGGTCAAAACTGCGCGACAGGCAGACAAGAGCCATGGGCAGAGTCTCCTGGTCACCAAGTGGGTCTCTTTCACTTCCTCAGTCTTTCAGGCATAAGGCTGCTGAGGAAAGCAGTCTATTCCCTAGCTGGGGGGACCCAGCCTTCCACAGAGCTCCCGGTCCCTTGAACCATCAGTGAGAAAGAATACGTTTAGTTAAATGATATACAGTAACTGTCAGAATTGTCTCACTGAGGGCCGGCTGCCCGGTCGCCCAGATGGCGGCACTGCTCACATTCATAGCCCTGCAGCCGGGGTCAATCTTCCTTGCTGCAGCTGCTCTGTACCATGCTGTATCTCCGCACTGGGAGCTGGTCACTAGCTGCAGCAGCTCTGTACATACAGTCCACTGTGTTTCCAGCTTGGGTTAACTCTCTAAAAATATATTTTTCAAGTAGACAGGGCCAGGCTTCGGACAGACATTTAATATTGGCATCTAGTGCCAACAGGTCTTTCAAAATATGGTACCATGGCACAAAGATTGAGGGGCAGATTTATTAATCTTGGAGAAGAGATAAACTGGAGATAAACTGGAGAAAAGGTAAAAGGAGATAAAGCACAGCCAATCAGCTGTGTTTTAAAAAGACAGTTGGGAGTTGATTGGCTGGTGCTTTATCTCCTTTTACCTTTTCTCCACTTTATCTCCAGTTTATCTCTTCTCCAAGCTTAATAAATCTGCCCCTAACTCCTTGACCATGGGGTTGACAGCAATGGGAATGGCACCTGGGAACATTTAGGGACTGCGAATACTCGCAGTACAGCAAACAGGTCAGCACTGCCCCGCCGAACGCACCTCCCCCACCCGCATCCCCTTGCTGGCATGTGAGGGGATGTGTATGAGAACACATTTCCTCACTTGTGGCTGAAGGGGGGAGAAATAATTTGATGATTACCACCATCGAATGATTCCCCCCCCCCCCCCCCCTATGGAAATAAATGTTTTAATTCCGCTGGAGATGGCCGAAAAGGGGGCAGGTTCTGACATTATGTGATGTCAGCCACCGGCCCCGAGCAGGCATCAACCATATACAATTATACAAGGCATCTACCTGCCTTCATTCCCTGAGGAATGCCCAGCGTTTTCATGATGGCGCCCATAAAACACTACCGGTGCAAACGCCTCCGAAGTCATTCACCCCCACCATTGCAAACAGGACCGAATTGGGCCCTGTACGATGGAGTCTGAATTAGGCCCTTAGTACCTAGATCCTGATTAAGAGATGGACGCAGTATACACAGCAGCTATATGTAACAATGCTAACATCTTGTGGTAATAGACGCCTGCAGCAAGCCTCGTGTAATATCCATTACTACACATTGCTCAATATAACTATTCAGGGATGCGTCATTTAACAATTCATTTATTATGTGCTTCAACTTTGCGCATCGTTTTCATTGATTGAAAATAGTTTGTTTCTCATATACTGTACTGTACATCCTGATTTTTTTTTTTTAATGCCACGTATACAACCCTGTGATCTTACTTTGGGTTGTTGGCATGTGATATCATTTCCCTTTATGCAATTGTATTTTGATTCTGCCAACAGCAGATGCTAATGGTTTGAACTGATTACGGAAGCACAGATACAGCGTCAGGAAGAATTGGATTTGTATTGAGCCTGCTGAAACGGAACGTGTGTGATACTGTTTGTGCGTATGTCAGTGTGTCTGTGTACTGCGGCCCTTTGCGTACTTCTCCACAGTACTGGGAGCTCAGACGGGATCTGCCATGGCTGGATTAGGACATGGCCTCATTTGTCTTGATTTCCCCATTGGGAACATTGGAGGCGGCACGGTAGGCTGGAGCTGGAGCCTTGTGATAAAATGCCGCAGGAGCGCTAGCTGTCTGCATGTCTATGTTTGTGTTTGTTTAGTCCTGTTTTTTTTTATGTTTTTTTTATTGGTACTTGTGTACTAGCACGGCGCCCATCGCATCGCATACCATAAGGCATACGATGGTATGCGATGCGATGTGATGTGATACAATGTTAGCAGATGTTATACAATTATAAATTGTATACCATCGAATTGTATGCCATTGTATGGCATATACAATGGTATAAGATTTTTTGTTGTATAAGCACCCTAATGGGTGTTTTCAATGTTAAAAACGTGGATAGTGGGGGTATGAAAAGGTCGGAGGACGTGTACCGCTGCCCCTCGCGGGCTTGCTGCGCTCGCCACGCTTCGGGTTGGCGTTGATAGTGGCAGTGGCGTGGGGGTGCATTTAACATTGTAAGCACCTATTAAGGTGCTTATACAATGAAAGATTGTATATACAATTTAAAATCGCATCTCATTGCATTGTATGCCATTGTATGCCATATACAATGGTATACAATTTTAAATTGAATACAATGCCATACGACTGAATATCGTGGGCGCCGTGCTAGTACACAAGTACCTTTTTATTTTCAGTACTACCCTCCCATGGTCCAAAAAATACACTGGTGTATGGTGTGTGGGTATGGATATTTCAGTTGGGCGTTCAGTTGGTAAGGAAAATAGGGGCTCAGTCTCCGATTGTGGGGATATACCCATAATCGCTCATGTGCAGGTGCAAACCCCCGGAGCAAACTCCTTCGGCGAGTTTTACACTCACCGGGGCATTTGCAAAACGAATGACAGGCAGGGGGCAGTCGCTGAAGTCCGATGTAACCGGTGCAGAGAGCCTTAGATTTGGAAGAGTCATTTTGTTTCTGTGCAGGGTAAATATTGGCTGCTTTATTTGGTTACAATATAGTGGATGAACAGTGTCTAGGTCGACAGTCATTAGGTCTACCACTAATGGTCAACAGTGACTTGGTCGACGGCCGAAAACAGTACACCTACCATAAGATAGACATGGGCATGGTCGACAATCAAAAGGTCGACACAAGCTTTTCACAGGTTTTGGGTGTCCATGTTGACATATACCGACATGGACACCATATAAGTGTACTGCGTCCTCTCGTATGTACTCGCCATGCTTCAGACACACTATAAAATTCTCAATCTAAGCCCAGTTAAGAACCAGGTCAGTCTAAACAAACAACTATGAAAAACGTGTGTCGACATTTTGAGTGTTGACCATGTCCATGTCAACCTTAAGCTTGTGTCACTGCCAACCTATGGTATGTTGACCATTTCCAGGTGTCGACTTAGTCCCTCCCGACCATTACTGGTCGACCTAGTGAGTTTCGATCTAGACATTGTCGACCCAGGGTCCACATACCCTTTATTCTTACACTACAATTCAGGTTTCATCACACCTCATCCAAATAGAACTCTCTCCGCACATGTTACATTGTGCAACATGGTTTTGTCCATCTGCAAAATTGCAGCCTTGCTACCTGGTCTGAATTAGGCCCTTTATACAGCCGGATTTATTTTGCAATAAAAACACTAAGGGCCAGATGCACTAAGCTTCAAAAGTGATAAAGTGGAGAGTGATAAACAACCAGCCAATCAGCTCCTACCTGTCATTTTTCAAACACAGTCTGTGACATGGCAGGTAGGAGCTGAGTGGCTGGCTGTTTATCACTCTCTATTTTATCACTTTTGAAGCTTAGTGCATCTGGCCTATGTAACTAGGACACTAGGGACTTTGGATGCAGCGATGAAGAAAATAAGATGCTAAATTGAGGAAAAAGTCTGAGAATCTGTTAATCGCTACCCAAGGCGGAGCTTCTGATTTGCACAAAAGGGATAGGTGATGATGTCACATCTGTATATGGGTCTGGATCATTTGGTCTATTGCATTATGGTCGAAAGTCATTAGGTCGAATCCATTAGGTCGACATGCTAAAAGGTCGACATGACTCTAGGTCGACATGGGAAAAGGTCGACATGATTCTAGGTCGAAAGGTCATTAGTTCGACAGGTCATTAGTTCGACAAGGTCATTAGTTCGACATTGTCTATGTCGACATTCACAAGGTCGACATGGGGTTTTTCACTGTTTTTTTACCTGAATGTCAACACAGTCGACATGGACACAGTTTAAAGTGCACTGCATCCCCTCGCATCGCTCGCTGCGCTCGCTATGCGTCGGGCACGGTGCCTCGCTACGCTCGGCACACTATTTTATTCTCCCATCACGCCCTAGTGGATGGTAGGGCATGAAATACCGCCTGTCAGGACACATGTTGGCTCAAAAAACAGTGAAAAACTCCATGTCGACCTTGTGAATGTCGACATAGACAATGTCGAACTAATGACCTTGTCGAACTAATGACCTGTCGAACTAATGACCTTTCGAACTAGAATCATGTCGACCTTTTCCCATGTCGACCTAGAGTCATGTCGACCTTTTAGCATGTCGACCTAATGGATTCGACCTAATGACTGTCGACCATAATGCAGTAGACCAAATGACCGCATCCCCTGTATATACCCTGATGCTTTTTTGGGGGAGGGGAATGGATTGAGTGTGTGATGCAGAACAGGGCGTGGTTTGGTGGGCTTGGGTATAGGAATCCATTGGGGGAATTGAGGCGTGTTCACATCATCATAGCTATGGCACGCCAAGATTAACGTCATTGTGCAACGGTGCATGACCACAATGATGTAATTCGCTGTGATTCGTACCATCTGCTGTCCAGCAGTGGGGTAAGTCCGGCGGCTGGTGGCAGATTGAAGCCGGATCCTGCTTTTCTGGATGGCCAGGTGCACCACCCAATTTTCAGCAGCCTCCCAGCCATTCCAATGTGGTCCAACCTCTTCCCGGAAAACAGCCAGCATAGCTGTATACACCTGTCACTGCTAAGCGGAATACATGTCCTGGCAATCGGGCAAAGTCATAATAGCTGGTCACACCCTAAAAATTTGAACTTTTCCATCTTATGCTGCGTTCTCGTTGCCGCCCCTGCAAATCCCAGGTTTTTGTTCCCGTGTTTTTGGCGGGGCACAGAGCATCTCAGCTCTACAGACCCCATTCATACTGCACCTTAGACCCGGGAAATTCCCGTGTCTGCCCCGTTCACACTGCTTCCCCTGGTATGCCTGCCATCAAGTGTGTGGAATCTAAGAGCAGCTTTGATTGGATGTTTAAAAAGTATCTTTGATTGGCTGTTTAAAAAGCAGCTTTGAGCAATGAAATTAACTTGGCTTTTTTGCATTTTGTGAGAAAAACCCAGGTCTAGCCTGTTCACACTGCCATACACCCATGTATTACCCAGGAAAAACCCTGCAAAAAACCCATGTGTAATTTCCGGGGCATAACACCTGGGAATTTCACACTGAGACAGGACACGGGAAATTACTGCTTGACCTGGCAAAAACCCGTGTTTTTGCGGCAGTGAGAACAGGGTGTAATACCCCTTTCACACTTGCAAAAATATCCCGGGTTTTTGCACATGAACGCGCATCCACCCGCGATTTAGCTCAGTGTGAAAGGGTCTTGAAAGAATATCCCGGGTCCTGATCTGGGTAGATTTCCGGAATCGACCCGGGATGCGGTCAGTGTGAATGGTCCCATACCCGGGATTGGGAAAAAGCTGCTGATTGGAGCTTTCTTGGGCTCACAAATGCTGATGTCATCTTTCAGAGCCCTGTAGTCCATTTCCAATGACATGCATATGCATTTGCAGGGATTTCCCAGGATCAGTGTGAATGGGGCTGTCCCGGGTCGATCCCAGGTCTGAGTGCAGTGTAAAAGGGTACCTCCCCGAGTAGAGTCCTGGGAAGCATCCCGGTAAGGTACCTGACACTGCAGTAATAACATTCTAAGGGGTAGATGTATGTAGCGGTGATAAGGGAGAAGTGATAACATGCCTGGTACTTTATCACTGGCCAATCAGCTACTGAATGTTAAGTTACAGGCTGGGTTTAAAAAGGAACAGTAAGAAGGTGATTGGCCGGTGATAAAGTACCAGGCACTTTATCACTTCTCTTCCCTTATCACCGCTACATACTGTACATCTACCCCTCAGTCACTGAGGTTCTCTGTTAATATATAAAATCAGGGATATGTGGATATTCAAGGTGATTCGCAAAATCTATTCCAACTTTTATATTAGGGGTTGTCTTATGCATTATAGTACACGTTTGCTTAATGAACCTTAAGGTGATGACATCACAATTAATTACAATATTTTTATGTACATTGTGCACATTTGCATCACTTGTTTGTAACAAAATAAAATCAGTTTCTTTATAAAAAATATATGTGTTCGGACTGTGTGTCTGTGCTGAACATTACAATGACAAATCACACACATATAATTGTTTCCTATGGTGGGGGAGAGGCGGTGGGGGCTACACACAGGAAATAAATGAAACCATTAATAATTGCCATTTTCTTGAGGAAATTTTCTTCTCGTTGCCCTCTGCATTTTATTTCACCAGGTGTCTGGTTTACATATAAAATGTAGTTTAATATTTTAGATGCTGTTCTAAAGTTTTTATTAAAGTGGTGTGAACTGCTAATGTCGCTGCTGTAAAATGTTACGGCATCTATTAATCTATAATGACTCCCCCGACTCTGTAATTAAACCGCACAATTATAATGACTTCTATTTTCATGAGGTCTTCTGCAACATTAATGCATAAAAATCTTATTATCTGTCTTTATTTTGTCCTCAAACTGTAGAATAAAAAATAGTGGTAATAAGAATAATGTATAGAGATGTCGGAATCATCAAAAAAGCTATCCATTCACTTTAAAGTATTGGCAGCGCTAAAGTAGAAGTTGTTTAGATGCAAAAAGCTGTTTTTTTTAGAAATCGTATAAAAAAATTTCATACGCGGGGCCACAGCTTCCGGATCTTAATGGCAGGACGACCGGATTTCTAGCAGAAAACGTTGGGTAACATTTAATACTGTAGGATGCGATTTTTTTTTTTTGCGAGTTTTAGGCAAAAGCAGACGAATTCACATGTTTTCCCGAAATCTTAACTTAAGGAATGCAAATTGCTGTAAAAAAACAACACTTTTTGCCGTGAATTCGCACATTCTGAAGTGGCGATTTTTCAAATGTTCTCCATTAAAAATCACCAATTTAATGGGACGCAAATTCAGGAAAACATTACTAAAAAACACGACACAAACAGACCAGGTTGTGATGGGGGATTTTGACAGAACCATGCACAGACCAATTAGATCTGTGCATTGTTCTGTCCCAAAAAAAAATGTGTAAAAAAAAAAAAACGGTGTTGGGTCCTCCCTCCTTACCATAACCAGCCCCGGGCTCAAATCGCCGGTCCTGGTTTCATAAAATCACGGGGCGAACCAACCAGGGGTCCTCTGGATTTTTATAAAACTAGCACTAGGCTTAAGGGCTGGTCCTGGTTCCCAAAATACTGGGGGAAAAACGTAGGGTACTTATGTAGTAACTGGGCTGCCGATTTTGAAATCGGGTCCATCGCATCGCATCGCACCCGACCATATCGCATGCGATGCGATGCGATGCGATGCGATGCGATGGACCCGATTTTTCCATAGGATTCAATGTTAAAATGGACTCTGTCCATTTTAACATAGAATTCAATGGGAAAAGGGGTCCTTTTCATACCCCTACTATCCAAGTGGGCATGGAGTTGGATATAAACCTGTGGCGAGCGTAGCGAGCCACCGAGCCCGAAGCGTGGCGAGCGTAGCGAGCCCCGCGAGGGGACACAGAATACCGTCCCCTCGCGGGGCTCGCTTCGCTCGCCACGCTTCGGGCTCGGTGGCTCGCTACGCTCGCCACAGGTTTATATCCAACTCCATGCCCACTTGGATAGTAGGGGTATGAAAGGGACCCCTTTTTCCCATTGAATTCCATGTTAAAATGGACTCAGTCCATTTTAACATTGAATCCTATGGAAAAATCGGGTCATCGCATCGCATCGCATCGCATGGTCGTATGCGATGCGATGCGATATCGCATCGCATCGCATCTGATTGTATGCCTTAACTTAAGGCATACAATCAAAAAATCGGCAGCCCAGATACTACATAAGTACCAAACGTAGATTACCAAATCTCTCACTTTCTGAATCTCTCATCCTATTAAATTTCCCCTTATTTTTCGTACAGTGCGACTGTACCGCACTGTGTGCTGCTTGAAATCTGGTTAGCACTGGCTTTTGTTGCAGGATATGACCACACCGCTGTGGGTGACCCCACACAGCCTTTCTCCGGCCAAGCAAGAACGGGACCCGCTTGCCGCCATGTGTGGCCCTAGCCTTGGCACCAATGCTTAATGAGAGATAGAGTGGATGGAGATGATCTACCAACCAGATCTTAATTTTAATTTTTCACATCCAGCCTGTAATATAGCAGTTAGGAGCTGGTTAGCTGGTACATAATAGTACTAAGGGGCTGATGTATCAAGTAGTGAAAAGAATAGAGAAGTAGACTTGTGAAGATGTTGGTCATAGCAACCTCTTATGAATGTGTTTGATAAATGTTAAGGCGCATACACACTGTACAATTTTTTGGTACTTGTGTAATATATGGGCGCCCGATTATTTGATTGTATGCCTTAACTTAAGGTATACAATCAGATGCGATGCACCGCGATTTTCGGAAAAATCGCATTGCATCGCATGCGATGCGATCGACGCGATTTTTCCATAGGAATCAATGTTAAATGGTCCCAAATGGTACCTAAGACCATTAGGGTCAATGTGAAATGCCCCCCAGGCCCCCCCATTGTTTGTATGCCCCCTCATTGTTAACGCCACCCGACCACCAACGCCAACCCGAAGCATGGCGGGCGCAGCGAGCCCGCGAGGGGCGGCGGTACTCGTCCTCCAACCTTTTCATACCCCCACTATCCACGTCGGCGTGGACTTGATTTTATATAGTGTGGCGAGCGCACGCGTAATACCTGTGAAGTAATGCGCGTGCGCTCGCCATGCTTTGGGCTCGGTGGCTCGCTGCGCTCGCCACACTATATAGAGTAACCTCCACGCCGACGTGGATAGTGGGGGTATAAAAAAAAGGTCGGAGGACACATACCGCCTGCCCTCGCGGGTTCGCTGCGCTCGCCACGCTCGCCACGCTTCAGGTTGGCGTTGATGGTCGGGTGGCGTTAACAATGAGGGGGCATACAAACAATGGGGGGGCCTGGGGGGCATTTCACATTGACTCTAATGGTCTCAGGGACCATTTGGGACCATTTAACATTGATTCCTATGGAAAAATCGTGTCCATCGCATCGCATGCGATTTGGTTGCATGCCATGCGATGCAATTTTTCCAACCCGATGAAAAAATCGGGCGCCCTCAGATAATACACAAGTACAAATTCAGACAATTTCATTGAACCCAGTGTCCTAGACGAATGATGTTGACGAAAGATATTGGCGACAGACAAAAGACGAAAGATCTAGCTACAGTTTATAACCTCTTTTTGAAAGATATCCAATTTGAGCTGCATACACAGTTGACGAACAATCTTGATGAACAACTGGCGGGTATGCGCATCATCATTCGTCATTCGTTTGTCGCCAATATCTTTTGTCAACAACTTTCATCCAGGACACTGGGTTCAATGGAAATGTCTTTCAACAAAATTTGTCAAAAAAATTGTACAGTGTGTATGCACCTTTACCTGAATGCTGATTAGTTGGAACGTTAGACTTGTTTTTTAAGAGACTGTGGGGGTGATTCAGGCCCGCTCACTGCAGGCCAAATTCGCTACCCTGGCCAATGTTTGAGGTCAGCACATGTGCAAACCCCCAGAGCGAACTCCTTTGGCGAGTTTCACACTCGCCCGGGCATCCACTCAATAGCGGGCGGACGCAGGGGACCGCCCAGCACTTTAAGGGCATGCCCATGGAAAGACTGGGCTTACCCCTGCGAATGCAGGCGTGTCGATCCCTGCTTGGTGCGGGCAGCTGACATCACATGTTCAACATCGTTCAACATGGCGGTGTTTACCTGCTGGCTAGGCAGCAACTATTCGCTGCCTAGCAAACAGCTCTGAATCAGGCCATATGCGTGCTATATTTGTACCATAAATGTTATAAATAGTTACATTAATTCAATCTTCAATGTAGGTGACTGTTAGATGAATCTGGCGGTAACATAACCAATTCCGTAACAGTAGTGCTAGGGGCCCATGATACACGCTAATGTCATTCATGTTGACATGTCAATGTAAACAAATGAAATATCCCAGCATAGCGCTTAAGCTCCTTAGCGTGTCCATGATTACTCACAAGGTTTGTGCTATTACTATAATCCTGCTGTGATTTAGCGCACTTTGACTCTTCCTGGACACCGTCATGTACTGATGTCATTAACATAACACAGTCCTCTTCTGGTATCTGTCTGTTGTCATGAGTCCTGTGACTGGTGTAACTGTAGCAGAGAACATTGATGTCACTGACCCAGAATGCTTTGCTAGTAGGACAGCTTGAGTTATGTCCCCGTACAGTGTACTTTCTATCACTGTGCCATATGAGAAAATGCAGAAACACTCCTTTAACTTTTCCAGTCCTTCATTCTAATTAACTGTAAATGACTGACATTTTCTGTGCTATGTCAGAGTGGGCAAGTAATCCATATATATATATATATATATATATATATATATATATATATATATATATATATATATATATATATATATAAAAGGCTAACTGCTCCTCACCTCTATGAGGTGAAGTACTGCCACGGACCAGTAGAGGCCACCTGATTGCGGAACACCACCCTGATGTATTGTCGTATGAAAAGCTCTGTGTGATTCACGGGGAAGGCAAGTCTTTTTCAGGTTGATCTCTAGCCTAGCATGGGGCTGATGCAAGATACTAGCACTGGTTGAAGAGGTGGGTGCAAAATCATTGGTTGCCACTGGTTTCTGCATAAACATCCATGAATTCCGTGCATACCTACTAACAGCCCCAATTTCAGCAGGACTATCTCGCTTTTCAGGCACTGTTCCATAGGCAGTGGGAAGGTAGGAGTATACTGCTGTGTGACAGTATTCATGTAGTGTACATGTAGTGCCAGCAAGCTAGCGGAGTTCTGGGCTCTACCCCAGCATGATGAAAACCCTGCAAGGCCACACCCCCTTTGTGCTCATGTGCCGCTCCTGTTGTTTGGAATATTGGGTGAATCAGTCTTCCGCGGCTGCTCGCATCTACAACTACTCTGTATGCAACTCCGTATTATTATCCCCATAGTATTTTCATGGGCAGCGTTATACTGTAGTCATGGTTCCAAGGATTTAAGTACATTTTGTCCATAGAATTGTCCCTATTTTTCTGTATTGATTAATTGTACAGTACATGGCTTCTTTTTCTGACCTGAATTTTATTACTAATTACTATCATTTGATGGACAGCAAGGGTGATCCTGGCCTAGCTTGTTGCCTCCACAGTATGGTTACTTATGGTTGTGCAATTCCATACAATCATGAAATAGGCCCTTACGTGGAAAGTCCTCTTGCTTGGTGTCATTGTGTTATGTGATTGGCTCCCTGGAAGCCCAGGAGATATCCTAGGAGAGAAGTAACCTATGGATATAGACATAATATTTGACTGCACTTCTACTTTAGTGTGTACATTGCAGTACCCATAGCATCACAAGTTTTCTTGTAGCAGTGCTGCCATTCCGGAATAACACATTGCGTGGCTTTCACACTTAGTTGTTCATCCCTTCTGAGCCTCCAGGTATTGTAATACACATTGTCCCTGCCAGTGCTTTCACCAGGGGTGTACGAAAGGTTCCCTTTCACAGAGCCCATAGCTCTAAGGGTGACACCATTACTGCCCCAAATCCTTGCAGCTGGCTAGCAGCATTTGGGACTGAAAAATGCTCAATTCCAGGATTCCCAGGATAGGCATCCCTCATTTTAAAAAACTCCCACGCCCCCCCCCCCCCCCCACCTACCACCACGCACATTTACTTGCGTAGTCAGTGCAGTGGGCGGTGTGGCTGGGGAGCAGGACAGGCGCTGCAGCTGGTGAGTGGGGTAGGGAGTGCGGGGGTGCCGCACTGGGCGGCCTGGCCAGCGGCATCGAGGCAGGCGGTGAGTGAGTGCGCCCTGCGTAGCGTGACCTTCAACATCACGTCACGCTGTGCAGAGGCGCATGCCTGGTCGGGAACAGCCGGGCAGCGTTTGAGCAAGTGTTTAGATGCTGCCCGGCATTAGACTACGCATGCGCAGTCTAATCCCGAAATCCCGGCGATTTTGTGGCCAAATCCTGGGATCCCGCTGATCCTGATCCCGGGATTGGCCACCCTAGCTAGCATGGTGCAACAGCCTTCCAATGCTGGTACAGTGCTCCTTCGAGCATCCTTTGGACATGTCTGACATGCACCCTGCAGCCTGTACAGCGCCAAGGACATCTTCTGCATGCTCTGGGCAGTTCCCTCTGGGCCCTTCCATCTCCTGGAAAAGTTACAAATCAACCTAATCAAAATATTGCATTAATTTCTGATGAAATAAAGTCCAGACTTATTTAAATGTAAACAGCATATTGAGGGATCTTGTTTCAAGGCTTCTGATCCATTGAAGAGCACTACAATCAGTAGCAAAATGTGAATTGTTTAGTAAGCTTGATGTCCAGTTATAAATTTGGCCACTTGACTAAGATATCCGACCAGCCCTCCGAAGATATCTCTGTGCTATGTTACAGGCGGACGAAAGCAGGGATGGTCTCCCCCTTTGATCAGCTTTTTTTCAATTGTCCACATTTGATTGCTGTCCAGACGTACCATTTGTCACTTCATGGTGACAAGTTCTGCTCCTCTTTCACTGCAATTAGCAGAGGCGTCAGATTTGGCCCATATCCAGTTACCGCTAAACCCCTTTCTTGTAAATACCTTGCTCGTAAAAAAAAGAAAAATCATATCAAAAGCTTTTTTTTAAAATCATTATACATTTATTGGAGTCCTTCCCATGCCTGAGATATCATACATTCAAATGTTATTGCTCGGTAATTCCAAACAAGTGTTCTACTATTTTTCAAGTTAATTGTCCTCTTGATTGCACTGGTTTTTATAGCACTTGGCAGGACATACTGAATATTATCAGTTCATTCAAAAATAATGGGTTTATCTGAAAAATGGCCATTTGCTTATGTAGTATCAATTGGTTAGGGACTGAGGGGAGGAATAAAGTTTGTGGGGACCCCTGGGCAACTGACTTGTGGGCGCCCCTACCTATACAACTCTCACTTATGATACGCTGGGAATGTTATTAGAAAGCAGAATGTGTAAATGCTCCCAGCACTCCAAGCCGACCATCAAATGATTTTTCTCCCCTTCGGTAATAAAAGTCAGTCAAAAACTGACTTTTATTTCCGCTGGCTGATCACCGAATAGGGGGTGGGAGCTAGGGATGGCCATTGACCATCGATCATTAGAAAACATTGATGGTTGATGGCTGATTCCCACCATCGATGTCAAGGTTAAACAAATAGTTTTGTTTTCCTTTTTCCTGATACACGGAGCATAGCTCTGCCCAGGACACCGGTGCAGCCCCGCCCCATAATTTGATTGGCCCACAGAGAAAATGGATGACCATCGATATGTAAAAACATCAATGGTCATCCATTGTATAGTTATGGACCATCGATGGTCAGTTGCACTTTTGCCATCAATTGTAAACATCGATGGCAAAGGCACTGATGGCCATCCCTAGTGGGAGCTGACATCATGTGACTTAGTTTTTATGTTGACGCCCATAAAATGCTCAGTGTTCCCCTGCTCCAAACAGGGCTGGATTAAGGGGGCTCAGAGGGTTTTTTATTTAGCTAAATGTTTTGTGCATGGGAGTGGGGTAGTGCTGCAGCTTCACCTATCTGCTACAATCTGTGACAATGATTGATGGTGCAGAGCATCGGGAGCTGAGGCAAACTGACTGCACAAGTGTGCAGTGCATTACTGGGAGTTGAGTACGTCCCATGAGACTTTGCACAAGAGGTCAGAGGCTAAGAGGCTTGTGCTGAGCTCTGCTTGGTGGAGCTCATCACATGCTTCTCAGGCCCATGGAGGACAGCAGCAGCGGCCTCATCATGGGAGGGTTTTTAATCAGAGGCAGAGCTGAGCCTGTGAGGTCTCCTAAAGAGTAATGTTGACCTAGTTTAAAATGTCTAAAGTGACCCGGGCCCCCTGAAGTGAATGGCCCAGCGAGTGTGAAACTCGCCGAAACCCAATCATCGCACAAATCCCAATCATCAAGAAAGAGGCCTAATTCGGCCTGAGGCCATCCATATGTTGTAATTAAGCCTAGTCAATTATATGTCTTGCTTCCTTTAGTAGAATAATTTTATACTGTGATTTATGTTGGAGTTTTATATTCTAAATACAGAATTGTCTGCATTCTATATAGTTCTGATAATTATGAATTGTGATAGCGAGACGTGGGCAGCCCGTGTACTCAGCGTACGGAATTCGGAGGAGACCCAGCTGCTGAATATCTGTCTTCTCAGATGCTGATAACTGGATGAAGTCTTATATTAAAAGGAGTCTGTACACTGCTTAATGTGATATGTGACATTTAGACAGTGAAATCCCATATCTCTCCTTCTCGCTGATCTCATTATCTGCAAGGCACATAATTATATGCTTAAATTATTTCATATTACAATTATAGGTATAAAACAATATGACGGCATGGTACAGAAGCCTATAAATATTGCATAGCACTTTATTAAATTATCCCGCTTGGTTTGCTGGTTAGAATATTTATTGTCTCTTCCGTTATTGAGTAGGCAATCGCTGACAGTGATCAGAGAATATATTGTAGTTTTCTGCGTTACTTGTTATTTCTTAAGAATCAGAGAACCTATGGATCCAGGACCCCATTGGGAATAGTGAGAGGTCCTGTGGTAATGATACAAGATAGAGAACATCTCAATTTATTCAGTCTCCGTGGAGAAATCAGGGATTTCATTCCCTCTACTGCTTCCTGCTCCGTGTTCTAACACTGTGACCACTATTTTTTATTACGGGTATTTAACATATTGACTCCTAACAGCCAGTACCCAATCTTTAATGTAATTGATATTGAACTGTTCTAGCTTGCAAACATATTGATCATGATCTTTCCATCATGTTGCTGCTTGCAAAGTTCTTTATCACTATGAAATGGGGAAATGGAAAGCTGAGAAGTGCCTGAAAACATGGTTGACATACCTGCAGATGTTAGTCACTGCACGCTGCCGAATTTAGAGGATGTTTGTCCCACATACAATAAATTGCAAAACCTGGATCAATAAAGTAATACAGTAACTGTCAGCTGCAGTTTACAGTACAGATGGAGGTGCTCTCATTCTTGCAGGGGCTGGTGGTAAATCCGCCAGCCGCCGGAAGGGGACACTTGTGTGTCCCCTTACTATGGAGCTCCCAGCGCGATCCCTACTTCTTCGCCGACGGTCTCTGTAGCAGAGATGGGCAGGGTTTGTGTCCCCTGCTGCCTGGAAACTAGAACACGCCTGCGTGTGGGACTCTCACGCGTCCCAGTCAGATGGAGCGCCAGCTCACCAGAAGGGGCATTCTGGAAAGCCCCAGCACTGGTGGAGAGACACTTCATCTGTATCTATGATGCCAAAAGTTTTGGCTGTGTTTCTGTCAATCTCAATCCAAAATAAAGAGATGCCGGATTAAGGCAGGGAGGACGGCACCGGGTAAGCAGCAGCAGCTTACCCGGCGCTGTCCTCCTGTCCGCTTCAACCCGCATCCTCCTTCTGCCTCCCGTACCCACCCGCCGTCGGGCTGGCTGATAGCAGCTCCCCCGTCCCCGCCCAGCCTCTGTCCCGGCTCCCGCTGCCTTCCGCCGCCATGCTCACCCGTTCCCCGTGCCGGCCAAGTGAACACCAATCAGTGGCCAAATCCGACATCGGATTTGGCCGCTGCATTGAATAATGGATGCCGGATCCATTCCGGCAAAAGAATTTCGGAATGGATCCAGCATCAATTGAACCTCTTGTGGGCTAAAAACTGTCACCGCTCAAATTTTGACGGGCTTTTAACTAATTATATATAATCGCAATATGCATGGATTTTTGGGGGGCCCTGGGACCATTTCAACTTTAATTCAATTATTTCCTCTTTAAATTGATGTCAAGTTCATTCATGGACCAAAACAGTACTAGGTAATTGCAGACTTTGGACGTTTACATTGTCAAATGCTACAGGTAAAAGGCATAAATTGCTTTAATGAGCCAGCTATAATAAAGTGTAATATGATAACATGTTCCTTTATATTCCATGATTCACATGAAATACAAAATCACCTGCTGTGCTGGGTGGACGGTAAAGTGATACTTCAGCCTTAGCGAAAACCTCGCCATGTCTTAGCTTTTGTTTCAAGGCATTTACTGGTTCGGCTGATTTTAAGCCTTTTCTCCTTTATAATAATTGATTTTTCATTTTCACTTTTTTATAGAAAGAATAGAAAAACAGAGACATGCCCCGGGGCTTCGAGCTGTAAATCTCACGGTAAGAAGGATTTTTTTAAAGTTTAATTTAAGTCTGTTTCTGTGCAGGGCTGGTTGTTAGCGAAAATATATGTCATTTGTTAGGTTCATTCGAGAACAGATATAACCTGCCTGGGACTGCAGGGAGATCGCCTGCCTCTGCTTTAGATGTATCATACAGATTTGACCTTATCTCTGGTTGTTGAAACTAATGGGGCCTACACACGTAGCGATTTAGGGGCATTTTCTAAGCAATCTCACTAGATTGCCCATATATCGTTCCCTGTGTAGGGCATAGCAAACGCGATGCGCAGCAACACGCGTCGCTATCACTGGGTGATTAAAATCCAGCATGCTGGATAAATCTAGTTAATTGCTGGGATCATGGTCAGTGTTCATACCAGAGAACACTGGCCCTGACAGATCGCTCAGCACAAAGCGCTGACAAATCGCTGACAAATCGCGATCTAACCTCACTCAGAATGCTCAGCAGTGTTGCTACGTGTGTAGGCCCCTTAATACTACAATCAGACTGAGCAATCCAGCTTTTACCCGGCATTTAAATACTAGGTCATTTTGCCGGGGGCAGTCCTGACCCTCGTCCTCACTGCCATGCAAATTTACAGGACAGACATTTCGGTACTTGTTTCCTAGCACGGCCACAACGATCATAATCGCGGTCATCGGGGGTAAAATCGGGGCCATCGCGGGCATCGCATGCGCAAAAAAATCGGGTGCGATGGGCCAGACGCGATGCCCGCGATTTCCCCATAGAAAACAATGTTAAATGCCTCAATTTACCCAAATTATCATAGGAACAATGGTAAATGGGCCAAAAACACCCCTGAACATTGAAATGTCCCCCCAAAAGTAGTTTACGCCACCACGTGATCAACGTGAACCCGAAGCGTGGCGAGCGCAGCGAGCCCGCGAGGGGCGTCGGTACGCGTCCTCCGACCTTATCATACCCCTACTATCCACTAGGGCGTGGAGTGAGAATAGAATAGTGTAGCGAGCCACCGAGCCCGAAGCGTGGCGAGCGCAGCGAGGGGACGCGTATACCTGTGAAGCCCGCGAAGGGACGCGTTTACCTGTGAAGGTATCCGCTGCGCTCGCCACGCTTTGGGCTCGGTGGCTCGCTGCGCTCGCCACACTATTCTATTCTCACTCCACGCCCTAGTGGATAGTGGGGGTATGAAAAGGTCGGAGGTTTTGGGTAAATTGACCCATTTAACATTGTTTCCTATGGGAAATCGGGGTCATCGCGGGTAAATTGAGGCATTTAACATTGTTCCCTATGGGGAAATCGCGCCCATCGCGGGTGGACCATTTAAGCATTTTTAGGCGCACACGACGCGACCGACCCGATTTTTCACTGTTTTCAATGCATTTCAATGGAAAAATCGGGGGCATCGCGTCGGTCGCGTCGCAGGCCACTAAAATTACCCCCGATGGCCAAGATTTGTGGCCGTGCTAGGAAACAAGTACCGACATTTCTACCCGGTAATTTGCCTTTCTACTCCGACCCTGCTTTATTCCCAGGTTGATCTTTTCACACTAGAAAGGCCAATTACCGAGTCGAAATGCTTGACCCGGAAATTTGCGTGGCAGTGAGAACGGGGTATTACAAACTTGCCTTTCTATTTTTTTTTCTATTTTCAGTCGAAAACACATTTTACATTTTTTTTATATTTTAAATTTTAAAATATTTTATAGTAAATTTACTATAGCATCTAAAACTGAAAAGAGGTGATGTTGGCCATAGCAACCAATCAGATGCCTACTTGCCTACCCTCCCGGATTGGCCAGGAGGCTTCCGAAAATCGGGGCCACCTCCCAGCCCCCGGGAAGGTGGGTAAGTCTCCCGTCTGCTCCCAGAGCCCCCACACCACCCCTCCAAACCCACTGACACAATTCCCGGAATTCACGGGTCTGCGGAGAGGAGGCGGGGCTAAAATGACATGATCAAGGCTTTTGTTAGGCATGGGGGCGGGGCTTGATGATGTCAGCCTCATCCCTGCCCCACAAAGTGTTGCCTCTCTGGGCTTCTTGGGCAACAAAAAAGTAGGTAAGTTAGGATTATGTCTATCATTTTCTTGGATGCAATAGAGGAATGATAGATGGAATCATATTGGTTGCTATGGGCAATATCATCTCTTTTTAGTTTTAGAAGCTTTAATAAATTTCCCCTTATAGGGACTTTCACAGAGCTGTCTGATTGGAGCATAGTTATGGGATAAAGCAGACATGCATAGATAGCACTAAGCAAACATGAGTTTGGATAAGACATTGTTGTTGTTGTTAGTGCCCCCCAGTGGTTCCCATTACTCACTACACCCAACATTAAATAATGATTAGCACTAATAATGACTAATCAGCATTTTATGGCCAATTGCACATGAGCCGCCGTCCCAGGGCTATGTTACTGCATGAACAGACCAATCTGTCTTTGCTACAATAACTGTCAGAAACATTGGTTCGTATTTTATTTACATATTTAGCAGTTTAATAAAGAGATTCCCTCTGCTCTTCTCGTCGCGCGCTTCCCTTGCATGCACAATAAGCTGCGCTGACAAGGTGACGGCCGGATTTGTGTCTAGCGACCTGTCACATCAGTGCTAGCTGCGTGACACACTGTCTGCAGGTTTTCTGAAGTGTGAAGATGGTAAATCAACAGCTCCATCTGCAGACCTAGCAGAGCTCTGTCTACAGGTACTACATGTGCCAACTGCATTTTGTCATTGACAATTCATGTGACACAACCTGAAATCCAGGCAAAGATCAGCCTGCAGCATTACGCTTGTCTTGTCATAGAAAGTCTACAGGGGATCTCCACCTTTCTGTGACTCTGGGCATAAATTTGAGTCTTTACATTTGTTTTTCTTTATAGACTACTTCTGGCATAACAATAGCCCTGCAGACCCTGCCGTGGCGGGGAGGCGCTGAGTAAATGTGGGCGCTGTGGGTCTGCGGGGCTATCACTGAACCACTGCTGCCTGCTGTGACCTGCAGATCTACTTGCCTGCAGTCCCAACTCCCGGCGTTCCTCCTGCTGCTGCTAATGAAAATCAGCCCTAACAAAATGTCCACCCCCTTACAGCAGACAGGTCTTCTGTTAGGGCAGCCATTTTGTTGGAGGTATTTTTCATTAGCAGCAGGAAGAGCGCTGGTACCGCAGGCAAGTAGATTTGCAGGTCCCATAGACATGGCGGCAATCGGATGGGTGGGTTATGGTAAACCTTACTGGTGGTGGGGGGTGATGAGGGGGTTTGGGGGAGCTTACTCCTACTCAGGTTAAGGATAAGTAGAGAGAGAGACAAGAATGAAGAGTATCTTTCTGTCTAGGGGCGGGATGTACTAAAGTGAAAATGCGGTAAAATGGGGGTTTTACTGCATTTTCCTCTGTACCATTACCCGTCCGCCCTCTGGGTGGTGATACCCTATAGAAGCCTATGGGCTTCTATCGCTGTCCGCCATCCACGCGACCCCCCCTCCCGTCCTCCATCGATCTCCTCCTCCCCCAGCAGGTGTCACAGCTGGGAGGTCATCCGGCGGCAGGGGGGAGGAGGCAGGGGCGGGCTGGGCCGGGGGGCAGGGTGCCATCTGCCCCCCAGGCCGCTCTGGCTGCTGTGCTGCGGGCCGCGCCGCCGCGGCCGTGTTCGCGGCCGCTTTGCTTTTTTTTTTTTTTTTTCCTGCCGGCGGCCATGTTCCTGTGGTTTTTTTATATGATATCTGCGGGCTGCGGCCACAGGAACATGGCCGCCGGCCTCCACGGCTACGTGGAGGAGGGCTCGGGCCGGCAGCCTGTTCCCTCTTGTCCCCGGCGGGCGGCAGTGGCAGTCAGTCGGCAGACGCTGGGTGCGGTGGGGACGTCATGACGTTGACGCCTCCCACCCACGCGTCTGCACTGGACTGGAGGAAGGCTGGGGGGCCGCCCGTTAAACTACTCGTGGCGTGGGGGACACTTCAGGAGGCCGCCGCCGCAGAGACGCAGAGAGAGGGGAACTGAAATTTGACAGTGACAGACACAGTAGTAAGTTAACATAAAAAACTACATATCTGCTGTGCTGTTCAGTTTCATGTATATTAATAATAATGCCATGACACCACAGGCTGCTCCACCTGTATAATAATTTGTGTCATGGCATTACTATTAATAATAGTAATGCCATGACACAAATTATTATACAGGGGGAGCAGCCTGTGGTGTCATGGCATTACTTTTATATTATACTGGGGGAGCAGCCTGTGGTGTCATTATTATTGTACAGGGGGAGCAGCCTGTGGTGTCATGGCATTATGCCATGACACCACAGGCTGCTCCCTCTGCATAATAATAATACCATGACATCACAGGCTGCTCCCCCTGTATAATATTAAAGTAATGCCATGACACCACAGGCTGCTCCCTCTGTATAATAATAATGCAATGACGCCACAGGCTGCTCCCCCGTATAATAATTTGTGTCATGGCATTACTATTATTATATTATACAGCGGGAGCAGCCTGTGGTGTCATTGCATTATTATTATACAGCTGGAGCAGCCTGTGGTGTCATTGCATTATTATTATACAGCGGGAGCAGCCTGTGGTGTCATTGCATTATGCCATGACACCACAGGCTGCTCCCTCTGTATAATAATAACGCCATGACACCACAGGCTGCTCCCCCTGTATAATATAAAAGTAATGCCATGACACCACAGGCTGCTCCCTCTGTATAATAATAATGCAATGACACCACAGGCTGCTCCCCCTGTATAATAATTTGTGTCATGGCATTACTATTATTATATTATACAGCGGGAGCAGCCTGTGGTGTCATTGCATTATTATTATACAGCGGGAGCAGCCTGTGGTGTCATTGCATTATTATTATACAGCGGGAGCAGCATGTGGTGTCATTGCATTATTATTATACAGAGGGAGCAGCCAGTGGTGTCATAGCATTACTTTTATATTATACAGGGGGAGCAACCTGTGGTGTCATAATTATTATTGTACAGGGGGATCAGCCTGTGGTGTCATGGCATTATGCCATGACACCACAGGCTGCTCCCTCTGCATAATAATAATGCCATGACACCACAGGCTGCTCCCCCTGTATAATATAAAAGTAATGCCATGACACCACAGGCTGCTCCCTCTGTATAATAATAATAATAATGCAATGACGCCACAGGCTGCTCCCCCTGTATAATAATTTGTGTCATGGCATTACTATTATTATATTATACAGCGGGAGCAGCCTGTGGTGTCATTGCATTATTATTATACAGCGGGAGCAGCCTGTGGTGTCATTGCATTATTATTATACAGCGGGAGCAGCATGTGGTGTCATTTCATTATTATTATACAGAGGGAGCAGCCAGTGGTGTCATAGCATTACTTTTATATTATACAGGGGGAGCAACCTGTGGTGTCATAATTATTATTGTACAGGGGGATCAGCCTGTGGTGTCATGGCATTATGCCATGACACCACAGGCTGCTCCCTCTGCATAATAATAATGCCATGACACCACAGGCTGCTCCCCCTGTATAATATAAAAGTAATGCCATGACACCACAGGCTGCTCCCTCTGTATAATAATAATAATAATGCAATGACGCCACAGGCTGCTCCCCCTGTATAATAATTTGTGTCATGGCATTACAATTGTTATATTATACAGCGGGAGCAGCCTGTGGTGTCTTTGCATTATTATTGTACAGCGGGAGCAGCCTGTGGTGTCATTGCATTATTATTATACAGCGGGAGCAGCCTGTGGTGTCATGGCATTATTATTATACAGAGGAAGCAGCCAGTGGTGTCATAGCATTACTTTTATATTATACAGGGGGAGCAACCTGTGGTGTCATAATTATTATTGTACAGGGGGAGCAGCCTGTGGTGTCATGGCATTATGCCATGACACCACAGGCTGCTCCCTCTGCATAATAATAATGCCATGACACCACAGGCTGCTCCCCCTGTATAATATAAAAGTAATGCCATGACACCACAGGCTGCTTCCTCTGTATAATAATAATGCCATGACACCACAGGCTGCTCCCCCTGTATAATAATTTGTGTCATGGCATTACAATTGTTATATTATACAGCGGGAGCAGCCTGTGGTGTCTTTGCATTATTATTGTACAGCGGGAGCAGCCTGTGGTGTCATTGCATTATTATTATACAGCGGGAGCAGCCTGTGGTGTCATGGCATTATTATTATACAGAGGAAGCAGCCAGTGGTGTCATAGCATTACTTTTATATTATACAGGGGGAGCAACCTGTGGTGTCATAATTATTATTGTACAGGGGGAGCAGCCTGTGGTGTCATGGCATTATGCCATGACACCACAGGCTGCTCCCTCTGCATAATAATAATGCCATGACACCACAGGCTGCTCCCCCTGTATAATATAAAAGTAATGCCATGACACCACAGGCTGCTTCCTCTGTATAATAATAATGCCATGACACCACAGGCTGCTCCCTCTGTATAATATAATAATAGTAATGCCATGACACAAATTATTATACAGGGGGAGCAGCCTGTGGCATCATGGCATTATTATTATACAGAGGGAGCAGCCTGTGGTGTCCTGTCTTTTACGCAGGGGTGCAGCCTGTGGTGTCCTGTCTTTTATGCAGGGTTGCAGCCTGTGGTGTCTTGTTCTTTATTTATGCAGGAGAGCAGCCTGTGGTGTCCTGTTCTTTATTTATGCAGGAGAGCAGCCTGTGGTGTCCTGTCTTTTACGCAGGGGTGCAGCCTGTGGTGTCTTGTTCTTTATTTATTTATTTAATTAAAAACCTGCATTTAACAATGCGCTACTTATGGGCCACTTATGCGCTACTTATGGGCCAGTGCTCTTGACTTGCCCCCCAGGCTAAAAGTTGCCAGCCAGCCCCTGGGAGGAGGAGACACAGGGGGACACTGACAGCCGCCGGGATGGAACGGAGACCCCCACACACCACATTACAGGTATCGTGGGGGTCTCCGTCACCGCAACCCGATGCTAGCCGCATAGTACATATGCGGCAGCATCGTGGCGGCTGGGCGGCGAGGGGCGGCGATGTATATTAATACACCCCCCAGGCCCCGTACACTAGGGCGATTCACATGTAGTTTGGTCTTTTTTCATGTGATTGCGGCCATCATTCGCATGAAAAGCATCCAAATTACATGTGATTGACAGCAGGTCCAATGATATGCGTGATCCCCTGCACTTTAATTTGGACCAGCTGCAGAAGCAATCCACAATTTTGATTACACGATCGTGCTTCCTGTTTGCAGTGGAGAATTCATCCGTAACAGCCTATCATTTTACAGGCTGTACTTGATCAATTATCCGATTGGTTGCTATGTGTCACTCCCCCCATTGACATTGTGAATGGGTCCTTGTACTGTCCTGAATCAGCCAATCAGAGATGCTCAACCCTTATTTTTCTAACACATTGGCAGTCATGGTTGCATCCTTGAAGTTTTCATGCAGTTGAAGGGTTCATATTTTTAGATATGCACTGCTCAGTCCTTGACTGTGCATTATTAAATATTATATAACAAGTTGTAGGGTTACCATTTGTGACATGTATAAATTGAGCCCAACACAGCAGCATTTTCTAGGAAATATACTGAAATAAATGTTGGCTTAGAGAATACATTATAATGGCCCAAGGATATTCAGTTTTCTGTCTCCTTTGTCTAAACTGAGCACTAATTGAGTTTTATCGTGATTTCATTTTTTATAAACCACATAGGAAACGGTTTACTAGATTGCTCCACTTTGCAGCAGTTTTTACTCTCGCATCAGAATTACATCAGAGCACTTCAGGGTTTGCCGCATGGCTGGTAAACTCATATGGAAGCCTGTGGTGTAAGTCTCTGTGGAGTACACATACGCTGCCTTGCAATTATAACAGTTGCGGCCTACAATGATATTTGAGGGTTTTTCTCACTTTCAATTAAAACACTCACATTGACCTTATTAAGATTAATGGTACTGTGCGGCTTGTGTCATTAAAAGTGAAAGTCCTTAGGAACATGGGGTTGCGTTAGCTGTGTAATGCATTTCAATCCATCTGCAGCCGGCAAAATCTAAACGGACAGAATATCATGGTGTTGGCTTCAGTTTTATTAGTAAGAATGTGAGTGACCTTTTATAGTGAGGACAGAGGTGCTGTAATCACTATAGCCACATTATATTCACTTACAGTACTTATCGTTCCTTCCTTCTGCAAAAATAAATAACTAAAAAGACATGGGCCAGGGGAAGGCTTGCCTACCCACCCGGAATGGCCGGGAGGCTACTGAAAATCGAGACAGTGTCCCGCTTGCTGGCCAGAGCCCACCCTCCTTCCCTGCTGATTCAATTACCGAAAATTGCAGGCCTGCGGAGAGGGGGAGGGGCTAAAATGCCACTATTGCTGCATTTCCTCCCCTCTCCGCATTTCCTCCCCTCTCCCCCCCCCTTCATGACGTGTTGCCTCTCCGGGCTTCTCCCAGAGAGGTTAAAATAAAAGTAGGCAAGTATGGCCAGGGGCAAACACAGGATTTCTGGAGGGGGTTTTCAAATGTTACATTTTAGAGCGCTTGTTGCCAGCCCATGAAAGATGTACAATTAGCAGGTAACAAGCTCAAGGGGCCCACTTATTAAGGATCGCATATACAATGCGATCTGGTTGGAATATTACCATATAGAATCATGTTGTTATATGCGATGCTATAGTGGAGATGTATTATCCTGCACATGCAGGGACAGAGGAGTCCATCCCTGTGATGCGCTCACCCCTTTGATGCGCTGACCACGACGACAGTGTGGTCTGTAGCCCATAGGCTATAATGGGCTATCACCATCTCGGAATGGGGGTAGCCCAGGGACCCGAAGAGGTGCTGCCCGATGTTGATACATTGGGCAGCTTTGCATCCCCCATAGTAACCTATTGGAGATGCGGCCGGCGGTGGTACAGGAGAAATTGTAGCAGGGATTGGAGAACCCTCCTGATACATTCAAATAATACTTAAAATTTGCGGCTAACCCCCAAAACGGGAGTTTTCAGGGGTTTAGCTGCAACTATTAAATGATAAATGTGCCCCATAGTCTGCCCCAAACAAAGTGCAGCTTCCACTAGGCATGTGCAGCAGTTCCATTCTGCCCTTTATACTGCTTGTGGTGGCTGCAGGCTGCCTGTGGTGCCGTTTCTTGGCAACTGGAAACCCCCCTGCCTTTGCTGAGGATGACAATTCATTTAGCACCATAGATAAGAGGTACCTTGTACTAGCACATCCCACAGATGGATGCTGGACGTGTCCCGCAGACATAGTGCAATTCCTCCTAAAGCACACAATAAAACTGGTTCGGGCCTTGTATCCCAAAGGTGTAGTGATGAGGCTGCTAAGGCACATCACAGATATGTACAATGCTGTATATAGGTGTCATTAGGGCAGGGAACGTGCTGCCTTCTCTGCCTTGTATCCAGCATAGCTTCATCAGGCACGCCTCATTACAGCTCTGAACACAAAAGTATTTATTAGCTAGCACTAGCTAACAAAGAGAGGATGGGCATTGGAATGAAGGTCATTGTGATGGATACTGTTAAAGGCAATTTGAAATGATTATATTTAATTACATGACCTTTCCTTTGAAGTTTAGACTATGAAGTCACATTGCAGAATTCAGGATTCACTCAGCTGCCATTCCATTCATCTTTGTTTTATACTTCTCTTACCACCAATCACAGCGTGTCCGGTCCCCGGGTCGACAATGTTTAGGTCTATTGGTTGACAGTGAATGGTCGACATACCTTAGGTCAACAATGACATAGACACCCCAAAACTGTGAAAAACCCATGTCAATCTTTTGAGTATCAACCATGTCCGTGAGACCTGAAACTTGTGTCGACCTGTTGTCAGTGTCGACCTATGGTATGTCAACCATTTCTAAGTGTAGACCATTAGTGGCCGACCTAAACATTGTCGGCCCCCTATACCATAACCCAATCACAGTCATCCTGACAATCCTATTCACAAGTGATCGTCCTGTCACAAATATGGTGTTCTAGTGGGAAGGGATGCATGATATTATTTTGTTATTATTATATTTTATTTATAAGGCACCACACGTGTTTCGCAGCGCCGTACAGAGGACATACAATAGAACAGTACAGGGAGACAGAACATAACATTACAGTAAATAAGTATCAAAAATGGAGTACAGGTAACAAAGAGCACCACAATTCAATACACAATACAGCTAAGATGTAAGTAGCCAGGGAGTAATCAGTGTACTACTAGGTGCTGGTGACCATAGATGGAGATGAGCCTTTACCAGCAGGAGAGGATGCGGGCAAAAATGGCCGCTGCGTAGGAGAGAGCTTTAAGTGAAATGTGAGGAGAAGAGACAGAGGCACACCTAGATATTTGTAGGCCACATAGCAACTGCATACCTCCCAACTTTTGTAGCCCAGCAGCCGGGACGCTGCTGCTGCGCGCCGGAGACGCGCTGAAATTTTCGGGGGCGTGACCTCATTTGGGGCGTGGCCTATACTCGCGGCTCCCCCGCGAGGCCACGCCCCCATTTTGCCGCTATGGGGGCATGACCCAGAGGCTCTGTGAGCCTCTAGCCATGCCCCCAGCCCCCTGGCTGCGGGAATAGACGCTGTGCGCATGCGCACAGCGTTTATTCCCCGCTGCTTAGCAGCTGACAGGGGGGACTCCCAACAGCCCCCCCACACCGTGGGACACTGCCGCCCGCGGGTGGGACAGCGGGACAGGCCCTGACAATCGGGACTGTCCCGATAAAATCGGGACTGTTGGGAGGTATGCAACTGATGGTGATAAATGTATGTAAAACATATTAATTAGACAGCAAAGAAGGGCCCCCTTCAGCTCTGGGCCCCATAGCAGCTGCACCCCTTGCACCTATGGTAGTTAGGCCCTTGAGAAGAGGGCTTTGACAACAAGAGGGAAGGAGGGCACTGCTCTGAGGAGCTAACAATCTAGTGGGAAGGGGCAATAGACAGATGACATAATCGTGTAATATTATAACACCATGTAAAGATTATATATCCCCAAAACCAACACAATCAAGTAGTGCTTATGGCAGGGGTTCCCAAACTTTTTTGAATCACGGCACACTAGAGCATCAAAATGTTTTCAAGGCACCCCTAGGCCAAATGTTTCTTATTGAGAAATTCAGGAAAAAATATAATAGTAAGTACATTGTGTTTATATGTCACAGTCAGAGGCAGAACTCTGGGAGGCAATCGAGTCATCTGCCGCCGGGCTCCTGCTCTCAAGGGGGCACCTCTCCTCCCCCTGGAAGTTTAAAGTAATTTAAAAGCGATATTGCTTCTGTGGCTGAGTAATGAAATATTATCTCTATCTATCTATATTTCTGAACAGAAATATATATTTTATATAAGGTTATATAGAATTGCGTGTGTGTTTGTGGGGGGGGGGGGGGGGGGGGCACCAATATATATCTTGCCTCTGGGCAACTGGAACGAACTTACGCCACTGGTCACAGTTATGTGGTGAGGGGCAGGATTTGCTCCTGTTTCTCCACATATGTTATGATTGCCAGCCACTAGCACTGGTTTTTGCACTTTTTACATTGCACGTAACTAATAAGATTTATCCTGGTCCACCAACACAAGGCACCCCTGTAAGCAGGGCTATTTTTCAGCAGGCTCCAGCAGGAACTGAGGCCCTTATTCTAGTTCACTCTTTCTGACAAAATATTTCTTAGATGGACAAAACCATGTGCACTGCAGGTGAGGCAGGTGTAAAACCCCGCCCAAATCTAATTATCTCTGCACAAGTAACACCTGCCTCACCTGCAGTGCACATGGTTTTGTCCATCTAAAGGTGCGTACACACGGGGCAATATGATCGCTGGCAATATATTGCTAGCAATATATTGCTTAGCAATCATATTGCCTTGTGTCCCGTTTTCATCTGCGACCAGAGATGGTCGCAGATGAAAATTTAAACACTGCTGATTTCAGGGGCTGAAAACGGGAGCGCGAACCCAGCGATTTATCGCTGGTGCACACTC
The DNA here is from genome assembly GCF_055691185.1 of Crinia signifera. Lineage (NCBI taxonomy): Eukaryota > Metazoa > Chordata > Amphibia > Anura > Myobatrachidae > Crinia > Crinia signifera. The sequence goes on from NC_139220.1 coordinate 42,048,852, forward strand.
CAATCACTGGCAATATGGTCGCTCAGCGACCATATTCCCAGCGATTTCAGCCCCTATCGCCCCCGTGTGTACACAGCATAAGAAATATTTTGTCAGAAAGAGTGAACTAGAAGTTCCTGCTGGAGCCTACTGAAAAATAGCCCTGCCTGTAAGTGTCCTGAGGCATCCCATGGTGTCTAGGCACCCAGCTTGGGAACCACTGGCTTATGGTTATAACGCTTTAAACAAGTTAGCTGGTTGAGAAAAATGTAGCACACCACAATGTCTGGGCAATATCATTCAGCAGCACTAGATGGCGATCAAAACTAGCTTGTCTCTTATAGGTTTTCAGTACTTTATTTCTGTGAGATTCTTCTATTGTTCCAACAGTTTCAAATTGTTAAATGTATCATGTTGTTGTAAATTGGACTCTTTCAGGTTATAGCGTGTACCCACATTCATTCCAATTAACTTTCATAAAAAAAATTTTATGTAGTGAATTGGAGCCTGAAAAACAGCAGCATGGAATTCATGGTCTCCCCCCCCCCCCCCCCAGTAGTCTGCAAAAATGCTAAACAGGTGAAACATTCACTGATGGAAAGTATGCAATACATCAGCTCCATCTTAATGAAGCAAATCACAATTCATTTCTTTTGCATGCAGAATTTGCAGCGAAGGTTCCGGAGGTTTGCCAGCTCCTGCATCTGCCGCTCAGGCAGGTTGTTGTACTGATGATAAGATCACCAGATATTCCTATGTCTGTTCCTATGTACAACGCATACACCGCACAGGCAACAATAAATTATCCATAGACTGAGACCATCAATTTCCACTGAACAGAAGAACACGTATATAGCAAGGTTTCGCTGACACTGATTTTAAAGGGATTCTGTCATAAAATTCTAATTTTTGTTTCCGGCTTTTATATTCGTGCCCTCTCCTATTATTACTGTTGCAAGTTTTTATCATGTTGTTATATGGATTGGGAATCACTGTCTGCAGGTAGGCAATGAAAATGGCGGCAGATCCAACAGCAATGCAGAAATCCTGTCGTTTTTAGAGCAAAAATATATTCACACAAAATAACTGCTAGTTAAACATGTTAAAATAGGTATACATGGCTATAGCTGAAGGTGTGAGGACCAATCACAAGTCGTAATCTCTTGGTTGTGGCTTCTGATTGGTCCTTCTGTTTAAACTCCACATCAAAAACGGGGGGGGGGGGGGGGGGGGGGGCGTCCTGTTCCTGCCCGGCTGCCATTCTCTCACCTACGACTCCCTCCTCTTGCTCATGCTGCTCTCGGGCTCCACCGTGATGCTGTCAATGAAGCACTTCTAGAAGTTACCATTTTTTTAATGGCCTTTTTTTTAGCCCACGGTTTGGCCCCGCCCCTTATACACTTGTTTGGAAGGCACACTTACCGGTGCCTCCCAAACTAATTTAAATGGTACAAATGACTAAAATGATATAAAGAAAAGGTACTTGTGTATTATCACGGCACCCAAGTTTCTTACGTACGGCACTGTAGGAAAATCGCATCGCATCGCATAGGCCATTATAACGGCCGTGTGATGCAATGCGATGCAATGCGATTTTCCTATGTAATTTATTCACTGCTCTCTTAGCCCCGGGGAATCGCATCGCATTGCATTGCATTACATTGCATCGCAACTGTATAATGCCATTAGGTGTGCAATGCCAGTAGGTATACAATAATGACATACAATGAGGTTGTAGGCACCCCCCCCCCACTATCCACGCCACCCCGAAGCGTGGCGAGGGAATGCATCCTCCGACCTTTTCATACCCCTACTATCCACTTTGGCGTGGAGGTGACTTTATATAGTGTGGTGAGCACAGCGAGCCACTGAGCCCGGAGCGTGGCGAGTGCAGCGAGCCCCGCGGATTACTTTACATTTATTCCGTGTCCGCTCGCCATGCTTCGGGTTTTTGGGGGCTTGCCACACTATGTAAAATCAACTCCACGCAGACGTGGATAGTAGGGGTATGAAAAGCTCAGAGGACGCGTTCCGCAGCCCCTCGCGGGGCTAGCTGCCCTTGCCATGCTTCAGGGTGGCGTGGATAGTGGGGGGGTGCCTAAAACCCCATTGTATGTCATTATTGTATACCTAATGACATTGTACACCCTATACAATATAAATAAAAGAGCACTGAATAAATTGCATAGGAAAATCGCATTGCATCGGCACTTACAATGACCCATGCGATGCAATGCAATTTTCCTATGCAGAATAGCCCACTAAGCAAATAGCGTAGTGGGTGCCGTGATAATACACAAGTACCAAAGAAAATACTTATGAGACACAGAATATATGTCATTGGTATCTTCTTTGTATTATTTTAAACAAAATTACAGGGGAAGCACTGCCGCCCCTGACTGCACGTCCCTGGTATCAATGCATCTGTCCATACCATGTTTTACACCATATGAATATTTACAGTAAATAGCAAGATCATATAGGACACTTACAGTACATATGGAGAGCATGGGAACAGTTCATGTGTGTTCTTTGCATTGCTTTGCTTCAGGCCATATCTCAGCTCTTTCCTGCAGCTATTTCAATCATTAATAACAGCATACTTAATATCTGTTCTAAGGAAGATGCGGCAACCCAAAGGATTTTATTTGAATATAACATTAGTTTACGCATTCCTTTTAAATAAAATATATCATTAAAAATAGATAATAATCCTATTTACCTTGAATCCTTAGAGGCTGTGATGTGTAGTTTAGTGTTTGGTTTATGGCTGGGTCTGGCCTATTCCAAGCATTAATACTGCAGAGTTTGCACTTTCAGCTCCCGCTAGTGGGATGGATGCTGCAGCATCTCATGTGTGATTTTCAGACTGACAGTCCACAGAGCTGTATATACAGTATATGGCAATCGGGCTGGATATTAAGGTGTGTTGTCAGTTACGCTATGATAATGTAATTATCGGGTACGTAATATTGAAGGGGTATGGAGTCGAACAGCTGGTATGGTTGGGATGAATCCGGATGCCCTAGGATAGAACACTGTTATACTGCTAGACACAGTGCAAATGCATTCTCAGGTAATTACCAATTGCCATACTGCACACCCTTGTATACAACGGGCATGTCTGATCTAATGAGGTTGGTAGCATTGCCTGTTGGGTACACACCAGAACGATTTGGGCTCAGTACCCCCATTTTCGACGTATCTAATGACCAATTGTATGTAAAAAGAGCAGAATTGTTCATGTTTTCAATGTGATTCCGATTCGATGCGTGTCCCCACTGGTTCGTTTGTCCGCTTTGGAGATTTGGGGCGAGATGTATCAAACGGAAAATGAGGTAAAACCCCGGTTTTACCACATTTTCCAATGTATCAAAACGATACCGCATTGAAGGGTATCACCACCTTTGGTTGGCGATACCCTATAGAAGCCTATGGGCTTCTTTTCGCTGCCCGCCGCCTCCGACGCAAACCCGCCGCCTCGCCGACCCCCCCTCTGGCTTACCTTCCTGAAGGGTCCTCCTGGACCCCGGAAGGTAAACCCCTCCTCCCCCTAGTGAAGCAGCCGGACATCCTTCCGGCTGCAGGGGGGAGGAGGAGGCGCCGGGGACAGCATGCATAGCTGTCCCCGGCATGAGGGGAGAGCCTGGCGGCAGGGAGGTGACGGAGACCCCCGCACACCAGAGTACAGGTATCACGGAGGGGCTCCGTCACGGCATTGCGATGCCAGCCGCATATGATAGTACATATGCGCTGGCATCGCGGCGGACAGCCGGCGAAGGGCGGCGATGTATTTTAATACATCCCGCCCTTTGCCTGCTGCACTAAAGATTTGTCATCTACATTAGATTGTATGCAGATCATGTGCAGATCATGTACTCCAATCGAATCATACGACCATCACACGATTTCAGCAAATCATCGATCATGGTCGTTCTGGTGTGTACCCTACATAAGGCAGGCATGTCCAAACTCTGTCCCTCCAGCTGTTGTGAAACTACAAGTCCCCCCATTATGCCTTGCGACAGTTTTGCTATTATGGAATGCTAAAACTATGGCAAGGCATGCTGGGATTTCTGGTTTCACAACACATGGAGAGCTAGAGTTTGCACATGCCTGCTCTAAGGCATAACACCCAACATTCTATCCTCATCACCTGGAACTCTTCCACATGCCAGAAAGTTGGTGTGGCTTGTGAAAAGGGGCATGGCTTTAAGATAATGCAACAATCGCGAGTCTTGACGCATTTTTATCACCTCAGGGGCATGAAGATAAAGATTTAGCAGTAAGTTACATGGCCCCATCACCACAGCCATCTGGTAGTCACTTACCTATACCGCACCTCAGAACAACTGGATAACTATCAAGCATTCATTGAATGCATGGCCGCCACCAACATGGAATGAATTAGGCCTTCCTTCTGTTCCATGACAGCCAGCTATGTGGCTCCCCTACAAGTCCTGGCATCGTCCTAGACTGCAGCCTTATCAGACTCATGGTTGACGTTCATTCGTTTTGATGGAGGGCCGATATTTTGGACAGTATCAGGGCATTACACGGTAACATCGAGAGTGCGTTGCAGCACATTTGTCAGGATCGCACCAGAACGGCGTACCGCAGGGGGTGAAGGGTTACTGCAGAACACAGCTGTTTAAATAAGTGGAAAAAATCTGTATCTTTCCTTTTTCTACGCTGCAAAAAATGTCTGCCAATAAAACAACATACAGTACATTACCTACTGGAAAATGAGACTTTATTTTATGCCATTTGGTGATAAGCCGATGAACTCTCAGGGGGTAAGCAGTGTTAAACTACCCCACCCCCCCTCCTCTGTAATGGGATCAGAGTTTTTTTCTTTTCCCATGAGTTAATGGCACTTTGGGGGATATATAGGTGTTGCCCCTGTTCCTCATACCGTCAGTGATTCTGTACAGGCGTTTACACAAATCCATGACTGCCAGGTTAGACAACGGTACCTGCTTGCTGAGCCTTGTATTGACAACAAATGTCACTGTATTTTGTGTGCGGAACAGGGATATCCGATGGCTTTTTGCTATAATGTGTTCCCCCTATGCTCTCTTAAAGAAAGTATTTATGTTTGTTTATAGGATACAATAGAATGATACCACATCTGGTCTTATTTTTGTTTCCTATGCTCCCTTGTATAACCGTGTATTAGCCATAAGGGACGCACCGAGAACAATGAGAGGTACCACGTCTATTACTGGGCTGGCCATGCGCTCACATTACAATACACTATCAGCCATCTGTAGTTGCACTGTAAACTTTAGCAATGCAGACAAAAGAGGATTTTCTAATTATCTATAGTTCCGTTCTTGAGATAAATTACAATTAAAGGATTCTTTTGGAGCGGGATTTTAATTTAACACGATGGGCGTGATGTGCTGGCCCGGTATGGTATTTACCACCTGCCGGTATCACAAGTTTCCCGCCATAGAGGTGTAAGGGAAACTTGTGAAGTTGGCACTACCGTAAATATGCCAATATGCGCGCAGCTGGGCATCAAAAAGATTGCCCTGAATTTAATTGGTCTATATGCTGAGAATATTGCTTGTTTTCCTCTACTCCTCTCTGGGGTTGACATAAAATGTTTGGTTTATATCAATGGGGATTAGATTTGAAATCCTCTTTAAGTAGAATATTGGCAGAATGTAGGGTTATTACTTTTACTGTGAGGTAAAATGTGCGGCAATGGTGGCCTTGATGTGCCGACGGCCAGCTTGATACCCAGGAGAGGTAACAATTAAGTTCTATAAACGAAGTTTGCTTATTGACTGAGATCTTTTTGAACGTTTGTCAGTTTCTACTGTGTTAAACATATTTTTTTTTTCATCTCGTTTGTGAGAACTCTGCAGAACCTCTCATAATCCTGTACATTCCCCATAGTCACAGCTGCACCAGCAAAGGCATGTCTCACCGCTGGACAAGGCCTGATTACACTGGAGATGGTCACACTAGATATAGCCGGGGTTGCTTCGTTTTTCACAAGAGATTCACCACTGTTTTGATTGCTTATAGTCAAGGCTTTGGAATTCAATCATTGCAGATGTTTTCTATGTCGTCCTGATATAGGTTTTTCTTACTCTGTTTAACTCCTTCTTTGCGGATCGTGACTGTGTCATGGATAGCACCTTTTATTTATTATTTATTTACAGTTTCTTGTATAGCGCAGCAGATTCCGTTGTACTTTACAATAGTAGACAGTGATAAAACAAACTGGGTAACAACAGACAGACTTGGAGGTTGGAGGGCCCTGCTGCAAGCTTACAATCTCTAGGGACATAGGAGGGAAACACAAGGACAGGCAGCAGTAATAGCATAGCAGTCCCACCAAGTTACAAGTCCAGAAGGGAAGCTATATAATACATAAGTGCCTCAGAGGGTTATGCGTGTAGAACTTAAATATGATAGGCTTGCCTGAAGAGGTGAGTTTTCAGGGAACGCTTGAAAGTTTGGAGGCTAGCGGAGAGTCTTATTGTGCGTGGAAGGGCATTCCATAGGATGGGAGCAGCCCGATGAAAGTCCTGTAATAGTGAATGGGAGCTAGTGATCTATTCTGGAGAGAGACGCAGATCTTCTGCAGAGGGGAACGGTTGAGATGGGAGATATTTTGTGATAAGTGCAGAGATATGTGCTGGTGCAGTATGGTTAATAGCTTTATATTTGAGTAGAAGTGTTTTATATTGAATACGGTAAAATACAGGCAACCAATGGAGGGACTGGCAGAGCGGATCAGCAGATGATGAACGTCTGGCTAGGAAGATCAGCCTTGCAGCAGCGTTTAGAATGTATTGCAGTGGCGAGAGTCTGTTCTTGGGAAGACCATTTAGGAGACTATTGCAATAATCAATGCAGGATATAATGAGCGCATGGATAAGAGATTTAGTAGTGTCTTGTGTGAGATACGGTCGTATTTTGGATGTGTATTTTTAGATGCATGTAACATGATTTGGAGACAGATTGAATGTGGTGAAAAAAGGACTGTTCAGAGTCGAGGATGACACCCAGGCAACGAGCTTGTGGGGTAGGGTAGATTGACCCTCCTGTGTCCTCTTTTGAAGGTACTGTACAATATAACTTCCACCCCATCTGCCTAACCTCACACAATTGTAACTGGGGATTATACATCAAGCTGCTTCATAGCGGTCTTATTGTTACATGTGGAACACACTATGATGTGTATTTGTTCCAGTCTCTCAGACAGAACAATTACCTATCATTGTATTACAGTTATTACAATTGTAATTGCACCCAAAGGTGTAACATTACCTACATCAGCTCCAATAAAGGACCAGCAGCGGTCTCATGGCTTCATGTGAATTTAGCAGCTACTGCTGGTGAAATGAATGTTTATACACTGTAGTTCATGTCCTGGGTATATAGGCCCTGATTCACTGCTCAGCGAGCCCTCTAATGCCGCCCGCCAGGGGGATCAAATGCCTGCCCACCACGTGAACAACCCTGCCACAATGTGAATTGATGTTTAGCATAAACATCCATTTCCACGGGGGTGTACGGGCCAAAAATCATTTGATGGTTGGTGACCATCGAACGATTCCCCCCCCCCCCCAGATATAAGTTGGTCTTGACTGACCTATATTTGTGGTGTGCGGCTCAGATAATGGGGCGGCACTGATGTCATTTGAAGTCAGCCGTCTGCCCCCCCGGCAGGCATGGGCCGGCCTGCGTTCGCATGGGGATGACCAGTGTTTTCCTGGGTGCACCCATCGTTTTTTTGGGCACGCCCGATGCTTGCTAATAGATCAGCAACTATGCAAATCACTGAAACCATTCGCAGAGGTGGCTGCACATGTGCACAATAGAGCGTGCGCAGTCCCCAAACATCGGGGCAGGGCTAAATTGCAAGTCAACATGAATCAGGCCCATAGATCAGGTGCTATTTGTTTAGTTCAGGTCCTGCGTATATAGTTCAGGTCCTGCGTATATATTTCAGGTCCTGCGTATATAGTTTAGTTCCTGCGTATATAGTTCAGGTCCTGCGTATATAGTTCAGGTCCTGCGTATATAGTTCAGGTGCTGTGTGTTTAGTTCGGGTCCTGCGTATATAGTCCTGATCCTGCATATATATTTCAGGTCCTACGTATATAGTTCAGGTGCTGTGTGTTTAGTTCGGGTCCTGCGTGTATAGTTCATGTCCTGCATATATATTTCAGGTCCTGCATTTATAGTTCAGGAGCTTTGTGTTTAGTTTGGGTCCTGCATATATAGTTTAGGTCCTGCATATATATTTCAGGTCCTGCGTATATAGTTCAGGTGCTGTGTGTTTAGTTCGGATCCTGCGTATATAGTTCAGGTCCTGCATATATATTTCAGGTCCTGCATATATATTTCAGGTCCTGCGTATATAGTTCATGTCCTGAATATATATTTCAGGTCCTGCGTATATAGTTCAGGTGCTGTGTGTTTAGTTCGGATTCTGCGTATATAGTTCAGGTCCTGCGTATATAGTTCAGGTCCTGCATATATATTTCAGGTCCTGCGTATATAGTTCATGTCCTGCATATATATTTCAGGTCCTGCGTATATAGTTCAGGTGCTGTGTGTTTAGTTCGGATCCTGCGTGTATATATAGTTCAGGTCATGCGTATATAGTTCAGGTCCTGCATATATATTCAGGTCCTGCGTATATAGTTCATGTCCTGCATATATATTTCAGGTCCTGCGTATATAGTTCAGGTGCTGTGTGTTTAGTTCGGATCCTGCGTATATAGTTCAGGTCCTGCGTATATAGTTCAGGTGTTGTGTGTTTAGTTCGGGTCCTGCGTATAATATAGTTCAGGTCCTGCGTATATAGTTCATGTCACTGCGTATATATAGTTCAGGTCCTGCGTATATAGTTCAGGTCCTGCGTATATAGTTCAGGTCCTGCGTATATAGCTCAGGTCCTGCGTATATAGTTCATGTAACTGCTATGATAATTGAACATTGCAGGGCATTGGGTATAAATCAGATCCTCGCAGTGTACTGAGCCAACCAGAATCACCCCGTTATTCCATAGTAGGCATTATTGAATGAATATGATAAACGAAATGTTTTGGGATCATTACTGATTTAACAAATAATTATGCTCCATAGTTGTAGTTTTCATTGACTAAAAAAAATAAGGGAGAAATAAAAGTTCTATTTAATCTGCTTTATTTGTTCTTTAAACATTTTCAGTTGTTGCCTTTGTATTTGCTACCCAATGAATATGTATTATTTCTAAAATCAACCAACATTGCTCCATATGCATATCTCCACTGATTAAATATTAATGTCATTTGTTTGTTATCCAAATAAATTAAAGAGAGAAAACAACATACAGTATATTAAAGGTTTGTATTAAATTTTAAACATTATGGCTCACAGAGTTACTGAAATGGGAGTTAGCAGCCGAATTGTTGTGGATTCATTGCATAAAAAGCCAATTCCACTGGCCATACATTCCATGGCAAATCACACAATGCCACCATACACTGTCTCCATACACTGAACAATGTATGGGCACAATTTATAGTTTAGTGCAATGGTTCCCAACCTGGGGTACTAGTACCCCTGGGGGTACTCTGCAGACCAGTTGGGGCTACTTGAAAATAACATTGGTAATGGCGGAAGAAGGAAAAGTCTTTTGATGGCGGCAGAAGACTCCCATTGCCATGGAGATGAACCACGTTGTGTCACTTTTGGTTCTGTCTGCAGCATCATTAGTGTCTCCTTGTGCTTTTGCCTGACCAGCAATCCACTAGGAGCTACCTACGCTGCCCTCAAACATCAGCAATCATCTGCCCTGTGTCAGATGTCAAGAAAGCAGTGGCATTAATCCTACAGGCATTAGTGGGAACCCCGATGACAGTACACAGCCAGCGGCCAGACACAGAGGATTCCTGACTGCATACTACTCCTCCACTACTCCTTAATATAAGGACATGCATTAGTACACGCATACTGCTCACTTCCACTACACTCGTAAGTACTGTGGATAATTCAAATTGAGATGAGGGGGTACTCAAAAATTAAAAGTCTATACAAGGGGTACGGGAGATAAAAAAGGTTGGGAACCACTGGTTTAGTGCATATAATCAGGTCTGCAGAAAGTATTCCTGGGCCCGGGAATAAAAGAGGTGTGGCTAATTGTGACAGTGGTCATGCACCCATTTAAAAAGTTTTAAAAATACTTTTTGTGAACTGGGTGGGGGAGAAGGGGGGAATCCATAAAATCAAATGACATGGTCATTTTTCTGCCAGTTTAAAGCATTGAATGGTTATTGGTCATGGACATGAGCGGTATGATTCAGAAGTGTCGTACATTATTCAGATCTGGTGTATGTCCTGCCCAGCTTATGCCTTTGGTTATCACTTATTTTAATGCTACCCAGCAGAAAGGCTGTGCAGGCCTAGGAACTGGATGGAAGCCCTATTAATGCTATCTAAATATAGCATTATCAACACAAGGCTCCCTCCAGTATTTTATTTCTTTACAATTTCATTCTGGTAAATTAGGGCAGATCGCATTTCCCTTTACAAGTATGGAAAATATGGTCTGCCCCCAAACATGTGTCAATCACGCTGCAGCTGAAGTGACTGCGAGCGATAACGCAAGTTCTACACCTGTGAAAAGCTGGTCTTGCACCTGTGTAGCCCCACGACTATTGTATTAATACATAAACTATCAGATTTACGTACAAATCAGAAGTAGGCCCTGAATGCTTGCACTCTAATGCAAAGATCAGTGTGCAGTTCATATACTGCTCTGTTACAACCCTCCCGTAACTGTGGAGGTTTGATAATGAGGTCAGTCCCAGCATTTGTCTTAATGACAGAAATATTTGATTTCTAAGCAAATCTGGCCAGTAAGTGGGTGAGCGAGCCATTATGTTGTGTATTATTTTTCTGTTCTGTAGCATTTAATTTACTAGATGTTGTCTACATTACTGTTTTATTGGTTTGCAAACACATTTCATTTCATGGCTTTTCATAAACTAGCCCTTGAGTACTGTAAAAAGAAATGTGACAGTACTTAGTATTTTGAATATTGAATTTTTACAATGCATTGAGCAGAATGGTGCAGCCTGTGGTCTGTGCCTAATGACGCTCGGATACGCAGATGGCGGCATGGGCAGGATTGTGTACCGAGCCTACAATCACATGGTTAAATGTATTTTTACTATCGATAACTGTTAGTACATTTGACAGATGCTCTATAATAATTGTGGTGGATGAGAAATATGTGTGCAGGCTTTAGGATGCCAACTTCATTATGCTGTTGGTAATAAACATTTATGGAAGATATTTATGCCTAAAAAAATTTCAACCGTTACTTGTCATACTTATAATTGTCACCTGTGACATCAGCTGCTAAAACCCGTGTGGTGTCCCCATTTAGAATGTTGTGTGATTGTCAGTCACGCCGTGCTCAAAGTATACCTGTCATTGCTGGCACAATGCAGTTACATTCGGATAAATAATTAAATAGGTTCAATTCTCATGAATATTACTTCCGCCCACACTACGGATATGTGCGCACTGGGCGGCTGAGAGTCGCACACAAGTCGTTTGCAATTACACTTACGTTAAATACAGGGAACATACTGAGCTGTACACATCTGTGGTGCTGCAGTGCTTCCATCTGATTGGTTAAATACAGATATGTACTCCGTCCCCTTTCTGCACCCTGGCCCTCAGCTGCTGCTTATATAGAAGTAGAAGCGATGGCGCTAATACAGCATACCTCCCAACTGTCCCCATTTTTTGGGGACTGTCCAGCCCCACCTGGCAGTGTCCAGCGGTGAGTGGGAGGGGCAGTTGGAAGTCCCCACTGCTTGTCACTGCTCTCAGGAATAGATGCAAGGCAGAGGGGCTAGGGGCATGGCCAGCAGCTTACACAATGCTGGTCATGCCCCTATAGTGATGGAAAATGGGGGAGTGGCCTGCTGATGCGGCATCTCAAGAGGCCATGCCCCTTCATCATAGGCCATGCCCCCTTTTCAGGCACGCACATGGCTCTGCCGAGCGAGTGGCTCCAACCTCCAGTTCTAAATGTTGGGAGTGATGATATGATAATGCCTCCTGCATGCATTACTGAGCCGAGTTGTGTCCCAGGATGCACAATCGGCCATCTGTGTGACCCATGCGTGTCATGAAAGCCAGCCACTATAGTTGCTGCCTAAAGGCCATCACAGCCCCCTCCTCGCCCCCAAATAGCATTGGATTTCCCCTTTTGGTGTGCCATAGACTTTGTAAATTTTGCTTATACCCTGTTGACACGGGACCTCGGACCCGGGTTATTGCCGGGTTGGTGACGTGTTGACTCAGGTGTAGGTGCGGTGTAATAGCACCAAAGCTTATAACCTGGGTTGACCAACCTGGCAATTCAACCCGGGTTATAAGAATGGTTGAAGACGGGTCAGTGCCTGGTCGGATCGAGATCCCGGCTCTGATGTGTCCGGGGTATTAGTGTGGTATAATAATCCTTGGTACATCGTTAGCGACTTAGGACGGAATGCCAACGTGGACCCTAATGGCACAGCTGCTATTGTGTTTGCAGATATGTGTTTAATGTGTGGCTGTGTATAGTGACTGTCTCAATTTATAAAGGGGAGAGGAATATGAATGTAATTACATAGGTTACTAGGAAAAGTCTAGTGTAAAAAAGAAAAAAAAGATAGGGGAAGGTAAAGCCAAGGTACAAATTATACTAATTGTAGTATTATATGGTGCTGGTAACAGGTTTTAAATTGATGTACAGTATATCAAGAGCGATGATCTCCCCCAGGCTCACTGACCCTAATTAATAAGCAAGTAACCAATTAACTTTGCAGAGTATGGGAATTACGTATTGCTGGGAAAACCTGACCTCTGAGCTGTCCCCAGTGACTCTACTTGGACAGATTTAATTTCTATAGTAGAAGGGTCAAGCAATGACATTTGATGGAAAATGATCATTAACATTAATCATTTACTTTTAAATAATTTGTGTGCCACCTGGTGGAAATAAAATAATTTTAAATTATTTGTGTGATAGTTTTTGGTCCTGTTTTATTCTGAAGTAGTGTATAAAAGACTGAAATCGGACCTCTGAAACTTTACCCCCCCACTTGCCCTTGGATCAGCTTTTCTGGACAGAACTGGGAATTAAAACTGGAGAAAAGTGATTGTAGGCCTGATTCAGACATGGTTGCAGATCTCCCGATCACAGGTAATGTTCGAGGGGGGGGGGGGGGTGACGGGGGCTATGACGGACCATTGGGGAACTTGCCCTGTACTGCCCCCCCCCAAACACAGGCTACCGCCGCTAGTTATGCTTTTGTCATATTTCGCAGAGGTACAACTGGGTCTGAATCAGGCCCCTATGTACTTAATGCAAGTAGTTATCGGCAGAAATTTGGGCTTACAAAAATGGGTGTAATGTAATAGCACAATAACAATTATACCCATTGATGCATCTGGAATATGACGCTTGTTCAGAAAACAGTCTGCTCTATTTCTGAATAGGTTTACAGACTTTGCCAGATAATTGACATTATTGTTGTTGTTGTGGAAGGAAAACATAAAACTAATATACAGTACCGTACAAAGTATACAAAATAAATGCAGAGGGACCTGTTCCTTACAGATCATATAAACTGTTTAGTAGAGGACACTGCTGAGACAGAATGCATTAGTGGGGGCCTGTGTGGCGGTTCGGAGCCCATGTAGTTAGTAGAGGTGGCAGTTGGACTTTTCCATGTCCAGAGAGCATTTGAAGGCTGCAGTAGTCTGTGCATGGTAGGGTACTCGATAAGAGGGTGGTGGCACAGAAGTGTATTATAGGTGGGTTCTCGTCATACATATAGGATTAATCCAAACCGTGTCAGTTTCTGTGTGTAGTGTGTATGTTCTCTCTGTGCACAGCATTTATACACCGTGCAGGTAGAGTTGGGGGCCGCGGTACGCCCGTGCAGTGATATAAAATAGTGTGCTTCAAGTCACAACACATCCTAATAAGCTTCCACCTCTTTTTTAGGCAGGTGCCCAAGGTCCCCGAAATGACACATGGAAAAGTTGGGAATATAGATTTTACGCTTCTCTGGGTGAGAGAGGGACTGGTGTAAATGACTAAATAAATATTATATGTAAATTGTAATCATGATAGAAAAACTTTTAATAAACAACATGCATAAATTACCTCTATCGTATATATCAAAGTACTATCATGATTACAAATATTATTTTGGAGTGCATTACATAGATTTATTTCTTTTAATTCCATCACTTTCTGCAATGCATTCAGCAGCATGGCATCGCTAGTGACATCCCTGATTGGGCTGGATGTGTGGGAAGGCGGGGCCAGATGTTTCAAAAATACAGATATTCAAATATCTTAAATCTTTCATAACAACCAAACAGAAAACTGGACACAGAAAACAGTATTGTTTATTTTATTTATATTAAGTGTAAGTTACATCCATGACTTATTATTACCAATAAAAAACATGTTTTTCAGTACAAGAATAATTGTAACAATCTGCCCCCCCCCCCCCCCCTTATTGGGGTAAGTTGTTACGGGGTTGGGGCAAGTTGTTACTGAAAAATAATCAATTCAAAATCTTAATATAAAAAGTGTTCATTAGAAAACTTTGTATGTTATCACAAAAAGACATTACACTGACCCATAAGAATTTTGCAGATCACTAGGCATGCCCACATAGTGACCCCAAATGGGCGCGCATTCGTGGCATTGCTGTGAAATCACACCCTTTTGCCACAGCCACACCCCCTTTTTTGGAAGCAAATGCAAGCCATGTGCAGGAGTCCCCACTCCATCATTCTAAAAGCTGGGAGCTATGTAGCACGGTGGGGAATGTTGTTACAAGTAACAACTTGCCTCCAATCTTGTGTAACAACTTGCCCCAAGTGACATCAGATAACTAAGATGGCCGTAGTTCAATATCCATTCTTAAATTCACAATTATAACAAAAAGAAAAAAGACCTTAATGGTCTGTGATTCTAACAATGTGAATGATAAACCCTTACCTTTAACAGGCCAGCCAAGATACGACTTCAAATATAGGTGTGTATATCAAGTAAACCGATTTTGTTTCAGTACCTACTACAGTACATAGATACATCTGCGTTAGCGCCCATTTGGCTGGGCATATTCAAACTTGTCCCGAGTTGCACCAGCCACTGCATGACATGGGTGTGGTTATAGATTAATTGTAACAACTTACCCCTGTAACAGCTAGCCCTTCCCCTACAGATTACGGGGGATGTCGCAAGCGACCTGCGGGATCGTGTTTTGCTAACAATGTAGTGGGTATGCGCTAGACTAGGCCTGGACAACCTGCGAGACTCCAGATGTTGTGAAACTACACATACCAGCATGCTTTGCCACTGTACCAGCATTCCATAATAGCAAAACTGTGGCAGTGCATGCTGGGACAAGTTGGCCAGGCCTGCACTAGACGATTTTAAGAATTTGGTGTCATTATTGTAAAATTAGCAAAAAATAAATAAATCTCTAATGCGGCTTTAATTTGAAAAATAATCCTTAAACTTACTATTGGCTGATGTCAGCCTACATTTACAATAAATATATAAAGACATATTGGTAGGGAAATAGGTCAGCTGTATTGTATTTATTTAAAGACAAATCTTGCCCAAATAAGCCAGGGACCAACTGTATAAAGACTCAGGCGTCACTTCGGCATTGTGCTAATTCGGTCACAGCAGGTGTTCAGGCGCAATGCAAAGATTTGCCCGTTTTCCTGTCAACGAGTGCACTCACCGACTGTGGTTGCCTAGTGAAATAAGGGGTTAACAGATTGGAACTCTTGACATTGGAGAGCTAACAGCCTATTATACGTGTGTTTAAATTTCTATTTCCACGGAGGTTACAGTTACAGAATGTAAATACTGTCACAGTTATGCAGATATTTGATACTAGATCAAGAATGTTGAGCATGAACACTTAACACTTTGACCTTGTAATGAACCACAACTGTATGGAATACACTATTACACCTTATCCTCACATGGCATTGCCCTCTTTCATTTATTCTTGCAGTGAAATAATAACTAATTTACCAGGTACAAAGGATTTTTGCTATCATAATTGCATTTTTGAATATAGTCCTTGATAGCAGAAATTGGATTTTGGATTTAATATTCAACAAAATCCAGAGTTTCATTTATGTGTGTTCATTTAATAAATTCTCCTATTTAAGTTCTCCTTCACCCTTTTGTTAGTGGGAATTTCTAATGGACACTTACAGACAGCTTTAAATATAAGTGCACGGCATTAAAAACACTTACATGGTGTCTTACTTTTTTCTTATAGACACAATATTAAATATTACAGCCTTAGACTGGTATCCTGTTAGCCGTGGCAATTTACCGCAGCTATTAGCCCTCTTGCCGGCACTTAACAGGGATTTGGTTTCACCTGCCTCAAGGAGGCGGAACCAAATCCCTGATAAGAGACCATGGTTTCTGAAACAGCTGCCGTGAAAGCACATGGGTCTGCGAGGCTGTAGACCATATATGCGATTGTGCGATATCTGGTGGTTTGTCGCGCGAAACAAACAGGCTTGTTATTGGATAGCCCTATGTGACCATTAAGCTTTTATTGCGATAAAATCCCATGCTTTGTGCTGCAAATGAACATGATTAATAGGATACCCCACTTACCAAGATGTGATCACGCTAATAACGCTTTGCCCATTCATTGTGGTATGGTCCGGTTGAACTGCATGTGTCAGTAGCTGATTTGGTAGATCCCATAGTTTACTTGGATGAGACAATAGTGATAGGTTGGCCATATTTTCCCATACAAAATATAATTCCTCCTACTTGGGAAATAGTTTAGAACTGTGGCATTCTATTTATTGTTAATACAGGTTGGGTCTCCCTTATTCGTGTATTCCAAAAACTGTAATATTCCAAAAAAACGTGGTTTTTCTGAATATTTCAGATGTTTTTTTACACCATCACCTTTTTTGCATACTTACCCCGTCCCCCGATGTCCACGGTGGCCTCCAGGATCAACTTCAGCGTCATCTCCGGTCCCAGAGGTGCATTGCGTGAATGTGCGGGCGAGCCGGTTATGACTGGAGATGCTGAAGACGATCCTGAAGGCCGCCGTGGACGACGTGGGACACCGTGGATGTCAGGGGACCATTGGGGCACCACCAGGGGACCAGGTAAGTATGAGCAAACAAAAAAATATTCCAACATCTGAAAAAATCCCTTATCCAAAATGCTCATGGTCCCTAACATTTCGTATAAGGGATACTCAACCTGTATTTATACCGTACTTGATAACTTTCCCAGAGAAGCTCACTGATGTGACTTTTGGCTCACTGGTGTGACTTTTGGTGAATTATCTTCAGTCCCCCAACTACAGTACACTGCACCTGCCACCCGGGCCAACCCTCTCCAGCATCGTCCATGGGCTACAGGACAACAAATCATCAAGTGACTTATATGTTTACAGCCTATTCCCCAGCACTTACATTATTATAGTACTTGGCCATAGAACTTGGTCATTGAATCCAGAATTTATCTCCACCCACGGTAATAGAATACATCCGTATGAATTTTGGAATCTTAGGGGAACTCTTCTTTGTGCATAGTTTCATTTGAGAAGGCTGGGAATGTACCGGTAATGAGATGAAGGAGACCCCCGTATGCCATATTCTATATTTCAGCTACAAGCTATCTCTCTTTCTATTTAATACACCCTACAATACAAGACATGACAATTCACTAGTCCGGTGGGAAAGACGGTAAAATACTATATTGCATTAGGTGACGTAGGTAAGCGGACATCTTTCAGTAACACTGCTCAAATCATAGACGCAATTATGCAGTTAATAGTTAAAAGCCTGTTAAAATGACGGCTTCACTTTGAGCTGTGACAGTTTTTAGCCCACAAGCTCTCCACAACACCCCCAGTCCCTATCTGTTCCTACCTCCAACCTCTGTCTTCACAGTGTCCTCTCTCCATATCCAGCAGGTGTCAGAGATGTCATTCATTTAATTTGTTTATGACAGCTAGTCAGATGTATCAGGCAGCTTATGTTTCCCAGGAGGGGCTCTTTAAAAGAGGAGGAGTCCCATGTGCAGTCTCCACTGTTCAGGCCCCCTCCTTTGCTGGCCGCAGCATCCCGCTGCTCAGTCTGAGCACTAGAGGGCTTAGACTCTGCTGTGCATGCACAGACCTCCGGAAAAATGGCGCTGCTGCCTGCATCGCGGGACTCCGAAGAGGTAAGTATTATAAAATGGGTGCGGTGTGGAACCCCTTGGGAATCAGGGGCTCATGTGCACCGCCCCCATTGCACCCATTATAAATACACCACTGTTTCCCAGGAAGTAGAACTTGGAATGGGGGCTAATGGTTTGAATAGTACTATAAATTATACAATTATTTATTAAGACTCTTTCTAACCTATATACTTGTGAACTGATGTTTTCAGCTGACCAGCTTATAGTGGCACACTTGCTGGATTTTTACCTGGGCATCCCGACAGATAGATGGACAGACAGTGACTGGCATCATGGGGTACAGTGCTGACATTGGACACATTGTGCAGCTGGGGCAGGGTCATAATGTCTCAATACACAACAAAACATGTCATCCATACCAGGAGCACCCATTGTTGGACAGAACCAGACAGTTGGAATACCGTCTTCAGGAGACGTTTCTGGAGAGTTGGCATGAATAATGACCTAGGCTTACACTCCCTACTCTCTTCCCTGTGAGGACCTGTTGGAACCGCTTGGAAATCACTTGAAGAATATGACTTTACCATAGAAGCAGCTGTATCTCCAGGCACAGACAGCAGTTGGGAGAAGCCTCCTGCGTCATTTGCATATATTCGCACAGCAGCTGCGTACAAAGACCCTTTGCAAGGTGGAGAACTTACCAACGTCATTAGCTTGCAGGTAACAAGCAATATTAGAAGAGGTTCTGCAAATGAGTTCCGCGAATAGATAATATTCCCGTTTGTCCTTTTACTTAAGTCACATAATGGAAACTTCAATGTTTGCTAAACCTTCCTCTCGCCTTACAGCTGATTTGCTCTTGGTTATTATTAATTCAGGCATCCAACTGTGCTATCACAGCAAACTGCATTATAATTAATTCACATTAGAAAAGGGATCAAGGTTAAGTATTTTAAGGTAATTGCATGAAGATAATAGTGGCCACAAATTAAATTGATTTATCCTGTATAAAGTTATTTCTCAAACAGCATCACCTATCTACGCTGCAGGTTAATTCATAATTTACCATAATATGTTAATTTCACGCGGGGTTTCAGGAATATTAACATTGTGCGGATGTTGAGATTTGTTATTCAGGATTGGCCAGAACTAAAATATTATATTTACAGGGAATTATATGTTGATTAAGCAATCAAAACACCAATGTTAAACAAAAATGTGAAAGTTCATTTCATACCCTCCAACTGTACCTTTTTTATTCAGGTCTGTACCTTTTTTTTGGAGTCCCCAACTGCCCATTATGAGTATAGGAAAGGGAGCATAGCCACGCCCCTTTACCCATGGCTTCGTCCCCTTTTTTAGTTTGTACTGGTTTTTTTTTTTGTGCTTTAGATGTTGGAGAGTATTTCATTTCCATATATAAAGTATAAAGGTGAAATACACACTGAGCAATGTAGGAGATATGTCACTATGGAGAGCTTAGGTGCGGCCGCTGATTGGATGTGAATTGATAGTCTGCATACTTGTGAATGTTATTTACTGGTCTCTGGTTTTCATGTGGGGGCCAATGCATTTTATTTTAGTTACCTGTGGGGAACAGTGTGGTTGTTTTTTCATATGGGGGGCCGAAGAATTTGTTTTCTTTTTCCTGTGTGGGCCAATGTGTTTTTCCCTTATGGTGGGGGTTATTCTAGTTCACTCTTTCTGACAAAATCCTTCTTAGATGGACAAAACCATGTGCACTGCAGGGGGACAGATGTAACTTGTGCAGAGAGAATTAGATTTGGGTGGGGTTTTACTTCAAAGTGAGATCTATATTGCAGTGTAGAAATAAAGCAGCCAGTATTTACCCTGCACAGAAACAAAATAACTCACCCAAATCTACCGTATATACTCAAGTATAAGTCGACCCGAATATAAGCCAAGGCACCTAATTTTACAACAAAAAAACTGGGAAAACTTATTGACTCAAGTGGGACCCTCACTCGAGTATAAGCCGAGGGGAGCTTTTTCAGCATAAAAAAATTTCTGAAAAAGTAGGCTTATACTTGAGTATATATGGTAATTCTCTCTGCACATTTTACATCTGCCCCCCTGAAGTGCACATGGTTTTGTCCATCTAAGAAGGATTTTGTCAGAAAGAGTGAACTAGAATAAGGCCCGGTGTGCCTTGGCAATTTTTAAAATCTTGTATGGTGTGCCGCAAGTTGAAAAGGTTGAAAATCACTAGAAGGTGCTAAATAAATAATGATTGATTCTGATTGATTGCCCAAAGCAACATCTGATCAATAGAACTCCCATCTTATGATGCTTTCACACCGCATAAACTGCATTAACCCAGTAATTTAAAAAGTTTTTAAAAATGGGTCAGACAGCCTTAACCCCTTTCACACCGCATATCTTAAACAGTATATTACCCGTTTAAGTGCGGTCTGAAAGGGGTATTACCGTTTCAATGCCGTTTTGTCCCATCACATTACGCAGCGACACGGAAACGGGTAGGACCCTACTTTTTAACCATTTTGAATTTCTAGTTTTCTTGAACCGGTAAATTCAAAACAGACAAAAAACATATTACCGTTTTGAAACGGTAAAAAAATGGCATTTTAGATTTTACCCGGTAAAAAGTGTGTTCTGAATGGGGTATCAGTAAATATATCCCAAGATGTCTACCATCAATAGGTGATGTAACACTTTTTAAGGTTTGCAAATAGGAAAGCTCAATGGTTAGCAATTGCTGCCTAACCTTGCAGTTTCAACTCCAACCCTGATCATACTGCATTCATTACATGTTGGAGCTGTGCAAATAAGATAACCATTATACAGTATTACTAAAGCATAAAATGCATCTGCTAATCCTAGGAAACTGTTGCCCAGAAATGTATCTAAAAATAAAATAGATATTGCTGAATTTAGATGTTTTATTACATATATATTTTAGGGTGTGTTGTGTATGTTGCTAGCGGTGCTGTGAAAATAACACACGGTTGTCAGGTCTGTGGGTGCATACTGTATGGCTCTTGACAGCCTATTGCCAGTGTAGGAGCCATAAATATCCATTCCATGTAATGGTTACATATCCCCTAAGGAGCATTGCTGATAATCTGATACTAGATCAACTATGTCAGGTATGAACATTTAACACTGTGAACTTGTCATGAACCTACTCAGTTATGATGCATTACAACACATTTTCTGCTGTACCATTGTTAACTAGAAGTTATCATAAAATGACCATAAATAGTGTGTGTAGTTGGCACTGCTGTGTCCCTTGTCGCTCTCCCATGAGTCTGGAACTATCACTAAGCCCCAATAATGACATTTCCAGATATACGTTAATAAAGAGGTAAACTGACATGGACATCCCCTGCACCGCTATTACAAAGTGACCTATCACATGTTTATGCTATTACAGAGCGCGGAGTCTCCAAAATCATATTTAATACAGTGTAGAAATGGGATGTAAAATAGGCCACAGTGTTTATAATTCGGTAATGATATTACTATAATATTGCTGGCGCAACCTCTGTGTATGAAAAAAATGCACAGGTTACAAATCAGGGGGGCCAAGTTGTCAGTCTCTCTGTGGCGGTCAATCCTAAATGGCCTCATTTTCAGGATTCTCAGATTCACACAGCAGGGCTCTCTGCCACATAGGGACCATGACGTGCGTGAGTTTTGGTACCGTTGTCGGGGGTTAAAAAGCTACAGAAAGGGCATATCCCACCCTTTACACCTAATTGGATTGACCCCATAGTCTGCTGTGTTAGAAAACCATTGTACTTTTAATATGGCAACCTGTTGCAGAGTATATGGGGGTCATATATACTTATATGACTCCCATATATGTGTGTGTGTGGTATTTTTAGTGCAAAAAAACAAGCTTCTCAAGGACCTTGGGTCACTGCTGCAAGCTGGTAAGGAGAATGTAGATGGTATTTCCATCTTTTCCTTTCTTTATTCAGATGCCTATTAATCCTGCATGATGCTTAACTACCATGGCAACCACAGTTGCATGGCACATAGGCCGTCATTCGAATCCTTTTGCTACCTACCCTGCACGTTTGTAGAGGGGAACCATGTTTAGCTTCTGCGCAAGCTCATACGCCATTATGCGCAGGCTTCGTTTGCAAGCAGGCGCGGCAAATTGACTAGGGGGGATGGGCCGACAGGCACGGGTAGCACCCATTGAAATGCCCAGCATTTCATGGACGTTCCAATAAAAACACTGGACGTTCTGCACACATGCTGTGAATGATCGTTCCCCACATGCGTGTGGGGAAACTCGGCATGGGGGGGGGGGGGGGGGGTGTGACGTTTGGTTGACTCTCAAAGCTGCGAAATACGCAGCTTTGCGAGTCAACCAGAATGACCTCCTTAATATAGTGAGCGAGTGGTCTTGCAATGACACTCTGAGCTCTGCAAGGACTGCAATATTCCTCCTTCTCCCCTCATACTAAGGGATGTCTATGCTTTGCAGCCATTTTCAGTTGAAAAGGAGATAATGATTTAGTAAGAGCAAACTCCACAAAGTAATCAAAACATATTCTTGTATTGATTTATTTATGTGCAATTCCATATCTAAGCGGTTATGGTATCATAACATTAAACCTTTTGCCCATCCCGCCGTGCTCTCACACCGTCCAGCACCCACACTCTAAGTATTAATGTATTAAGTGTGGCTTTGGACGTCATAGAGCTCAGACAAGAATCTCCGAGGAGTTTATCCAGTGCAGACATGGAGTATCATCATGTACTGTTCCGGATGGTACTGGCCAGTATTTAAATAGCAGATACTATCGCTTCTGAGTGCAATGTTCTCTTCAGCACTTCCTGAATCATCTTCTGTATCTGGTGTCTCTTTGAAGTGAACAGAGAAAACAGCTCTGTATGTCACATGAGGTTGGTGCATATTACAGCAAACTGCACAGTTTGCCATGGGATTGCTCAGCCTGAAACCTTTCCTATTAATAGGTATTATTTTATAGCTTTTCCAAATTAGTAAATGATGTGTATTCTCTCACAAATTATATTTAATGAACACCTATCTGCTGAATGAGCAGAAGTATATTGTTAGTCCCGGTTCCTCATTGTTTCTGAGTAGGACGTTGCCGGTATTCAGGGGTTAATATATGACGTTTGGAAAAGCGGTATCTATCTCCATAAAGTACATAAAGTGCAAGGTGATATTGCACCAGCCAATCAGCTACAATATGTAAATTGACCGTTAGGAGCTGATTGGCTGGTGCATTACCACCTTGCACATAACATTCTTTATGGGGATAGATACCACTTCTCCAAACCTCATACATTTACCCCTCAGTGTTCTAAAGTCGAACACCGGCAACTACACAGTCAGAATTCTTAAGTCAAGTAAAGAGTGCTGTGTATAAAGGGAATAAGAGCAAGTCTGATATTTATTGGTTTGGATCATTTTTGGACATTGTAGTAAATGTGGCGGAATGCTTATTGCAGACTGCTAGTGTCAGATTGGGATAGGAAGGACCCACCAGTAGTAGTAGTAGTACGTTTATTTATAAGGCGCCGCAAAGTGTCCGCAGCGCCGTACATAGCAAACAAAAAAAACAAATTACAAGGTAACGTACAGGGTGTGTTGAAAGATACAGTATAAATAGGGGTATAGCTGGTCGAACTAAAATCAGCATCAGTTCAGAAGTAGGTGTCAAAATTGTCAAGGAGACTGAAGATGAAGTAGAGGAAGGGAAGAACAGGACAGGAGCACAGGTGAGGTAATGAGGTAGGGTGAGTACGTGAGGAAGGAGGGCCCTGCTCATAAGAGTTAACATACTAAAAATAGGTGGGTGGACGAACGAAATACAATAGGATAAGTAGGAACGGAGGGGAACGGAGGCAGGATAGGAGGATCAAAAGAGGTTAGGAGAAGGGATAGGCTAGTCGAAAAAAGTGGGTTTTGAGGGAGCGCTTGAAGGAGGTAAGGGAATCAGATAGCCTGATGGGTGGCGGGAGGTTGTTCCAGTGCAGGGGGGCAGCGCGAGAGAAATCTTGGACACGGGAGTGGGAGGAGGTTATTAGGTGAGAGGTCAGTCGGCGGTCAGCGATGGAGCGAAGAGGACGGGAGGGAGTGTGGATAGAGATCAGTGAAGAGAGGTAGGGAGCTGTGGAGGAGGAGAGAGCCTTGTAGGTGGTGGTGAGGAGTTTAAAGAGAACTCGGAAAGGAATGGGGAGCCAGTGAAGAGATAAACAGAGGGGGGAATGTTGTGGTAGTGGTTTAACTTAAGGGGTAAGCCCAGCCACCAGTGCGGGTGTAGACAACAACCACAGAGGAACTTGGCCAACCATTGGAGGTGACATGGAAAGAACCAGGAATGCGTCGGAACCACCCACTTTGATTAACAGGAGGGCGAATCTTGGTTTATTTTCCATAGAAACAAACCAGGTACCCAGGTTCCATGATCCCACTCCACCAAGTTACCGATTCCTAGAGGAGGGTGGTGGCATAACAATGATACTGCAGTCCAAGCAGTGGCTTGGGGGAGCTATAACTGTGGGGGTGCATGGTCTCTGCAGATTCCAATGTGTCTAGCCATCCATGGAATCTGCTGAAAATGCCTCTGAGGAAACTGATGCTATAGGTCCTACTGGACAAATGGATATATACTAGAGGTCCTAATGGGTAGCGTATATACAGTACCTATACAGAAGTTACAGGTTCTGTGTAACAATATATATTGCCTCTGGCAATGACTGGCAATGTGAATAAAAACTCCCTGAAAATGAGCTTGAAACCCCTGGCAATGAGCATGTAACTGCTGTCAATAAGCATGACTTTCTTAACAATTGTACAATTGTACAAATATGTTGAAAGGCAGGGAACAGCAAGTCCGAGCATGACTTGGTTTTCTCTTGCTTGCCTAACCAGAATGCAGTGTTCATTCAAGCGCCCGCCATCTTTGAAAACCCATGCAGTTCCTCCCTGCCTGGGGTGTCGCTGTCTGCTGTGGTGTTTCTAGAACAGGTCCGATTTGCATATCAGTGTTGATATACAGACTACCCTGTGCTAGAAGCACTAAAGCAGACAGTGACACCCCAGGAAGGGAGTAGGAACTGCATGGGTTTCCAAAGATGGCGAGTGCTAGAATGATAGTTTGTATCCCTATTGCACACTGAATGAGAAATATACATATAATAATCAGACAATACAGAGATCTTGGTTGCATATATCTGCAGATATAGGGTTAAGCCCCCAGGCCGTACGTCAAGGCGTCTCTGTGACAGAGACGCCTTGACGTACGGCCTGGGGGCTTAACCCTATATCTGCAGATATATGCAACCAAGATCTCTGTATTGTCTGATTATTATATGTATATTTCTCATTCAGTGTGCAATAGGGATACAAACTGTTTTTCTTTCCTAACCAGATTTACCCCTCCCTGTTGGCACCTGAATGACAGACCTCTGATTGAGCAGCTTACCAATAAAAATGGAGTGCTAGAATGAACACTAAGAATGTATCAGAAGTAGTTTTTCGCTACACAACATTCGTGAAGCTATGAGACAATCATTCTGTGCGGCATTAAGACCACATCTGACTACTCCGTTCTTTCATTCATATAAATACAGTAGTCCTATGGGGTTTTAAACATTTTCGGATACTCCAGTTTCACACTTATATATTACTAGAATGAATAGCACTGACTAACTGGGGCCTGTCTGTCATGAATCTTGATAATGTCTTCACATAATTTGCAAACTGTATCTTCTATAAAAAATAAAATAAAATGAGAACTTGCAGGCGAGTAAGTTATACTGATGAATGAGTCCCGGCGGATGGCAGAGCATTTGTTTGTCCTGGCTTAGTTTCAGCTAAATTTAAACACCGCTCACTATAATGCTATAGACCTCCCACATGCCGCACTCTCAATATTTTTAGAATGTTTTAAAGGAACAATGGAGTTATCTGGAGATGAGTTCATAGCCGATTGTACAGCAGGTGACTAGTATTGCAGACCATGCAGAGACTACAGTGGAGGATGGCAGGGTTCCAGTAACAGATCATGTGAACTTGGGAGGATCAGTTTGCTTGATATACAAGTGGACGCCAGCAAAGACTATGTAGTGCAAGGAATATTGGGGGTATTCCGACATGATTGCAGTGGGGCAATTTAGCAGATGCCTGTAACCAGATAGACGCCCGCCAGAGTGAAAACTCGTCCGGTGCAAGTCTGCGAATGGCTTGCGGGAATCATGCCGATCACAAATCCATACGCAATTCACTCACCTTTGAATGACTTTCCCAGTCTGTGCAGTCTATGGGCCGTATTCAATGCGACAGTTTAACCCCCGCGCCGGCCGCTCACCCTATCCTACGTTCCAGAGCAATTCTCGCTTTTAGATAATGGCGAGGATTCCCACAAGCAGTGAGGCTCGCGGCTAATGCAGGAGCCCGCTGTATTTAGCCCTGAGCCTCGCTGTTTTAGCGGCCACACACACCGTTTCCTCATTGCTGCAAAAACCTAGCGACGTGGAAATGGCTCGTGCAGGGAGTCAGTTGAATACTGACCCTGCGAGCTGTGACAGCACTGCACGCTGTCACAGTTCACAAAAAACATTGAATACACCCATGTGACTAACCCAGAACCTACTGTACCTACTCTAACTATGCGATAGAGACAGGCTGATCGGGGCTGGAGCTGACGTCACACACCCTCCCTGAAAACACCTGGGCACGCCTGCGTTTTCCTGACACTCCCAGTAAATGGCACCCACAAACACCAGCTTCCTGTCAGTGAACTTGCGTACAGCTAGCAATCAAAAAATACTTTATCGCTGTTTTGGCCAGAGTAAGCGCAAAGGAACTGTACTGATGCACACTTGAAAGATTATTGGCCGCTGTGCGTATTCGCACAACATTGATCAGGTCTGAATAACCCCCTTTGGGTGTTAGTTGTGTATTGGAAATAATCACGTATATGTTAAAGAACTAGGAGAGATGTTCCTGCTGTATATTAGAATGGGCAAATGGATGTATATCATGTTTGGAAGAATATAGTATTAGTATATTATGATAAACTATAATTATCTTGCTATGTATCCTAATTGGGGGGGCACATAACTAATCTCACACTTAAATAAACTTGGGAGAGATTCCTGAAGCATATGGGGTGGTGTACATAAATGTAACGTGCAGAGAGAGTTAGATTTGGGTGAGTTAATTTGTTTCTGTGAAGGATAAATACTGACTGCTTTATTTTTACACTGCAATTTAGATTTCAGTTTCAACACACCCCACCCAAATCTAATGGTGTGTACACACGGGTGCGATATGGTTCCGATGTTGCCGATATAGTGCACATCGGAAGCCATATCGCATACCGATTGTGTACTTTTCAGGGCTTGCGAACCCGATGCGCTGCCGATGCGCGCTCCCGAGTGAGCGCAAATCGGCAGCGACATAGTGAGGGCAGGCAAGACTATATAGTGCAGATCTGCACTATACAGTCTTTGTGCCTGAATACTCACTATAGCTCCGGCGGCCAGAGGGAGAGGGGCTTCTCCTGTGGCTGCGCTGCAGGGCTGATGACCCGGAAGAAGTCCGCCTAAAGAGGAGGGCGGGGGGGGGGAAGCTGTTTGATGTGCCGCGGCGCCGGGTGTCGCAGCACGCTGACATCCCGGCACCCTGGTGACAGGTACTGTCCTCTGCTCTCCTTCATGGTCCCACACGGTCGACATGCTGCCGTGCGATGCGAGTCCCGATGCCATCAGATCGCATCGGGACTCGCATCGCACGGCAGCATGTCGACCGTGTGTACACACCATAACTCTCCTGTCTCCTGTAACCTGTTACATTTGCCCCACCTGCAGTGCTTATGGTTTTGCCCATTTTGAGAACAGATTTATCCTGCAATCAGGTCTGAATTTGTCCCATAGACCCTTAAAAAATAGCTGGGCACGTACCTGAAATAATTTTGGTGGGATTCTTGTTCGAAGCACCGCACCCTCCATCCGATGTGCCTCTGAGGCTCTGCTCCCTTTACTAAATATGGCATCACGCAAATACTCCACTGACATGTATGGACTATCGCGATGGGATGGGAAAAGTACAACAAAATGTTGAATACGCCATATGTGTTTATTCATACCTTCCAACTGTCCCACCTTCCAAATGCCTCAATCAAGGCCGTATTCCCATTAAGCCTAGGTTGCACCTTCTTCCGGGAGCGTGCATTCTCGTCAACATATATTTGGTTGTATGGTTTATCCCTAGAATGCAATTGCTCATTGTGCTTCCATAAGATCAATTAAGCAGTGTTCACAACATTGAACCCCTAACTCGTACATATGAATGTAAAAATGCATATTAGTATGGAATCTATGATTACAAAGAATTTAGTGAGTTTTATTTATATGTTTACTAGCCTAATATGGTTCATCTTTCATTACAACATATTAAAATCTGTTTTAATATCTGTACTTTGTTTTAAGTATACATCAGAAAAGTTAGCAATTTTCAATTTCACCTTAGAGATGGGTAAACTTCCATTCAGTTTCCCAATAAAGTAATAAGCAGGTGCAGACCTCACTGGTTGCTATTGCATTGAAAGATACCTTGTTCAAAAATATTTGTTCAGTTCAAAATGGCTTCCTGCTGTGCATAGGTGACCTGTTGTATAATTTAGTGTCTATTCATGACTGCAAGAATGACTGAAACAATTTATATTCTTCCTCATTAAGGGCCTTATTTTGGTTCACTCTTTCTGACAAAATCCTTCTTAGATGGACAAAACCATGTGCACTGCAGGGGGGCAGATGTAACATGTGCAGAGAGAATTAGATTTGGGTGAATAATTTTGTTTCTGTGCAGGGTAAATACTGGCTGCTTTATTTTTACACTGCAATATAGATCTCACTTTGAAGTAAAACCCGCACCCAAATCTAACTCTCTCTGCACATTTTGCATATGCTCCCCTGCAGTGCACATGGTTTTGTCCATCTAAGAAGGATTTTGTCAGAAAGAGTGAACCAAAATAAGGCCCTTCTTAATGGTTGCATTCTCGTTCCCAGGTGAAAAATGAACTGTTTTAAATGGTTATTTTATAGCATGGTCAGTCAACCTGTGATTATTCAGTTGTTGGACTATATCAGTTTGTTTACCCGCTCTTATAATTGTATATTCAGTTGGTAATTCTATTTATTGACTTTTCTTTATTTTTTTTTCGACTACAGTTTCCGCAGATACAACCGGCTTCCAAAAATTATCCCAGGTAAGTCCCATATTACATCATCTGTTGCCATTTTTATTGCACATTGGCAGACTAGAGTACTATTTATAATGTGTAACAGAACACAGCTGGGCTTCCAAGTTGACCAAGAAAAATAAGGACATCTGTAATTTTATTGCCGATATTAAGTTTGTCCAGAAGCTGGGCTGAAAATGACAATTTAAGAGATTAATAAATCTAAACTGACATGTGAAAGCCGTGTGTACAGCAACTGAAAATAACAGATTTCTTTTAATACTTTAAGGTGATTTACGTTTCATCCAACTTTTTGACATTGAAGGCTGTATTTTAGAACTTCACCAAATATGTCTGCTGACAGTACACATGCTTTCCATCCAAAGAATCAAAGTATAGAAACCGCAGAGAATATGTTATTAGGACATTTTAATGGTGATTTCATAGTATCATATATGTATCGTTTTGTGCCATCAATATTAATAAAGCAAATTTGCACTTATACCAGTGGTACGGATGGAGTAACAAAAGGCAGTCAAAAGTGGAGACGTAAAAAACAGTCACTGTAGAGATCCTAAGGCAGTCAGCTGCCATAAATCTTGACTGCCCACCATCTTTCTTAAATGAATATCCTTCCACGGACTCTAGTACAGTGAGCAGAACTTGGGGTTGCCCAGTTGCTTGGCTAGTGCTGGACACCCTGCCAAAATAACAAAAACAAGGGTCAGGCTGTTAGGTCATGCCCCATCCACCCAAGGCCATGCCCTCCCCTTCCATGGCTTTGCCCCTTTTCGGACTCAATTGAATGAACACCTCTGATATATTCTAATGAGTCTTCTGACTTGTGTCTGGTGTATATATGCCATTCTTATCTGTGCTTGCTCCTTACTGTAGAAATAAACATTTTAAGGGAAGTCTTCATTATCTGTGGAAGACATTACCACCTGCCCCCAAAAAATACCCTTTTTTTATTTTATTTTTTACAATGTTTTTGTTTGTTTGTTTTCTCAGAGAAAAAAAAAATCAATGCCCATTTTTTGGGGGTAAATATACCTGTTTTCATGTGAAGACATAGGGACCGGATTTCCGTGTTTTTGCTTTTGCGGTTGATAAAAACCGCACTTATCGCTGATTTTGTTTTTCCTGCCTGCAGGCAAGTGAATCAAAATCCCATAATTGGACCCCTCCCCACCAGGGGTCAATTAGCCGCTGTAATTTACTGTATTTAATTGATCTCTCCAATTAACCTCCTTAAATACTTATACTGCATATAAAGAAAGCAAGTAGATTTTTAGCGCAATAAAGGAAAGGGATAGATTTCAGATATATAGGCCATTTAAAAGAAGTTACTGATTTTGAAATCAAAATGATAATCTTGATTATGAGAGTTAAGATTACGGCACAATATATTTTTTAAGTACTTTAATTGTGGGTTATTAAAGGTCATACATTTTAACAGTCACCTCGTTGTGTATTCTGTGAAATATGGAGTCAAGCAACTTCAAAAAGAACCAAGTCTCTTTATCATGTTTACTACTGCAAAATACAGCAAGTTTATATTCCCAGTAATGTGTATGTCGGAGCAAAAATAGGTTTTCATTGGAAATGCTCCTTTATATATGCAGAACAAACAGAAGCAATAAGTCGATAAGTGTCAGGTGAGCAGATGAATATAATCTTGCACAGACATGTGAGATACGGTAATAATGTAATAGACAAACTATATAATCGAGTAAAATATCTTGTGAGCATATCTTGCGTACAGTGTATCCAGGGAGGGCCATATATCAAGGGCCGTCTTAATGTATCACGCACTGGGCCCCACAATTCTAGGGTTCCTCCAAGTAAGGACAGGTTTTGGTCACACAAGAGTGGTGAGGCACCATTTTCCTTGCCTCCCAGGCAGCAAGCAGACAGTGATTGGCAATTTGCATGCTGATTGGTAGATGGCTTGAGTTTCCACCAATGAGAGTATTGACAGCCATTCACTGTATGAAAGCATGTGGAGAAATTGTATGGGACTGCAGGAGGGGCATGTTATGGTTTGTTTTAAGTGATTCCCATAATTGGGTGTGTAGGGGTCCCAGCGCAATGCTTGCCCAGCGCCTACAATGCTGTTAAGATGGTCCTGTGTACATCGTACACCCTGTACCCATAACTTACACTTACCACTGTAAGCAGTGTGTAAATGATGTGGATGCCATTTTCCTGAAGATCTGCATATGCGCTGTAATCACTGGGAAAATGGCGGCAGAGTTCTGTAAATGGAGAGGTATTTCAAATACCCTGAGTGCTGTCTGTATACGAAGCTGGCCAGTACCCTCCTCTCTGTGGTGCCTTACTCTGCCCTGTACCCGGAGTAATGGTCAGGCTGGTTCTGCCCCATCTCTCTGTATAGATATATTTGTCCATCCTTTTCCTCTGGAAGAATAATGCTAAATACTAAATACAATATAATAAAAAATAAAACACTTTAAAAAAACAAAAAACAAACAAACAAGAAATGCTGCAGAATATGTCCAAGTTTTTTCTCTATGTAGCTCAATAATACCCCTTTCACATCGCACTTTTAAAACGGTAAATTGCCGTTTTTTTCCCTTTTTAAAACGTTTAAGCCTGCACTGTGAATGCACCACAGCCGATTTACCGTTTAAAGTTAACTGGCATTTCGAACCGTGTAAAAAGCAGAGTCCTACACGGTTCCTTGCCGTTTTTTGTGCAATGTGAATGTGTACAATGCTATGCATTCACAGTGCAGGCTTAAACGTTTTAAAAAGGGAAAAAAAAAAACGGCAATTTACCGTTTTAAAAGTGCGATGTGAAAGGGGTATAAACCGGTATTTAAAACGGTAATCTGCGGCAATGTTAAGGCTCTGACCCGTTTTAATAACCGTTTTAAATACCGGTTTTTAAAACGTGTCGGCGATGTGAAAGTGGTATTATACTGTATGTCTTTGTTTTATTGGTGTCATTTTCAACATTGCACATTAGATCCATATAAACTGTGCATTGAATCAATCCAGGTCAAGATATTAATATATACATAGTGATAAATAGTGGAGATACTTTAGGGCATACTGTTTTATGTGGCATTGAAATATATATATATCATGTAACATATCTCTTCTCATAGAGAAGTTTTCCATAGCTTACCTTCGTATATATAGTACTGTATATGGCAGAAGTATTGCTATGCACTAAATCCAACTAATCCATGGCCCCCAAATGGATTACAATCTGGTTTACGTTTCTGGTATCTAAGGCGAAGTTTCTCAGTGCAAATTTTGTGGTGGGTGCAAAGATTAAATAAAGTTCAGCGTGTGTGTGTGTGTGTGTTTGTGTGTGGGGGGGGGCAAAGGAGGTGTGGCACCCAGGACCTCAATGAAGACACAATGAAAGCATATATTTATAAATGCTCCTGCTTTTGCTCATATCTTTATTGAGACCTGACTGCCACGCCTTTTCCTACATACTTTCACTGTCTTTTACAACCCTTCCTTTGTAGCAGAGTTTTGCTGTTCCTCACCCAGTTTTTAGCCTCCCGCACAGCTGTTTCTGTTTCATTTAATGACTGTGTTTTATCCCAC
This sequence comes from Crinia signifera, assembly GCF_055691185.1. Taxonomy (NCBI): domain Eukaryota; kingdom Metazoa; phylum Chordata; class Amphibia; order Anura; family Myobatrachidae; genus Crinia; species Crinia signifera. Next base: position 42,081,860 of record NC_139220.1, read on the forward strand.
ATATAAAAACCTACATGTAACCTTTTTGGTATGACAGGTTAATCATATACCTACAAAATCCCTGAGTTTGTGCAAGTATACCTAGAGGAATTTATGCTGTTTTGAAGGCAAAAGGAGCTAAAGCACCTGCAGATTGTAAAATCTCATAAGCGGGGTCTCTTTCCCCTGTGTACTTTCTACATAATGATGTAATCCGAATATTGCATCACTTTCAATCTTACTAATAGGCATTTCTATGCATGTAAAGAAAATTCTTAAGACAGCCCCATTTTTCCTACACTGTATTTGATGTTACTTTTTTGTTAATTCTATGCTGCACATTTCCACTATGAGCTGCACTGCAGGGAAAAAAAGGCAATTTTTACATGGTCCATTCCCAAACAGACAATAAGAATGTAGAGCGTTTTATGTGCCATTCGAAAAAACAGGAACATTTGCACATATTGAAAATCGTAGTAGGCTCAAACATTTCTCCATTGTACAGTATTTACATAATAATAGCATTGCTGACAGGAAATCTCTTGTGTGAACAAGTAAAATAATCCTCAATGTAATCAAATTTTTTTTTTTTGGGGGGGGGGATTCAATTAGCCATAGGAAAATTACTGTAGCTAATGTATTCCCTTGGGGTTAATTCAATTGTCCCTGATCGCCAGAATTATAATGCCCCTTTTTGTGGCCATGAACATAAAATACACGGATCTGTGAACTTATCCTGTTTTTTTTCCCATTAAAACAGGACATTTTTAACACAGTAAAAATGGTGGGTAATTGAATTACTAGACAATTATTTGTGCTAAATTTTTTTTTACATTAAAGTCTATTTTTTTACTGTGCATCCAGTGATTTAAATCCTGGCACTGGTGGCCCCGCCCACTCCACACTATATCATGATATCATGGGTGAAATGTAATAGGATGAGAGATTCAGAAAGTGAGAGATTTGGTAAGAAATCTCCAGTTCTTTTAAAAGCGGCAATCATTTACACTGTTTTTGCAGCGTAAATGATTGCCGCTTAAAAAAAAGGCTTTTCCCCCCCAAATTTCTCACTTTCTGAATCTCTCGTCTTATTACATTTCCCTCCATGTGTTCAAATGGCGTAGACAATACTGGGTGCGGTAAAACCCTGTTATGGTGCAGGGTCACGCATTTCGTCCAATGTGTGGATGCACACATCACTGAGGGTGGGATGTACTAAGACAAAAATGCGGTAAAACACTCTTTTTACCACATTTTGAAATGTACTAATACCCGGCTGCCGCATCATCGCAAGGCAGGGTATCGCCACCCGCTGTCCGCCGTAGACTCCTACCCCCCTCCCATCCTCCGTGCTGCTGCTCCTCCTCCACCAGCAGCATGTCACAGCCGGGGATGTCCTTCCGGTTGCAGGGGGAAGGAGGAGATGCCGGTTACCACCGCAGAGCCCAGATATGTACAATACCTGTGATGTGGTGTGCGGGGGGCACACCACATCACAGGTATTGTACATATGCGCTAACATTGTGGTGGGGGCGTGGTGAGGGGCAATGTATGTTAATACATCCTGTCCTTAATGTTAAAAAATAGTTTTCCCTGGTGTATTGTCTCCGTATAACTGACACACTTAAAACAGACACACAATGCTCATTATGTGAATGTGTTTCCATTTATATTCCAGTGCTTGAGATACACCATATGTTGGGTAACAGAATCCACAAATCTGTGGTGATTTTCAAAATAGTGGTATTATTAGACAAATAACGGGATTAGCGCACACACTTTCTGTGATCACTTGAAGTTGAAAGTACAAAGCTAGAGACACAGGTCTGGACAGCTGGTAGAGATGCAGGAGGGGGGATAGTTTTCATCTGATGAAATAGATACAGCCGTTGCCTTTGATATAGCGCTTAATAGGGTCAGATCAACATGACAAAAAAAAAAAGAAGCATACATTGTAAAATCTTATGCATGGAGCTGTTGCAGATGTTCCAGGAACTATCCAGAATAGAGGAGACGGTGACCTTTGACCAGAATCCTCTCTGCTAGCCCGGAGTTCTTGTGACTTGGAGTTTCTTCCCGACTGAAGAAACAAAGTTGTTCGCTCTTTTCTTTTTCTTTCTTTTCAAAGCTTGCAGTTAATTTGAAATCATTTTAATATTCCGAATAATGCTTCGAAGCAGCTGAGACAAACACCTTGAATACTTAATAGTCCTTTTTTATGAAACGACAGTGAACATTCATAATAACAGCAGCCAGACGCTTCCTCAACAGTACAGACCTCTGAATATTTCATCTTCTTTTTAGACGACTTGGCACAAGTACTTATTAAGTAGCAGAACGCATCCTGGGGCAGCAATCTGCAACAGTTAGTGTTTGCTGTAATCATTGGGATATAAAGACTCATTTAAGTTTTAAGAATCGTTTTTAAATTAGGAATTTTCAGGCCTGAGTTGGTTGGTTGGTTGGACTGGTGTACGAGAGAAAATGGCAATCAGCAATTTGTTCACAAACCCAGGAAAATGGGTAAAAACATTCAGTCAAATTTTTCCATTCATACAGGTTCAGTAATTTATAATTCTATGCAATCCCAATCTCGTATTCTTAAACTGTTTGAAGGTACTACGTGGAATTTACTAAAAAGAGTAACTGCTGGTCTTTTGTTTTGATTGAAGTGATGTTTGTACGTCACCGATTCACAAATATATAAGTTATCATCCCTTCCCTCCCGTTTGTGTTTTCCTTTGTATTTCGTTTTATGTTTTACTATTCAATGTGATGTTGGATCGGTCTGTTCTTATTTGACATTGTCCGTTAATGTTTGCATGATCAGACAATTGTAATTGCTTTACTATTTGAAAACAAAAACAAAAAAATCGAACAAGTTCTGCTACGGAACCTTGTCTGATCGAGAGTTTTTGTCTGTTTCCACCGTTTACAAATTTTTGGGAGCAAATTACTGAGTTACATATTACATTTGCTCCTGTCCAGTACCAGAGTTTTATTCCATCCATCCAACCAACTAGTTAGATGTTTGGAGGAAAGTTGGTCTGATGTATGGCCATCGTTAGCTACAATCTTGGGCATTGGGTCCTGGAAAACGTCTGGTGATTTAAATGGCTTTCATGGTCAGCATATTTATTTACTTTTTTTTCTTTTTTTGGAAGATAGGTTTAGTGTGCCCATACACACTAGCCAAACCAGCCGATGCGGATATAGGCCCTTACTCTGGTTGACTCGCTCATGCGTGAATTTGCACCCTTGCGAGTCATCCAGAACCTGCCTTGTGAATGGTGGTACGGCCGCCCCCCTTCGCACGCCGGGTTCGTTCACCCAGCATGCGAATGGACGTTTAACATAAACATCCGTTCAGATGCCAGGGGGAACCTCCCCCTTCTTTGATGGTCGCCGACCATTGAATGATGCTGAAAGTGCACGCATCTGTAAGGGTGGTCCAGACCACTTGTACATATGCGTGTAGATTTCCAGGGAATTGGGCGGGCAGCTGACATCTGGTTATGTCAGCTGTCCGTCCCACGCACGTGCATCATGAATGCTTTAGCATGTATACGCCCAGTGGTTTTATGGGAACGCCTATGAAATGCACGGCGTTGACATATACTAATGGGCCTGCCCGGCACCCCACACCCTCTCCACCCCCCCAGTCAAAAGGCAGGGAGCGTGCACTCGGCGAACATATTTAGTGCCGAGTTCGCATGCTCCCAGTGTATGCGCATACGCAAAACATTGGTCCACCATGCAAATTCGTGCAAGAGTGAGTCAACCAGAATAAGGGCCATAGTTCGCTATATCAGCCACTGACACGGGCGGACAATATTGTGCCTACACACTGAACGATATCGGCCGCCAAATTGACCTGCATGTTCAACAGACAACATTCGTTGTTAACGATGTGCGGGTGCATGCATCGTTATCGATATTGAGTGTACACACTAGACAATATAGTGAACAATATCACTTAGAAAGCCCTTTCTGAGGGATATCTTTCACTATATATACTCTAGTCTAGTGTGTATGTGGCTGTACTGTACCTCAGAGAACATGTGGAGATGGAGGTAGGGCAGAACCCTCTGCTGCTCAACACACAGCAGTCTGCTCTGTCAGTGTATGTTTACCCATCATCCTTGTCAGCAAATCCATCCATTTTATCCATAGCCGTGACAAATCTATATATGTAAAAGGCTAACAACTCCTCACCTCTATGAGGTGAAGTACTGCGCCACTGACTACTAGTAGCCATTTCTATGGACCAAATTACTCCTTTGTGTGCTAAAAGATGTCATAACAGAAAGTGAAAGCAATTTTTGCAGGGACTCTGATCTGTTTCAAACTTGTTGGATATGGAGAGAGGGAGTTGTGGAGACAGAGATTGGAGGTAGGAGCAGATGGGGACTGGTGGGGGGTGGGGTGGAGAGTTTGTGGGCTAAAAACTGTCACAGTTCTGAGTGAAAGTAAAAACTGTCACAGCTCAAAGAGAAAGTACATTGCAGAAGCCGTCATTTTGATGGGCTTTTAATTAGGGATGGCCATCGACCATCGATGATTAGAAATCATTGGTGGTTTATGTCCGATGTCAAATAGTTTTGACATCAATGCGGGAGAACCAGATGGTTTCCCACCATCGATGTCAAGCTTCAACGAATAGTTTTGTTTCCTCTTTTTTCCACAAGGGGCTGGGACTCCGACCTGACACCCGCAAAGCCCCGCCCCTTATTTTGATTAGCCTACAGGCCAATCATTAATAAAAAAAAAAGGATGACCATCGATATGTAAAAACATCGATGGTCATCCATTGCATAGTTATACACTATCGATGGCCACTTGCACTTTTGCCATAGGTATCTACTTATTACAATTGTATTTTCTGCAGCTGCAATGTCTGGTGGTAACTGCGGGTCTCTAAAGCAAATGCAGGCCTGAATTATTCCCCCTCTGTCAAACGTGTTCCACCTGTCAGATTTATTTAATGTAAATTATATTTTGATTTCTTTATTTACATGCTAATACCTTGTGCTCAGTGCTGGTTAGCACAGGGCAGGGTACTGTGCATTTCTTATAATTGGAAGTGACTGATTAACGTGGTAGGATTTGGCACTTACACAGAAAGTCATGTTGAATTTTGTGACTGTTCTTGAATATCCACCATATTGGCTAAGCTGGGAACCTCTTACAGTACATTAACTCGGATTGTAATGCACACAGTGTTTATTCCCCGCTGCTTAGCAGCTGACAGGGGGGATTCCCAACAGCCCCCCCACACCGCGGGACACTGCCGCCCGCGGGTGGGACAGCGGGACAGGCCCTGACAATCGGGACTGTCCCGATAAAATCGGGACTGTTGGGAGGTATGGTATTACCTCTCGCTACCCCAATGGTTTGGGAACCTTCCTGCCTATCAAAATCCCTTTATTCTATGGACCTTATTCCGGTCCGTTTGCTCGCATGCGATTTTGCATGCAAGCTTGATGTTTTCCAAATGCGCATACGCCGGCTGCGTGCAATCACTGAACATTGCAGGCGGTGGGTGGGACGTTGGTCAGTGGGCCGGGGTACTCTCCGATGGGGACACACAGCATTTTATGTTCGTTCCCATGAAAACACTGGGCGTTCCCATGAAAATCGCCCGGTGAAGTTGGCGTCGGGGGCAGGCAGCTGACATCACCAGACCCATTTCCTCCCAAATGTACTCGCATATCTGAGCGACCTGAGAGTCACTTTTGATATGCGTGCACGTACCGCATCTTTCGATGTTCGGCGACCATCAGAAGATGTGCGAGTTCCCCCTGGCCTGTGATTGGATGTTTATGTAAAACATCCATTCGCATGCTGGCCGAAAGAGCATGACGTGCGCATGGGGGGCAGGCGAACCGGTATTCGCAGGGCGGCCTCTGGTGGATTTGCAAGGCTGCGTATACGCAGCCTTGAGAGTCAACCAGAATAAAGTCCTATGTGTACAGTGCACTGGAGCTCAAATATGTCATTGGGCCTAATTAGACCTGATCGCAGAACAAATTTGGGTACTTATGTAATATCTGGGCGCCCGATTTTTTCATCGCATTGCATGCAATATAGTGCCATACAATTCATGCGATGCGATTTTTCATTGTAAAGACCCGATTTTTAATTGTATAGTCACCCATGGGTGATTTCATACCCCCACTATCCAACTACGCATGGACTCGATTTTATATAGTGTGGCGAGCGCAGCGAGCCACCGTGCCCGAAGCACGGCGAGCCCCGCGAGGGGACGCAGAATACATGTAAAGTAATCCGCGTCCCCTTGCGGGGCTCGGTGGCTCGCTGCGCTCGCCACACTATATAAAATCAACACCATGCGTAGTTGGATAGTGGGGGTGTAAAATCACCCATGGGTGATTATACAATTAAAAATCGGGTCTTTACAATGAAAAATCGCATCGCATGCCTTAAGAAGTGGCATGCAATGAAAAAATCGGGCGCCAATACATAAGTACCCAAATTTGTTCTCATAATGGGCAAAACAATGCTGCACTGCAGGTGGGGCAGATGTAACATGCTGGTACTGATGCGAATAGTCTAATGCTGTCTGTGTAATGTGTGTGTGCTTTATAAATAAAATTAATATACTGACAAAGTAAAAGATCACAAGGAGCATTACTGTGAGGCTTCACAAAAAATAAAAAATGAAAGCAATAAATGAATCATCTATAAAACATACTTAACTCTTCCGCTTTCAGTCGGAAGCTTTTCTGGGACTGTATTGCTGTCGCACCCATGGACTGTAGTGTCCTGCATGTGCACACATCTATTCACAGTGTAGGGAGAGAGGCCATGTCTTTCCCGCATGATTCTGCCACTACCATGTGTGTATCTGATCCCTTTTCTGGTACATGCGACACAGAGCGAACTACCCTTTCTTATTTCTCCTTCCGGAGGTCTCTCTTAGTATTTCCACTTATACAGTAAGAGTAAAAAAGCAGAATTTAAGATTTCAGCTCGGAAATGCCCCTCCTAATCTAGCATTTTCTGCACATGTTAAATCTGCCCCATCTGCAGTGCAGCATGGTATGTCCAGTTGCAATGCTTTATTTTGCTTTGCTCCCAACTCTGACTCAGGGGGTGATCCTTCTTTAATGGACAAAACCATGGGCCTTATTCTGATCGGTGCGGATTTCTCCGCATGCGGTCGTCCCGCCGATGGTGATCGTCTGCGCATGTGCAGAGGTCACTCTGCGCATGTGCAGGCGATTTCGCCGCACGTATTCTTGAGACGCCGCACAGGGGGCGTAGAGGGGCGTGAGGGGCTACTTAGCCTCATTACCCTATGCATACGCCCCGCGTTTCATGGGCGTTCCCATGCAAACGCGGGGCGTATGCATGGTAATGAGGCCGTGACGCGTGTGTAGGGGGCGGGCATCTGACATCGCCGGATGTCAGCTGCCCGCCCCCATACATGATTTCACACGGACAAGTGTCCGTGTGGTCTTGTGTGGCGGGACCTGGTGGAGCGTGCGGCCCTGCATTCGATGTTCGGCGACCATCGAATGCAGGGGCTGCTCCCAAGACGGAGGAGGCGTATCCCCGTCCAATTTCATGCGGATCGCCACATATCCGCGTACGGACGGAGGTGGCGATCCGTATGGAAGGCGGGGATTCGCCTGCACGGTCGTGGCCGCATATTCTGATCGGGCCGCACCGATCAGAATAAGGCCCCATGTGCACTGCAGGTGGGGCAGATGTAACATGTGCAGAGAGAGTTACATTTGGGTGGGGTGTGTTCAAACTGAAATCTAAATTAAATTGCAGTGTAAGAATAAAGCAGCCAGTATTTACCCTGCACAGAAACAAAATAACTCTCCCAAATGTAACTCTCTCTGCACATGTTACATCTGCCCCACCTGCAGTGCGCATGGTTTTGTCCATTCAAGAAGGAGTTTACTTTTACGCACCAACCAAAATCACTCCCTCATTCACTTTTCCTGTATGATAAATGCCTAAAGCCAGGAGTCCTCAAACTATTTTGCTCTGGGACCCCATAGACAATAAAAATAATTACGGGACCCCAGCAAGTGACTGCAGAAGGTCAGCACATCACATGTGTAGTCAGCAGACAGCACATACATGGCAGTATTGTGGAGGTACAGAATGATGGTAAGAGTCTAAAATAACAGACAATTCAACAGATTTTTCAGACTACTTGAATCACTGACTGAGATAAGAAAAGTCACCAGCCTGATGGTCAGCAACATGGAGTCGCGACCCCGTGCTGAGAAGGTCGGGACCCACTTTGGGGTCAAGACCCACAGTTTGAGAACCGCTGCCTTAAGCAGACTCTTGATTTCTCAGTTCTTCATTCTCTTCATAATGGTCTCATGAGCATCAGAAATAGAAAATATGAATAAAAGCAGTAAACCGTGCGCTACTTTTGCTGTTGTATGGAAAGTGCATATTGATCAATGTTGCAGTGACATTTAATGTCAGGTGTGTGCCGATATCAAACAAATCTCCAGCTGTTATTCTTCCTTTCAATCCGTATGCTGCTCACAAATATCGATAGGCATCTCCTCACACAGACACCAAAGGGAAAAACAGAAGCTTCTATAGTGAATTATCCTTATTTACTGTTTTCAAAAAAGGGAGGAAAAAGAATGAAGAATTCTAAAGAATCTGGAAATATAATGCAGCTGGGTTAGATCTTTTTATCTCTTGCTCAGCTGGTGTGCAGGATCCAGAATCTCGCTTTACCATCAACGCGTTTCAGCGTTCCATCTCTGTCAAGGTGTTCTTTAAAAGAAACCTCTTAGGTGATGAACGTAGCTTCCCATTATGCAAATTTGTTCTTGTTATGAGTTACTATGTGAATGAGCAGCACCAAATACAAAGGTATATATTCAATTGATGCCGGATCCATTCAAAAATTATTTTGCCAGAATGGATCCGGCATCCATTATTCAATGCAGCAGCCAAACCCAACGTCGGATTCTGCCGCTGATTGAGGCTCACTTGGCCGGCGAAGGGACCCACCAGCTGACTCCCGTACCCACTGCCAACTCCAATACCCACTGCCGCCGGGCCGATTCAGAGCAGCTCACCCGGACGTGTCCCGGCTCCAGGTGCCATGCTCCCCCGGTCAATTGAATATATACCAAAGTCTGTTCAAGACAATGTGATAGTGAATGAGCATGCTCCTCCTTACCCGGGAGGATAGGTATGTTTCCTGCATGCCCATAGGCCCCCTTCCCCTACAGCCCCCTCCTCCACCTGTCAAATACCGGCATTTGTAGCTCTTTGGTGAAGGGGGGGGGATAAAATGAGTATGGGTTATTGGTCGAACAAATGTAGGTTGAAATGCATTAGGTTGACCATTGAAGGTCGACAGGGTTTAGGTTGACACATGACATAGGTGGATGTGGCTAAGGTGGACACGGTTGGTAGGTCGACTCAAGAATTAGGTTGACAATAACAAGGTCGGCAGTGAAAAGGTGGACATGAGGGTTTCACGGTTTTTAGACACAGTCGGCATGACAACATCAAATTGTATCGCGTCCCCTCGCATGGCTCACCATGCATCGGGAACGGTGCCTCGCTGCATTTGGCATGCTACTTTATTCTCCCACCACGACATAGCGGATGGTAGGACATGAAATACCGCCTGTCGGCACATGTCGGCTCAAAAAAAAACTGTGAAAAACATGTCGACCTATTTCAGACGTCGAGCTTCAGAGCTCGTCCGAATGCATGTTGACCTAAAATCTGTCCGACCCAATAACTCATACTCATTTTACCAACAACCCCCCCCCCCTTCCCTTACCAAAGAGCCGCAAATGCCGGTATGCAAAATTTTACTGCCAACTATAAAGTCCCTGAAACTAGTTTTCAAAAGTAGGCAAGTGTGTAGTATACTGATAATGCATCAATGTACCAGTTTAACTACACTGTAACTACATTATAGTCCTGCACAGAATAAGGTAACATGTATAACGTGTAATTCAAGTGCACAGTCTGGAACCTGACCCTAAGAAGAGGAGGAGGAGGAGGTGAGCCCCACTACAAGCAGAGATGAAGAAGAGCGTTTCCCAGTCACGGCAGTTATTACTTCCATCGGTTTTCTTGTCTGGCATATTTACTATAAAGGCTGTGTCTCTATGTACAGTATCAGATACTTTACAGAAACAGAACCTGGCGGTGGTATCAGGTTTTCTGGAGCTCTCAGGAGTTTACAGTAACACTAATGTGGTGTAAGGTGCGTGGAGGATCAGAGTGGAGCGAAACTCACACACAGATCTAGTTATAGAGGTAGGCAGTGCTAACCTATTTATACAGGAGTGTCAACCTAATGGATAAAAAACATATTTAGTTATGATTATGACTTTATTAATTCACCAGAGGGACCGATGCATTTGATACTTACTAAAAAAAAAATATTTCAAGATTTTATTTTTAGATACAGTGCACGACTAAAGGTGGACATACACTTATCAGAGGTATCCCATGCAGTCTTGCATGCAATTCCTTTGCAACTGCGCATCGGGGAGCCGCCGGACTTCCTGGCGGCTGGACCTCATACATAGCGATGTATCTTACGTGGCCCCAGGAAGTGCTACCGGATCTGATAAATCGTACGTGCCGCACTTGCAATCTCTGGGTCCGTTGTGCTCAAGACCGCACATTATATCGGAATCAGTGGTTACTTGCCTACGTTTTGGGCACTTTTGCAACCGATTTATGGGTTTAATGCTTCGGAATCGGGTGAAAAGTGCCCAAATTGTATAAGTGTATGGGCACCTAATGACTGACTAATAATGACACAAAGCCAAATAGCAAATTTGGCTAAGAGCATGTGTAACATTGTAATACACAACCGGAAGGGAAAAAGTAGCGCTGGGTAGGCTATGGTGGGACCCCAATATTGTGTTTTTCTATATGTCTAACTGTGACATACGTTAATCCTAAAATAAAGGAACAAGTTTCAGTTTGGTGACTTATCCGCTGTTAACTCTGAGGTAGTTAATTAGTGTAGGACCATGAAAGTCATTGATTCAGGTATTTACTACATGCCAGCGAGTGTTCTGATCACAGCCTGTGTCTTTGCACCCTGTAGTCTTGGAATAGTGTAGATTCTCTCGCCCACATTCCCTGGCGGTCACAGACAGAGGGTTAGTCCTGACTGGGCACTTGACACAGTGACAAGGACAGATATAGTCCAGCATGACGTATCTCCCTGGGGCCTGACAACCCTCAGGATAAAACTCTGTGAGCTTCACATATTTGCTTTTAGACTGAGAACAGATGTATGTAAAAGTCACAAAACTAAAACTCAACAGAAGAGTATAAAATGTGCCAAAACCATCCTTGCAATCGGCAGATTAAACCGATACAACGTAGGACCTTGTCGGCTTCTGCTTCGGGTAACCTCTAGAACAGTGATTTTCAACCTTTTTACCTTGCACCACACTAAATAAGATTTAAAAATTGCCAAGGTATACCATGAGTTCTCCACAGGGCAAAACACATTGGCCCCCGCAGGAAAAAAAACAAACCTATTGGTCCCCATTGAAAAAAACAACAATCACACTGGTCCCCACAGGTAACAAAAATAAGATATACCAGTAAATAACAGTTGAACTGGTGGTGGCTGTAAACTGGTTTGGGCATCTCTAGATCTGGGGGCACACTTTAGAACAGCTCAAGGCACACTAGTGTACCATGGCATAGGGCAGTATTCAATGAGAAAAATTCTCCGTGTTTTATGGCGAGTTTGTGCTTTTCTCGCCTTGGATGGAGACTTTTGCTCTCCAAAAGCGAGCAACCCTATTCAATGTGAAATATTCGCCGTCTTTTTAAGTAATTTTCGCCATCTCTCTCCGTGTAGAAATTCTCCATCTTTTGATGGAGAGCTGGAATGTGAACTTTTAATCTAAAAGGTTTTTTTTTTTAATTTTGGTGTCAAAAAATCAGGTTTTTTTTTCTGTGAAGGGGCATGTTATTTTTATTCATGTGCTTATAGCACATGAATATATATTTAATAAAAAAAAATAAATTTTAATTTTTTTTTTCTTTTTTTTACACAGTGCAGCCAGCAGGGGGCCGGAGCGCTCGAGCCGCTCATTAGATATTCATATATTCACTGCAGCCGAACGTAACTATGCACGAACGGTGCAGTGAATACTGGCTCCCCCGCTGGCTATAGGGGGGTGCAGCCTGGGTCCTGGAGAGCCCCCCTCCCCTCCACAGTCCTCTGGAGCAGCCAGGGAGACTTTAATCTCTCTGGCTGCTTCCGGCTCCCTGAAAGCTCCCTGCTCCCTGCAGGGGTTAAGACTCGCCGCGAGTGGCGGCGAGTCTTAACCACATTGAATAGAGGGAGCAGGAGTGGCAGCGAGCCCTCCGGAACACGGAGAGTGCATGGAGAGCTAAATAAAACGCTCTCCATGCACGGAGAACTTTTTCATTGAATACTGCCCTCAGTGGTTGAAAAACACTGCTCTAGAATAACAAAATCGCTTTATTTTTTTTCCTCCTACAACATAAATAAAATAGATTATCGTTTAATGCATGTAAATAGAGGAATTAAGGGATTATTACCTAGTTTCTACTATGCTTTTATAGCAAAAAAATTGCATATCTGCAGGATTTTAATTTGATCTCGCATAAAAGGCTGTGCGACATTGTGGTTTATACAATAAAGCAGGCAGGATGTAATAGACGCCCACTAAATGCAGATAGAGCGTTCTATGCCGCTGAAAAAATGCATGAGGGATTAATGTCAGACATTGACATTTCTTAGCCAATAACCTCATTTAAATAGCTTTCAAGGAGATTATCCTGTTGTCCGGTGCTCTAGTTGGGACATTTTAGTCAATGATCTTTGAACTAGAAGGAATTTTTTTATTAATCCTTAATATATAAAGGGTTGACGGGTTACGCAGTTCCGTACAGTAGGCAGATCACAATCATTTACAGCAGTGCCGTAACTAGGTATGGACGTGCCGTGCACCACACCAATGGCATTGCCTTGGGTGACTGGCAATTCAGACTACCAATAAGAAGCAACTTCCAGTCACAGTGAAGCCAGTGCAGTTTCGGTGTGTGCTCTTAAGGTCCCCATACAGTAGGCTGATGGACAAGTCGGTCCTAATTTGCACGACAGCTCCCCGGGAGGGGTCTGACACGATTTGGCACTTGATGTGCCATGTTTTGCTTGTCATAAATCGTGCACATTTTCACGGGTAGCTGGACCACGGAAGGGAGCCGGGCTGGGGGGACGCTGGGAGCCGGCAGGGAGATGAAGAGTGGCGGGCAGGGGACTCACAGAAGTGTTGAGTGGATGCTCAACCAATCAGCGGCCTCCCATTCATTTGAAAGTTTTTTTTTTCCCGGCAGCTCATCTCCCTGCTCCCCTGCCAAGCCAGGAGTTGGGAAAACACTGCCGTCCACCTCCCCCACCAGTGTCCGCTCAACTCTTCTGTGAGTCCCCCGCCCCCCACTCTTCATTCCCCCTGCCAGCTCCCAGCGTCCCCCCCCATAAGATTTTCCCACTCCAATGCACACTGGACCGCGCATCAGGTCGGACGGGTTGTCAAAACATGACATTTGGTCCGATTTATCAGGCCGATCCATCACAATCGGGTCAATTCGGTTCCAACGGCTGCCAGTTCCCCCTTCGGCATCACTGAAGCTCGAGGTTGATCTCAGTCAAACCCAAATCGCTGGGCCTTCAATCTGATACCAGGCTGGATCCATATGGGTTAATTGATTCCAGGGATATTGAGGTTAAACCATTTTTTGTTAATTTCTTAAATGTAATTTCATGACTGTTTATGTTCTTTAAAGGGCAGATTTCTCTGGAACCAAACAGCCCAGTTTCACGGGACCAACTCAAAAGTTCTTCAATATGATACTGGTGTCATGTAAATGTGTCAGTTGGTTCCAAAGATATAGCTGGTTGGTTAAAGGGGGGTAGGGAGAGGGAAGTTGTTTTCTCTCCCCCTCACACCAGAAAATGCAGGTTGGTGTATAAGGGGTCAGCCTGGGAATGTCCCTGCATGATTCTGGGACCATATTCCCGGGTAAATCCCTGCATTTTCTTTTGTGAAAGGGGTATTATTTCAAATAGCCGTGACCTGCACTGCTCTGAATACAGCCGGGCAGCCCCCTGCCCAGCTGTCAATGACTGTCACCCCTGCAGCTTCTGCTCCAATTCTTCTCCCCGCTTTCACCTCAGCCCGCCCCCCCTTTAATCATGTGGTGCCGGCACCCGGCGTGCTCCCCCGACGTCACGCACAACAATAGCGCGCACAATATTTAAAATGTCCACTCGGCTAGAAGAGACACCAGGAGGGGAGTGGGAGCGTGCTCTGCGCTGCGCTCTGCTCCTCTCCCCATAGAAGCAGCTGCACCGCTCTCCATCTCTCCCTGCAGCAGCAGCGAAGGCTCATATAAAAATTTACAGTGTGGCACTTTGGGGGGGCATTGCTTAAGGGACGCTACAAGTGGCGGTATGTGGGGGCATTATGCATAATGTGTGGCTTAATATGTAAGGGGCATTACGGTGTGCAGCATCATGTGTAAGGGGCATTATGTGTGCAGCATCATGTGTAAGGAGCATTATGTGTGCAGCATCATGTGTAAGGGACATTATGTGTGCAGCATCATGTGTAATGGGTACTATGGTGTGCGGAATCATGTGTAATGGGTACTATGGTGTGTGGCATCATGTGTAATGGGTACTATGGTGTTCGGCATCATGTGTAATGGGTACTATGGTGCCATCAAGCAAGACCCCCCTAGCAATGAGCACGTAGGTAAGCTGCACTTATGTGGCAAATATGTAATGGGCATTACATTTTGTTATATAGTATGTAATGGAGATCATGATGTGTGGCACAATGTGTAATGGGCATTATGGTGTGTGGCCTTATGTGTAATTGGCATTACGGTGTGGCTTTATGTGTAATGGGTATTACGGAGTTTGCTAAAATGTGTAATGGGCATTACTGTGTATGGTCTAAAGTGTAATACCACACCCCTTTTGTGATACCACGCCTCCTTCATGTGAGGCCACGCCCTCTTTTTGGCGCGCGGCTATGCCGCGCAAAGGTCCCCCTGCTTTTATATCTAGATCTGGGACCACCCATTACCATAATTCTAGATTCGCCTATGCATGCGGGATTCACGAGTCCGCATGTCAGTGATATTTTCTCCCTGCTTTTGCCTGGACTGCAAGCAATACACATTATGCATACTAACCTATGCAGCCGCATGCTGACTCCTGCGTCTGCTGACTGCAGGGTGACATGATAAATAGTCAAGTACGTGACACTATGTACGGAGAAATCATTTTACCCACCATAATAAACTGATTGTGTGTGTGTGGCTCACACAGGCTTTTTAAATACATGGTGCACGTATTATTATTGCGCAAATGATTCGATCACCAACAGCTTTTTCCACCATCCCTGTAGATGCAAAAGAAATGAATTTGCATATGGGCGGATATATGGAAATATCACTCGCTCTCCTCCTTTTAATACAGCTCTTTCAAAAGAGATCTGTGCTCGCTGCTCTATACATTTATTAAAGTACAGCCCGCAGGGCAAGGGTAAAGAGCCAAAATTTGAACCCGTTCTTATTAGAGCTCATTAGTACGAGATATGGATTTTGGCTTCTGCGTTACAGCATGAGCGTGTACGGGTCCCTGGGCAAAGAACTCTTACAGATTACAAAATTGTACACAGAGACTCATAAAATATACAGCGATGTCTGGTGCTGGTTAAATAAAAACTGACTCCGAGCCCTTGGTTGGAGAAAAAAAGAAAAAGGCAGAGTATATGGATTTCCGAGTCAAAAAGTAAACAACTGTATAGAAAAAGAAATGCTGTACAGCAATAATACTAATGAAAACTTATATATATATATATATATATATATATATATATATATATATATATATATATATATATATATATGGATAATATACTGTACACAGACTTACAGCCGCCATATAATTCATGTTACAGTCACCCCGTGTGTGTGCCCCATTAGAACTTTTAAATATATTTGTGACTGTCCTACATGGCTCATTTATGTGTGTGCTACAGTGGCCTTGATTGTGACCAAACAGATGTCATAATGTAAAATAAACCAAATAAGTGACAACCTTGGAGACTATATGACATTTTCTGGCATGGAGTCAACTCCACCTTTCTGCACCGACCGTTTGGCACTTTACAGTTTCCACTTATTCATAATCCCCTGCATTTAATAACTAGCTACAGTACTAACTAGCTGCAAATTGCATTGTTGATATTCACAGAACAAAATTGTAAAGGTTCTTTGTGTGTGTTCGGTTTGAGTATTCAGTCAAATGTGAAAGAAATGGAGCAATCATTAATGCAAGTTTATACAATAGGTCATAGAGGAACATTTCGTAATATTTTTTATTCAATCTTTTGCACCTACTGTATTTATTTTAAATTGCATATGCTCCAGCTGTACCGATTTTGCCGGTACAGTACCATTTTTTATCGGTCTGTGCCGGCAAAAAAAAAGGATACCGATTGTACCGAATTTTGCAGAGGTTTCACTCAGGCGGCTCCTCCTTGACAGGCGATCGGGCCCTGGCAGGTACGTTGATGTAATCAGGCCCTACACAGTGTTCTTCAACCATTCCCAGTGGTGCACTGTGCCGGGGTCCCGACCTGCCAGAGTCGCATCATAACATCACGTGGGTCCTCCCGCACTGTATAGCTGACACTCTACCTCCTTGAGCGCCGGCGTGTGTGCAGTGGAGGTTTCAGGATGCCTAAGGAGCAGCAGCACTGTTGGGAGGTGAGGTGAGCGGGCAGTGAGCAAAAATGATTTTGCTGTAGCCTGCAAATCGTCCTATCATCTCTCACTGCTGCCAAGTAGACATTTGGAAAGAGGGTGTGGCTACACCCCCTTTTCCCATTGACCACGCCCCCTTTTGGAATGTGTACCGAATTCTTCCCTTCAGATGTTGGAGGGTATGAAATTGTTCCTGAAAGAAACTGCCAAATCTCACAGCCTTGTACTTTAAAGTGGTTTTGCGGAAGGAAGGCAGAAATATTAAGCAGAGTTTGTAGAACGTGTTGCTGGATGGCTCAGGCGACCCAATTAATTAAAGTCATCTAATGATCAAAAAACAGGAGACGTCCATGAATCTGGGCAATGAAGGGTCCAGGTCTTGGCACTTATATATTGCATATACAACAACATATAGGATTTGAACACTGCATTCATAGCCTGGTATTGCTGCGGTCGCGACCTTCTTGATGACACCAGTTGACGTGGGTCTTGGCTTGTGCCAAGTGTCTTTTTTGCTCTTGGAGCACTACAAACCCTCAGTTATCATGATTGCTCCCCAAGCAGCTGCACAGCCCCAGGCTCCCCTACCTGCACTGATAGAGCAGTGGTGATCACTGGCTTCCCCAACCTGCCCTCCCTCCCCTCGATGGCCCAGGGTCACAGCATCCAATTAGTAGGACTGTCCCGTTGTAATCAGGACAGTTGTGAGGTATGCTTGTCTACATGCCTGCGACTGAGTGTGACTCTGTATACAAAGCGGAACAATGCTATGGCCGCAGCTTTTTTCCTGCCAAGTTCCACTGTGGTTTGTATGCAGACTCAAACTCAGGTGCATACAGATGTATGCCTTTTATGCAGATGACAAAAAAGATATGCAACAGGGTATACAAACCAGGAGCGGTAAAATGAATGACTGATGATTTAGGTAGACTATAGGAATGATCAAGAGCATGGAAATGACAGTTTAATGGTAAAATATTTAATATCATGCACTTGGGTTTAAAAAATCCAAAGACTAAATACTGTATAGTATAAATGGCACTATAGAGGAAAATACTGAGGAAGAGAGGGATCTAGGTGTCACTATTTCAGAGCAGGTAGGCAATGTAACAAAGCAATGAAGAAGGCAAGTCAGATGCTTGGTTGCATAGGGAGAGGTATCAGCAGTAGAAAGAAAGAAGTAATAATGCCACTGTATAGGTCATTGGTACGACCTCATCTGAAATACTGTGTTCAGTTCTGGAGGCCATATCTCCAGAAGGATATAAATACATTAGAGACTGTACAAAGAAGGTCAACTAAAATGGTGCATGGCCTACATCATAAAACAGTTTAGACCAGAGAAGGGAAAGGGGGGACATGATAGAAACTTTCACATATATCAAGGCTTATAACAAGGTACTGCACAGAAAGAGTAGTAGATAAGTGGGATAGCCTCCCATCAGAGGTGGTAGAGGCTAAAACAGTAGATTTAAACATGCAGTATGAGATAGACATATGTATATATAAGGATTAAGAGATAACAATATGGTTAAAAAAAGAGGCAGACTAGATTGGCCAAATGGTTCCTATCTGCTGTCACATTCAATCTCTCTCTCTATCTATCTATCTATCTATCTATCTATCTATCTATCTATCTATCTATATATATATATATATATATATATATATATATATATATATATATAGCAGGAAAGATTCGGCACTCCCTGTAGAAAGTACTGATGCCCCGGGTGCCTCCAATGGTATTGAACAGTGAAAGAAATAAGCAGTGTCACTCCAGGGGTCTTTTCAATGATGTTTAGTAAAGCATATCAAAGCATAGAAACGATGTGACAGGTTACACGAAAAACATCAACGTTTCGATGCCCACAGCATCGTTGTCAAGACGACATGCAGCCTGTCGATATACATACAGTGCTCTACTGAGCATGAATCCTTTAAATAGCCACTTACCCCGCCATGCGAGACGTCCCAGCAGCCGGGTGCCGCACGCGTCCCAGCGTCGAAGACGGGACAGGGCGCATGCTGCTGACGTCAGACTACTACCGCTGCTAGACAACGCAGCTGTGTTGAATGCCGTCCCCGGCCGCTGTGACGTCCAGCCTGCAACAGAGAAACAAGAACGAGCTTCGTGTTACCATATATCAATACTTGTAACAAAAAAAGGTTTTTTTGTAGCGAAAAAATAGGTCATAATAAAGCTGAAGCTTCTAGTCTGCAATGATAAAGCACCATATTGTACCAAGGGTTGTCACTTATATATACTTGCTTCATACACACATGCAGAATTCCTATATGCAGTAATCAAAAAATGATGATAAGGGACCACCTCGCTAGAAATAAAAGAAATAAAAGAAAAGAAATGAAAAAGTCATAAAAAATAAAAATAAAAATAAATAAATATAAATAAATAAAAATAAATAAATAAAAATAAAAATAAATAAATAAATAAATAAAAATAAATAAATAAATAAATAAATAAATAAAAATAAATAAATAAATAAATAAATAAATAATTTGTTTATTTTTTATTTATTTTTATTTTTATTTTTTATGACTTTTTCATTTCTTTTCTTTTATTTCTTTTATTTCTAGCGAGGTGGTCCCTTATCATCATTTTTTGATTACTGCATATAGGAATTCTGCATGTGTGTATGAAGCAAGTATATATAAGTGACAACCCTTGGTACAATATGGTGCTTTATCATTGCAGACTAGAAGCTTCAGCTTTATTATGACCTATTTTTTCGCTACAAAAAACCCTTTTTTTGTTACAAGTATTGATATATGGTAACACGAAGCTCGTTCTTGTTTCTCTGTTGCAGGCTGGACGTCACAGCGGCCGGGGACGGCATTCAACACAGCTGCGTTGTCTAGCAGCGGTAGTAGTCTGACGTCAGCAGCATGCGCCCTGTCCCGTCTTCGACGCTGGGACGCGTGCGGCACCCGGCTGCTGGGACGTCTCGCATGGCGGGGTAAGTGGCTATTTAAAGGATTCATGCTCAGTAGAGCACTGTATGTATATCGACAGGCTGCATGTCGTCTTGACAACGATGCTGTGGGCATCGAAACGTTGATGTTTTTCGTGTAACCTGTCACATCGTTTCTATGCTTTGATATGCTTTACTAAACATCATTGAAAAGACCCCTGGAGTGACACTGCATATATATATATATATATATATATATATATATATATATATATATATATATATAGATGTGCCACATATGAAATTAATCAGCACAGTATCGCAAAGACTCACATTTAGATGTCCATTTGTGTGAAAAATGGTGGAAAAAGATGCTCACTGCAGTTCACCATGGTGTATTGAGGTTAGGCGTATGAGGATACATCTACAGTATACTGAACATCAGGGGTTCCCAAACTTTTTAGAATCACGGCACCCGATAGTATCAGAATTTTATCCATGGCACCCCTAGGCCAAAAGTTTGTTATGGAAAAATTCAAAAATTGTATATTAAATTAAATAAATTGTGTTTGTACAGTATAACATCTTTCATTTTATTTATGTAGTGAGGGACAGGATTTGCTTCTGTTTGTCCAAATGTTTTATTATATGCAGCCACAAGCACTGAATTTGCCCATCACATAAACAATTATTAATTGTAATTGGTTTTGGACCACCAACCTGAGGCACCCCTGCAAGGGTCCTGAGGCAGCCCAGGGTGCCATGGCGCACTGTTTGGGAACCCCTGCTGTACATGCTTCATGCTGTGTCTAAAATTTTTAAAATGTCTCTTTTATTTTGCTCAAGGAGATATGTTGCCGGTAACCCTGAAACACGATTTCAAAATCCTTGCTTTATTTATGGAATCAGTGCCCAATTTCTCATGCCATAGTCTTAAGTGTTAAAATCTAATACTGTTTTATGGATACTGGCTAATCCCTGCTGCCTGCAGCCAGTTCATAGGCATAATATATTTCCGAGAGCTCAAACGGCGTTAGCTGTCCCCTCATACTGAATCATACATCGCCCACAATGATCCAGGGATGGCGGTCCTCTGCACTGAAACACTAATCCAGGCTCTGTAGCTGGGGAGGCAGAAGAGGGGGAGCCGGCATAGATCACACTGGCAGGTTTGTGCCATTTGCTCAGAGACAGGTCACAATATAAATATGACATGTTAATGAGTAATTCCAGAAATGGGGATACTGTAAAGCAGTATGTAGGTTCCTAGAGAGACCCTAAATTTAAAATAGAAGTTGAATGAATATGACAAAACATTTTGGAAGATTTAAGACAGAATAAAGATGTTTGACCTTGTATTTAAGGGTTGGGATTGTTTGGTCTGCAGCAAGTTGGTCGACAAGCGTTAGGTCGATATGGGTCAAGGGCGACATGGGTCTAGGTCGACATGGGTTTAGGTCGACAGGTCAATAGGTCAACACAAGCACTAGGTTGACAGGGTCTAGGTCAACAGTAAAAAGGTCGACATGGGGTTTTTCACTGTTTTTTTTACCCGAATGTCGACACAGTTGACATGGACACAGTTTTCCAGTGCACTGCATCACTCGCTTCGCTCGCAAGGCTTCGGGCACGGTGCCTCACTGCGCTAGGCACACTATTTTATTCTCCCACCATGCCCTAGTTCACAGGTCCTCAACCTGTGGTCCTCCAGATGTTGTGGAACTACATATCCCAGCATGCCCTGAGGGTTTTTGGCATGCTCTTATAGGAAAAAATGTGGCAATGCATGTTGGAACATGTAGTTTCGCAACATCTGGAGGGCCACAGGTTGAAGACCCATGACCTAGTTGGATGGTAGGCGATGAAATACCACCTGTCGGCACATGTCAGCTCAAAAAACAGTGACAAGCCCCATGTTGACCTTTTGACTGTCGACCTAGATCCTGTCAACCTAATGCTTGTTTCCACCTAATGCCCTGTCGACCTAGCCCCATGTCGACCTGTACCCATGTCGACCTAATGGTGTCGACCCAACGTTTGTTGACCAACTTGCTATAGACCCAATGACCGTATCCCGTATTTAAAGTCAGTTGAGTTGTTCTTTATAGGACTATTACAAAAAAAATTGATATGTGCGAAAAAAATTATTTAAAGTACTAATTGTAGTTGGTAATTGCAGTATTGTTGTCATATTCAGTGATACGACCCCCATACACTATGCAATTTTTTCTCAATTCCGACAGATCAGACCGAGAAATTGGATGCACGGTCCTGCGTGCTTCAGAGTCGGACCTGCTGCCCATCCTCCGACTCGGCCCCCTCCCGATGTCGGGGAATGGGATCGCATGTGATACGTCACATGCGATATGTCAAATGTAGAAGGGCTGCATGCTATCTATCGCATGCGATGCTGCCGCCTGGGTGGGTGCTGAAAACTGTACGCATGCGCAGTGAATCGGTAACCGGCATTGTTGCATGTTCTGACGCTGCAGCATGACCGTCGCTTCACCCCAGCATCGGGAAGCCCGCCAATATTAGCGGTGGCGGGGACTCATTTTGTGTGTATGGGGCTTTAATAAGACCCTGGCCTGTGGTTTAATATACATTAAGTGATTGTGCAATAGCTGTGAAATATGGGGAGAGGAGAAGTGAGAAGTAATTGGTGATTTCCGGACAGCATACGTCCCGGATTGCTAATGCTCCAGACATCGGACAGAGTTTCTGATTTCTGTGGTTTTCAGAGATACAGTATTCTGGATGGGTGGTAATAATCCCAATAGGGTTCCTGATCTTATTTTATTCCCTTTCAGAAACCCTGCCACTTTAAACCAATTAGGATTTGTTAACAAATCTCCAGGTTGTTGTACACACATTAACAATTAATAATTAACATCAAGCAATGATGCCTTCCATGCCTGCCTTCCTGGGTACAAACTCAATTATCAGCAATCTTATAATTGCGTTCATCATTTTAATACATACATTAGGAGGAAGGATGACCCCCTGCAATGCAGAGACTAAGATGCCACACTTAATCAAATTATGAATTTTGATTTAAACAGTAATATAATTACCTCTCTATCTGCTTCCTCGGTTCTACAGGAAATGTAAATATATGCAATGTACAGAAAACTAGTCCCCCACCCCCCAAATTACCTGCTTTCTGTTACAGACTACATTATACACACAGCCACACAGAGAGCATCCTAGTGTGCAGTTCAAAGAAAGTGCGGCTCATACCATTTTCAAACAGAATTTCCCATAAATCCTGGCTCTTTCTTGGTATTTGAGTGCCGGGTTGTTTTGCAGGTTCCAGTGTGACTCCCTTTTAGTTTTCACACAGAAAAGTAAATTACCTGGTCAAGCATTTGTACCCGGTAATCGGCTGATCAACACTGGAATATTTTCTATGTGAAAGGGTCAACCCGGTTGACCCTGGTTAATACCTTGGTGAAAACCCAAGAATTTCGTCCTGAAAATTTCGACCCGAGTTGACCCTTCCACACAAGAAAAGGACCGGCAAATTACCGGGTAGAAATGTTTGTCCTGGTAATTAGCTTTTTTAAAATTGGTATGAGTTATAAATAAGCCTTTACTAAGGCCAGGATAATTAACATATCACATCCTTTGCCAGAAGGGAGTATCCCCAATGCTAATTGCCAGGGCCAGGGGTTTTCAGTTAACAACCCCACACTAGGACTGAACCGCACATAAAGTTTGTGTGAAACGGCAGAAAACTGGATCATGCGCGGGAAAGAAATCCACTGATTTTGCGGCTTACTCTTAATCATTGGGTTTCCACACATGAGCCCTGGTTTTTTTGGCATATGAAAAGGCAATATGTTCATAAATAAATACATGCAGACTGTGGAGAGTCCAGAAGTGTTAACTTTAATTTTTTAAATCTGTTTGCATTAAACACACAAAAGATCTTGCTGGTGCAATGACTCCGTACTTGTGATGTCATAAGTTCGAGGAGGAAGGACTGGTACAGAGAGAAAAAACACCCAGTTACGGTGCTGACTCACTTTTTTTTTTAGCATAGAATCTAAAACTTTTTTTCAAACAGTTTGGAATTTTAGTCATGAATTGAATCCGCCGTAAAAATCTTTGCACCTGTGTACTAGCACTCTTAGGGGGGTATTCAATCCCTTCCGCATTGAAGAGGCAGATCGACAGAACGGATCCGATTTTAAAAGTGCATACTTTTTCAAAAAAACTACTTCCGGATCTCGTCACGTCCGGATCTCGTCAATACACAGCCGTTTTGCAGACACGCCACCTTTTTGACGATCGGCAGGCGGAACATTGAATCCCACCTGCCAACAAACCGGCTAGAGTTCCGAAAGCAGGCCAGGGTCCCGACTGTCGGGACATACCGACAGTTGGGACCCGTGATTGATTACCCCCCTTCTAGTTCTAGTCAATTTATCCTTTAGGGTGGGTACACACTAGGTTGACCACCCGTCCTGCCGATCAGGTGAACAAGCTTATACACACTTACCATACTGCTGCTTAATATACTGGCGAGGCATCGCAACTAGATGGCCAAAATTCATTGTTTTTCGCATAGTGTGTACCCGGCCTTATATATTCTCTACCTGTACCCTGCATATCCTGTAACTACCGTTGCAACATTTTTTTTGTACGTGTTCCCCAATTCTGTTTCTTTTCCTTTTTCTTCTTCACTGTTGTGTTGAGTTGGATGATCGTAAAACAAGACTCGTCTTTGCACTGAAACAGCGTCCTGTTTACAAAATATTATATTCCCTAAAATTATTTAAATAGGCTAGTAACGCCACCCGCTCTCTACCTTGCACGACAAGCTCCATTAGTTTTTGTTGAGGAACAGAGGCATGAATGTCAGGCATGAATCCGGGCGTAAATCACAGCCGCACAGCCATTTCCTATTATATATTCATATTTTGAACCCATTTGCCTACATTAAAAAACTGCTACTTCTTAATTTTTTTTTTGTTGCTTAAGTTATTAAAGTTAAGATATTTGTTGCCTAGCATTTCATTTCAGAAGGTGAAAATTCTTTTTCACAGCTGTTTTGCTTAAGTGACAAAACGGCCATATCTTGTCCAGCGCCAGCAGAAAAGTAGTTTATCTTCTGACTCCACACCGTGATGTCTTTTTTTTTTTTTTTCTGAGCAGAATGATTAAACCGTGGCTGGGTAATAAACCAAAGCAGAATCCATCCGGGGAATAAATATCTGTGCTGAGAAGGCTTTCAAAGAACAAATCACTGGACAAATCTTTCAGACATTTTACTGCTTTATATGTAGGGAGCAGTAGAAGCCAAATGTACAGTACAGTATAATTAATCTTCACATATACTGCATATGGTATCGATGATGTCGAAAGCAAGGCGGCTGCATACAGGAAGCCAAGATCAAGGGCTTATGTAGATACACCTCCCTCTGTCAGCAGCAGGATTTAAGATATTTCACATTTTCCTTCTCTGCGTCTTCATGGAACTTTACTATGGTGTGCGATAAGCCCTGTCAGTGTTTATCTGTCTCCTCCTTCTGGAGGAAGCCATTTTGTGGTCTGAAGGATCAATCATGAGAATGAAGCCTGTTCATGAGAAACCAGTGATGCCACTGAGGTGTTTTTTTTACTTTCAGCCCACAAAATGGCCACCTCTGCTGGGACCAGCGATTGGTTCATTTAAGCAGCACACAAAGCTGGGAACTGAAGGGCTCCAGATTAAACAGGAGATTATTTAAAGGACCAACTGATCATCTTTAGCTTTGGGTGCGGACTTTGCTTTATTTTTATTTTGTACGGTCATTTTCCATTAGGGAAGGACATGGCCTAATTTTAGTCCTCTGCACTGCCCTGTTGTAGAATGAGCAGTGGACGTGTTTAGCTGTTGAGTAGCTGGAACAATATAGTAAAGTACTAATTATGTCTAAAGGCATTTGTAAACCGTAAATGGCAGCCTTTGTCAAGCAAATGTTTGTGTCCATGTAGACACTCTCAAACAATAGGCCAATGTTTGATCCATTGCTGTCAGATGCAGACACTTTTATGAGGAAAGAGGACAAGTGTAGAAGCTGCCCATGGCAACCAATCAGAATCTAGCTTTCATTTTAAAGAATGTACTAAATGAATGATGGTTAGAATGTAATTAGTTGCTTTGGACAACTTCACTATATCCCTGCACTTATTTGTATTCATATCCCCACTCTGTGCGGCTGTTCATCTTCTTGCTTAGATTGCCTACAAGATACACAAGACCCTCACATATGTTTTCAACTAGATGGCTGATCTGAAATACTCTGTGCTGTCCTTGGCATTTTTTGGGCTGCAAGTTGTAACCATTTTGAAGAATGAAAGCAATAGGTGCTATTACATGGGCAGATTAAGAGAGCAGG